>NC_090989.1:166545000-167170000 GCF_041146395.1 Eulemur rufifrons
TTTGGTGGTATGAACTGCAAGGTATCTCTGATGGATAGCATTTCACTGCATTCCATAGAATATACATATACATAGTCCATTATACCTCTGGGATTTATTTACAAAACACAGTTCTCATTTTCTAACAAGCTTTCAGTGGAAGAAAGTTTCATGGAAAAAAAAATACAAATTTCCTACCACTCTACCCTGTGAGAACCTAAAGAGACTATTAGGCTATAAAAAAGAAAATTGAGGGATAAATTTAACAGTTAAAAGTGACTCTTTTAGCAGGAGGTTTGGGCACCCAGCCAGGTTAAGGAGAAGTAGCTTTAAACACGCATCTTAACGGCAGCCTTAATCTCCAGTCTTCACTACTCCTTGCTTAAAGCCCAGCACCTACCAAGTCATCAGAGCCAGCATGTCCCTTCTAACTTGTCATCCTGTTTGTTATCACTCTGTGCCCTCTGTAGTACTCTGGACTTTGACTGCAAGACTCCTTTATTTAAGCAAACTGCAGATGAAAAAGATTCTGATTGAATCTCAACCTGCAATAATTGAGAACTTACATAAGGATCCCACGATACCCCCATAAGCTGATGTGGGTGTGGGGGCCCACTCCTAAAGGCTGGATACAGAAGAATGAGTAAAGGAAACTGCAGTTGCTAGGAAAGGTCCCAACATACATCTTCCCCCTAGAATACTCAGTTTTCACACCTATTTATGCTCTCTACTCTGCTTAAGTAACATAAAAATAAATTAGGAAACTCAAGATCTCACGATACATGCAAAATATGTATCCATTGCTTATGATCTAACACTAAAGTAAATACAACTGACAACTCAAACGGAGTCTCAAAACCAAGAACAACCATGATAAAACAATTATACTGCAATGCCGAGGGAAGACATGTCTAATTACAGATATAATTCATATGAGTAAATATCATTTTAAATTTCTAAATAAATACACATATCATTAAATATAAAGCATCAGGAAAGGAATTTGAAACCTGCATGGTCCATCTACCTTGGTGAATTTGATCTATTCAGAGTTTACTCTGGGGAGTGGAAGAACTCAGGATTCCATCTTTACAGCCCAACTGTTGGTTAACTTTCAAAAGAAAATACTTGATTTGGCAGGTATTTTCTGTACAAAGTAAATTTTTCACATGCTATAGCCACGCCAAACTTTGTTTTCAGTTGTTAAGACACTGGCATATCTTTAAGTCTTTTCCACTCATTAATTACAGCAGATTATTTGAACACATTTCAGGCTATTCTGATATTTTAAACACCTTGAAAACGCTATTTCTACATAAACTAAATGGGCAATTAAGATGTCACCATGCAATTCTATGTAGTACACACTTGCAATAGGATGCTTGTGAGAGCACCATTATCCAAACTAGCCTATTGATCTGTCCTTCCAGAACATTAGAGATACAGGCAGCTGGATTCCACTCTTGGTGAAGAGCACAGTATGATCTTGGAGAAACCACAAAAGAACATCTTCCTGTGTTTGTATTTCTCATCTGTTAAATGAAGAGAAGACCTGGTTCCCAAGGGGGCTGCCATAAAACCCACATGAAAGGTTGAGAAAAGAGTAAAAAACATGACAACAGTTTACATACTGCTATTGTGGGAGGAAGAGGGAAGAAAAACAAGGCAGTAATGCATATAAAAACCTGTCACACGTATTTAAAAGCACATATTTAAAAAAACAACAAAAAGCAAAAACAAGCAACCAAAAATAATTAAAAGTAGTTCGAGTAATTTAAGCCTGTATTCTTTCTTAAGAAAATAACAGATGGGTAAATATACCCCTAAATCACCTCAAACTCTCCTAAAACCCTTCTCTGTCCATCTCTGCCCCTCTCGATATTCATCCTCCACCCAGATGGCAGCTTGACCCCTCCACCAAAGTCCCCAAACTGAGCTCTAGGAAATTTTTCATTAAATAATGAACAATGACATGTACTATTAACTTAGCTTGACCTTACAACATAGGTACCATGGTTTGAATGAGGGTGTCCCCTCCAAAACTCATATTGAAACTTAATCCCCAATACAACAGTATTAAGAGGTGTGGCCTTTGGAAAGAGATTAAATTATAAGGGGGAAGCCCTAGTGATTGAGATTAGCACCATAATATAATACAAGGGCTTGAGGTTGAAAGGAGCTCTCTCTTGCTTTCTGTCCCCTTTGCCATGTGAGGACACAGCGTACCTTCCCTCCAGAGATGCAGCAACAAGGTGCTGTCTTGGAATCAGAGAGCAGCCCTCACCAGACAGCAATCTTACCAGCAGCTTGACCTTGGACTTCTCAACTCCAGAACCATGACAAATACATTTCTATAGTTTATAATTTACTGAGGCAATGGTATTTTGTTATAGCAGCACAAACAGACTAAGACAACAGGCAACGAACCTAAGTTCCCAAACTAGTGGGCTTTTGACATCCTTTGGAACTACACAGATAAAGCAGGAGCCAAGATCTCTTCTCATTTTGCATAAGCAAATGATAGTTGACAAATACCAGTATCTCTGAGTGTTCAACAAAGTGACTGACAATAAGGTGTGTAGATAAGTGACAAATATACAGAATCAAAGGGCTAACCTGGCTTTAGGTTCCTCTGGGGTGTTGGGCATACCATGGCCAACGACTGAAACTCTTCTCCAGAGTTTGAGCCACAGAGGCCCGTGGTGACAACAATGATTGCTGTGCGTAGTGCCATCAAATAACAGATCAGCAACTCATGCCCCACTGATGATAGGCAAGTGCTGCAATCTTATTTCAAAAATATCATCAAGATTAACACAGGATGTCAAGGCCAAGTGTGAGAAGTCCAAAGCAATAAACACCTCTGGAAATACAGCTATCTGGAAAACATCAATGCCTCTTCTTTTTATTGATACATTTTTCTAATGAATTTTTCACTGCAACAACTTATTTAGAGAGGTGAAGTATCCCAAAAGTATTCTACTTTTTGAGAACTATCTTTAAAGCTTTGTACTTTATAACACTTTTTTTCCCCCTCAGTTCACTTAAGAATTTATAATGTCTACCTCCAGGTTAACTTGAAACTCAATTTCACAGTTAATTCCAACTAAATATCCTCTTCAGTTTTCTAGATATCATCTAACCAGTTATATTCTCACTGACTCAGCAGCATATTCAAATAGACAAAGAAGAACTAACATGACGCTGATGAAGCTTAAATTTCAGGGCCCCTGTTGCAGGGGTCCTGGGAGTGCTGAGAGCTTGGGAATCAGTGTTCCAGGTGGGAGGAAACACCAAGAAGCATTTGGTAAAGAGATCTCAAAAGAAAGGGAACCGAATCATTTTACTGACTCATTGAAATACTTAGCTTTGCATATAATTTTGTATTCATAACTTTTTATTCTTTTTCTTAAAGAGGCACCTCCATATTGCATGAGATTCTAACCCCACAAAATCTGAATGTGCCCTGATACAGGGAAAGACATGTAAAAGTACTTCTTCAGTTTGTACTCTACACTGCTCATGTTTTCAATCTATAGGGAAAGCCCCGACCTTTAAAAATAGAAAACAAAGGTTGGGGAAGGGGTAGTGAAAAGTGATTTTAAATGTACATCTTTAAGATTGCTGATCTCCTATGTATTTTCCAATACCAAAATATAAAATAAAATAAAACCTGCAAAACTTTTGGCTCTTTGACATTTCTCCCCAGTGACTTAAAACTTTCAGATGAATGGGACATCTGAGTTCTGTGTATTATTACTGCTCTCCACAATAGCAAGCCTAAGTGGATTTTTCATGTTTAGGCTAGTAAACATAAAAAGCAAACATTTCTCACATGACTGATACGTTTGCCTTTAACAAAACAACTCCAGCCGAAAATTATTAGAAAACAGATCAGCGGCCCCACTGGACTCTGAAGCAATATAATTAGGTAGTCCAACACTACATTTTGTCAAAAAATTCTGACAACCTAATAACCAGATTGTCATCAGATAGACATTGAAAAATGATACTGTGTTTGTTCCAGCATTAAGATACCACCACTTTCTAGGGTTTTTTGTTCTGTAAAAATAAAAATAAAAAACCTATCAGTGATGCATCCCATTGGTCTGGAAGGTGTTTAAATGATTCTGTTCCACCTGAGGGATGGAGTAGGGAGTTTTGTTTTGATATAAAATTTAAGAAAGAGGCGAGGTGCGGTGGCTCATGCCTGTAATCCTAGCACTCTGGGAGGCCGACGTGGGTGGACCGTTTGAGCTCAGGAGTTCAAGACCAGCCTGAGCAAGAGCGAGATCCTGTCTCTACTAAAAAAAAAAAAAATAGAAAGAAATTAGCTGGACAACTAAAATATAAACAAACAAACAAAAAATTAGCCGGGCATGGTGGCGCATGCCTGTAGTCCCAGGTACTTGGGAGGCTGAGGCAGAAGGATCACTTGAGGCCAGGAGTTTGAGGTTGCTGTGAGCTAGGCTGATGCCATGGCACTCTAGCCCGGGCAACAGAGTGAGAATCTGTCTCAAAAAAATAATAATAAAATAAATAAAAATAAAATAAAATAAAATTTAAGAAAGAATTCTTCTTAGAACCACCTGCTTGAGTTTAAACACTAAATCCCTATGTATTGAGGAAATTATAAAAGAGAATATTAGTAATACTAACTGATATATATTGAGCATTTAGATTAAGTACTGTGTTCGATTGTCTTATGTTATTGGACTCCCAAAAACCATCAGTGAGAGTTGCTATTGTTTTATCCTCAATTTCTGGGAGGAAAGGAGACTTATGGGGACTAAGGAACTCACTCACACACCCAAAAGACACCAACCCCATGTTGTTAACCACTGTGATGTGTTGCTAAGAAGATGGGGTTTAATTTGGTTTTGATGGGGTGAGGCGGGGGGCATTAGGGGTAAGAAGTGTTCTCTTCTGGCTGGGCATGGTGGCTCACACCTATAATCCTGGCACTTTGGGAGACCAGGGCAGGAGGATCACTTCAGCCCAGGAGTTCAAGACCAGCCTGAGCAAGAGCAAGACCCTGTCCCTACAAAAAATAAAAAAATTATCCAGGTGTGGTGGGACACACCTGTAGTCCCAGCTACTCGGGAGGCTGAGACAAGAGGATCACTTGTGCCCAGGAGTTGGAGGGTGCAGTGAGCTGTGATGACACCATTGTACTCTGTCTAGCCAGGGTGACAGACTAAAACTCTGTCTCAAAAAAAAAAAAAAAAAAGAAGTAGTCTTTTCAGGAAAACCATTACATATATGGCCTTCCAAAAGATGGTAATCCAGCATATAGTCTGACCTCTGAGCCAAATTGTATGTATTTTGTGACAATGAAAGAAAAGTTATCATTACAGATTATTCACACAGTTATACAATTAAATATAAAAAGACAGAAACATTAAGATGTAGCCTTAGGTTCAAAAATACTCTAGCTTCCATTTAATTAGTCAATTATAAGAAATTATCCACTAACCTGTATAAGAATAAACCTCAGGGAGTACATTTCCAAAATGACCTTTGAAACTCTAATATCCAAAAATCTTACCATTTTCTCTATTAGGATATAAATGAGTTATCTGGTGTAAATCACTGTCAAATTTGCACATGCAAATTGTATAGCTGAATTAGTCAGTAGTAATTAAATGACACAAATTTTTCCCCCAAATACATGAAAATACCTCAACTTCATTAAATTCTCAGCAAACCCATCATTATATCTATAAGGCACTTTAAAGTTTCTTAAGTATTTTCCCACCCTATCCATTTCATTTGACACTCATGGGCCTACATTATTTCTTAAACACTAAAAAATTACTTCAAATTTCACAAACATAGTGTTGAGTAAAATATGCTACAAACAATGGAGTCCATGCTGTATGATTCTATTTACTATAAGAATTCAAAAACATGGCAAAACCGATCTGTGGTGTTAGGAGTCAAAATAGTGATAGCCTATGCTGGAAGCAGGGTAGTGACTGGAAGATGGCATGAGAGGGTCATGTTCTATGTCTTATTCTGGATGCTGGTTCCTTGGGCATGATTGCTTTGTGAAAATTCAAGATGTATGCTTTGGATTTGCAAGCCTACAAATACCATGACTATGTTATACTTCCCTAAAAAGTTGACATAAAATATACATTCTCTCCCTTCAGCAGTTTGCCATCTAGACCTGCAAGAAAATATACACTGGGCAAAAGAGTAGGCACTTAGAAGTTTGACTTTGCAAATGTGAGCCACTGGCAGTCTTATTAGAACCTCTTAGCATGCCTTTCCCTCGCAGCATCAATTTATATAGCAATTCACTATATTAATTCCTGTAATGAAAGTATGAGGAGATTTGTAGTCAATCATAATTGTGCCCTACAAATTCCAGAAAATGTTTGCTGGGATGTAAGCCTCTGATGGCTGGCTCAGCAAGTGATGTAGAGCAATGCGGTGAACTTTCATAATAACAGCTCATTAACAATTGCATTTAAGATGTAAACACCTGATTCGTTTTTAGAAACACCAGTACTGATTAGGTTTATTTCACTTTACAGGAAGTCAGGAGATAATATGCTAAATAAGACTTCCATTTTTCCCCTGTCAACAATCAATATCTTAAATAGTAGGTTAAACCTAGTTTTGTTTTCAGTTTCCATAAGTGAGAAATGTAAAGACAATGGGGAGGGGGTCCTACTTCAGTTTCTCTTCTGTCAATTTCCAGTGTTTAGGGAGGACAGACTTGAATTATGTCTTGCATGTCTTCTAGTACTAAATACCAAGGTTGTTTGTACAGCTTCCTTAATAAAACTGATGCTACTTCAAGAAATGATTTGGTCACAAAAAAGTACCAAGCAATATACTAATTTATTTATTAATATTAATTTGCCCTGCTTTTATTTAAAGCTATATCACAAGAACTATGGGGCAGGGATCTTATGAATGATGTGAACAGCTGAATGCCCAGCACGTAGCAGACTTACAAAAGGAGCACGGGAACTGCTTACTGAATGATTTACTTCACCAGTCAATGTCAATGCCAAGTGGAGGAAAGTTAATGGTAGTTACCGTTTTAGGTCTGAGTTCCTTTAGATAATTGATATAGTTTAGATAGTTTTCCCCTCCAAATCTCATGTTGAAACTTGATCTCCATTGTTAGAAGTGGGAGCCTGGTGGGAGGTGCTTGGGTCAGGGGTCCCACCTCTCATGAATGGCTCGGTGCCCTCCCCTTGGTCATGAGTGAGCTCTCCTGCTATTAGTTCACGCAAGAGCTGGTTGTTGAAAAGAGCCCGGCATCCGTCCTTCTCTCTCTCTCTTGCCCCCCCTCTCTCCATGTGGCACGTCTGTTCCCCTTTGCCTGTAGCCTTGACTGGAAGCTCCCTGAAGCCCTCACCAAAGGCAGATGCTGGCACCGTGTTTCTTGTAAAGCCTGTAAAACCGTGAGCCACATAAACCTCTTTTCCTTATACAGGTATTCCTTTATAGCAACGCAAAATGGACTATTATAAATCTAATAGTTTTGTGAGATATGTTCTTTCCCCACTGTTTTTAACCACTGAAGAAATAAAGATGAGGAAGTCAAATGTTTGGATTATTTTCCCTCACTCATACCAAATACAAGGAAAGTACATGTTCTTAAGTGAAAGCAATACTCTTAGCTTGACAAATTACCTACTAGGGACACAACATCCTAAATTATCTGAAGGCATAATTGTTTTGTGTCAACAGAAAGAAGAATTTGGCCCCCAAATTAGATAAAATCCCAACCAAGTAATGACCAAGAATGGCAATAATCATAACATTATTTACTTTTTCTTTCTGTCTCTTGTTTGTCAACTATCAAGAGGCTAAATCATTCTCTGATCCATAAAGCAATTAAAAAAAGAGGCTATAGCAAATAAATAAATGAATACTGTGAAAAGGCCAATTTTTACCTCTATAAGAAAGACAAAAAATTACTTTGTGTAATAATAATCTCTCCACTGCATTTAGGAAAAGATGTTACAACAGACCTTTAGGAATGGGTGTTCCTTCTGGTATTTGCAGGAAGCAACCAATCAAACAAATGCATTGTGAGACTGGGGAAAAAAATCATCCAGAATCATAGGGATACAGGGAGCCCAGGCTGTCACCTGGCCTGACATGTGCAGATTACCAACAAATTTCATTTAATTCCACCATCACAGGCTGCTTTTATATTCCCTGGGTTCCCTCTCCTGGCTCTGCCTGAAGATAGACCCACTTAAAAACCAAAAAGCCCTACCAAGTACTCCAATTAGTCTAATGCTAGCAAGCCCCAGAATCCACATCAGGCCCACTTAAAATTGCAGTGACTTATTCTCTTTCCTAGCCTAATTGCTATTCTCAGAGAAAAATCTCTCTTTGACAATTTCTCCTGTCCCTTAGAAAAATGGTTCAGGAATAGATTCAGGTGCTATTTTTGGTACATGAAATAAATATTCTATTTATTCTATTATGTTTCTGTTCTATAATTGTATGCTTAAATGGTTGCCACTATTCATTCTGGCTGCTCAAGCTACCAAGCCTAACCAGCAATAGTCCATGTCCACATGAGCATTTAGCAAAGAACTCTGTGGATACACGCTTCATAGTTACATGTAATTGGATACTATGAAGGAAGAATCATTTGCTCTGAAATGTAACTATTAACTGAAAGAGAAAAGCCCTGTAAGACAGGAGTCATCTGTAACTTGGGTGAATTACAGTATTGATAGATGAAGTAGATGCCCACCTATGAATAAGATTTCAGGTGTGCTCTTCCCACCCTTATCAATTAAATTCTCTTCCTATGAGACAAAACACAGTATTTCACAATTAAAGATAAAGTGTGAAATGCACACATACCCAAGTAAATGATTCATTTGTTCTAGAACTTTAATTATTCACATACCCCTTTCTTGATTTTTATAATATCTACGAAAACCAGTGTTATACCATTAACACAATATTTTCTTTAAATCAACTCAATTTTGCCAACCTAAATTAATTTTTTGAAGAAGACAATTTTATATCACCATAAATATCCAATGTCAATTTTATATATCTATTATATATAAATATATATAGCCAATATCACTTGCCATATATAGAAGGAAACTAAAAAATCTAATGTGACTAGCCAAAAAATGTGTTCATTCATCTCATCTCATGTACCACATGAAATACCATAACAAATCATTGGTTTAAATTCATACTAGACATGCATCACATGTACTCACCAGAAAATTGGTTTCCCTGATCATCACCTAAATACAAATCTGGGAACGACACCAATTGGACATCAGACTGAGGTGGGGGGTGGGGGAGGGGATGGGGGTATGCCTACACAATGAGTGCATTGCGCACCGTTTGGGGAGTGGTAACACTTGAAGGTGCTGACTCGGGAAAGGGGGGGTGGGGAAAAATATGAAACTATTGTTTTTAACTTGCACTGTTCACTTAATAATTTATCATGAATAAAAAAAAAAATTAAAAAAATAAAAAAATAAATAAATTCATACTAGAAAGTAAATGAATGATATTAGAATTCTCAACTCCACTCCATCCTGTCCTTTTAATGAGATTAAAAGTTGAGGGGCCACCAAAAGAAGTAGGCAGGGCAGTAGAACCTGATGAAGCATGTTTAAGGCTGGGGACTTGGGGTGTGGGGTTAGATGTCACAAGCTATGAGAAGTAAGAATACAAAACAGCGGTGACCCACTTCACAATTATTTTTATCTGGAGCTGTCCCTGAATATGTGTCATGGAGGAAGTCTTCTGTACTGTTTAATTTGAAGGTCCTTCTAGGCACCGTCTCTTTTAGACATACACGTCTGAGCTCACAAATTATCCATCACAAAGAAATCACATGCTGTTAATAGGTCTCTCCATCGTGGCTGACAGCGCAGAACAAATGCCAGCCCCTGTGCAGAGATACAAATTACTGGAATACTAACTGGGATTCCCAATGGGAGGAGACACATTACCTAGAGGTCACTCCAAGAACTCCTGGAACAAGCTCCTGAATTCTGCTGCTTCTTGCCACACTCACCACCAAGTGCCATATGCTCTAGCGCTCTCTCTCTCTCTCTCTCTCTCTCTGTATCCTTCTCTCCAATCAGATTGTCAATTCTCTGGTCATCTTTCTATTGCTCTTAACCCTAGCTCTCAGCAAAACAGGGGCCCAATTTATAGAAAGAGTGAGAGAATCCAAATGAATCAACCCTAAATGAATGAATGAACCAATATATGAAAACATACCAGCTTTACAGAAAGGAGCACCTGCGTGCCTAAGGCATGCCCCCAGATTATCCCAACCACATCCAAAGTTATCAGGCACATAACACAAATCTGCTGGTATCCTCTCCTTTTCAGAGAAATGATAGGTTCTCCTCCCCCTACCCTGCTGTCTAGGCAAAGATCTGCTGCACTCTCTCTCTTAAAGTGCCTCCTTTTTAGAAGGTGTGCAATCTTGGTCAACTTACTTAACCTCTCTAAACGTCCGTTCCCTTATCTGTTAAATACTGAAGAATAATATCTGCCCCACAAGTTGTAATAAAGATTAAGAGTTCAAGAAAAGTGATTAATTATCACATTGCCTGGAGTATATCAAAAGCCAAAGATGCTAGCTACATTTTTGGACCAGATCACAATATCATGATAAATATCAATAGAATAAGGGTCCATGTTGTTATAATGTAACACCCACACACTTTCATTCTGCTGTCCTCATATCTTCCCTGTTTGCCAGTATTAATGTTTTCATGATTCCAGAAAGAATGGAGCTGATTAGCAGGTCCCAGTGGTATTAACCAGCAAAGCATCACATGCAACTGTTGTTCATAAATGTACCTTATCAAATGTATCCCAGGCTAAAGATGACCACAATTCATTCCCATTTTTGAAGGCACCTCCATTTTTCACTTCTTTCTCCGTCTGAATCTCCTATACTTGTAATACCCATAGAGCTTTCCTCATTCCTAAATCAGAAGGATGAGCACCTGCAGCCATAGGAGGGGAAATTTGGGACCTGATGCCTGGAATATTTTTCAGACAGAAAATATTCCCCCAATGCCTCTGCCCAGGAGATGGTAAACTACTCTGACATTTCAGCTGTTGCCCCTCCAAGCAGATTCACACGCCTCTCAGCTAACACCCCCTTTGGGCAAGCATCTACGCATGTTTACAGTTATTCATTATGACTGGCTATACACACACAGTGCCTTTGGTGTCAAACCAAATGGCCCCATAGACCCCTAGTTAAAGACAGCTGGAAGATACAGATATACATTAAATAAGACACAGGCAGGAAAATCGCGTTGCCTTCCTTGAGCCAGAGAGACTGAAGCCGACCAGCTAGAGAGTCCTCCCCAGCCCTATTGTGGGAGGGCTCACAGCAAAGAGCATAGGATCAAAAATCTGAGGCACTTCCGGGTCAGAAAGTTTTCCAGAACAGCTTCTGTGTGTGTCTATGAGAAGTATGCCAGCGAGGACAAAGATCAACAATTTTGCGGGGGAACCATCCTAAACCAGAAGGACCAGCATGCATTCTAAGTGCCAGGGCAAGTTCCTGACCCTCTGAGCTAGTGCGCTTCTATTGGGATTCCGTGCACCCCTCTGTGGAAGAATCTGTCCAAGAACACACAAATGGAAACGTACCCTTTTCCATCTGCCGTCATCTAAATGTAGAGTCATGAGAGGAGGAAGGGAGAAATAATGAGCTCAAGAGGTGGTCTCCAGCCGCCAGAATCTACCATAATGAACACCCTGTGTTTAAACAAGACGAACTTGCATTTCCTCGAAAGGCAATTAGACACAGTCACATAATTGGGAGTGAATCTAAGAACACTAGAAAGAGTGGCACATTTCCCCACTGACACAGCTGTATTGAAAAATCAACCCGTGGCTCTCGGGGAAATGAGAAAACACAACTGGTGATTTCTAGCATGGCATCCAATCTTCATTTTTGTGATCCCTCAATTCTCAGTTCAAGTATAAACAGACCTTTTTTTCCCTGAAGTAGGAAAAGGATTAAGTAGGCACGACGTTTTCTGAGTTCTATGTAGCATATGTTCGCAAGCTTTCCTTTTGTAGCGTTTATGGATTCATCCTGGAGTAGGGTTAAGCTGGAGCAAAGCAATTTGGCATGCTTGCAATTTGCTTTATCAGGAGAAGCAAGCCCAGACTGCAGGGGCCACCCCGACCTGAGCAACGGAGAGGCTTCCCAGAACCCCAAGGGGGATGCTGATTATTTTCCTTCCAGGGATGCTCAGCTGAGCCATCCTCCTTGCAAAGCAGTAAATGAGCTTCATTCAAATTATCCTCAAGAAAGTGGTGGCCAAGTAGACAAGAGTGATCATTATCACACAAACTTAATTTCTGACCAACTTTCACAATGACCCCACTCCCGGAAGTCAGTCAGGCAGTATCTGTACAGCTACAGAAACCTCTCAGCATCCCAAGCCATACTAGCCTAGGGACCACATTCAGCAGCAGAGGTGCTGTTCAAATCTGTACGTCCACCTCTATACGCTACATCCACATGATGGAACACAGAGCAGCCCTTAATGATGCAGTAGAATTTTTAATGTTCACAATATAATGTTAAGTGGAAAAAGCATTTTCTTAAAAAACCTACCTACATAGAGAACTCACGGGAAAAAAAATACACCAAAATGCCATAGGTGGTCAACTCTGGGCATCAAGATTATGAACAATTTCTACTTTCTTCTCTTTTGCTAATCTGGTTTCCAAATATTTTAAAATGCAAATGCATTACTTTTGTGATAGGAATAAAGTAATTATTAATATAAAATGATTTGAAGATAGAGACTGGCATTTACAAAAGAGTTTTTCATCTGCAAAACATAGAAGCATTTTCATTAAAACAATATAATTAACCTGCACTATTGAGAAAGAACTACAGCATATCTCACATTCAACTTTGTTATTATCACCATCACTACTTCTTAAGTATCTGCTATATATAGTGCCCTGTAGTAGGTATTTATACTCAACTAAATGAGCCAGGTGGTAACTCAGTTATTGACATCATTGGGACTCTACCAGTGTTACTAAAGTTGGAGAACCCGAAAAACAGCATTTAACAGGGATATTAATCCGTCTGCCTGCCCTATACTCTACCTTCCCAGACAGTGTCTCCCAATCCTGCTGAGTAGGATAAAGTAGAATTAAGTTGGCAGCCAGCCAGGTGGACCCTGGGCCCTGGGCCACAGCTGACTCCAAGAAGGTTGGGCACCTGACCTACATCAAGTCATTTAGATTCTTTCCCCCAGGAAAGAGGAACTGAAGTACAGGAATTCCAGTTAGTCTCTATCAGCCCCTTGAATGGAGCAGAGGGAGCTGCAGGGGTGACATGTTGGACTGGAAATGCAGAGAGAGGTAGAGAGGTCAGTCTGCAGAGAGAAGTGGGGAGCGGCTATGCAGCTCCTGAGATAGCAGCTGCTCTTCAGGATGGAGACACTGACAGTATGTAGCACTGAGTGTGTAGCAGACGTGTTGATCCATCTTCCCATCTAAATCCTGTTAGTTTTTGATCAACCACTTCTTGGTCTAATGCCTCAGGAGGCTTTCTGTCCAACCTGCCCTCAAATCAGTAAGGAGTCCTGTGGCCTTATAGCAAAAGTCCCATCTTTCATCATTTTTGTTGCTGGTTTTTTTTTTTCTTGACAACAAATTATTCCTAAGACATAATTCCAAGGTTGAGAATATGAACTCTCTTCCCCCACTTATTATGAGCTGAATTCCTCCTCTTGTCCTTCTCTCAGATCTCAACTTAAATGTCATTAGCTCAGAGAAGACTTCTCCGACCACTCCAAATGGAGAGCCCTGCCCTGTTTTGCCTCCTGACGGTTCCTAAATAGGGCTTAACATAACTTTTAACGATACATCTTTCTTTGTTTACTAGGTATGATCTGCCTCCCTCCCGAGGGTGTAAAATCAGTGACGGGGCCCACGTTCCTTGTAGCTCACACAGCACATTCCTGGCACATTACAAAAGGTCAGTGGTATTGAATGCATCAGTTAGTCAAATATATGAGTACATATCCATTCATTCGATATGCAAATAATTGCTGAGAACTTAAAAATTGCAAGATTTAGTCCTTTTCTTGGTAAGGAACTAATGATTCAAAGAAGGAGATTAGGTACATATGCAAAGACAAGAAACATTCACACAGCAGACACTGTGAAGGGCCTGTCAAACGGAAATTCCCTCTTCTGCCTTACAAGTAAAGCCCTGTGATGGTTAATTTTATGTGTCAACTTGACTGGGCCATGGGGTGCCCAGATTAAACATTATTTCTGGTGTCTCTGCCTAAGATGTTTCTAGATGAGATTAGCATTTGAATAGGTGGACTCAGTAAAGTAGACTGACCTCCTCAATGTGGAGAGGCATCATTTAATCTGTTGAGGGCCTGAACAGAACAAAAGGAGAAAGAAGAAATTTGTCCCTTTTTTCTGCCTCTCTGAGCTGAGACATATTATCTCATTTTCTCCTGCCCTCAGGCTGGGATTTGCACCATCAGCTCCCCTCGGGCCTTCAGACTTGTTCTGAATTACACCACCAGCTTTCCTGGGTCTCCAGCTTGCAGACAGATCATGAGACATCTCAGCCTCCATAATCAAGTGGGCCAATTCTTCATGATGAATAAATAAACAAATAAATAAATAAATATCCTTTTGGTTCTGTTTCTCTGGTAAATCCTGACTAATACAAGCCCCAGTTTTATTGGGTTGTTCTCCTTCCGCAAAGCCACATGCCCAGGGAAGGTGAAATTATCCCAGTTCAGGGATAAATCCTGATTAGTTTAAAACAGGGAAAGGGTAATAGCTGCTCAGATACCCACCCCTTTCGACCCCAGGGCAGTTGGACAGAGCCAGGGCAACCAAAGTCTTCACATCCACCTCCAACACACACACACACCAGCCACCTCCAGTTGTGAGCAACCTCTTGTGCTTACTTCATGTGCTGACAAAACTTTATTTTCTGTGTATGCCACCACAAGAACAAAGTTGGGAAGCACCAATCTAAGCCACCTGCTGTTAATCCCATGCCACATGCCAGTGTCTTATGCAGTCAAATAAGACTTGAGGGGAAGCCTGCTGGGGGGTTATGGAGAAAGTTCCTTGCTTTTGAAAAGGGACACATAAGAACAGGTAGTTTCTTTTGCCAATGGATGCTACCATGTCTGCCTGTGGCTCCCAAAAGTGAAGGAGCCATCTTAGAACCATAAGGTCTAAGAACAAAGTCAACACACTGAAGATGGCAAAGGAAAAAGAGCAAAAAATAGGGACTTTGATAACACTGTTGAGCCACTGAATTAACAAAACCTGGAGCTGCAACACTCCCCATGCCCACCTCGGGAGATCTTATTCCTTGAGACAATTCATTTTTCTTATTCTGACGGGTTTTATTTTGTGGATTTTCAAATATAAGGTGGTAGAGCAACTCACAAAATAATTGACAGTGCTTAGCAATCTATCAACGGCTGAGTGCTCAGAATGCTCTCTCAACTGCACAGTGACAACCATCACAGGCACCCTGGTGAGTCCCTAGCTGTTGGGCACTAGGGAAAAGTGGATTGTGGTTGCCTTCCAGACACTCAGAGCCAGGATTCTATAATGCCTTCCCATCAATCATGACATCCATGGGGTTCAGCAGGTAGACATGGAGAGGGTGGAAAACTTTTTTCTTTTAATTCCCTTATTGTTTAAACATTTTGGGATGAATTTTTGATTATTTACATGCAAAAGCATCTTCAATAATAAATCTATCTTCACATAATTAGCAGCAAATTTATGTGGCCTCCTTCGAGCAAAGACTCAGGAGAAAATGTTGCAGAGATTCAAAATTCTGTCCACATTCCCCACAATCTTTAGATGATAGGTTTTAAGTGAATTTTTCCCTGGGGGGGGGAAATAAAAGACAACTGAGATGCCAGAAAAAGGATTAATCATGTGATCATCTGGCATTCATCATGAGAGTCATAAAGCAACCCACAAATGGTGAAGCATCACCTTGTCTCAGTGTTGAATTAGGGAAAGCATGATTTTAAAATATCAATTTGTACTTCTTTTTACCCCTCCTTTGTATACTTTCCCTTTCTCATCTGGAAAACTTCAACAGACTTCACCTTCTCTTTGTTCCAGGGGCATGTCCAAAAGCAGAAGGTACTAGAAAGTCATCCTCGACCCCTCCAAATCCAATACTTATTAAAGATTTTTCTTTTCTTTTTTTTTTTTTCCCCAAAAGCCCAAATTCATTGTTCATTGAAGGCATGTGCTAGACACCAGAGGAAATGAAAGGGACAAAGACATGTTTGGGTTGTTTTGCTTTACTTAAAACTACTTTGTTTCCTCTGATCTTGTTTAGGTGGACTGTTGCAGTCGAGTAAGAATTGGCCTTTCCTTACGTTGGGGAGAAGCTGGAGATTTTTCAGTTCCTTAAAGTAGTGGAGGCTGGCACCTTGCTTGCTGGCAAAACTCTAGGGAGGTGACAGGGCTTTTGATGGGGATGGTGAGGGGATGCTGGGAAAGTGCACACAGAGGCCTTGAAGCCACAGTGAAGATGCCAGCCTTCTTTGCAGACACGACAGGGCTCCTCAGCACTGCATGGACAAGGAGCCTCTCAGGGTGACCAGTGTGGACCAAAGTTCTGAGGGCCTTTTCCCAAATGTTTGTGCTATAGCAGACCTGCAACACTTTTACATCAATGACCCTAAATGAGTAGAAACCCCAAACACCACTGAGATAAAACTTCCCAACATTTAGAGGAAAAAAAATGTAACCAAGTGTGCATGCACGCATGCATGCTTAAAATTCATTGCATGCAACATTCAACATGATTTTTCA
This sequence comes from Eulemur rufifrons, assembly GCF_041146395.1. Taxonomy (NCBI): domain Eukaryota; kingdom Metazoa; phylum Chordata; class Mammalia; order Primates; family Lemuridae; genus Eulemur; species Eulemur rufifrons. The sequence goes on from NC_090989.1 coordinate 166,561,837, forward strand.
AAATGAAACCTTTAAATTGGAATGCAATCTCAATTTGTATTTTTCGTTGGCTTCACATATCATGAGCTTCCAAAGAAGACCACACTACCAGGCCAGCTTCCCACTGTAGAGGCGGAAAGGTGTGATACATTTCCTCACTCACCTTAAGTCAGGGTCACAGCCAACATCCCTATAACAAAAGACAGGTTAACAAGAGAAAAACATAACAAATGTATTTGATGAAAGTTTTACATGACATGAGAGCCTTCAGAAATGAAGACCCAAAGACCCAGGGAAAACAGCCTATATTTTTATGCTTAGGTTTGATACAGAATAGATAGCCATGTAGAAATGTGATTGGACAAAGGAGGATGATCTAATGGTAATAGATTGAGGGGGGAAACCTGGCATGGCCTGTCCCAATTCTTCTTGGCCTCTCTGTAGCATTCTTTCTACCCAGGTATGGAGCAAGGCCTCTCTGGAATGAGGGTCTTCAAGGGAGAAGGGAGAGCGTGAACTTCTTAGGTTTAATGGCTTGCTTTGGGGGGAAGGGTTCTAGTTTCCATGACCCACCCTGGGAAAAAGGAATTCTGGTTTGTACCACTTGCTTAGGGGGAGAAAGAGAGGTGGGAGACAGGAGGGCAGAAGCAGGTCAGAGAGATCTTGGTTCTGAGGCCTTTTCAGTTTCCTTCAGTTCAAAGTACTTCGCATGACAAGGTGCCATACTTTGGGGTATTGGGTTCTGACCTCCAACACCAGTAGTTATTCAACATATTCATTCCTGCAAGTTCTGCAGCCTTAAAAAAGGAAAACTAACTGTGCAACAGATAGTTCCATAGCTGACGAATATTATTAAATATTTGCAAAACATTCAAATAAAAGGTAATAACAGACTGCTTTTATTTTAATTCTCTCTAAATAATGCCACACCCATTTATGGTAAACTACTGTATTTCCCTCAATGTGCTAAGAATTAATGAAGATTGAATATAAGGAAAAGAAGTACCCTCTGTGCACGGCACTTTAAATAGTTGAGACTCCCAAATAATACAAAAGCATTTTCAAGTCACACATGGAATGTAAAGTGAAAATATTCTTCAAGGAAATATTCTCTAATAATACTTACCTACTTCAGAGGGTGCTGGGAAGCTCTATTAACACCAACAGAACACTTTTAGATCTTCAAATAAAAGCATTATAGAAATGCAAAGTATTATTATTATAGTTCTGAAATAATTTCACACCTAGGGATGAGAAAACCCCAGGCCAAATTTTACTGCTTCTCTCCTGCCTGATAAATAAGAAATGCCACAAGCATGGGGGACGGGGGAATGGAAATCAAACAGAATAAAGACTTCAAAGTTTCTCTTTCACTAGGACTTTGTATTGCCCTAGATGTCATTTTAGAAAATTTTCAGAAAAAAAAAAAATGAGTCCCTTTAAGGTCAACGTTAAGTAGGAGGATGTTCTCATTGCTTTTGTACCAGAGCAACAACCAGCTGAACTGAAAAAAATAATGCTGTCCCTTTCTATGGGGCACAATTCCTCCCAAAGCACTTGCCAAACTTACGAATGGCCAGATAAATCATTACCTGAATCACCCACTAGTGTGATCTCACCTATGAGGTCAAAGAGCTGCTGCATTAACAGACACAGGATTTCTACTCAGCTACTGAGAGCACTGAGCTAGACAGTCATTGGTTACTGAGCATAGTGGTGGTGATGATGATTACGATGATGACAGTGGTGATGATCATGACAGTGATGATGGTAATTATGGTAATGATGAAATATACACCAGAGTCCACAAACCTGCTAATCAATGGCATCAACTCTGGAGATTTTTTAAATATGGATTCTTGGTTCCCATCTCAGACTTACTGATTTTGAATCTCTGAAGACAGAACCCAGGATTTTCTTATTCATATAGCCATTAGGATAACAACTGAAGTGACCATATTTGTAAATAATGTGATGATTAAGAATGCAGTCTCTGCAGACAGACCAGCTGCTATCTTCTCCCAATTCTAACACTTACTAGCAGTGTGACCTAGACAAAATACTTAGTCTTAAGCCCCAATTTCCACAACTATAAAATGGAAATGCTAATATGACCATGTATAAAATTGAGATACTATTACTACCTATCTCATAAGGTAGATGCCTAGGAAAGCAAGCAAATTTTTTAATCCCAAGAAAGACAAAAATCTATGTGTTAAAGAAAATATAACCAACCAGACTATACCACTTGGCTCAGTAGTAGGGCAAAAATTAAATACTCATGACAATGATTATCATGTCAATCATGACAATCATTTTAAATCAATATTTATTGATTTAAAAAAATTGTAATATAACTATGTTAGGAGGCTGTGGGGACCAGAAGTGGTAGGAGTGGGGAATGTCAGAGAGCTGTTGCCAAAATTGACATATTAGGAAAAAATAATATAAGTACATTATTTAGAAATAGAGAGGTAAACAGCAGAAGTATCAAGAGTTGAAAGTTGCCAATTCTGGGGAAGGAATCTGGAGAGAGGGAGACAGGTAGAAATGGGGTATAGATGTTGCAATGTTTCAATGATTGCTTTTTAATGCTCCTTCATTTAAACAATGTAGATACATTGCTTTGATAAAAATAAAAATGAATTTTTAAGGATAATTCATAAGATGCATAAATACAATATTGTATTATTTATATACTGGCATTCATATAAGTATTTCAATTTACCAAAACTTGCTTTTTAAAAAAATAAACTATCATAATATCTCCAGCTATGCCTCTAAAACGTCCAGTTCTTTAAAAGTGTCCAATAGATACTTTTTCCCTGGCACACCCTAAGTCCTAGAAAGATACTTGTTGAATAGAGTTGAGGATAGCAGGAAAAAAATATAAAGAATAAAGTTCCTTTGTACAATCAAGGTCACAGCAGGAAGGAGATGGCACCTTCACCTGGGTGAAGGCAGGGTTAAGGGAAACCACTAAGGGATGGCCCAGTACCCTGGAGTTAGCAAAAATTCGGTTAACACTCCAGACTTAAAGGGGCAAAGGGAAGAAGCAATTACCAGACAGTGGAAAGAGCTAAAGCTGCAGAAGAGAGGCCTCCAGCAGGAACCGTGGCCTTCCTTAGAGGGATACAGCCACTGCCAACCCATAGTGCTGCAGGGAGGAAGGAAGGGAAGAATATTCAAACTTGCATTCCCAGATCTTTGTCCAGAACCTTCCACTGGCTAAGAAAACAGCCAGCAAACAAGGGGGCCCACAAAATGCTGACCATCAGGGTTAGCCACCTGGTGCATAGAGCCTTTTATAGGAGAGAGGAGCTGGAAACACAAATAGAGAATATGCAGTACAAGCACTATACAGGGTTGTTGTCGTTTTTTAATCTACATACTCACTCTCATAACACAAGCCCCTCAGTTTTTTATCTGTTTAAGAAATATATAGGGCATAATAAGAATACCTTGATGTTACATATTTGCTACAATTTGCTAAGCTCTTTTACATGGGATCCTCAAAATAGCCCTATGCAATAGATAGGACAAGGGTTATCCTGATTTTACAAGTGAGAAATCTGAGACTTTAAGGAAGGTTAAAAATCTTGCCCAGAGTCTCAAAGCCAGGAAGCGGCAGAGCCAAAACTAGAAGGCAAGTAAGTTTCCTAACACTGCAGCTGAGGCTTTTCCCACTATATAATGCTGTCATGCTATTCATTCACACTAGGAGTGCAAAATTGACGTCCCTGCAAAAAAAATAATTAACCAACTTTGTTCTAGGCACTGCACAGAACACAGAAGTAGTCAACAAACAAGACACAAGGGTAAATAGAGAAAATGTGGCCATTCCATTCTCAGGAAACCACAAGCAATGCCAGAAACAGAAGTAGTTGAGTTTTCAATCACATTTTACACATCATTGAAAAGAAAGTGTTCAGTAGGGCAAGAAAAGTGATCAAAAGAAATAAAAATTCAGGGAAAAGTAGAGAAATATTTAAAGAGTATTCCTGTTTTTATTTGGGATGCTGGGGTAAATAGAAGGAGATTATAGTCCCTTCACAATCCCCGTGCCAAAAAGAGACTAGGTCCCCAGAAATTGGAAGGGTTGAATGACCTCTCTGCGTCTCTCCTCATTTCCAGCCCCACCCCTGCATACACACACATTGAGAGCTTAGAGAAGCAGCCAAGAGTGACTTTTCTGTATCAAACATAGAAGTTGTGGGAAGTTCAGCAAAATACCACATTTTTGAGAGTCTAATTGAGAACTCTGTACTTTTTGCAAGTACTACTAAATCTACTGCAAAACATTCAGCTACTTATATAGGATAGAAGAAAGTAATGAAAAGTATTTTAATTGTAAACCTCCAAACACGCCCCATCTATACTAAATCTAGCTCACTAATGTATAAGCTACTCTATTAATTAGGATTCTGTAGTTGCAAGCAACAGAAACCAATCGGCTCATTTAAGAAGAATTATCAGAAGGAAACTGAAGGCTCAGAGAATCCATGGCAGACTGGAAAATAAGGCTGGGAGACCATTAGTAGCCAAAGCAGACATGGAGGCTAGAAAACAGGACCTGCTACAGTGGTCTCATAGCAAGGACTATCAGATCAGAATGCCTGCCGAGGGCAAAGAAGAACCTCTTAGAGATTCAAATTCCAAAGGAGCATCCACTTAGCCAAGCTTGTGGTCATAAACCCATCCATAGGCTAAGCATAGGCCTCTGGGTAGGGCCCCTGGTTGCAGTCCCACTATACAACTTCAAAAAGAAATAAAGGTACTGTTAAGAAGGGAAAACAGACATAGGACAGGAAAAAACAAAGGAAGGCATGTGTGTTCCTCTCTACTTACCAAGGCTTTCTTAAAAAATTCCTGAAGAATCTACGTAGCAGTAGATTGCTAATTTCTTAAGACTATCATTTCCTAAGATCTATTAATTAGTGATTGACCACACACAACCAAAGAAGGTGTTTTCCCTGACGCCTACAAAACTTCAACCTGACAACTTTTCACTCCCAGAGGCCTCACTTCTCATATTACCTGAAAGTTACCTTTTCATTTGATTCCTAAGGACTGAGTGGAATTTGCCTTTCTTTGGTAACAATGTTTGGAAACATTATGCTGAAGCTTCTAAAAGGAATAGACTTCTCAAAATATCTAATGAATAAATTTATAAGGATGCTGCCGCTGCTACCAGAAATATTAACAAGAGCAGTAGCAGCTCACATCTACTGAGCACTTACCATGGGCCGGGACCTCTTCTGAGCCCTTAACATATATAATCCATTTAATCTCCACAATAACCATATGAGGCAGACAATATTATTATCCCCATTTGACAGATCAGGAAACTGAGACACAGAGAGAATGAATAAGTTGTCCATGCTCCAATACCTGGTAAAAGCCAAACCATGACTAAACTCACATCTAACTCCAGGGTACCAATTCAATAAAGGATTTCCATTGAGAGTAGAGAAAATGGACTGTGTCTCTGTGAAAACAGTCCCCAAAAGGAATGCAAGCACCATAGCTATAGCTAAAGATTACAGGGTTTTTAAGATGGCCACATCATAACTAACTCTAATAGTTTATGAGCATTTATTTCTAAAAGCTATCAAGTACTCCTTTGTTTTAAGACGTGGCTCAATGATCCAGAGATATGTTAAGTTATATGGCTGAAAGTAAGAATTATCTACTTCTTATGACAGTATTTTCTTCACTAATGGACAACCACTATGGCAAAATCCCAAGCCAACCAGTTTTCGTGCACCTGAGTTGAGTTACCTAAAAGCAATCCTCAGAACAGAGTTTTTATAGCTCATGTTTTGATTATTCAAAAGGAGTTTTCTCCAATTTCCCTGTAAAATTCTTCTTTCCCCTCAAAATAAACATTAAAAATTCAGCTCCAGAAGTATATCTGTCATAAAGTTAGGAATAACTTAAAATATAAGGTAAATCAAATGGCTTTTCAACTTTAACTAAAGTGGTCATGGTCATGATTGCTGTAATAAAAATGACAGAAAAAACCCTAAAAGTGTCAAAAACATAATTTATGATGAAAACAAATGTAAAATTATGGCATATTTCACCCTGGCCACCAAAGACTCTTGATGAAACTGCAGCCCTATAATTGCCCAGAATGAATTCTTTAAATTAAAATACTTCATGCAGAACAGAAATTAAACAATGAATCAAAGAACAATGCTGTGCAGAGGTATGCTTATAAATATACCTAGCAAAGAGGAAACAATTACATTTTTCCATGTAAAAACCAACTCGATTGTAATGTTTCACAGGAGGCAGAGTAGGTACTTTTCCCATTGCTTTGAGCTTGGAAGTTCATTTCCTGTAATTCACTTGGGGTCCAGAGTGACTGGGTGGAATGAAATTAGCTACACCAAACTGGCTGGCTTTTTCCTTTCTACCAAACTAGCTCCTCCATGCAACTGCACAACTGACTTCTGTGATAAATTTCATCCAACCCAATTGAAATGCCACTCTGCATTTTATTTTAAATGCTTTATTTGGCCAGCTAGTTTTATTTAACTATTGACTAGAAGTAGTACAAGTGCATTCTTTTTCCTTCTAGCATTAATCTTAGTAAACTTAGCTCCATTGGAATGTCTTAACTACTGAGAAGAAAGCAAAAGTCAGCACGCACACAGATGCATTTGGCTACTCTCAACACATCATTTTGCTCCCTCCTACTCCCTGCTAACTATTGCTCAGCACTTTTGCCTATGAGGGAGGACAAGCAGGTGGTTAAGGAAGTTGTCCTGTCAGCTATATCTTTAATTCAAGTGTTTAAATCTCTGAATAAAAGAAAAATCAATGTTGTAAAGGCAATGTTTGTCAAGGCCATGTAATAAATACACTTACCTTTACAGACTGTTCTCAATGGATTTCCTTTCTTTGCTGAGCTTCAAAGCTACAAAGAGATAAAAAGGAAAGACAGAGTTGTCTGTGAGTAAAACACCAAACGTTTTCTCTCCATGTCTTTAAATAGAATTTCCATATGCCGTGGTATGTGGTGCTAGCCAAATAAACCATTGATAAAACTTGTGCCTCATACCTTCTGCACAAGAGGACAAAAACAAACAAAAAAACCCTACACTCATAAACTGAAAATGGCACACACTGTAGCCAGAATTGCATCACACAAACCAGGCCAAATCTGCAGTCAAATCTTTTGGGGTGTGAACTCCCCAACAGAATGGGAACAGCTTATAAAGTAGAGAGATGAAAATCAAATTAAACATTCATGTGACACACTCAATCTGATGAAGCATTTTATTTTCTTATTCCATTTGTCATCTTTCTTGCATGCTCTATTTCCACTTTCCCAAAAAAAAAAAAAAGTTTTACTTGCGGAAGCCTATTGCATTTATATGAGGTGCACTGTCCTTGCAATCCACACCTTACCTCTTGCCTCCAGGAGTATGTGTGTGCATGCTTACAGGGACCAGTAGCCTTTCTCTAGGGAGAGTGCAGCCTTCTCTCAGAAGAAATGCACAATACAGAGGAAGCCACAACTTGACATTTCAAATCAAACCTTGACTTGTTAACTTCAGCTCCCTATGACCAAAACGTATGTACTATGCACTGACCACATGCAAGTCAATGTGACTGAAGATCTGTAAAATTCTAGTTGTTAAGCAATAGTAATAATGTAGGATTCATGGGGCTTATTCTTTAGTGGTCCAACATTACTCATACAGTGGCTCTATAGTCGAAAATAATTGGAATATGCCTCTTTCTCTCATTTTTGGCTAGGTCCTAACATCTCTGAATGGTGCAGTAGCTGAGAATGGCCAACTACTCCATGGTTTTCCCATGGTTCTTTCTTCCTCCATTCAATATTCTAAATTATTGCTTTAGCTCTTACTGGGCTATTTCCCTCCACATCCCCCTATCCCACCAGAGAACCCATTACCACTGATGCATGCCCACGAAAGAACAGACTTATGGGCTATGACATAAATCTTAGAATTTTAACATAGGAGAAAAGGCTCCTCTGTGCAATAGCATCAGAAATATCTCCTTCCTCCTGTGTTATATGGGTTGCAATAGAGTTAGGAGAAGCATAATTTGGGGAAGACTAGATAAAATAGTATAATATTGCATTTTGTAAAATCTGAGAGATTTATGGTCTGAGAATATTGAGATTGAGCTGAATTCCTTTCCACTTTAACCATGGAAATGCTAAATAAAATATAGTGATGATTTGAAATGTATGTGTCTATACACACACACACATACATATGTACATATATACATATTTATTTATATATCTCCAAGCTCAAAAGAAAGAGAAAAAAATCTAACATGAAAATATAATGGATATAAATCTTCTAGAATGAAATACATGAGTCCTCTTGAAAAAGCACACCCAAGATCTCAACAAGATAAATAAAATCAAATCCATACTTAGATGCATCAGAATGAAATCACAGAACACCAAGCGATAAAAAGAAAGTCTTAACGTCAACCAAAAAAATAAAAAAAAATGGAGTCCGGGTGAGGTGGCTCATGCCTGTAATCCCAGCACTTTGGGAGGCTAAGGGGGGTGGATCACTTGAGCCCGGAAGTTCAAGACCAGCCTGAGCAACATAGTAAGACCCTGTCTCTACCAAAAACAAAACAAAACAGACTTCTGTCAAAAGAACATGTCATCGGCAAAAATGAAAGCAAGGTAGCAATGGAATAACATGTTCGAAGTGCTAAGGGGAAAAAAGTTCAACTAAAATTCTATACTCAAGCTAAACTTATTGTTCAATGATAACAGAGAAATCAGAACATTTTTCAGGAAAAAAAAGATTTTCTACTGCTCACTGCTTTTGTTGAAAGAAATACTAAAAGATATACTTGAATAAGAAGGAATTTATCCCAGAAGGAAGGAGTGAGATACAAGAAGCAGAGAAATTGGCAAGCATGATGGTAAATCTAGTACATTTAACAGTAAATAATGGTATTTATTATTATTAACTCCAGTTGTAAAAAAGAAAAAAAAGTATAAAAACAATAACTATGAATTTTTAGGGTTTACAAATAAAGTCAAACTGAGAAATTTATCACAATCATGTGGGATAAAGGAAAGGGGAAGAAATTGGGAATAAGACAGAGATACTGATTAAGATGTTAAAGATATTCATTAAAACTACTGATTAACTTATTAAGGATAACCAGCATTTCTTTCTGTGTCTATATAACCAAGGAGACCTTTGCACACATGCTCACATAGATTTGTACAAGAATGTTTAGAGCAGCATTGATAGAATGGCCAAAACTATTGGAAACAACCTAAACATCTATTGGCAATACAACAAACACATTTTTACAGATTCCTACAGTGGAATATTACACAACCTTGAAAAAAATCAATGAAACAGTTACACACATCATCATGGATGCCTCCCATAATATGATAAAAGTAAAATAAAAGAAGCAAGTCACAGAAAGCTATACCTCTTATTATACCATTTGTATAACATTAAAAAAGGCAAAGATAAATACTATGTTGTTTTGCATTATAACATGCAAGTGGTAACAAAAAAAAAAAAAACATATAAAGAAAAGCAAGGGAATGATTTACACCAAATTCAGTCTACTTTTATCTTGGGAGTAGGGGGAGGACATGTAAGTTGGGAGAAGCCTTGGGGGGGTTCTGGAATATGGTAATGCTCTATTTCTTGCCCTGAGAAGAGGTATCTAGATGACCAGTTTTTTTTTTTTCTTAAAACTGTGTATGTACACTTTCAAAGATTATTCTGTATGTATGCTGTATTTCGCAATTTTATAATATATGAGTAATCTCCAAAAGAATAGAAATTTCCAAACCAACAAAAAAAACAACATGGAGTAAAGAAAACCCAACCAATTCTCTACAGAGGACTGGAATGGAAGTGATAAAGAAGCAAAGGAAAACACAGTGAATAGAAAATACAAAAGAAAATATTGAAAATAGTTCAACTCTATCAGTCATCAGAGTAAACAGATTAAGCATATATGCTTAAATAAAATTTTATCCAAATGGATTTTTAAAAATTTTCCTATGGGGCGTTTATAAGAAACACATCTAAAACATAAAGAAGGTTTGAAAAGAAAAGTATGGAAAAGTATACACCAAGGAAATAGGAACCAAAAGAAAGCTGATGAAATAAGTTACTATTAGGCAAAACTGAAGTTGGCAATAATAGGAGAACAAGTATTTATCTTAGTTATCTATTGCTACATATTACCCAAAAATTAGCCAGTTAAAAATAATAATTTATTATCTCTCATGGTTTCTATGGATCAGGAATTCTGATATGCTACAAGGCCTGAGGCCTCAGCTGAAAGACTTGAAAGTTGGGGCTGGAATCATTGGAGGGCTCATGCTCTCACATATCTGCTGGGTGTTTGCTGAGGGTTAGCTGAGAGCACCTCGAGGGCCATCAGCTGGAACACCTACATGTGGCCTCTTCATCTGGTTTGAGTCCCCTCACAACATGGTGGCTGGGTTCCAAAGGCAAGAGTTCCAAAAGAGAGCCAGGTGGAAGTTGTATTTTTCAATGATATATGCTCAGAAGTCACATAACACCATTCCCACTGCACTCCACTGGTCAGGGCAGTCACAAACCCCACCCTGACTCCAAAGAAGAGAACAATACCCTGCCCCGCTCAGTGGGAGGAGTGTTAGTCACACTGGAAGAAGAGCACATAGGACTGGTGTGACCACCTTTGGAAAATGCAATCTGTCACAGCCTTCTTTACAACCACACAGGAAACATAAGCAAAAATTAACCATATATTAGACCACGAAGGTAGTCTCAACAAATATCAAACAAAAACTTTTTATCATAGTGCATTAAAGTTGGAAACAGTTATGAAATAAGATATTTAAAGTATGTTTGAAAATTACAGTCTTTATGACAGTTTCCCTTTCTGAGTTGGAATTGGACAAGGGCATTGACTGAACTTTATCTCCAGATGTGAACATTAGGGTCCACATCTCAAAACAAAAAAGATCACCAGTCTGGTTGTGAACATGTTGAATTTGAGGTACCCTAGGGACATCTAAAGGAAAATGTTCAAGCAAGCAGTTGGATGTATGGGTCTGTAGCTCAAAGACAAGGTCTGAGAGTGGTGAGTTGTCTGCAAGCAGAAAGTGATGGCAATTGTGAGTAAGGATGTAACTGACCAGGGACTCAGCACCGTATAGAGTAGAAAGAGAAAAGGGTCTAAGACTGATCCTTGAGGAAGTTCAACATTTAATGATTGTGTCGAGAAGGATGAATCCTACATCAGAGAGTGAATAGTTACCAGAGAAGTAAAATAAAAACCTCAAGTTTCATAGAAAAGCCAAGTACTAAAAGTGCCTGATATGAAGGTCATCAAAGAACTCAACAAGAAAATTGTTTTGTGACCTGAGGGAGACAGAATTCAGTTTGGAGTTGGTTAAGACAGAAGTAGAAACCATTAAACAGAGACAATGAATAAGGACAATCCTAAATAGGTGTGGCTGTGAAGGGGAGGAAAGAGAGTGGCGCAGGAAGGCAAAGGCCTGGAAGAGGATTTGTGGAGTTCCCAAACAGAAAAAAACCCAAGCATCTGTCAAAGTGATAAGATCCATTTAAGACACAGAGGCTGAATGTAGAAGAGAAAGGATAATTGTGAGTACTGAAGGGTCCTGTGAAGGGTGAAAGATACAGGTGGTGGGGCTGGTCTTAAACAGAGCTTTGGTCTCACCTTGATTATATAATGTCTTATGATAGCCACTCATGCTACTGTATTCTCATTTGTTTATCTTTTCTTATCTTAATTAGAATCTAAACTCTTTAAAACATATGGCCTTTATTGTTCAAAACAACTCCACCTTACCCACACATTGCAAGCCCCAGATTCTGCCCCAGCACCCAACAGTCATTCAATAAATACAGTCATGTGTCACTCAACCATGTGGGTATGTTCTGAGAAATGTGCCCTTAAGCAATTTCGTCTTTGTGTGACCGTGATAGAGTGTAATTACACAAACCTAGATGGTATAGCCTACTACACACCTAGCCTATATAGTATAGCCTATTGCTCCTAGGATACAAACAAACCTGTACAGCATGTGACTGTACTTAATACTGTAGGTGATTGTACCACATGGGTAAAAATTTGTGTATCTAAACATAGAAAAGATAAAGTAGTAACACAGTATTATAATATTAGGGGACCACGGTCCTACATGTGGCCCATTTTCGACTGTACTTGTTGAATAAATGAATACAAGCAGATTCTATAGTCTTTGTGTACATCTTTGGTGCCTGAAAATTTGAGTGTGTGTGTGTGTGTGTGTGTGTGTGTGTATGTTTGTATATGCTACTTATCCAAAGTGGAAGCAAGTCAGGTCCTAAAAACTATTGCTCTAGAGCTGTAGTCCCCAACCTCTGGGTACTGGTACTGGTCCATGGGAACCAGTCCGCAGCCTATTAGGAACCAGGCTGCACAGCAGGAGGTGAGCAGCAGATGAGTGAGTGAAGCTTCATCTGTATTTATAGCTGCTCCCCATCACTGGAATCCCCACATAAGCTCTACCTCATCTCAGATCAGCAGCAGCATTAGATTCTCATAGGAGCTTGAACCCTACTGTAAACTGCAAGAGGGAGGGGTCTAGGTTGCGTGCTCCTTATAAGAATCTAATGCCTGATGATCTGAGGTGGAGCTGAGGTGGTGATGCTAGCACTGGGGAGCAACTGCAAATACAGATTATCATTAGCAGAGAGGTTTGACTGCACAGTAAATGTAATGCACTTGAATCATGCTAAAACTACCTCCCTTCCTCCTGGCAACCCTTCCTCTGCCCCCCACCAATCCATTGAAAAATTATCTTCCATGAAACCAGTCTCCGGTGCCACAAAGGTTGGGGCCTGCTGCTCTAGAGTACATATCTCTAGACAAAAGTCAGGAATAGCCCCTCAAATTAGCCTTCTCTTTCCCATGTTTTCCTTGACTTGAAAATCTAAGGACCTAAACTTCTACAGTCCAGGAAAACATTTTCACCTACAACTACAATATTGTATCACTTCCTACCCTCCTCATGCCAAACTCATCCACATTTTGTTCTAGAGCAGACAATCTCTGTACCCTTCATATGGCCTCCTGCAAGACATAAATTAGATTTAAATGAATCCAAATAGGTTTGGGATTCAGCTGCTACTAAAAGAAATCAACATGGGAGCAGAGTAGTATAGGCCAATAACACACTGGTTTATCTTGGGGGTTTTCCAGAGTATGGTCTTCCAGAAAATCTTTACAAACCACTCTCAATCCATGATCCAGCCCCCAGCTCCCTTAAAATTGGTCTTAATGTAAACAAACATCTTTCTCCAATACAGAGACCTTCCTTGATTGTGATTCACCTTCTCCCAATTGTAAGCTTTCTGAGAACCTTCCAACCGTACCTCACTTAAAGCAACGTTGTGTGAACTGAGGGATTTGCTTCCATCATTGCATTCTGCAGCCCTCATCTGACTTAGCTTCCATGTTAAGGGACTGGTTATTAACCTTTAAGTCTTTAACAATTATTTACATGCCCAGGAAAGAGTCTGTCCCTTCAGGTAAAAGAATAAAGACACTGAATAAATTCAGCCCTCGTTTTCATTTTTATGCTACATCCAGTGAGCTGTTACTGCAGACAAATTATTGCAACATTCTTTCAGATGATAGTCAATTTTCAACTAAGAGAAAATTCTTAAACCTCTTTCTAAAAACTTTTTCTACATATCGGTGAAAACCAGGCAGTTGGTTAAACTACCTGATGATAAATTAATATTTTAAACACATGGAATTATTTGAATATCTGCATACTAATTTAAACCCTCACAAAAAACATCAGCAAAGACTCCAAAAACCTCACACTTCTCAGATATATTCCTAGAAGTTTTATTTCAATTTATATGTGTCTATTTCTTAGAGAGTATTATCAGAATTTGTGAAACTCAGATATATTAATATTTAGAGTTCAGGGGCAGGGAAGGGTGACCAGAATAATTCTTAGTTTTGTTATTTACCTGGAAAACTGATCTATATAGTCAAAGTATATGTGAAAGTCTTTCTATTAGAGCATAAGTTCAATAGTAATACAGACCACATCTGTCTTATTCTATATGGAATCTACATCCTTTAGGACAGTGTCTGGCACTGACATATACTCAATAAAATTTTCTTAATAAAGGAATATGATAAATTTGCATCACTGTTAAAAGTGAAAACTGATTAGGAATTCTTAAGCTAACGTTAGTTTGGGGGGGTTGTTCTTATTTTTCATTCTTTCTCTTAATTTGTACTCTAGGCTTTCATAAAATGAAAAGATCTCTCTCTACTGAAGTCTCCCCTTCTGTGGCCTGAGACACACATACACGTGCACATACACACACACCACACCACACCCTGCCACACCTGTTCAATGCTGTCATATTTGCCATGAATCGAAAAAGTAAATTTGCCAAGTAGCACAAGCTCTGGAAAATCATTAGGTGACATCTGAGGAATAGAATACCAATCAGCCAATAATTAGCATTTGAAAATTCATAGAGTTACAGATGAATCAAATTTCATGAAATCTTGGGGAGCATGACCCAGCTGGGCTGGTGTTCTGGCAGTGGGAGTCAGCGGATTGTCTGACCACCCAGACAGGACGGGAAAGTACCATGGCGAGTCTAATCCCAGGGAAGACACTCCGACAATGTGGCATTTGCACAGGGATGCCCTAACATGGCCCCAGTATGTTTTCTCAGCAAGGGATGACATTTGAAGTCAAACAGCTCTGCTCCCAACAGCACAGGCCCTCCCCAAACTCTAATAGCCTGAATTTGAGAAAAAGAGGTTCAACTTAGGGAGAAACTGAGGCTATGCAGATACAATGTTAAAATAATCCATTTTTAAGGAAGGTCAAACCAGATATTCAGTGTTTAACCTCAATCATTGCTTTTCCATCATTACATAGGCCTCAGGTAGCCTTAGTCTAAAAAAAACGTTCTCATTTGAGCAAAATCCTGCTCCTGGAACATCCGCACTGGATACTGTTCAATGAATGTGGAAACAAATTATCAAGTTGTGCTACCAAGACGCATGCATAGTGACTGTCAGTGCACTGTGGCCTCACCAAACCCCTGCTGCCTGGAACTGCTGTCCACATGCAAGTCTATCCAAGGACGCAGGGCCACCGCTGTTACTGCTGCCTCTAGCCTAACTAAGGTCACCTTTCTTGCATGGCTGCCTCATTCTAAAGGAAGAAAACAGAGAGGTTGGAGAACACCAACTCCCCATTTGCTTTCTGCGGTTGCCAACCGTACCCCCATGTGACCTGGGGAAAGCATCCTTAAGAGGAGTCTGGAATGGGGGGTCCAACTTCCAACCAGACTGACCTAGCCCTGGGGGTGAATGCTCTGCCTCCGCCGTGTGGCCTGTGTGTGCCTGGTTTGAATCTGCTCCCACCCTGAGCTAAGGGTGACCATTCTGCCAGGCTCCCACTGCACTGCAGGGTCAGGCAGAAGCCTGTGCTCCTGGCTCCTGGCCCAGTGCTCGGATGGCCCAGCAACGTCACTGTGGAGAGGGAGTCTGGTTGTGCCCTCCTCTGAACTCTCCATCTGGAAGATTCTCTGGCCTCCTTCCCTCTCATTTTTAATCTGACAGACACTGCTGGACAGGGAAACTCAGAACGGACCAAAGTTCATCTTCCCTTCTCTGCTTCTTGGCTGGCATAATCGCAGGGGCAGAACGAGGTTGGCGTGGACCAGGATGCCAGGAATTAAATGAGGGTCCCTGACCACTGGAACACATTAGTCCTGCCTTCCAAAGTCTTAATTAGTCCTCCTCTGCCTGGAACACCCACCACCAGGGAGGTGGCCGGGTAAGATGCCACGCTCACAGCAAGTATTCAACAAAATATTGGTTGAGAATGGCGGTCACAAATGCCTGCTGGCTGATGGCTTTGCAACAACAGTCAGTTCTGAGGTCTGGGCACCAGCGGCAAGATTTCTGCTCCCTTTTCTAAAGCAGACAGTTCTAGCAACGTTATCCTGAGTGATATTCAGCTACCACCTCAATTTGGAAGCAAAATGATCTTAACAAACAGTGGCAGACTTGATAGGCAGGCTGCTGAGCCTGGGGACCAAAACAAAGGATGGAAAGAAAAGGAAAGGAAAGGTTGATAGCCAAACAAAGAGAGGACAGCGAACACTGTGAAGGGAAACGAGGAGGATTACAGGACTAGATACCACAGTCCCACAACTCTGAAATGAGCTACGAACACAACAACAGACTCAGGGGTGCAAACCATGGGGGGAAATCAAGGAAAGGGAACAGAGCAGCATGTGTCAGGAATTTTGATGTCAGGATGGTCTCAGGGCTTGCAGTGGAATAGATTCAATAGTAAGTAATATTCGAGAGGTTTCAAAAGACAATGAGTCTTAATTCTGTACTGTTTTGCACCTCTTGAACTATAGTGACACACCAAAATTTGTTATTTTTCTAAGAGGACATTGACAGATACAATGGAAATTCTGAATACATTTTTTTCCCTCTGCATTCATTATCTCTGGCCTCTATCCACAGGCCTATTGCAGACTAAATTGGATTTTGGATCACTGGTACTGAGGCACTGCAATTAATTAACAATAGAAACATAATATTTATATCCAGGCCTAACAACATGTGACATTTAAACTATTCTGCCAGTCGGGCAAATTCCATTCGACAAATTTTCATTTTAATGAACATGACAGGCCACAGTGTACATGATAGGCCAAGAAGCAGAACTGAGTTGATCTCTTGGCATATGCTTTCAAAGACTGGCCATCCTGCAGAAGAAACAAGCTCAGGAACTGTCAGGATAACAGAAAGACCAGATTTCCGGTTCCATCCAGACAGATTAAGGACATACCACTCTCACATCCTGCAAAAAAAGATCCTAGTATGAAACTGCTCTCATTTCCTGTGCAAGCTCAAAGTTAAATACATGCTGCCCCTTATGATCCACTGGATAATTTTTCTATCTTTGGGTTACTGACATTTTCTTTGGGGTACTAAAATCCCTTAGCCCTTCCTAATTAAAAAGTGATAAACGTTTTGCAAGGCATCCAATAATGTGCAAAGTACACAAGAGTTGGAACTGATGCAGCTTTTTCAGTTGGCACAAGACTGGCCTTCCGTATTTTGCCAGATGGTGTATCTCAGTAAGTCCCCAATCCCTGACTCAAGTGAGGGGCATTGTCAATATGATGCCGAAGCAGAGACTGTCTTTAAATGCTATCTTATTTTGAATTACACTAACACCATGGGTCTAACATTTATTCTTGCTGAAACTTTCACAGCTAAATAAGTCTTCATTCTTCTGTGACTCACAATTCAAGCCAATAGAATATGGTACAGATAAGGAGAAAAATTCTACCCCCATACGAACCATGTAAATTTGTTGGAAACTAACGTTAGAGAGCAGATCTCCAAGCCTGACTTCCTATTCCTCCTCTATGGGCCAGTGGTCTAAAGGGTACTAGGTGAAATAATGAGGATTTCTCCAAATCGATCTATACTGCCCCAAAAATGTGGACATAAAAGACAAAGATTTGCATTTGAAAAATGTAAAGAAAAAAGGCAGATAGAAGCTTAGTAGATTTGGGAAACAAAGTCAGTGAAAAACTGACAACAAACTATCTATAGGATCCCTTCTTATTGGAAGGGCCATATATTTCTAGTTCACATATCTAAAGCACTCCTTATTCTAGCTTTTACATCAATTCAAAAGAACTGAAATAAAGTTCCATTTTAAAAGTAATACTTCTTCAGAGTAGGGATTTGGTTCATGGGTTCCAATCTCAGCAACTGAAATAGCCACCTTCATGGTGACTCGTCTTCAAGCTGTGGCTCTGGCTAGACCCAAAACAGTAACTATACTTCATGTTACTTTTAGATACAGCCAGGATACCAGAACATTAAGCACTGAAAAGATGATGGCATTTCCACCATCATAAACTAATTTAGAATCAATAAGGTTTCACTCAAGTTGACATGTACCTATAGAGTGTAATGCACACACACCACACAAGCATTAATTGTAATAACAGTCACGTCTTTGAGGGCTTATGTGCACTCTCTCATACATAACACTATGAGATAAGTACTATTTTTGAACTCTATTATACACTGAGGAAAGGGCAGTTACAATTAACTGACCTCCCGAAGAGGTAAAGTCCGAGGTCACAGGCATGTCAGTGGCAGAATTTAGGTGCAAATCCAAGTCTGCCTTGCTCCAGAGCATGTGCATTACACAGCGCGGTGGCATATGACGGCAGCCACGAGGGAAACAGCGTGAAGGAATTGATTCCTTTTGGCAATAGTCAAAATATCTTTTAAATATCAGGTATGAAACATTTTCAGACCACCAGATGCTTATTTAATTTTGAAAAATCAATTTTTATGGAGTTACTCTGAGTAGTTTCATGTTTGTTAATGCCTGTTATATTTTTGAAGAAGTAGAAGGCTTAATCAAAAAATAAAATGTATTTTTGAAAGTTGGAAGAAAAGCAAGATCCTAACCAGATTGAATTGAAAATGTTTGACAGAACAAATGAATAGAATCTGTAACTTTAACATGCCTTTGTGGGAGGCATGTACTATTATAAAATGGTCACATCAAATTCAGAACACAAAATACTTAACATGCTTATTGTTGTAAACAAAGGCATTTGGTTAAATGAAAGTTCCATCAAAGCTTAATAACCAAATTCAAGTGAACACAAAGTAAAGGGTTATATACTTTCTGCGGTTTCCGTAATAGCTAATCTAATAATAGTAAATGGAGGGTTATTGTTGATTCCTTTGCCTCTGTTTCATAAATTAGATAAAGCAACCCGGCAGTTAGAGTACTTTAGAATTTTATTCGACTAAGTGATTTTAAAGCTATCTCAAAATATAACAAAGTCATGACTTGAATGACTGCTGAATTGTACCTTTCTTTCCATCCCCACGTTGGTACTTTTCACCAGTGTTAAGTAAAAAGCTTCCTGTTAACTAAAACAATTCCATAAAGCACAATTTCTATCTACAGAACCAAACCACTTAGAAGGCAAAGTGTCATTGATACAGTATTATCTGATATTCTATTTCACCAGGGCCAACTTTGTAAAATATTAACTATAAGAGCAGTCAAGTGTTATTTATTTCTTCTGATTCAAAACTCAGGAACAGTAGAATTTCTCTGTTTAATGATTTTTCATAGCACATTTCCAATTTGCTACCACAGTTTATTGATCTGGAATACTAAAACAGCTTTCTTCCCTGGCTAAGGAACACACAAAGCCCTGTGCCTTTGTCCCATAGGATGTGCCTCCAAAGACGATGGTTGTGGCACCTCATCAGAAAGCTGAGGGGTGAAAACATGCATAAAGGCATTTTCCTTGTGGAAAAAATGTGCTGGTAGCATCTCGGGCCTTTTGATAACAGGAAACATTTCCCAAGCCTCTGCATTTGGAGATGAGGCTCAACACCTGTGGTTCTGAGCACTGATGAGTTGCCCTTCACAAAGGCAGTCTATTTTCCTGCGTTTTTCCCCTCATGCCCTGATAGGGTTACTTTCAATTACCCTGATAGCCTAGGAAGAAAAATATCCTTCTCTCCATGTTTCATTCACATAATAAGAATCCGCAAGCTGTTCTGTATGACAGATGAGGACTGTGTGCTGAAGCAACTTGTTCCGCCTGTCAGCCTCAGAGAACCTACAGCAATGAGATACAATCGTGATGACATTACCAGAGAAGAAGTGGGTCAAATACATGGTCACTTTAAAACAGAATGTCAACTATTCTTTCTACTTCAGTAATTTGATGCTGTGATACTCGAATACGCGTGCACACACAGACAGAAAAGAAGAGTTCACTGCTATTAGCTTAGTGTCTACAAATACACAAACACAAATGCAAATACTGCTGAAATTACTGTTCTCATACACCTTTAAGTGACTTTCTCATCTTCTGGCCAATTAGGCAAGAAATGTTTAGTAAGCATCTAGTATAAGCCAGACACAAAACTAGGTACTAATATAGAATGTTGAAAACAGACACAGCCCCTGCCCTCTTAGAGTTTACAGTCTAGGATAAAGGACAAATATTAATAAGCAATTGAGATTAACGTAATGAGGCTGCAAAAAAATGAAGTGCAAGGTACAAGGGCACCTATAATACAAGAAGTAACCGAGTCTTATGGGTCAAAAAAGGTTTCCCCATGGAAGAGACATTTAAGCTCAGGCCTCAAGTATAATTAGAGGAAGCCAAGTAAGAGGTGAGAGGGGAGAGTAACAAGCAGAGGCCTTTTCTCCTTAAAATGTTTCCATGCAAAGAAACCATTAGTAGAAAGTATAACGGAGTAAGTGAACCCATAGAGTCCACCACTGGGAATTATTATCTTTTCCTTATTTTAACCCTTAGTTAAAAAAATCAATAAAAATTTTTAAACATTAGTATAACTCTGTCCTATCTTGTCCCATAAGGGCAAAAGTTAATCATAATCACATTTTCTTGCTGATCTAAATATTAAGGTAGATTTTACTTTAAAAAAATCTAATTTAGCTTGACTGTGCTGGTCAAAACCCATGGGTTATTTTTAAAAATATGTTTTGACAGCAGTAAAACTTGCAGCACATACAATACTAAGAGCATAAGTTTGTTCAGGGTACACGTACATGGAAATTAACACAAGCAGTTGGTAAATGTGATTAAAAAAAAAAAAAAAGGCTGTAACTACATGCCACAGTGGGTGGAAATGAAGAAGAAAGGCTCTCTCTTCTCTAATATTTGGTCATGAAAATCCTGATTTGTTCTTGCAGAAAATTGCTTTGGATTATCATCCACCTCTCTTACAGCACATGAATTTTTTCCATGGGATCAACAAATTGGAACAAAGAGGGGAACCAGATATATTCATGAGTGTGCTTGCCCTTTCTACTAAACCCCAGAGTGTGATGTTTGGATTATTTTCTTTCCAAACTCAAAATCCATCCCCAGAATCCAAGATCAGTAAAAATTACCCTCACATAACTGAGGGTTGAATTTGACCCTAAAAACTCAATGACTGAGTAGGGCTACTAATGCGGGGAGAGGTTTATTTTTAAATGTCTTGAGCTATTAATTACCAGCAATGACTTCAGGAGCTGCACTACAATGAACATAATCTACAGGTACTTTAAAGAATACAGTGTACAAACCATGAGAATTAACATTCTACCCTGTGAAAGGTGGCAGAACATGCCACCCCAAACTATGCTACGTTGGCATAAGGATTATTTTTGAGCTAAAGGCACTTATAAATTTTTTTTTAAAAAACCAGCAGGTACAAGAAGGGATCTCTGACCATCCCCTTTTTCTTCCTGAATGCAAGAGGTAAAATCCCTACATGAAAGATGTCCTCCTTATACCAGAAGCAAAGCAACATTTTTATCATTAAGGACAGGAAATTGAGACCAAGAGAATTCTGTGCAAACCAACCTTGTTAAACTAACCCTTATCCTCCTAGTCACTTCTCCACCCAATTAACTACCCTAGCCTTTTGTCTTATCACATTTTCACAATTTACTACTATCTATCCAATTCAGTATATGACGTTCAACTCTAATTGTATCTTTGGGTCTTCATTTCATTATAAGAGCTTCCATGTCCCAAAAACTTATATTAAATACATGTGTATGCTTTCCTCCTATTAATCTGTCTATGTCACTTTAATTCTCAAGCCAAAGTCAAAATTCCCAAGTCAAAAATCCTAGGAAGGTAAAAGTAAAATTGTGCTTCCTCTACATCTGTTTCTAGATCTTATCTAGAGTTCAGTCTGGAAAGCATATTTTAGGAGAAATATTGACCAAATTAGAAAATATTTGGCCGGGCACGGTGGCTCACACCTGTAATCCTAGCACTCTGGGAGGCCGAGGCGGGTGGATTGTTTGAGCTCTGGAGTTCGAGACTAGCCTGAGCAAGAGCAAGACCCCATCTCTACTAAAAAGAAAGACATTATCTGGACAACTAAAAATATATAGAAAAAATTAGCCGGGCATGGTGGCACATGCCTGTAGTCCCAGCTACTCGGGAGGCTGAGGCAGTAGGATTGCTTGAGCCCAGGAGTTTGAGGTTGCTGTGAGCTAGGCTGACACCATGGCACCCTAACTCAGACAACAGAATGAGACTCTGTCTCAAAAAAAAAAAAAAAATATTTACAGGAGGGCAACTAGAATGGCTGGAGGTTCTGAACTTCACATAAGGAACATGAGGATGTTCAGCCTGGAGAAAAGTAATGGGGGACAGGAAAACTGCTTTCATATATTGGATAGGTCATTCTTTGATCAAGCCACTCTGTTTACTGAGCACTTCCTCTATGTAAGGCTCTGTCCAAGGCACTGGAAATACAACACTGAGCAAGAAAGCCAGTCTTTTCTTACCATGTGGAAGAGAAAATGGACTGTCTCTGTGGCACTTCACAGGGCATGGTGTAGCAGGGCAGAGAACAGATTCCAGAATCCGAGCACTAGAGTCAAAGCCCATAGTGGGTTGAATGATGGCTCCCCACAAAAAATGTCTACATCAACTCCCTGGAGCCTGCAAATACAACTTTCTTTGGAAAAGGGGTCTTTGCAAATGTAATTAAATCAAGAATCTTAAAAAGAGATCATCCTGGATTATCTGAGTGGGCTCTAAATATAATGACCAGTGTCCTTATGAAAGAAAGGCCAATGGAGAATTTGAGACAGACAGAGGAGGAGAAATGCAGAAGAGAAGGCCACAGGAAGCAAACAGTTATGCAGCTACAAGCCAAAGAATGTCTGGAGCCACCAGAAGCTGGAAGAGGCAAAGCAGGGTTGTCACCTAGAGCCTTTTGAGGGAGTATGGCCCTGCCAGATACCTTGGTTTTGGACTTTTGGCCTCCAGAACTGCAAGAGAATAAATGTATGTTGTTTTAAGCCACGAAGTTCGTGGTAATTGGTTACAGCAGCTCTAGGAAACTAATACAAAGCCCATTCCCCTTACTAGCTATGTTACCTAGTGCTAGTAACTCTAACACTCTGAGAATCAGGCCCTCATTAGGAAACCAGAGACAATAAGAGCATTATTGTCAATAAGAGACAATAAGAGATTAAGGAAATATGCCAAGTACACAGCGCAGGGCCTGGAAAAGAGTTCTCGGTATGTATTATTGTTACTATTTATGAGTTCAGAATTACTGGGAAGCATTTGTAGACCTTAGAACAATATATCAACAGGTGTAATAAAGGCTAATTTATACAGTAGGGATCTCTCCGCCATTGAACATATATAAGTAGAAACCAGATAAATCATTTTCCAGAAATGCTGGAGAATAATGTTTATATTATGTGGTAGGCTGCAATAAACATCCTCTAGACTTCCTTCTAGATCAACCCAGTAATCATTTCTCCTAGGTAACCCAATAAGGGAAAATGAGGTACCTACACAAGGTTTTCCTGCCACCTTGAAAAGAACTCACCCTTCTCTGGGCCATGTTGTCTTCAACTATAAAATGAAAAGCATGTTCTGATCATCTCTCAGGTATTTCCTTAAAAATACTCAAAAATGCTGTGACACAATACCAATGATTAGACCACACATTTAAATTTTCTGATCCTCAGAAATGAAGTAATTAGATTGGGGGTTCCTAAGGACCAGTTGACAAACCAGGACCAGACCATAGCATAGTTTTTAACCAGTGCCTGACAAAATGAGAAAAATTAAAAACAGAAATAATTTTTTAAATGTCTTTGCTTGGCAGAATTAAAAGTTAGCAATCCTATGTCAGCTTCTATCCTATCTCACCTCCCAGTTCAAAAATAATGTTTATAGTCTCCGAAATTCTAAAGTTTTAGAACTGGCACAGCACAGAACAATCTAGTAAAGTTTTATTCCTGCATTAATATTCTATGATTTTTTGTTTGTTTTTGTTTGTTTTGTTTTTTGAGACAGGTTCTCACTCTGTTGCTGGGGCTAGAGTACAGTGGCGCCATCACAGCTCACGGCAACCTCCAACTCCTGGGCTCAAGTGATCCTCCTGCCTCAGCCTCCTGAATAGCTGGGACTACAGGTGTGTAGCACCATGCCTGATATATATATATTTTTTATGTTTGTAGAGACATGGTCTCGCTATGTTGCTAAGGCTGGTCTCGGACTCCTGGCCCCAATTAGTCCTCCCCCCTGAGCCTCCCAAAGTGCTGGATTACAGGCATAAGACACCATGCCCAGCCTATTCTGGTATTTTTTAAAATACATTTAAGAACTAGGGACTCTGGACATCAGAGAAATGTTCAAAAATAAGAAGTCATCCTTTCAGAATTTAAAAATACTCACTGGTAAGATTATGCGGAACAAAATATACACAAAAGTAAAATTGGAAAAATCTGAATAAGATGAGTAGATTGCATTGATGTCAATATTATGCAGAACAAAATATACACAAAAGTAAAATTGGAAAAATCTGAATAAGATGAGTAGATTGCATTGATGTCAATATCCTGGTTGTGGATAGGATACTATAGTTTTGCAAAATGTTATCATTAAGAGAAACTGGATAGTGTGTACTCAGGAATCTCTCTGCACTGGTTCTTACAACTGGATGTGAATCTAAAACTATCTGAATAAAAATTTCAGTTAATAAATATTCACTGGGTTCTGAAAGTTCTTAACTTATGTTTATTAATCTGGTCAGATTCAAAGCTCAGTAAATGTAATCAACCATCTTTTATACATAGCATATTAACAGTTATGATTACAAACAATTCATTTGGCAAATATTTATTGAGCATCTTCTATGTGCCAGGTACTACGCTAGGCACTGGAGTCTGCTGGCCAACCCAGTCCTTCCTTTCACAGAGTATATCCTCTGGTTGGAAAGAAAAGCAATAAATAAACAGTCAAATAATGGCAAGTTATAACAAGT
This sequence comes from Eulemur rufifrons, assembly GCF_041146395.1. NCBI lineage: Eukaryota > Metazoa > Chordata > Mammalia > Primates > Lemuridae > Eulemur > Eulemur rufifrons. Next base: position 166,586,761 of record NC_090989.1, read on the forward strand.
GCTATAAAAAAAGAAGGGGCCGAGGTAGAAAGCAGGGAGAGGGATTTGTTAGGATGATCAAGGAAGCTTCACTGATGAGGTGACTTAATCCTTTAATAAAAGACACATATTGGTCATGTAAATTTAGCTCCGGGGAGCTACATGAGCCACAGAAATGGAAAAGCAAATTGGGGTACAGGGACATACCCTTATCTCTTATAGCCCTATTCTTGACCTGGCAAAAATTCTGAATAATGGGAGAAGGTGCTTTGGGTTGCGAGTGTGGTGTGCTCTTAGGGCAAGGCTCTGCTCTTCTGTAGCAATAAAAGGAATGAGGAGAAAAAGCAAAGCTGACATTTGCCTTTAACAAAGAAGGCAATACAAGATTGTCCAAGTGTAAAATTAAACATATGGACCTAGCACTCTGTGAGATTAAATTCCTTAAGGGTACACAAGAAATAACTTCCTGTATGAGCCCACCATCTCTTGGATGAGAATAGAGGGGTTGACTCTTCACCTAAACTAGAACATGAAACTATTTCACAATCAAAGCTAAGGGAGGACAAGACAGTGGGGCTTTAAGAGGATAAACCTAACTTTGAAATTGTCTTCCTTCTTGAAAGATTCAGGATATTTCAAACACTGCCAACTACAACCTGGGAGGCAATTTTAAAATGTGCTGCAGGCCAGGCAGTAAGACTAGGAAATTAGGATATAGCTGCCTGCTCCTATTAGGCATAGCTGCAGGGCCAGAATATTATGGTTCACTTGGGCCTGGTTTGGCTGAAAAGACACAGGTTTCAAATAAGACTAGACAGGAGAACAAATAAACAAAACTGTGGAGGCAGGGCATTGTGGCTCATGCCTGTGATCCTAATACTTTGAGAGGCTGAGACTGGAAAAAATTAAAAATTATCCAGGCCTGGTGGTGCATGCCTGTAGTCTCAGCCACTCAGGAGGCTGAGGCAGGGGGGATCGTTTGAGTCCAGGAGTCTGAGGCTACAGTGAGTTCTGATCAGGAGCCTGGGTGACAGAGCAAGATCCTATCTCTAAAAAAATATAAATCAAGGTAGTTAAAACTATGGAATAGTCACATAATGGAACATTATACAGGAGTCAAACCAAATAAAGGTACAAAACAGTATACTGTACATTACTTTTTGTATAAGAAAGGAAGGAAAATAGTGTACATAAACACTTGCCTGTATGCATTAAAAACCTGAAAAAATGTAAAGGAAACCAATAAAAGTGACTACTCAAAGAGAGATGGAGATAGAGATGAGAGTCTGGAAAGAGGCGCAGGGACAAAACTTTACTTTATGCCTACTTTTTTGTACTTTGATATTTGAACCAGATGAAGAATAAATTACTCAAAAAATTAAGTCTATTAGAAACTAAGAGCTAAAAGAAGATTATAATAACTCTCATTGCTGGTGGTAGTGTAAAGTGACACATTTGAAGAGGGCAATTGGGTGATATACATCAAAGACCTTAAAATTGGCATATCCCTGGACCCAGTGATTCCATTTTAAAGGAATTTACCTAAAGACATAATGAGAGATTTGTATATACACACAAACACAAACACACAGATATATATACAAAGATATTCATCGCATAATTATTTGTCATAGTTAACATTTTGAGAAATATCTACATGTAAAATAATAGAGAACCAATGAAGGAAATTATGGAACATTTAAACAATTGAGCAATATGCAGCTGTTAAAAATTATACTGTAAAACTTTGGTCCCCAATACCCAGGATGCAGACCGGTACCGGTCCATGGCCTGTTAGGAACCAGGCTGCACAGCAGGAGGTGAGTGGCAGGGAGTGAGCAAAGCTTCATCTGTATTTACAGCCACTCCCCATCACCCACATCATGGCATAAGCTCTGCCTCTTGTCATATCAGCAGCGGCATTAGATTCTCAATGGAGCGTGAACCCCACTGTAAACTGTGCATGTAAGCAATCTAGGTTGGCTCTCCTTATGAGAATCTAATGCCTGATGATCTGAGGTGGAGCTGAGGTGGTGATGCTAGTGCTGGGGAGCGGCTGCAAATACAGATTATCATTAGCAGAGAGGTTTGACTGCACAATAAATGTAATGCACTTGAATCATCCTAAAACCATACCCTACCCCCAGTCCATGGAAAAATTGTCTTCCATGAAACCGGTCCCTGGTGCCAAAAAGGTTGGGGACCACTGCTGTAAAACACACACTGTAGAAGAATGCTTAGAGACATAGGAAAGTATCCATAGTACATTTTTTAAATTATTCATTAATTTTTCAGTAAATTTTTCAATGCATCTACCAGGTGTGAGGCACTGAGTTGGCTGCTGATTAAAAAGGCCAGTTACCAAATAGTATATAAATGGATAATACCACTTTTTTGTGCATTTGTGTATTTGTAACTAGATAAGAAGGCTAGACATCAAAATGAGAGCAGTGATTACCTATGAGTGGCAAGATTAAGGGGGAAATATATTTTCTATAATGAATATACATTAGTTCTGCAATACGCAAAAACAGCACTACTTTTTTTTTTTTTTTTTTTTTTTTATATTTTTTGAGACAGAGTCTCTCTCTGTTGCCCAGGCTAGAGTGAGTGCCGTGGCGTCAGCCTAGCTCACAGCAACCTCAAACTCCTGGGCTCAAGCGATCCTCCTGTCTCAGCCTCCCGAGTAGCTGGGACTACAGGCATGCACCACCATGCCCGGCTAATTTTTTCTATATATATTTTTAGCTGTCCATATAATTTCTTTCTATTTTTAGTAGAGATGGGGTCTCGCTCTTGCTCAGGGTGGTCTCGAACTCCTGAGCTCAAACAATCCGCCCACCTCGGCCTCCCAGAGAGCTAGGATTACAGGCGTGAGCCACCGCGCCCGGCCAGCACTACTTTTTAAATCAGGCTAACAACTCTCAGGGTCAAGAATGTGTGTCATTCATCTCTCGCTGTTCTCTCACCTCTTCTTGAATCCCTAAATATCAACATGATACTTGCTTCAGCCCCCGCCATCCTATGCCCATTACGGAAAGGCCAGGAACAGCACAGATACACTCACCATGACATCTCTGAACTGCTGAACTAAAGCCATAGCCACTCATTTCTAGATTTCTTTGCATGTGGAAGAAATAAACCTCTATTCTTTTTAAGCCACCCTAAATGAGGTTTTCTGTTACTTGCAGCTGAAAGCACTCTAAGCTGACAAGGTAACCTACTAAATAATACATGATACGTTAAGGCTGGCACAGGCAATCCAATACATTTAATTTGATCCACCAGCAGAGCCTGAAGACTCATGTGGTTAATTGCCCCATCAGCTTCTGACTCTATAGTGTTTTCTCTGAAGCTCTGGGAAGCAGAGCCCCAGAGAAGCTGTCAGTGAGGATTCTAGGTCCACAGGGGAGCACTGCCTGCAGTGAAGAGAAACCAGGCAGCTACTCTTACAGCTTACAGTGTAGTCCAGCATTCCCACTCCTCAGAATGTATCCTAAGAAAAGAATCATGGATGTGATTATGCATATGTAGATATATCAGGAAAAAGGTGGGGGAAACCTAAGTGTTAACCAATTGGGATAGGTTAAAAAATACTGTCATATTCTAACAGTGGAATACTCTGTAGACATTAATGATATGAGAAAATGCACACAATAATACATGGATGAGTGTGAACAGAAAACAAAACTATATGTAAAGTATGATCCAAATTTAGAAAACAGAACAAATATATATATGATAAATAATGATAAAAAAAGTATACACTGAAATATTGATAGTGCTATCATGAAGGGATGGAATGGCAATGTTATTTTTTGAGCATTTCTGTATTTCTTAAATCTTCTAAAATAAATTTATTTTATTATGCCATTGTTAAGAAAAGTTTTGTTGTTTTTTTTTTTTTTAATAGCACCTTCTTATAGAATGCTCTGGGCACTCTGACCAAGATGTTAGACTCATCCACTTCAATTTTGTCTAATATCTGCCTGCAGATCCAATGAACTTAATAAGAAAAAATTTATTTTTGTGTTTTAAAAATAGACTGATGCCAACAGCAGCAAGCTTTGTTACAGAAAATGATAAAGAAATTTTATGTTTCCAAATGAATTTGCATTATATAAACACAGTATGTTTTCTTTAATTCCATAAATACAGTTTTGATGCTGCCTATTTGAGAAAAATATTGATGTTTCCTTAAATAAGTCTATTCTACATTGAAATTCATCCACTTACTTGAAATGAAATGATCTTGAAAACAATAAAAATGAATGTTAATTTGCTATGTCATTGATAAAAATCAAGTCCATTTATATTCTTGTCCTTATTCACTAGACTCCATTATACAGAAAAAATAACTACCAAGCAGGTCTGACCATTTTACCATCTAAGGACATCAGCTAGTAGAGCTTAAGCTCCCTAGTTGAATGGCCTGGGCTCATATACGAGACCCACCACTTGCCAGCTGGGTGTCTTTGAGCACTTTCTTAACTTCTCTGAGCTTCAGTTTTCTCATCTGTAAAACAGGAATAATAAGAGTATCTACCTCATAGAATTGCTATGAGCATGAAATGAGAGAATCCCAGCAAAGCTCTGGCCCATAGTAATTTGATTAAAAGTAAGGTCTCTTCTAATTCACTTTCAGTTCTTAAGTGGAGATTAGAACATGGACCTGAAGCATCAGATTCTGAAGAGGTCCCAGCATCCTGGTTTAAGAACCTATGCTGGATATGAATACTTGACTTTTACATACAGACTTGACCTCATCTACTTAGTGTTTCCTATGATGAATAAGATGTTTCGGGGAAATGTTGAGTCTTTTAGACTACTGGAAATCTGCTTTGGCATGTGCATTAGAGAAGGTAACTACTCCATTTGCCTTGTCCTGTCCACTTTTTTCACACACACACACAAAAATACTGTTAATACTATATTCAAGATATTATGACTAATAATAAAAGTGATAGCTAAAATAATCACTAACATATATTTAGTGCCTGCTATGTACCAGGAATTATCCTACATGTTTTCTTATATTATCTCATTTAATGCTCACAGCTAACCAGTGAGGTGGTTCTCTTATTATCTCCATTTTTTAGATGAGGAAACAGGTACAAAGGGCCAGAAAAGTGCTAAGTCAACATATAAATACATTTTATTACAATGTACTTACTGCATTTACTATATTTATATATTATAATGTGATAATATAATATATTTATATATTACAATATAATAACATAACATTAACAGCATCATCAGTAAATCCCTGTGATCTAACAAATAGAGTATTAGATGTTTTCCAAGCATCATCTCTGGTGTTTATGACAACCTTGCACTATTCTCATTTAATGGATGAGGAAACTGAGAACTTAAGTGAATTACCGAAGATGAGACAGAGGTCTGTCTGCCCCAAAGCCAGCCACACCAGCATGCCCTTCTACAGAGGGCGGTGGAAAGGGCTCATCAGATCCCTGAAGCTCTCCACCCAGCACGCTGGAGAGGGACAGGACTTCACAATTATCAAATCCAAACCCTCACTTTACAGGTGTGGAAAGGGAGGACCAGAGAGAAAGAGCCTTGCTTAAAGCAGTGGCAAAGCCAGACTAAAACCCAGGTCTCCCGACTGCCAGTACTGTACTCTTGGGGTGACATGATAAGGCCCTCTCATGTTGAGTCAGCCATCTCAGGCACTCTGAAAGCAGGAGGGGAAAGTCTGATAGCTTCAGAGTGAGAGCAGCAGGCTATCTCTCTCCTTCTGCCGCCGCCTGACTCCCATGACTGCTGCATGTGCTTCTGGGCACATTCGGAGCAGCAACACCGTGACCTGAGAAGAGAACCCACAGTGAAGACCGGAAGTACCCATGCCCTTTCGTGATCTACCTCGGCCCATTTCCAATCAATTCTCCTGAAATGGAATTAGAGATCAATGGAAAAGGAGGGCTGGCTCAGACACATGTGGGTCTCCTTTATGGATATAAAACATAACACAACCTGTCTTTGAGAATATGATTTGGGATCAGCAAATCACCTGAATTTTTTCTGATTAAATGTATGTATGTCTTGGTTTGTGCACTGGATAAAAATAAACTATCTCATACAAATTTTCTTTTGTATAAAATAGAGTTTTGGGGGTATTAAATTAAAAATGCATTTGGTATTATGTAATACTTGAAATACAACAGTTGTTTACTCTGCTTTGATTTCTAAGCTTTCCTTTGATGACAAACATTAATATTTATCATTTTTCTGATGTTGGACTAATGAGAATCTTAAGTGTTTATGAGAAGGCATTTAAATATTACAGTACTGCGGATGTGTTTGTTTTCTGATTTATATTCCTGTCTTTAACATCAACCAGCATTTGTTTTTTGTGCTGAATCCTAGGTTGTTGTTCTTCAACGTTTTCAGTAAATTATACATAGCAAGAACTGACAATCTCCACATTTATTTGATGACCAAAGTGAACGTGAAACTTCACCAAATAACATAGCACTATGGGAAAGGACTAGTTATGATTTTCAAAGTGAAAACTGGCACCCATGTATAACTACTAGCCAGTAATAGTAGAGAGAGTAACATTCCAGGTTTAATGACACTGATCTCAGATAATTTAATTGAGTGCTGACTATGTGTCAGTCACTGTATAGGGCATAATTTACACCAACAATTTCACTTGATCCTCACAACAGCTCTAAGAACTGGGTAGTATTATCACCTCCATTTACAGAAAAGTGAGGCTCAGACACGTTAAGTACTTCATTCAAGATGACACAGCAAACACAAAGCAAAGCCAGAAGTGCATCCTCAGAGCCAGATAGTAGACTCTTCTTTATAGCCCCCACCTTAAGAATCCCTCCTTGACCCCTCAGCATTTGAAAAATCCCATACTATCTGTACAGCATAAATAACCTATTTACTTGGAGCAACCACCTTTGGGACAACACAGACTTTCAGATCTTGATGGTAATAATGAGATATAACTCATTCTGTCTATCACAGGCCACGCATTGTTCTATGCATGGAGACAGAGCAATGAACAGGACAAACAAGGTCCCTGCCCTGGTAGACCTAACTTTCTAGAGAGGGAAGACAGACAATGTTAACACAATACAAGGCATTATCCCCAGTATGGGAAGGAAATGGGAGACTATGCAAGTTCAGAGAAATGGTAAGAGGGGCCGAAGTCCAGTATTTCTGTAGATTTCAATTCCCTATACTCCCCGTGCGGACAAGACTCAGCTAACCAGAGAGATGACTTATAACCAGTAGTGGAGGATGGCCCATCAGTAGTGTGGTACAGTGGAAAGTGAAATAGTGAATTCTATAATAAGTTAGGGTCCTGACAGGAACCACTTACTCCCACATAGGGACAAGGTGGGGGGAGACAGACATCATCAAAATAGTCACTACTCCTGCCCTTCATAGAGCTTACAGTCCAGAGGGAAGAAAGGTATTAATTAAAAATTAAAGGTTAAATAAAAGCTGTAAAAGTATAAGAAGTCAAAGAAGCTAAAGACACAGGACCTAACCCATAGGAAATGAAGAAAGGAAGTCACCATTCTGCCACTGACCCCATCTGTGACCCACACCAAGTCATTTCCTCTCTTTAGAACCAGTTTTCCAAATATACAAATAAATGAGAGTGGACTAGATAAAGTCAACAAGCTTCTTTCAAGCTCTTTTTAAAAATCCCTTGAAGCCAAGATTATAGCATAAGAAAATTGTATCTTATCTCTTCTTCCTTCCACCAATCAATAGATCCCAAACTGTCCTTCCTTCTCAGTCCCTTCCATTTGGTTTATCTGCTCCCCTAGGGCAAGGGCTTTGTTCTTGATTTTCACTGCCACATGGCAGAGAAGTCACATTAGAAGGGATATGGGCCTGATACTGCACTGGGGGCAGAAGTGGGTGTAACAGACACTCTGGGCAGAGCCCAGGTGAAGGAAATGAGAAGGAACCGGGTTATACACACGGAACCTGGTGTCTGGAGAGCGCATTAACAAGCAACAGAGCAGCCTATGGAGATAATAGGCATTAGAGAGGCATCAGCAAAGATGGTAACTGATGTTCTGGCAAGAAGGAAGAAAAAAATATCTAGAAGCAGGTGCTCAGTGGAGAAGCAGGGCAGTGGAAGGGAGGTCTGAATAGCAGAGAGCAAGGCTCCAACCACAGAACTGAGATTCAGGGACAGGACCACTACCCAGAGAATAAAATCCAAATTCCATACTTTGACTTCAGGGACCTTCATGCCCTGGGCCCTATCTATATAGCCAACTTCATTTGGTGCCAGCCACAAACCTTTGTTCCCTTTGATCATGTCAAGCTCCTTCCCACCTTAAGGCCTTGGCACAGGCTATTCTTTCTGCCTGGACTACCCTTCTACCAGCTCTTCATACGGCCAGCTCCCTCTCATCCTTTACTGAGGTCTCAACTCAATTATCAGCTCCTCCTCCTGGGCCATTTTATCTAAATCGTTACCCACCCACCCCCCTTTTACTACCACAGTACTTTATACTCTTCCTTCTTGCACTTGGCATCTTATTATTACATTTGTTTGCCTGTGTATTATCTGTTCCCTTCACCAGACTCTGTGAGGGCAGGCACTGTGCCTGCCCTGCTCACTGATGTATAAGTGCACCTAGCATAGTGCCTTACAGATAATAGGCCCCAGTAAATGTGTACTGAGTGAATAACTTAATGATGAACAAGAGAAGGACTCATACCCGAGAAGACTGCCAAGAACATAGCTGGGGCTTTGGAATGGAAACTGAAGTCCAGGCAGGTCGGGCTGTTAAGGCAGGCACTGAGTTACAGTAATTCACTTATAGAAACAGGGTCACAAACAGGGCCTGGGGTCAGACACAGGCAGGAGTTCAGTGAGGCCCACAGGGTGCAAGGTCAGAGCAACCTTCAGCATCAAGCCAGATTTGCAAATGGACCTGCTGAAGACTGCCATCCCTCACTCCACCTGCCTGCTTGCCTTAATGTGAGAGATTACCTGCTTCCAGACACCTGGCCCACTTTCCACTTACCTAATGGGGTCTGTGGTCTGCTTCTACCACATTGGTAATGTCTACTGTCATGTACTCACAAAAACCTGGCCAACCCAAAGCAATGGAAACTGCTTATGCAGACCTGTCAGATCCTGTGATTAGCAGCCATAAGAATGAGAGTTGTAGCTTATACCTGCCAAGGACTTTATATACACAATCTTATTCAAGCTTCACAACATTCATAGGTAGTTACCAGTATAATACCCATTTTTAAGATGAGGAAGCTGAGACTTAGCCAAGAGACTCGTCCAGGCTCACATATCTGACCATTGGTAAAGCTACATGCTTTGGGTCCATGAATCTAGATCTCTGAACTTAAAAATAATAAAAATAAAAGCATAACAATAATAGTTAACATTTATGAAGAGCTTACTATGTGAAAGGTACTGTGCTAATATTTTATATAGATTATCCCATTTAATTCATACCTACATATGAAATAGGTACTATTATGTCCATTTTACAGAGAAAACGCTGCAAAACAACTTTCCTAAGATGACTCTCAGCCTGTAATATATTGAGATATATGTATATATATATTTGTATGAACTTTAAATACTACTACACATTACATTAACACAAAATGGCAACCTAATAGAATCCATAAAGATCTAGAATCTTGCTATTCCAAGTGTGGCCCATGGACCAGCAGCATATATGTATTACCTGGCATCTTGCTGAAAATGAAAGAGCTTCTGGCCTCACCAGGACCCTTGCATGTAGTTCCATCCCATCCTCAACCCATAGGAGTTGAACCCAGCTGTTTCACCTGCACCAGGGAGCCAAACACAGCTAACTTCTCTGGGCCAGGGAAACCTTGGACTGTTGCCTTCTGAAAGTTCAAGAGGTTATACAGAAAGCCTTAGCTTAGAGGAAGCTTTATGTCCTGCTCAGAGGAGCCAAGGAAGGGCTTCACGTGCAGATTTACCTATGGCCACTGGCTAACGAAGCTCCCTGGCCTTGCTTTCACCCCCTAAGTTGGCAGAACCCAGCTACTGGGACTTCAAACTACAGTGGCCACCTGTTGTTTCTGTATCCCCAGTATCACTTCCTCTCTTCTGAAGGTATCCACACTTCCCATTAATTAGGGGCTCTCTGTATATACAGCCAGGCCAGCTGTGTATGGCACAATGCCAGGGTGCACCATTCACATATACCCTGATATGAATGGTGGCCCCTGATGGTGAAGGATGAGACAACCCTGCCCACTTCTTTGGGTAGACCTTCCCTCTCCATGGGTGAGCATTTGCTCCACGCCTGGCCATTCACAGTGCCCCCTCCCACAGGGTACAGGAACAAGTTCAAGTGGTAGGCATATGATCCAAGCTGGAATTCCTTCAATCCATTGTAAATATTGGAGTATGATGGGCAAATAGATATGTTTCAGCCCATACAACTGAGTCTCTCTAAATTTAATGGAAAAAATTTGGGATCCTTAAAGTAACATGTTATATCTTCATATGTGATTGTTAAGACGTAAATATAAGGCACCTGGCTTTCTAAAGGAAATTTATTTAGCCCAATTATAGTGCCCCCTTCTTTATGTAATTTTAACCTGTTAGGTTTGCTTTTTAACCAGTTGTTTTCAGCCCTGGCTACAATTTAGAATCACCCTAGAGCAGGTCTCATCTGGATCAATTAATTTGGGAGGGGCTGGTGATGCAGGCCTTGGTACTTCAATTTCAGCTCTGCTAGTGTGACTACCCATTCTCAGCATGTCCCAAAGTGACATATAGTGTGCCACATGGTGGATACTTCGAGGCAAACCTTTGCATTTCTTTCTACCTCTCTCTTTTTGTCCCCTGTTCTCCCTGGGATCCCTACCCTTCTCTCACCAGGCTCATTCCTGGGAGGGGCTGAACAGAAATCACCAGTGCCACAAGGCTGAAACAACCATACTCCATCTGCCCTCAAGGCTCCAAGCATATACATAAACTGGTGCTTTGGGGCAACACTTAAACATCTCCTGGCACAAGCAAGTAGATACCCCTCTTCAGTTAATGTGGAGTCTGAAAACAGCAATGAGTTGTTTGTTTTTTTCAAAACTGAAGACGTGGAAAGAAGACTTCACAGAAAATAAAAATTTTGTTCTTCCCACATACCACAAACTTCGCTGATTAAATGACTGCAGACTCTCCTCCAGCCTGTGCCTAACTAAAATATGCATGCATTAAACCTCATGAGGGAGTACTGATACTTCAACATTATCTATGATGGTTTTTAACTCCGGTAGCTGTGAGTCTGAGAAACTGCAAAATATACTGAATTTTAATAGAATCCTGATTGTTAATAAAAAGAGGTAAATCCATAACAAAGAACACTAATAAACACATAAAAAGACTCAGAAAAAGTCTTTAAGTTCCAGAATACTGTCAATGTGTTCCTTTTGTGAACTACTTAACCAGTTTCTCAATTTTCTCTTCTAGTCCTACGTATTCATTATTAAAAGAAAAAACAGGCATATATAGAAACTACCTCTAAAATATGTAATTTTTTACCTGTATTAAACCTTCTAGCAAAAACACTCTTTTTCCCACTTTCTCTTTTTCTCTCATGGAGTCAACAGACTAGAAAAATAAAGCTAATACATTGTGAAATAACCTCCTGGTGCATAGAGGTTCAGGAAATGCTGAAAAATGAAATTACGGTGTTGGGTAATATAAATTCAGGCTCAGAACACTCCTGGACCCTTGATACAAGGTTTTATTTTTTTATTTTTTTATTTCATCTTATTATTGTGGGGGATACAGAATTGCAGGTTACATACGTTGCCCATGTACCGCCTCCCCCCCCAAGTCAAAGTTCCAGGCGTGTCTGTTCCCCAGACAGTGTGCGTTGCACTCATCATGTAGGTATATATCCCTCCCTTCCCCACCCACCCCTTCCCGAGTCAGCACCTTCAAGTGTTACCATTCCCCAAACGGTGCGCAATGCACTCATTGTGTAGGCATACCCCCATCCCCTCCCCCGCCCACCTCAGTCTGATATCCAATTGGTGTCGTTCCCAGATGTGTATTTAGGTGATGATCAGGGAAACCAATTTTCTAGTGAGTACATGTGATGCTTGTTTTTCCATTCTTGGGATACTTCACTTAATATAATGGGCTCCAACTCTCTCCAGGAGAACCATAGAGATGTCGTTGATACAAGGTTTTAAATATAAATTTCAAACAAACCTAAGTGTATGCATTTTCTATGAGGGGGGAAAAAAAACTTTTAAAAGGAAAGAGTCCTGAAGGCGATCAGAATATGCCACCCCCAAATGTGCCACTTTGGCATAAGGGTTACTTCGAGCTGAAGGCAATGAAGAAACAGCAGACGCAGACAAAAAACAACTCTCTGCTTTCCCCCATGTAACTAAAAGCAGAGCATAAATTTCCCTTTCTAAAAGGTGCCATATTTTCCACTTGCAGAAGTGTACCCCTCTCCCAATCTGAAAGAAGAAAAGAACTCACATAACACATCTTACTAAGCAACGTTTTGTTTTTTTTTTCTTTCTTGAGACAGGCCAGGGTCTCAGTCACTCAGGCTGGAGTGCTGTAGCACAACCATAGCTCACTGCAACCACAAACTCCTAGCCTCAAGCAGTCCTCCCACCTTGGCCTCCCAAAATGCAGGAATTACAGGCAGGCATGAGCCACCACGCCCAGCCTATACAACCTTTATTTACTATACATTTTCCTAGTTACTTTCTAACAATTTATCCCCTCTCCCCAGAAGCCCTAATCCCCTTTTCCTTTGTCTAGTTTCTTCTCCACCTGGGTCTAGTTTCTTCTCCCCTCTCCGGGTCTAACCACCTCTTTGGGGTCCTCATTTCTTTTCTATGAAGGCTCTCTGTATGCATACGCAATAAACAGTTTCTCCTGTTAATCTGGTATTTTGTCAGTTTAATTTCCAGGGCCCAGGAGAAGAACGTAAGAGGACAGAGGAAGAGTTTCTTTTTCCTCCCCTACAGGCCCCATATATTATGAATAATCCAGAAAATTAAATTAAAGATATTAAATCAAATTAGCTTAATTATTCTGCTCTGAAATGGAGGGGCTTTAGGGAGGATGGGAGAAGGAAGGAAGGAAGGAAACTTTATAATAGGCAGCCTTTCTAGATGTGGTTCAATTTCAATGGTTCATTTCAAACTACTCGATTAGAATGTAAGAACATTACTAGTAAAAGTTAATTGTATTTTATCTGAACAATCATTTAAACCTTTTCAATAACACTGCCATGGATCATGAAAGCATGTAACTCAGTTTCTTTTGAACCTGGATTTAAATGTCTAAATACTTTTTTTCCCCAGCTATGAGAGATGGAACAAACTAAATACCATGAAGAGAAACACAACCTGAAACTCAGTATAAGGAGAAACCTGAGTCAGGTAAGCACAGCTAGAGACACAAGGGGAGTAAGGAAGAAAGAGTGTTCCTTGTAGCTAATCTCAAAGATAACCCGGTGCACAACCTATAGTTGGTTTATCAAGTTCCATGAGAACTTTGTGATGGGACTTCTCATCTCTTTCACTCCCAAAGCCATCCAAATACTACTTTCTAGATATACATTCCTCACCTAGACCTTTTACCCATTAGATTATACCTGATTCATTCCATGATGTTGTGTTGTTAGAATCAGTGTCTCTCAATCCTAAATGCACTTTAGAATCACCTGGGAAACATAAAAAATAAACAACTAACACCTACCTCCCCTCCCCACTCTCATTTAAGTTATCTGAATGGGACCAACCCATTCTAACATATAAGTGATTCTAACCTATAGCCAGGGCTGAAAGCCACTAGTTGGAAAGCAATCCAAGCACACTAAAATTATATAAAGAAGGAATAAATTTATAGTAGGAGACAAGGTGCCTCAAATTCCCATCTTAGTAATCAGATATAACATGTTAATTTAAGGATCCCAGATTTTGTACATCAAATTTACAGAGACTCAATTGCAGGGGCTCAAATAGATCTATTTGCCCATAAGGGGGTTCAGGACATGCTACCCCAAAATATTTTAAGCTGAAGGAATTTGAGAAAACAGCAGGAGCAGGAAGGTCACTCTCTCCTGCCCTTCTCCCCTGAAGCTGGTCTTAAAACCTAGAAAGGAATTTTCTGACCTTCCCCTGAAGCAGAGCATATGAAACTTATGTGAGAAGTATCCTCCCTATACCTGGAGGAAGAAAACATCCTTACCTCTGAAGAAGAAGGTTGACAGAGAAGAATCTGAACAACATGGCTTGCTATGTTTACTCCATTTTATCACCATTGGATCATACTTATTTATCCACTCATACTGCTAGGTAGTTAGCGAGGGATTCCCCGTCTCCTAGGGACAAAAGTAGGTGCTGCTGTGATTCACCACCACCCCCAAATGGGCTTTCAGAAAGGCTCATGGGAGATCTGCATGCGCAGTAAAGACTCAAGTCATTTATCTCCCAACTGTCCAATCAAAGTGGTTCCATGTTGACGTATGAACCACGGGGAAGTCCCAATCCAAGCACTATAAAACAAGACGCAGACCATAACCAATCCCCCTCTTTTTTTTTTTTTTCTTTTTCTTTTTTTGTCCTTCCTTTTGCTCTCCCTTTGCTGCGACAATGGATCTGGTCGTCATCTGTGGCCTAGGTGTCACACTCTGTAAACCTCTATCTTGCTCTTGCTCTATAATCCTATCTTTCTCTTCTCAATACACCTCATTTTCGTGCTTGCCTTGCTTTGGTGCGTCTGGTCATTCTCGGGCCATGAGCATGCCAAGAACTGACATTTCACCTTGAAACCTAACAAGCTTCTCCACAACTATCCACTTCCTCATCAAACTTAGCATAAGAAAATACATACGTTTACCTATTTCTTTGGGTCTTCATTTCCTTATGAAGACTCCTCTGTCACATAAAACTTATATAAATAAATTTGTATGCTTTTCTCTTCTTAATCTGTCTTTTGTTATAGGGGCCTCACCCATGACCTAGGATGTGTGAGGGAAAGATAGTTCTTCCCTGTACCCATGACACTCAAGTTTTTACAAAGGACTGAAGAAGTTCCAGACATCATATGTGAGAGGCAAACAAAAACAGTAGAATCACAGGTCATCGATACCACTTAGCATTCACAATATGATAAACAAGGACATATGGAGCAGGATGCATAAAGTTGTTGATTTTTGTTAACAATAATAAGAGTAAAATCAAAAGCTATCATTGAAAAGCACCAGTTACTGTATTAAGCACTTTACCTCATTGAAAACTGAAAACATCCCTCTGCAAAAAGAAGTATTGCCCCCATTTAACAGGGGAGGAAATTGAGGCTCAGAGAGATTAGGATACTTTCCCAGAATCACACTTATAGTAAGTGGTAGGACAAAGATTAAAGTCCAGGTTTTTTGCTTTCTAGCATCCATTCTCTTAACCACCATCATCTCTCACCTAGACCACTGAAGAGTGTCCTAAGAACTTGCTACTCACAATATAGTCCCATGAACCACCACCAGCAGCAGCCTGTTAGAAAAACTGAATCTCTGATCCATTCCAGGTCTTATTGAACAGGAATCTGTATTTTAAGATCACCAGGAGATAGGCACACTAAAGAAGCACAGGCCTACCTGGTTTTCCTGCATCAACTATTGCATCTAACAAATTGATTATCCATGCTGTATCCATACTTTTAAAAAATCATTTGTTCTTTTAACTGACAAATAAAAAGAGTATATATTTATACACTTGATTATACAATATGTTTTTAAATATGTATACATTGTGGAATGGCTACATTGAGCTAATTAACATATGCATTACCTCACGTACTTATCATTTACTTGTGGTGAGAACAAGTATTAATAAAATCTATTCTCGGCCGGGCGTGGTGGCTCACGCCTGTAATCCTAGCACTCTGGGAGGCCGAGGTGGGTGGATCGTTTGAGCTCAGGAGTTCGAGACCAGCCTGAGCAAGAGCAAGACCCCATCTCTACTAAAAATAGAAAGAAATTATATGGACAGCTAAAAATATATACAGAAAAAAATTAGCCGGGCATGGTGGTGCATGCCTGTAGTCCCAGCTACTGAGGAGTCTGAGACAGGAGGATCGCTTGAGCCCAGGAGTTTGAGGTTGCTGTGAGCTAGGCTGACGCCACGGCACTCACTCTAGCCTGGGCAACAGAGTGAGACTCTGTCTCAAAAAAAAAAAAAAAAAAAAAAATCTATTCTCTTAGTAATTTTCAAGTATATAATACATTGTTATGCGTCCACAGTTTTTAAAAAACAAATCTGATCATTTCATTTCCCCACTTAATACTGTTACATGGTTTCCCAAATGCCCTTGGAATAAAGTCCAAAATTCTTTTACAATACAGATTACTGGACTCTGCATAATATCGCCCAGGCCTGCCTCTGCAGCCTCGTCTCCCTAGCTCCTCCATCAGACCCCAGGCACATAGACCTTCTTTCTGCTCATCAAATCCCAGCAACCCTTCCCTTCCTCCCTCCCTCCTTTTCTTCCTTCCTTCCTTCCTTCTACTAAGTTCTTCCTTCCCTGCCTAGAATATACCACCACTCAACACCATCACCACCTCCCTACCAGCTACATTCACTGCTCTCTCACCATTGCAGAGCACAGTGCCTAGCACAGGGTTGGGTGCAAGACAAAAGTGCTGAATAAAGACGTTTAAGATGCTGAGGGCCTCCCTGTTTCCTTTGTCCACCCCCCTCTGCTCTTGCTCATTCCTGTTTCTCCTTCCTGTTCCCTAGATCACTCCTTTTCAGTAATTCACTTCCTTATCAGTAACCTCATGGCTATTGAAGTTGTCAGCTTTAGAAAGATGCACTGCCCTGTCCCCATGGCCACTGCCCCAGAATTACTCACCGACTGGATGACAACTGCTTCACTTTAACCCTGAGGCTCCTGGGATAGGCTCAGTCCTTTCTAGAGGTGGACAGAAGTCCCCACTAACAGAAAAAGGCCACCTTTAAATCCAAGATGTAATATATAGATGGAACCATAGATCAGGGACCTCCCAGCAGGCAGTACCGAGCCGAAAGCCTCACTATCTCTCTGCCCACGTGAGAGAGTGTCGCTGTGCTGACAAGATGGATTATCAAGAGTTGGGGATAACTTCATATTTTAAACGTGATGGCCAAGCTTGCTACTCTAAGAAAACAAATGGCGAATCCTTTTATAAAATAGATATCTACCTCAAGTTTAAATCTTGAGTAAATCTGTATTTTCATATATCAAGCTTACATTGATAACAAAACAAGAGCTGCTATTTATCTATTGGCTGCAACTGATTGAGAGCCTGATAACATGCTTAAAGCTTTATTTTTTTTTTTATTTATTTATTTATTTATTTATTTTTTATTTTTAAATATTTATTTCTTTTTTTTCTTTTTTTTTCTCAATTTAATTTTACAGAATCAAAGAGTCTAACAGTATATCTTGTTAGATACAATATGTCCTCATAATGTATACATTATTTCTTGTACAATGATATGAAATAATATGGGAAATATTCATGATAAATTATTAAGTGAACAGTGCAAGTTAAAAACAATAGTTTCATATTTTTTCCCCACCCCCCCTTTCCCGAGTCAGCACCTTCAAGTGTTACCACTCCCCAAATGGTGCGCAATGCACTCATTGTGTAGGCATACCCCCATCCCCTCCCCCACCCCCCACCTCAGTCTGATGTCCAATTGGTGTCGTTCCCAGATTTGTATTTAGGTGATGATCAGGGAAACCAATTTTCTGGTGAGTACATGTGATGCTTGTTTTTCCATTCTTGGGATACTTCACTTAATATAATGGGTTCCAACTCTCTCCAGGAGAACCATAGAGATGTCGTATCTTCATCATTCCTTATAGCTGAGTAATATTCCATGGTATACATATACCACAGTTTACTAATCCAATCATGTATTGATGGGCATTTGGGTTGTTTCCACATCTTTGCTATTGTGAATTGTGCTGCTATAAACATTTGGGTACATGTGCCTTTGTTACAGAATGACCTTTTTTCCTTTGGGTATATGCCCAGTAATGGGATTGCTGGGTCAAATGGCAGGTCTACTTGAATCTGTTTAAGATACCTCCATAATGCTTTCCACAGGGGTTGCACTAGTTTGCAGTCCCACCAGCAATGTATTAGTGTTCCTGTCTCTCCACACCCACGCCAACATGTGTTGTTTTGGGTTTTTTTGATAAAGGCCATTCTCACTGGGGTTAAGTGATATCTCATTGTGGTTTTGATTTGCATTTCCCTGATGATTAGAGATGTTGAACACTTTTTCATATGTTTGTTAGCCATTTTTATATCTTCTTTGGAAAAATTTCTATTCATGTCCTTTGCCCACTTTTTGATAGGGTTGCTTGATTTTTTCTTGCTGCTTTTCCTGAGTTCTAAATAGATTCTTGTTATCAGTCCTTTATCTGATGTGTAGTATGCAAAAATTTTTTCCCATTCTGTAGGTGGTCTGTTTATTCTCTGGACTGTTTCTTTGGCTGTGCAGAAGCTTTTTAATTTAATCATGTCCCATTCATTTATTTTTGTTGCTGCTGTGATTGCCTTGGGGGTCTTCTTCATAAATTCTTTGCCTAGGCCAATGTCTGTAAGCGTCTTTCCTACATTTTCTTCTAGAATTCTGATTGTATCACGCCTGAGGTTTAAGTCTGTTATCCACCGTGATTTGATTTTTGTGAGAGGTGAAAGCTGTGGGTCCTGTTTCAGTCTTCTACAAGTGGCTAACCAATTCTCCCAGCACCATTTGTTGAATAGGGATTCTTGTCCCCAGGGTATATTCTTTCCCGCTTTGTCAAAAATTAGGTGACTATATGAGGATGGTTCTATATTTGGATTTTCTGTTGTGTTCCACTGGTCTGTGTCCCTGCACTTGTGCCAATACCAGGCTGTTTTAAGAACCACGGCCTTGTAGTATTGTTTGAGGTCTGGCAAATTAATACCTCCCATTTTGTTTTTGTTGCTTAAAATTGCTTTTGCTATACGAGGTCTTCTTTGATTCCATACAAAGTGTATAATTATTTTCTCTATGTCTGTAAAGAATGATGTTGGTAATTTAATAGGGATTGCATTGAATCTGTAGATCACTTTGGGTAGTATAGACATTTTAACAATGTTGATTCTTCCGATCCACGAGCATGGTATATTTTTCCATCTATTTGCAAGTTCTGCTATTTCTTTTCTCAGTGTTTCATAGTTTTCCTTATAGAGGTCCTTTACCTCTTTAGTTAGATATATACCTAGATATTTTATTTTCTTTGTTGCTATTTTGAAGGGTATTGTGTCTTTAATTTGGTTTTCCGATTGACTGTTATTGGCATATATAAATGCCTCTGATTTGTGTATATTAATTTTGTAGCCTGAGACTTTGCTGTATTCGTTAATCAGTTCCAGGAGTCTCTTGGTTGAATCCTGGGGGTTTTCCAGATATAACATCATATCATCAGCAAAAAGTGAGAGTTTGATCTCTTCCTTCCCTATTTGGACTCCCTTGATTCTGCTCTCTTGCCTGATAGCTCTCGCAAGGACTTCCAATACTATGTTGAAAAGTAATGGAGACAATGGGCAGCCCTGTCTGGTTCCAGTTCTAAGTGGGAGTGCTTTCAGTTTTTCCCCATTCAGTATGATGTTGGCTGTGGGTTTGTCATATATGGCTTGTATCATTTTTAGGTAGGTTCCATCAATGCCTATTTTGTTAAGCGTTTTTATCATAAAAGGGTGTTGAATTTTGTCAAATGCTTTTTCTGCATCTAATGAGAGTATCATATGGTTTTTGTTTTTGCTTCTATTTATGTGGTGAATTACATTGATAGATTTACGTATGTTGAACCACCCCTGCATCTCGGGGATGAAGCCCACTTGGTCGTGGTGGATTACTTTTTTGATAAGTACTTGGATTCGATTTGCTAGTATTTTATTGAAAATTTTTGCATCTATATTCATGAGGGAAATTGGTCTGTAGTTCTCTATTTTTGTTGTGTCCTTTCCAGGTTTTGGTATTAATGTTATATTGGCTTGGTAGAACGTGTTGGGGAGAACTCCATCCTTCTCAATATTGGAGAATAGTTTATGTAGGATGGGCACCAGTTCTTCTTTGTATGTATGGTAAAATTCAGGTGTGAACCCATCTGGACCAGGGCTTTTCTTTTTGGGAAGGTTTTTTATTGCTGTTTCGATTTCAGTTCTTGATATTGGTCTGTTCAGGTACTCTATTTCTTCCTGGTTGAGCCTGGGAAGACTATGTGTTTCTAAAAATTTGTCCATTTCCTCCATGTTCTCCAGTTTGTGTGCATAAAGATTTTTGTAGAATTCATAGATGATATCTTGTATCTCTGTAGCATCGGTTGTGATTTCTCCTTTCATGTTCCTAATGGAGGTTATTAGAGATTTTACTTTTGTGCTCTTGGTTAGTCTAGCCAGAGGTGTGTCTATTTTGTTTATCTTTTCAAAGAACCAACTTTTTGTTTTATTAATTTCCCTTATAGTTTCTTTGTTGTCCTTTTCATTTAGTTCTGATTTGATCTTAGTAATTTCTCGCCTTCTGCTGGGTTTGGGATCATTCTGTTCTTCTTTCTCCAGTTCTTTGAGTCTATTCGTTAGGTTGTCTATTTGCATGTTTTCTGTCTTTTTGATATAGGCATTTATGGATATGAATTTTCCTCTCAGGACTGCTTTAGCTGCATCCCATAGATTTTGATAAGTTGTATCTCCATTGTCATTTAATTCAAAGAAATTTTTGATTTCCATCTTGATTTCTTCTTTTATAGAATAATTATTCAGGAGAAGGTTATTTAGCTTCCATGACTTTGAGTAAGAGTGAGGGTTTCTGTTTGTGATCATTGTTACTTTTATTCCGCTGTGATCTGAGAAGATGCATGGTATAATTTCTATTTTTTTGAATTTTTGAAGACATGATTTATGTCCTAGGACATGGTCAATCTTAGAGAATGTCCCGTGAGCTGATGAGAAGAATGTATATTCTGTGGACTTTGGGTAGAATGTCCTATAGATGTCAGCCATGCCCATTTGTTCTAGCATTCTATTTAGGTCCATTATGTCTTTGTTTATTTTCTGTTTAGAGGATCTGTCCTGTACTGTCAGTGGGGTGTTAAAGTCTCCAGCTATTACAGTATTGTTATCTATCATTTGGTTGAGATCTAGTAGGGTTTGCTTTGTGAATCTAGGTGCACCTAGGTTGGGTGCATATATATTGAGTATAGTCATGGCTTCTTGATGAATTGTACCTTTAATCAGTATGTAGTAGCCATCTTTGTCTTTTATTATTTTTGTTGGTTTGAAAGCTAAGTTATTGGAAATTAAGATTGCCACACCAGCTTTCTTTTGGTTACCATTTGCTTGAAATATCGATTTCCATCCTTTTATTTTCAGTCTAAATGCATCTTTGCAGGTTAGGTGAGTTTCTTGAAGACAGCAGATACTTGGATTGTATTTTTTTATCCATTGGGCCAGTCTATGTCTCTTGAGCGGGGAGTTCAAGCCATTCACATTTATTGAGAAAACTGATAAGTGAGACAGTTTTTTGTTCAGCTTGTTGGGTAGAACTTCATTGTGATGTTTTCTCTCCTGGGCCATTGTGGTATCTGGAATTTGATCTTTAGCTCTTGAGTAGTTTTACATTCGTGGATCTTTCTTGTGCTGATCCGTGTGTAATTCTCTTTGGAGTACTTCTTGGAGGGCTGGTCTTGTCTTGGTGAATTCCCTCAATCTTTGTTTATCTGAGAATGTCTTGATTTGTCCTTCGTATAGAAAACTTAGCTTAGCTGGGTACAAGATTCTAGGCTGGGCATTATTCTGTTTCAGAAGCGTGAAAATGGGGCCCCAACCTCTTCTTGCTTGTAAGGTTTCAGCTGAGAAATCTGGCGTAATTCTGATGGGTTTTCCTTTGTAAGTTACTTGTTTCTTTCTCCTTACAGCTCGGAGAAGTGACTCTTTAGTGGATATTTTGGTCAGCCTGATGACTACGTGGTGTGGTGTTTTCCTATTTGCTATGAATCTCCCAGGGGTCCTTTGAGCTTCTTGAATCTGTATGTCTAGAGTATTGGCAAGGCCTGGAAAATTTTCCTCGATTATGTCTTCAAATAGCTTGTCCAACCCTTGCTTATTATCTTCTTCACCCTCAGGAATGCCAATAACTCTCAAGTTAGGTTTCTTCACATAATCCCACATTTCTTGAAGACTCAGATCATTTCTCTTACTTTTTCGATCTATCTCTGTGACTGACTTATTTAGTTGGAAGGAGTTATCTTCAATTTCTGAGATTCTTTCCTCTGTTTGATCTACCCTGCTCTTGAGACTTTCCACAGTGTTTTGTAGCTCTCTGAGTGAATTCTTCACTTCTAGGAGTTCAGTTTGGTTTTTCTTCAATATTTCAATTTCTTTAGTGAATTTTTCCTCCAAATCCTGTATTTTTTTTGTGTTTTCCTTGTGTTGTTTATCCATTGATTCTTGTATATTATTCAGCTTGTTTATAATCCATAATTGGAATTCTTCCTGTGACATGTTGGTGTTTTGAGTCTGGTTTGTGTCAAATGGTTGGGAGCTGGTATTTCTCTTTGGGGATCAGCTTTCCATTTGATTCTTTGTGCTCTCCGTGTTTTTTCGCTGGGCCCTTCCCATCTAGATTTATCGTTGGATCCTTACTTATAGATTTAGTCTGGTTAACAGGACTCTTTGTGCTCTATTCTTAGGCTGTGAAACAGTCTAGGTATGTTGCTTCTTTTGGCAAGAGGGGGAGACTGTTGTGTATTGTTTAGAGATTTTTCTGTTTCCGTTGGGGGACTGCTTCCGATGGGTCCAATCCTAGAGGATTGGAGTGATCCAAGACCGCTTTGGTGAGTTAGAACACTGTGTTGTGGTCTTTCAGAAGGCAGGCGGGGTCCACACTAATAGTAGACCGAAATTCTCTTTGTTTGTTTCCCTTTGGTTCTTCCTCTATAGGGGAGGTTTCTGACTCTATCTGCAGGCAAGATACTAGCTATGGGGAGAGGACGGTGACCTCGCTTGCTCAGCGCCCCAGTTGCTGTAGTTCCCACGGGCAAAAGTCTATCTTGGCCCAATGTCCCCAGGGATCAGGTTCCACACTCTCGCTTTTGGAGAAGTATTCAGTGTTTACACTTCGGCGGGGATCCTATATAAGGTCCGTGGACCAGGGGAGAGGGCCGTCCAGGGAGCCTCTTGGTACCCTATTGCTCCGCAGTGACTTGGCTGTGGGCCCTAGAATGGCGATTGCGTGCCCGCAGATCTCCGGCCCTGGGGGTGACTGCTCAGGATCCGGTATGTACCAGAGCCAGGGACCTGGCCCGTTCCGAAGCTCACCGTGGGTCCCCAGTTAGAAGGCGAAAAGAGAGGAGAAAGAGAAGAAAAAAAAAAAAAAAAAAGAAAGAAAAGGAAAGAAAGAAAAGAAAGAGGAGAAAACGAAAGAGAAAAGAAAGAAAAAGAAGAAAAAGAAAGAAAGAAAAAGAGAAAAAAAAAAGAAAGAAAAAAGAAAAAAGAAAAACGCAAAAAGCCAAACCAAAAAACACCAAAAACGCCAACAAAAATGAACAAAAACAAACTACATAGCACCTCACCACACCGCAAGGCAGAAAGATACACAAATCTGAAGTATATAATTCAGCGACTCAATGTTTTTTTGTTTGTTTGTTTGTTTTACGCCTTAGCACAGCTCCGCCCCTTCACTTCCGCTCGGCTGGGTCCGGAGCGGCCATTAGATGTTTTTGTTTTTACACCTTAGCACAGCTCCGCCCCTTCACGCCCGCCCGGCTGGGTCCCGGGTGGTTTCGCAGTGGATTTCAAGATGGCGTCTGCGCGCCCGCACAGCTCCGAGGGTGGTGGGGATCCAACCTCCGCGCTCAAAAAGGCGCGGCAGCCAGAGGCCCAGAGGGCAAAGGTGCCCGCCGGGGCTGTCCGGCTCGTGAGCCGCCGGAAAAAAAAAAAAAAAAAGAAAAAGAAAAGAAAAGGGAAAAAAAAAAAAAAAAAAAAGCCAAAACCAAAAAAAACAAACACAAACACAAACAAACAAAACCCAGAAGAAATTTACCAAGAATAAAATATACAGTTCGGCGAGCCTATTCTTCTTGTTCGTGGTTTTTTTTTTTTTTTTTTTTGCCTTAGCGCAGCTCTGCCCCTTCACCCCGAGCGCGGCCCCGGCATATCCCGCACTCCTGGCGTTGGTTCAGAGACCAGCGGAGGGTGCCGGGCAGAGAGAGCTGCTCGGCACTTTATGGCTCCCGAGCGGTTTCGCCCTCGCTTTCCAGATGGTGCCTGCAGAGCTCCGGGGCTGGAGGAGACCGGCTCCCCAGCAGGCAGAGACCGCCACTGCCCAGGGGCTGGCGAGCAAGGACGCGCACCGGGGGGTCACCGGCTGGAGAACCGCCGAAAAAAGCAGCACGGGCAGAAAGAGCCGCTGGGCACTTTTTGGCTCCTGAGCCGTTTCGCCGTGGCTTTCAAGATGGCGCCTGCCGAGCTCCGGGGCTGGAGGGGACCGGCTCCCCGGCAGGCAGAGACCGCCACTGCCCGGGGGCTGGCGAGCAAGGACACGCACCAGGGGTGACCGGCTGGAGAACCGCCAAAAAAGGAAGCACGGGCAGAAAGAGCCGCTGGGCACTTTTTGGCTCCCGAGCCGTTTCGCCCTCGCTTTCAAGATGGCGCCTGCCGAGCTCCGGGGCTGGAGGGGACCGGCTCCCCGGCAGGCAGAGACCGCCACTGCCCAGGGGCTGGCCAGCAAGGACACGCACCGGGGGTCACCGGCTGGAGAACTGCCGAAAGAGGCAGCACGGGGTACGACGCTATTTGCTGTCCGGGAGTCTTTTGTGTTTTTCCGCCCTGGGGCAGATCTGTCCCTCCTCGCCAAGCGCTGTCTCAGCTGAGATCCCCCAGGTTCTAAGGTAATTTCGCAAAAAAGCCTCCTGTCTGCAATGCGCCACGTATCCCTCAGTGATTCTGCGCTGGCCTGGGTCAGGGCTCTATTCAATTGGGAGCGGAGGGCTAGCCGCTTTCCCGAGAGGCTGCACCCACCCCGGCTGGGGGCGGGTGTATCCGACCCGCGCTCCGCTGGCTAGTGTCTGTCCCGCGTTCCTAATATTCGTTCACCTCAGACCTCACTCGCTCTGTTTGTCCCACGCTGATTCTCCGTGGATTCACACCGCTGTTCCTGTGTGGGAGCGGTCTTCTAGCGTTGTGGCAGGTCCGGATCGATGCCTTCCTTCCCGGGAGCGCAGATTCAGGCCGTCACCACCACTCCGCCATCTTTGATCTCCTCGCTTAAAGCTTTAAATACACTTTCTTCTTCATCATTACTCTGTGAGGTAGAAATGATTCTTATTCCTATTTACAGAGAAAAAACCAAGAGCTAAGTAACCTGTCTAAGAGGCAGGGCTGGGATTTACATCATAGGCCTCCAGACAACCACTCAATTGCTTCTCTGCTATGTTTTGCTATTTGCATCGCTTTCTCATCTGAGAAGTCACAGACGTGGACATTCCCAAAGAGACAGTCCCTTGGAGAATGACCTCAAAGGCTGAGATTTTTCTCTGCAATGTACATGTTGAAAGGAAAGTAACCTCCTACATCTTATATTTCAAAGCTCCATTTCTGCATTAAAAGAGAAAACTGAGATTCAAGGATAAGATGTGGGAACAGAGCTCAGGGGTGCTTATGAATGCAATTCCACAAATACTTTTTCAGTGTCTACTAGTGGTCAGGTACTATGCTGGAAAGTGAATGATCAGACTGTCTATTGCAAGAGTGCTGGGGGAGGGGGGCCACCGAGGGTGATGGGGAGAACTTCTCAACTAGTGACTGTTTCAGGAATGTTTAGCCAATAATATACAAAACTGTTACTTTATTATCTAATTATATAGAAATCATTTTTCACACAGAAGAAGTGAGAGTTACCTGTTTTATTATCTGTGAATATGTAATTGACAGGGCCAATACGTCTTCTAAAACAAAAGTTTTGTATAATTTAAACAACTCATTACATTTCAGATATTTCATAGTAGACGCTAGATTTTAACCATTGTGAATGCAAACAATGTCAGAATTTGCTCTCAAGTGTCTGAAATCACAAAAGAGAAAAGAGTATTGGGAGCCAAATCAAGACTAATTCCCAAAATAGAAAAGGAGCATATTGAAGCTGAATGTATATGCAAATAAAGATGAGGACACAAAACTATTTTCTAAAGCATTCAATCAAACACTTACAGGAATGAGGCTAGAATGAGGACACCAAGAAGAAAAGCATGAAGCTAAAAAGGTCACATACAGTACTGTGAGGCATCCAGAAACCTGGCTCCTTGGAAACAGGATGCTTTTGACACAGGGCATGAGAAGAAGACTGCAGACTACCTTGTACTTTACTCCCCTCATTTACAAAATGAAACATATAGATGATTTATAAGGTTCCTCCAGCCCTAGCCAATTAGGTCCTTTGCATCTATGTGGCCCCTGCACTTAAAAAAGAGAGATGAACATACAAAGAAATTAAAAAAATATTTGAATTAATGAAATACTACAACCTCACTACTAATAAAAAAAGAGATGTTAAAACAATTAGTCTTGGTCTGTGGCCTAGAAAGAACCATTAGGTGAGAAACCATTATCTAAACAGCTACACATCTGGTGCTCCTGCTAGCTGACTGCCGGTATAATGAAAATAACCCTGTACTTGGAATTAAGACACTTGGGTCTAGTCTCATCTCTGACACAAACCAACTGTGTGTGACCTTGGGCAAACTGCTTTACCACCTGGGCCAGTGTCTTCATCTCTAAAACAAAGGTATTATAAAACTATATATAGCTAACATTCGTGGGACCTTTACTATATGCTAGGAACTGTTCCAAGATCTTTGCCTTAGATTTAAATGTTCTCAAAGGTTTTGAAGCTGTAACGTATATTGTCTAACTACAGAGGCAACATGGTATAATGGAAAGATTCCAAATTCTGTAGTCAGAAATGTTGGGATCCTCAGCTCTGTAAAGTAAGGTCTTTTTCTAAGCACAGACTGTCAAGCAGGAGTTATAATCCCACTACTTCTATTCACTAGTTGATTTAATTGAACAAGTTACTTAACTTCTCTAGCCTTAGTTTTGTAATTTGTAAAATGGATATAAAAATTGTTATCTCTCATACAGCTTTTATGATGATTAAATTATAGTAACATGTATTTCTTAATGAATATATATTATATTTTATTACTAGTTGTATAACCATGCACAAACCATTGTCTCAAGCTTTTTCTTATCTACAAATGGGAAATACAACATCATTAAGAGATATGTGAACATACTGTGCAAATTGTCCGATGTTAGCTGTTTGAAAACATGCACATTCCCTATCTAATACTTGGAACACAATACACAACAATCCCATATCTAATACTTGAAAGAAAATGTGCAATCAACAGAAACCACAAAGGCGCGCGCGCGCGCACAGACACACACACGCTACATCTTTACTAAATATCTTTCTCTAGTCTTAGGTCGTGGGAGATGGACGCAAAGGCAGGCAGCCAAGAACGCAGAGCCCCATGGGAGTTGTAGTCCCTAGTCAAGCGGCTGCTCCACAGAACAGCTGCAAGCGAGACTTCACTTCCCAGGAGACATCTCGCCGTGTAAAATAGCACGCTAAAAGGCGGAGTACCAGTCTGCCAGGAAACAAGGGGCGGGACTACAACTCCCAGAAGCCTCTGCTGCCCAGGCCGCCGGTGATAAGATGGAGCTGAGGAGGGAGCACTCAGGTTTACCCGGTTTAACAACAGGTGCGAATCAGGACTGCCTTGGCAGTCGGGGCCAGCATGCGAGTCAGAGCCTTTCTATTAATAAAACAACCACTGGGGGTATTTTCTACTGGTCCCAGCACGTTTCTGAGAGACCCAGAATAAAAATAGCAGTAAATTTGCAAGTGGGAAACTTTCACAAGCATGACATCAATTTAGATTTATCTTCAGGCAGCATCCTTAGGCCACTTAAACAGGGAAACTTAAGTTCGTTTTGTTTTGTTCAGTTTCTCTCAGCTAAGCGCTGTGAGTGGCTGTTCCAAGGTAACAGCAGAGGCAAAATTTGAACCTACCGAGGAAGCTGCAAATCCAGCTCAAGACCCACTAATCTGCCTTCCCCTCCCCCACACACTTGGATAAAGCTGTAAAATCCCCGCTTATGAATCTAAAAACAATAAACCATAAAATAGATTTAAGGAATTCCCAGCTGAGTTCTCTCACAACGAATTCGATGCATTTTCGTTTGTTTTTTAAATACCAAATGTAACATTCTCTCCCAAATGCTGCCGTCTCTGTGCCCTGCTTTGCTCTCATCCTGGGCACATGTTCAGCCCTGCTTTGGGGAACCCAGAGCTGCGTGTTTAACACGGACCTGTTGGGGCAGCGATTCCCGCTACTTGTCTATGAAACTGACAGTCTATCCAAAAGTGGCCAGTGCGTCCCTGGACCCGAGGACGTGGCCCCATCCCTCAGTTTTCCTACTTATCAAATGCAGTGGAGGAGGGACGGGTTAGGGCGGGGGCCGGTGCTTGGGAATTGGGGCGCCTGAGTCCCAACCCTGGGAAAGCTCGCTGGGCGGGAGAGTCCTCCGGACCGACGCCTACTGCCCTGAGGGCGGCGCTAGCCCAATCCCGGCCCCACCTGGCCACAAGGGCAATGGCCGGACCCGCGTGGAAACCTAAACCCCGCGCCCCAGAAACACTGTTCCACTTGGGCTTGACCTCTCGCCCCTACCTTCCTGTGACCGGACAGAGCGGGGCTGGAACTACAATTTCCAGAAAACCCTGCGCTAGGGTCGGGACCCAAGATGGCCTCTCGTCCGGGGACAGGAGCAGAGACCAATAGGCGCAGGGCATGCGCCTACACAGGGCCAATCGGGAGCCATAGTGGCAGTAACCCTGATTCAGGGGCGGGAAAGATTGTCACTGTCCCTCACAAGAGAGAAGGTGAGTTGAGAACCCCCTTGGGAGGAGATGTTTGTCATAAACCGTACAATCTTTGACTTTTTCCAAATGGAAAAGAAACATGATTCTCTTAACGTGAAATGCAATACAGTGCTGCACCTTTGGTTCCTTCTTTTCTCCCAAAACGTGCTCACGACTCCCCACTGGCTGGATTTCTTTTCACTTCCTTTCCCCACTCTGGATCTTTCTTGATTCCGTAAGCCTTCCTTTTTTAATGTTTCTCTCAGAATATGGACTCACTATCCCTGACTTGATCCAATTTACGACTGCACTTCACCCTCCCTGGCATCCTAACAAAATTTCATGAAAACAAAAACCTCCCCTTCCCTTTTTCTGTCTTTACTGTGCTGTTTTCCTCCTTAGCATTTGTCATTACCAAGCCTTTTATAAAATCTGCTTATCCTTTTTTATCATCTTACTTGCCCACTACAATGCAAGCTCCATGCAGATGTGGATTTTTGTTTTGGTCACTGCAATATTTCTACCACCTAGAAAAGTGCCTAGCACATAGTAAATGTACTGTTTTTTAAATAATTAGATGAAATCTAGAATGATCTTTCTCCTCTATTCTCCCTTTCTCTGATGCAGATCAATTAAAGCCACCTCTGACCACCATGGGTCCCTTGTAATTGCTCCCTTTTTAATTCAAAATCATTCTCTCAATATATTCTGTGCCAAATGCCATGTGGGTGCTGGAGAAATCATTGATTCAGACCCAATTCCTAACCTCAAGATGCTTTATGTCTAGTGGAGTATGAAAAGTAAACTTAATTTTGCAATAAATGCAATCACAAATTGCATGGCTAAATAATTTCACAAGGTCATGCAGCTCCTAATCAGGGACAAGAATCCTGGCTCTGATTCTTGCCACTACACCTTGCTGCTTCTTTTAGCAACCTCTCTTCTTCAAGATGCCCCCTTTCCTTTATTTCCCTTCACTTCCCTTCCCTTCCTATCCTAGGACCAAAAAAGAAGGGATATTTGCCAGTCATCTTTTACATTTTAAAAGGGTGAAACAAAGAGCAATTACATGTGGACAAACACTAAGATGGGTCCCTATTTTCCCTAGCACCATTTCCTTTTTTTTTTTTTTTCCTGCCCCTTCACTTTTTCCTTGGCCTTATTCATTACATGCATGTGATTACACCAAATCTTAGATCTCTCATCCTTTCTGATGTTTGAACCCCACAGAGAGTAGCAAAGTGTCCTACATAGTATCCTGGTATGAAATACTGATATCCTTGGAAGTTGGACTCTCAGAGAATGTCACATTGGATTATAGGTCATCACACAGACACTATAGCCACATAACATATTACAGAATTGTGAATAATAAGGTAAAATTGAAAACAATTACAGTTAAGACAGCAGGAATATGATCAATATGTGTATAGACTAATTTTGTGCATAGGGATTAAAATCCTTGTTCAGGCTTCCTAGCCTAATCCACTGTCAATTTGGGGTTGTTTCCTATAATACAACAGTTCTTTCTAGCTTTTATGAGCACAGACTTATCTCAGCAGTCCTAGCTTTTCTCAAGCTGATTGGCATGAGAGATTTCAACACATGTGTCAGCAGCCAGACTCAATGTGGAAGAAAATCAGAACCACATGAAACTGAAAAGCTCAACAACTAGACTCTCCTTCTGATAAAGTATCAGCCTGTAATCATTACATCTTCTACTTAGCAGTCAAAAAGCAAATGTCATGAATGTACTCAGTGTCTAAACAGTGGTATCTAATGATTATTACACCGTTGTTGGGCAGCCTAATATGAGCTTACAGGCCTTACTTCGGCTGTGGGTGATACTGACTGCTGATTGAAGGTCAGTCATGACCTTGAGCAATGCATACATTCACGAAGAGCATTAAGACATGGCATTTGCCTTGGACCCAGGACCTCCAAGTGCCAAGACAACCAGTGGGAGGTTACTATCTGACCTGCAATGTGACTGAATTAATAATCAGCTTAGTTTTCGTTCTCCCAGAAGCAGATTCTGAGACAGGTATTCAAGTGCAAGTAGTTTATTTAGGAGGTAATTGCAGGAAATATCAGTAAGAGAAAAGGAAAGTGAAATAGGGAAGGGAAAACAGACAAAAAAGTGCTCTATCTATCATAGCATGTTACTACTAGGGGCAACTAGAGCTTAACCTGCCTAGGGATCTCTAGGAAATAATGTGGAACACATGCATTAGATTGAGTTACCCCACCAACGGGACAAGAGAACTGGATTGTTTAAACACCAACTCCCATCAGTCAATGCGTGGGGACTGCTTTCAGGAACTGTTAAGTCCCTGGCTTATCTGCCATGCTGCACAAGGGGACAGAGTTGCCTCAGTGGCCAGAGAAAGCCAGACTTACAGGTACTGCCATTAAGAGTCAGGCTGGTATACACTAAACAGTAAGGGAATAGAGGGTACTGGCAGGGCACCAATAGTATCTGCTACAGGTGGCTTTGGTTCGCTACAAACTCATGTCACCGAGACAAACGAATGAAAATAATTCAAAAGTTGAATATATACATACAAAAAACCCAAGCAACTTACCACCTTATATTACTCATCAGATGAACAATTAAGATAGATTTACTTTCTAAATCCTCACTAAGACATGGAAACCAAACAATAACAGAAGCCTCATTTACACTGGGGAATAGGAACTCTTTGGGGACTTAAGGAGGGGGCTTCGGGAGTATTAGGGTGGGGTAGGGTGAGGAGGAAGAATATCATGAAAAGGAGAAAAGAAAATTTAAAGAAATATTACTGAAGACAAGGTATTTTTCATTTCATGATCTTGAAGAAACACAAGTAAAGGGCTTGGATATTTTGAGAGAGTAGCATAAAGATCTAGGTGACCTTTAGACCTAGAAGACAATTTTGTGAAAGACCTCTGTGGGTTGTGCTTTTATAGCACTTCTTTTTTTTTTTTCTTTTTTTTTTTTTTGAGACAGAGTCTCACTCTGTTGCCTGGGCTAGAGTGCCATGGCGTCAGCCTAGCTCACAGCAACCTCAAACTCCTGGGCTCAAGCAATCCTCCTGCCTCAGCCTCCCAAGTAGCTGGGACTACAGGCATGTGCCACCATGCCCAGCTAATTTTTAATTTTTCTATATATTTTTAGTTGTTCAGATAATTTCTTTCCATTTTTTAGTAGAGACGGGATCTCGCTCTTGCTCAGGCTGGTCTCAAACTCCTGACCTTGAGCAATTCTCCCACCTCGGCCTCCCAGAGTTCTAGGATTACAGGTGTGAGCCACCGCACCCAGCCCGAGCACTTCAATAGCTTTACTTGAAATTACAGCCACCATTTATTTGTCCTTCTGTTTATCATCTGTTGGCTCCAAACAAAAGGTAAGCTCCTTGAAAGCAAGAATTTTGTTTTTGTCTTATTCAATAGTAAGCACTCAGTAAATACGTGGCCAATGAATGACTGTGTTATGGCCACAAAAAGCAAAAAGGGTAAGTGCTAAAAGAGCCTGACATTTGCACCACTTGTAAAATTCAACTAAGGCATGAATGAAAGAGGCACTGGTAAACTTGAAATTAACCTCCCATTATCACAAAGCTTGGGAACATCTTTGTATGTGGAAAACCTAGTGGTTATATTCTGTTCTTCTGCCTTAGTCGAACACTCCCAACAGCATCCTCTCCAAGAACACAGGACCTACAAGGAAATCTTTACCATGGAAACAGAATTTCAAAACTAGAAAGGCCTTAGAGGTCAAAGAGTTCAACCCTCTGCATAATTCATCTCAGCCATATGTTACAGATCATAATCCAGACTTTCAGACACGAATCTTGGGGGGATTTATTTGGAAAAATTCTATCTAATATGAAAATATTATATTCGAAAAAGGAAAAACAATGCATTGTTTTTGTAATTCAAAGGATAGAAAGCTTGGGAAACTCAGCTGTACCCAAATGCTCTAGTCTCCACAAATTTCTCAACTCATTATCATTAGGCTTTTGGGCTGCTATTAGAGAATTCTGGTTGCTGGTAAGAGCCATCTTATGATAAGCTAAAAATTTTCTAAATTTTTCACCTATTTTTTTTTGTCTTATTTATCCCTTTGTTGTTCTGTGTTAAATGTATTCCTTGGGTAGATTTGTTCATCAGATATTTAGAGATCGGTCTATTCCCTATAGTTAGTGAACATATGCATGCTGTCTCCTTGTAACTATGCCTCATAAATAATCACACTTAATCCTTCTTACTGCCATCTTTTGAAATCATCTTCCAGTTACCTAGAACATAAGGTGCATAAAACTAAGCTCAGTGTCCAAGCTGTGATCTCACTAGGGTAGCTCAGGGATAAGCTATGAGTTTTCATCACTCTCTTTCAAGAAATTATGCCTCTAAACACATTGCCCTGGTTTCACTGCAGCTTTGAGGGATTTCATCATTCTAGAAGATAAAACCCATTAAAAGCATTTTCTAAAATTTAAAATATGTATTTCTATAGTAGAGGACTTAGTGCAGAATGGTATATAATTTTGATTCAGCTCAGTTTTTCATATATCGAGGGTCACTCTGTGCCAGCCACTGCACTGGGAGCTGGAATTCACCAATGAATATGACACAGTCCCAGGAGTTGTGCTGTAGTGAATATTATAAGTATAGAGACAGGTGAACAAATCAATGTGAAGCCCCACATGAGCCAATGCCAGAATGAGTGGATTCTCCTCCACTGTAGGGGAGAAAGAGAGCTCCATGCAGAAGCAACAGTACATTGCAAGCACCAGAGCTCAGACAAGGTAGATTTATCAGCCTACAACCTGGAGTGGAAATAAGGAAGTGGTGGAAGGGGCTGGAAGAATCCCAAAAGTCAGCTCATAAGGGTTTCATAGGCAATACTCCTTAGTTTGCCATAAAAGCAATTGGGAGCCTTGTAATGATAAATTGTTTAATTTGGAGACAAAAGGAAAAAAAAAAAATCAACAAATATTAATTGAGCACGTACTATATGCCAGACATTGTTCTAGGTGCTAGGGATGCAATAGTAATAAATCATAAAAACATTCCTACCCCTGTGGGACTTCTAGTAAAGAAGATAGACCATACACCATATAGACCATACAAACTTACATCCTAGGTGATGACAAATGCTAGGTGGTCTTCTTTTAGATGGGGGTCATCAGGGAAGGCCTCTTTGAAGAAGCGTTATTTGAACAAGGATCTCAATGAAGTAGGGGGCCCAGGCATGAGGAAATCTATGAAAGACAGTTTCAAACAAAAGGAACAATAAGTGCAAAGTCCTTAAGATACGAACAAGCTCGGCATGGTGGAAAACTAGCCAGGAGGCTCATGTGGCTAAAGAAGAGAGGAAAAGCAATGAGAGATGAGGTCAAAGGTTACCAGAGGCCAGCTCATGTAGGGCTTTGTAGGCCATGGTAAGATCCTAAGGGAAAATGTTAAACTATTCCATAAATGTAGTTGCCAGATAGTATATATAGTATGATCCATTTGTGTAAACATAAAAGGATTGTGGTGTTATACACACACATAATTATTGAGATCCATATCGTTCATCTAAAACTTTTGGGACAGATGTGTTTTAGAAATTAATAATTTTTTTGGTTTTTAAAAAATAATATGCCTATATATTCTTCCAGTATGTAACACTCCTAGAGCTGTCTTGGGACAGCAACCAACCATATTAATATGTCTGCAACTAAACATATATGGATAAATAAACACTATCTGTAGACTCACATCAGGTCAACTTTTTAGTTTTCAGAGCTTTTTGGATTTCAGAACTGCAGATAAGGGATTGTGAACCTGTACTTGCGCTCGTGTAGAAAACTTCAAGGAGCAGCCCAAGTGCTTGTGAACAATGGTTAGAGGTATGAGATTTCATTGGTGGTAGGAAGATCTTTTATTCTATTTTATATCATCCTGAATATTTTTTTTACCATCTATTACCAAAAGAACACAAGTTAAAATTTTTTTT
Organism: Eulemur rufifrons; assembly: GCF_041146395.1. Taxonomy (NCBI): domain Eukaryota; kingdom Metazoa; phylum Chordata; class Mammalia; order Primates; family Lemuridae; genus Eulemur; species Eulemur rufifrons. The sequence continues at coordinate 166,621,721 of NC_090989.1, forward strand.
AATGTGGACATCAGTGCTTTATTCATGTAGTCTTTGGGTATTCAACAATACAGATTGTATTGAGGGAAAATATTTTAAACAAAAAAGTAATAGGAAAATTTCTGAATATGCATTACGAAATCGATTCTAAATTTGAGTATTTCAGCCATGACATTCAACACACTGTGTCCTCTGTTTGCTTTTCAGATTTTTTTCTTTTAAATATGTTTGTGGACTAGAGAGAATCATAATATAAAGATGACTTTGTAAGGAGTAGGAAATTCACTTATAAAATTCAACATAAAATGTATTTTTAAATTTTATGGTCATTTTTATTTCCTAATGTTCCAAGAAGTTTCTTCTGTTTCCTGATAGAACATGGTCCATTCTCAGGACTTGTGGTGTTTCTGTTTTGTTTAGTTTTGTTTTTAAAGCAAATCTGTGGGGTTTTGTTCTGTTTTGATAACAGGATGTCATGCTTGTGATAAATACTTGCCTGAAAGATATTTATAATGTACAAGCCCCTAAAATATTTAGACATTTTAAAATTGCAATTTGCAACCTCCCTATTTCCTACCACTCTCCCCCAACAAAAAAATCAGAGAGATGTATTTAACAGACACCACGTTTCATGGTGAATGTTATTGGCTGTGTGGCTGAAAACTGTAATTAGCCATGCCTCACTGATTCATACATGAATCGTTTTGAGGTTTATTATTCCACTGGAATGTTAATGAACATGGATACAAAATACTGTGAGAGATTTTCTTTTTATCTTGGTAAAGTACATATGGTAAGGGGGAAAAAAACCCTTTAAAATAATTAATGAAAAAATACTTTGTGTGTATGACTAGACCCTTGATTTTCTGAACAGTAAATAAGACTGTATAATTTACTGGAGCTGCTTCTCTAGGAAGCACACAGTGATTTTACAAATATTAATTAATAAAGCTTCAGGATCCCTACCAGGTAAATGTTAATAAAACCCAGGAGTCCTAACTTTTTTGACCTTTGCTCCAGTTTCCAAGCAAGAAAGTAGCTGACTAAGAAGCTTCCACATCTTTGAAAACAAAGTGGGCATGAAACCAACATTCAGAGTTCAGATGTCATTTATGAGTAGCATTCTCTTATGAACCTAGTTGAAAAATAAAAGTAATTTAGGGAAAATGATATTTCAGCACTGCCTTGATCTAGCAGGGATTTTCTTCCTCAGAAAATTAAAGCAAACACAAACTGGAAATATGACTTAACTGGGCCTGCTTCTGCATTTAGGGTCACCAAAGCGTACTGTAAATGGAAATCAGATTGCTTTAGAATCCAAGAACAAACTCTACTTTTGACCTTTAGAAAGCTCGTGATGTATATGCCCACAAAATAAACAAAATAATTTCAAAGTAAATTCGTTGAGTGCACCTGACCTTTGAAACAGAGCAGATGATGTTAATCAGATTTGTACAACGTTAATCTAGCTCAGCCTCCATCTCTCCATGTATTTTTAAACTATCATAAAGAAGAGTCTCATAACAGGGAATCTTTCAAATCAGAATAGATTTAGAAGTGGAACAGAATGTATGACCTGGCTTCAGTGAAGTATAACTCAAACATGTAAGCAAGTGAACATTATGACTATAAACCAATATACCATGCTCCTCAGGAAAAGTGACTTTTTAAAAATATTAACCTCAGCACAATGTAGGCAGCTTTTCAATAAAATATAGTTCAAGTCCTGATGCTGCAACTTTGAGTTGAAAATGGACTGCATGATATAAAAAGGTGTTCAGTCTGACCATTGCTTCTGTTTTTGTCCAGCCGTTATCATTTCTGCATTTTGGATTTTGCATGCTTGAGCCATGGCCTTTCCAGAATAGCCCGTTAAGTAACTTATCAGACATATATGCTTGTCTTCCCAGGATCACCTCCTTTGGAGAGCCAATCCTAACCCCATTCACAGTAATCCTTCTCAGTCCTACCTGCTTAAAGTGGGGAGGGATGAGGAGGGATGATAGCAGAGTAGGGGAAGTAACAGAAAACGTGCTTGACCACTGTGCTCCATGCTACTCGGCCACAGTGATCGGTTCAGGGATGGGCACATGACCCAAGATGAACCAATCTCCTCTGATATTTTGTCAGATTTTAAAAAGAAGATGGCCCCTCGTTCTCTGCAATCATGAGCTATAATGAAGATACAAGTGTGGGGCTGCTGACTATCTTGCCTACCCAGGAATTCAGTCAAAGAGGCAAGCAGAAAGAAGAGATGAAGAAAGGAATAGAGCCCAGCTGGCATTGCATCCCAGAATCCGATTGTGCCTGAAACCCTTAGATTTGCCAGTTACATAAGCCTTTTCTTGTTTAAGTTGGTTTGAATTAGGTTTTTGTTACTGGCAGCCAAAGGAGTCCTGACTAATCCACGAAGTTCAGCTGACAGATAAACTCTTAAGCTACCCAGAATTGGACAGTAAAATGAAAGGGATAATACTCTCCCATTCTATTATGATTTGGGAATTCTCCAGACCTAAAGCCACGCTAGCCTCTCTCTACAAGTACACCAAAACTGAGGCACACAGTAGTCATCTAAGGAACTGAAGATGTGTAGCCTAAAAAAGAGAAGACAAAGTGTGCTTGCTGGGCTCAAACATGTGAAGGTCTATTTTGTGACAAAGGGGTTGGATTCATTCTTTGGAGTTAAAAGTCAGACCAACAAGTGCTTATCACTAAAGGGAATTTTCTGTACATGAAGGATAACTTTTCTAACAATGAAAGCCATCCTAGACAACATAATGTGACCCTTTACCACTTCCTCTGCTGAGTGAGAGGTTGGACAAAACGACATCTAAGATCCTATCCAACTCAATGATTACTTGATTTAAGCAAAGTCTGGTCATGGTGATCATATATGTACAGTCAAGCATCACTTAACAGTGGGGATACATTCTGAGAAATGTGTCATTAGACAATCTTGTCATTGTGTGCACGTGATAGAGTGTACTTACATAAATCTAGATGGTATAGCCTACTACACACCCATACTGTATGGTATAGCAGCAGCCTAGGGCTCCTAGGCTATAAACCTGTACAGCATGTGACTGTACTGAATACTGTAGGCAATTGTAACACAATGGCAAATATTTGTGTATCTAAAAATATCTAAACATAGAAAAAGTACAGTAAAAATACAGTATTATAACCTTATAGAACCACCATCGTATATGTGGTCAATTGTTGACCAAACATCATTGTCCAGCACATGACTGTAATTTATTATAAAGTCACCTCAACCTTTCAGTAAATCAAAAATCAATACAAATCAATCATATACAAGGAGGCACAAAAGAAGGGAAGTGTCAGAAGAGATTTCCTAGAGGGGATTATAACTTGCACAGCTTTAAATACAAATAGAACTTGGTTTATATGACAGGTACCATGTTGAACAATGCTCCATTCAGAGCTGATTCTTCAAGAAGCTATTTGTCTCTATGATAGTTTCTTTAAAAATATGTAAATACATAATAACAATCTATTAAAGTGTACTGTAAATGAATTAAAATTTTCACTTCTTGAGTGTTTTTGCAGGCATACAGCTAATAACCATTAACACAGCAGTGTATACCAGATGCTTTCAGCCAGTGAACGAGGGGTCCCCTGTTATTGCATTCTAACCATTCAACCCTGAGTTGACAGTGTTCTACAACACATGTTTTGCTCATATTTCTGCCATTATTTTGTGTGCTGGCAATTTATTTTGTGTCTTCAAAAGCACTTTTGACACAAAATACTTAACAAAAGTTATGTAAGTGATATTTGTGTAGCAGATCTGCCATAACAAACAAAGTGACAGCACCATGCTAGACATTAAAATGCAAGTCTTGCAGAGGTTCAGGGTGCCTTCAAGAAATATTGGAGAAGACAGAATCAGGTGAATGGGGACTGAAAGATATTCTTTGGCATTATGAAGGGCAACGTAAACACCACTGCAGCCAGGGAACATCAACAAAAATTGTATGAAAGCTACTTAGAAGAAATTACCTAAGAAGATGCATCATGTTTTAAGGAGTTTGAAAGAGAACAGTAGTGTGGCTGCCATGGGAAAGGCTGGAACATCTTCATGGGGACAATGATAGGAAGACCCAGTACAATGCTGATCACAGCAGCACTCCCATTTCCAGGAATGGACCACCACGTCCATCTCCTGCCTTCTTTCTAAACAGACTCTGTCAGTGTTCAGACCAAGTGGGGAAAGGTATTCAAGACAGAAGGAACATGAAAATGAAAAGCCTAAAACAAGGCTGGTTAGAAACTGTAAGTGGTTTAATGTTACTGGAGAGGAGAATTAGGAGAGAGGTTAAAAATGAGACTGGAACTGTAGACAAAGGCCAGGTTATGAAAGTGCTGATGAAACATTCTCTAGACTCATGGCTTGATGTGACAAACAGTGGGAAGCAAGTGATTGGTTTAGCAGGCAAGTGATATGATCAAGTTTGAATTTTAGAGAAAAGTCTGGAGGCTTGATTGGAGTGTGATATGACTCCAGGAAGGAGATCAGCAAGGAAGTCACTATTAGCAATTAGATAAAAATTTTTTTGGCCCACTAAATTACCAAAAATTTTAACAAAATAATACCTCTGGTGGTAAGATATATAGGTTGATAAATTTCTAAAAAGCTGTTTGTAATAATGTAAATCAAGTAAAGAATTTTAAAATAACACTGAAAAGGTTCATGCCATCTGTCCCAATAATTCTATTTCTAGGAATCTATGTTAAGACAATAGAAATATTGACAAAAGTATATGTTCAGGGATGTTCCTTCCTGCAGTCTTATTTCTGAAAAATTAGAAACCATTTTTATGTCCAACCAAAAAAGTAACAGTTAAATAAATGAAATATGTCACTGTCATTTAAAATTATTTCCAAAAATATTCAATGACATGGAAAATTGCCAAGAATTAATGTTAAATGAAAAAGCAGAACACAACATTAAATATATGATATAAGCCCATTCTTCAGAAAGGCATATGCATTTAAAACTGGGAAATATATAAAAATGTAATCACTGCTTATCTCTGAGTGATGGAATTATGAGTGATTTTTATTTTCATCTTTTATATCTTTTGGGTTTGTTTTTTGTTTTTGCTTGTTTGTTTTTTGATTCACTATCGTGAACGTGTACTACTTTTGCAAACAAGTCGCCTGCTCTGGACTGAATTGTGTCCCCTGTCTCAAAATTCGTATGTTGAAGCCTTAACTCTCAATGTGATGGTATTTGGAGATGGGACCTTTGGGAAATAATTAGGTTTAGGTAAGGTCTGAGGTCATGAGGGTGGGCCCTCATGATGGGATTAATGTTCTTATTAAAAGAGGGAGGAACTCCAGAGCTCTTTCTGCATGGGCACACAAAGAAGAGATCATATGAACACGTGGTGAGACAGTAGCCATCCACAAACCAGGAAGAGAGCCCTTTTCAGAATCTTCAGAATCTGAGCTCCCTGAGTATGGACTTCTAGCCTCCAGAACTATAAGAAAATAAGTAGACTGGCTGTTAATTAAGCTAATCTATGATATTTTGTTATGGCAGCTCAAGCTGACTAATACACTGCCAAAATTGACTCCAAAAGTGACAATTCCATATGACTTGATCTACGTAAAAGAGAAAGTAAAATGAGAAACAGTCATTGAAAATGCCCTTGTAATGGATGCGAAGAGGCCAAAACTAAAGCAATAACAATAAGAACAATAAAGATGCAAAGGATATTAAGATGGCAGCTTCTGTAACTTGGTGATTGATAATATAAGATAGCATTGGGGGATAAGGGACAGCAGCTGGAGATGAGTCCAGAGTTTTTACACTAAGAAACTGGGTGATGGTGGTAGTACTATTCAAGACAGGAGATATTCAGAAAAACCTGTTTGTCTGCTGGCCTTTAAGATGGTTCACAATAATCCTCGCCTCCTGGTATTCTCACCCTTGGGTACTCCCCTTCCTAGAGTACAGGTTGGTCAGTATCCTACCATTTATAACACTACAGAAGGGATGTTACGCACCTGTGGTGATGAGCACTCACTGTGGGAAAAGCAGCTGCCATGTTGTTAGGACATTCAGATGCCCTACAGACAGGCCTAGGTGTTGAGGAACTGAGGTATCAGGCCACCTGCCAGCAAAGAACTGAGTCTGACGACAACCTCCTGAGAGAGATCGGAAGCAGCTCCTCCAGCCCCAGTCAAGCCTTTCAGACACTGCAAGCTCATTAGAGCCACAGAACTACACCATGAAGCTAAGCTATACCCAGATTCCTGTCCCACAACAACTGTGAGATAATAAATGTTTGTTTGAAGATGCTATTTTGGGGGATAATTTGTTACACAGCATAATATAGCTTCATTCATCCTTTGTCTTCCGTGGGGGATTGGTTCCAGGACCCCCTGCAGATACCAAACTCTGCATATGCTCAAATCCCTTATATAAAAAGACGTAGTATTTGCCTATAACCTACACACATCCTTCTGTATATTTTAAATCATCTCTAGATTATTTATAATGCCTAATACAATGCCTACACATCACTTCATTCACAGGGATTCAATGTAGTACTTGGCACATGGCAAATTCAAGTTTTGCTTTTTGGACTTTTGTGGAATTTTTTTTTTTTTTCTATTTTTGATCTGCATTTGGCTGAATCCCACAGATATGGAGGGATAACTGTAATACAACAAGTTTTGATTAATTTGCTGGTCTAAATAGCTAAATATGCCTTAAAGGCAGGAATCATGTCTTAATACTTAAGGCTTCTTGCTGCATGTGGCACATGGTCTACATTCAATAACTATGTACTGCAAGATGAAGAGGTAGAAAGGAGACTGAAAAAGCTGGCAAAGTAGTGTGGACACTTCTTGGTGGAATCCACTAATGGGCTATACAATATAACAGTTTAGGTTAAAGATTTGTTTGAAAACAAATGTGGTGAATGACTTTTGTGCTTGATACTAGTTTATGGACTTGTATTGCTTATAAGTATACTTTAATAATCTTATGTGCTTTAGAAGCCCATAAATCCCCAAATACTCCAAATTGTAGAATTCTAAACTTGCAACTTATTTCTTTTATAGAACAAACTTTGGAAAAGTATGGACTTAAAATTTACCTACAAAAAGGTTTAGCAAGCTATTTTTCTCTAACTTCATTTCAGTATCTTAGGTAATTTGTAGCTAGCAATTTAGTGCCTGCTTTCATTTTTACTTTGTACTATTGTTGACCTTGCTCTAAAGCCTAGAGTTGGTGAAATTCAGATTTTTACAGGACATTTTACCAACTATCTGAGGAAATAGTCAATCCAAGAAAAATCTATCTTCTGAGCTTCACCCAAAACTGTTCTTTATTGTTCTATAAACAACTGATTGATCCCATTAATGCCTGGACACGTTAGAACCTAGGAGAAGCAGAACATGTAATAAAGAGGGTCAGTACATTCAAACCTGACGGTACCAACAATGAACCTGAAATAATCCCGTAAACACAAACACACACGAGGTTTTACAAAATCAACTCATACTCTTTTCATCACAATGGGCTCAATGAAAAATAAAATTTGTAAGTCTCTGGAAATACACTGTATGCTTGGTGGAAATGACATGGTGCTCTTCAGAGTTCTTATTAAAAAGTAATAAAGGAAAATCCCACATTCTAGCCAAATGTAAGCAAAGTTCACATGAAACATTTATATCTCTAGATAGAACCACAAAAGCTGGAAGAGAAGAGGCAAGAAGGCTAAAGAGTTAATCCACTGATCATCTGAGGAGGGACTAGACCTTGCAACTCTCTCTCATTTACTAGAGTCTAGTTTCCTCTGACATCTCCTCGGCCACCCAGCTCTCATGGATCTCACTTCAGAAACTCCTAATTAGGTACAGCAAATAAGAGTTTCCCTCCCAGAAGGTGACTGGTTTTTTCTTACTTTGTATCATTTCATAATTCACTTTGATATTCCTTGTACGGCTTCCATATAATTTGCAACTTTCAAACACTGGAAGATAGCCTTGCCATGTAGATTTCATTTAACTAAATCATAGTCAGATAATTTTACCTCCTTCAAAAAGAAACAGCAAGAACATCTTTGACCTTATACCTGAACTGTAATTAAGAGATCATCTCCGATATTTTACTATAGAAAATGCAATAAATAAAATATGAATTGATACAACAAATTCATTCATACTAAAAAGCAAATAACAGGGTATTTCCCAGCCTTCTGTTGCAAATAGAAGGCCTCCTTGCTGTGTGACCTTTAGAAAAACATTTAACTTTTCTGTGCCTTGGTTTCCTAATCTATAATAGGATAATAGTCCCTACCGTTAGAATTAACTGGGATTAATTTAGGATTAACTGATATTATGTGATTCTCTTATGAAAATATAGGTGGTATTATCTGTAATATTTCCCAGGCATGAATAGAATCCTTTGGATTTCCTTTTTCAAAAAGATTTCATATTTCTTGTTTCATTTGTACCTCATCACTGAAAGCAAGCATTATAAAAAGATTTTGTTGAATTGTTTTTAGATTTTTAAATTATAAGCAGCTACAGAGTTGCAGTATCCCTAGGTGCAACAGGCAATACCATGAGAGGTTGTGTGCAGGCGAGCATGTGTGTGCACGTGTGTGAATATAGATATTTAGATATCCAAATTTGCATTTACAGGAAACATCCACAACAGTATGTGATAAAGAAGGCAGAGATATTTATATTGAGGCAAGTTACTTGTATATTTATACATTTTGTTGTTCTGGTTTGAAGAAGACATAGTTATGCATATATACAACAATGGCTAAGAAAAAAACATGGTGCATCTTACCTGTGAGCTGCCCTCCATTGCTAAAGCAGTTTGCTGAAGGTTTATTCTTCTGCCTCGTCTCTTTACAGGCTTACGTCCCATTTCTGTGAAAGAAAGCTTGAGCTGAACTGTTGTGAGACACAAAAGTGAACTCAAAGACCTCAGGTTCTGACGTCCCTGTGATTTGCCTTCAAATCCAAACTCTGCCACTTCCTAGCTGCGAAACCATGGCTGAGTTTCTTTCTCTGAGCTCAGTTTACCGTTTGGCAAAATGGGAATGTTGAGAGTAGCTGTTGTCGTGAGGACTGAATGAGGTAACATGTGTAAAGCACAGTGCCTAGCACACATGACAGTTCCTGTATGAGACAGCATGTAATCTCCAGCCGCTGCAGTGAATAACAAAGACCCAAATATAACAAAGACTTAAGCAAAACGGAATTTTATTTCTCCTCACTCAGGACCCATATGGTAGCTCTGTGGTGTCAGCTGCTCGGGCTCCTTTTGTCATCTTACTTTGGCATAATCTACTGGTAGCTTCCACCTCTCAGTCTAAGACGGCTGCTGCCCCAGCTTCTGCCGTCTCATCCACACCTCAGCAATGGAGAGGTGGAAAGAGGGAGGGTAGTTATTTGTTCATTTATTTTTCTGGCTATCTACTTTTGTGTAATCAAAAAATTTAATGACATAAAACAACACTTAATCATCACTCACGGTTTCTGTGGAACAGGACTGGAAAGGGCACTACCAGGACGGCGTATGCTCTGCTCCACAGTGTCAAGGGCCTCGTAAAGGAAGATTTGAAAGTTGGAGGCAAATCAACAGCTGAGGGCCACAGCCATCTCTACGGTCTCCTTCACTCGCATGCCTTACTGTCGATGCTGGTCACCAGCTTGGACCTCAGCTGGGGTTGTCAGCCGTTACACCCACATGTGGCCTCACCTTGTGGCTACTTGGGCTTCTTAAATGAGAGCTGGCTGGGTTCTAAGAGAGAACCACCCAAAGGGAGCCAACTGGAAGCTTCATCACCTTTTTATGACATAGCCTCAAAAGTCAATTAGCAACACTCCTGCTGCTCACAGACCTGCCCAAATTCAAGAGAAGGGTCAAAAACCCCACTTTTCAAGTTGGTGGAGTGTCAAAGTCACAGTGTAAAAAGATCATATGGGATGGAAGATTGTAGAGAAGATTGCATTTTCATTTCTGGAAAATGCAATCTGAAACAATTCAGCCTGTGACTGATCTATTAATAGCAACTTTATGGTGGTAGATATTTGTTCATTCATACTTTCAACAGACATTTTTTGAGTGTTGTGATTTGCTAGGTACCATTCTAGGTCCTAGGGATACAGCGGTGAGCAAAACCAGGTCCCCGCCCTCATCATCATTGCATTCTTAGTTGGGGAGACAGACAATAAACCAATGTTTAATACACTGTTGGGTAACAATGAGCTGTGAAGAAATTAATGCAGAGTAAGGGTACAGAAAAGGACAGAGTGTAATGTTATTTAGATAGCATGGTACAAAAGGCTTTTCTGAGGAGGTGGTTAGAGGGACCAGCCATGTAAGAGCTAAGAGAAGAGCACACAAGGCAGAGGGAACTGCCCAAGTAAAGATCTGAGGTGGAATAACTTTCCTTGTTCACAGCACAGCCATAAACACATGTGACTGGAGTACAAAGATGCGGCAGTCAGATCCTATCGATAGGACCTTGCAGCCAAGATAACGAATCTGGATTTTATTCAAGGTATTTTTAAAATAGTGACAGTGAAACATATACACACACACACATATACTTTGAGCTTATTCTGGCCACTATGTGGAAAACAGATTGTATGAGAGGTTAAGAGTGAAACCAGTCCAGGCAAAAGATGACAATAGCTTGAATAGGAGAGTAACCCTGGAGGTGGGGAGAAGTTGCCAGATTTGGAAACTGTTTGGAAGGCAGGGTCAACAGGACCTGCTGATAGGTTGGACTTGGAGTGTGAAAGAAAGAGGGCCATGGAGAATGGCTACTAGGTTTGAGGATCTGGTTTGCAGTGGAAGTTTCCTCAGCATCCCGAAGCTGGAGGCAGTGTAGTGCAGCGGTTCATATCCCCTGCCATTGACCCAGAGTCAAAGCAGAAAGACTGAAACACCCCGGCAGTAACATTGACCTCCTCCCATCCCCACAGACCAAGGGCAGAGGTAGCCGCACACACTGAAGTTGAGCTGGCAGCGGGGGATTAAGCTTCTCAGATGGTGAGGAAGGAAGCAGGCGGGTGGGCCAGGAGTGTTGGCAGGTTATTTTTGCAGTAGCAGTGGCACAAAGGACTCAGGCACTCCCAGAGCAAAGCACAATGGAGCCCTGAGGAAACCAAGCCTGGTAATTCCCTCAGAATCATGGCTTTTGCTTCATTTATGTCAGGCACCCAGTGGGCACTCCCTAAACACCATTGACTACAAAAATGATGTTGTTGACTGGGCAGCACTGCCACTCATCTGGCCAATTATTTGTGATCGTTCAGCTGATTTCCTACCCTTGTAATAGTCTTCAATTTTACTGCAAACATAATTAGGGCAGACCAAGGCAAATGCTTTGCCACCACAAAAACAGATCTTACCTACCACTGGATGCCTTTATGCACTAAATTTGTAGCTAACAGACCCACTGACAAAGTTCCAGGCAGGGTTTCCCTGCCTGCAGATGAAGACAGTTGTAGGAAAAGTCAATAGACTGGAGTCAGCCCTACCAGTGTAGGATGAAGTCTACATCTTCATTCTTCTCCATCATTTTATTATAACCCCCTAATATATAAATATGTGCATGTGGAGATATATATACTTTTTAACTTCAAAAACCAAATCTCAGTGGATTCAGAAGTGCAGTCTTACTATTTTTGCTCTCTCTCTTCACCCTCTTTATGTATCATATTCAAGTCAAATTGACAAAAAAACCTTTGAAGTTACATCATTTTCCAAAGTCATATAATTGAACATTTCCTCTTTAGAATGTTTATTTTTTCCCTTTCCAGATTTTCCCCTATTATTTATTTGTTCAGTGTGGGTATGTAATGTTTTTTCTTGATATCGAAAAATTTTACAGCTTAGACCCTGCACATAGCACTATCCTCCTCCACTTACCCCAACTGATGGGAGAAGACTCATGGCAAGTGCAAATCCAAAGTGAATACTAAGGACAGGCTGACCTCCCTTTGTACTGCACTGCACCCACCCACCTCCACTCCAAACCCCTTAATTCACACATAACCAGGGAAAGCAATCCCCTGACAATAATTTTAGAGCAAGAAAAGAACTTTAAATTCTCTAAATCATAATATCCAGAGCCAAGTGGAAAAACATTTTGTATAACTCAAATACCCTTGATTAGTACAGCTAATTAATGTTTGATTTCTATTTCTCTGAGACATTCATTTAACCTACAGATTTTCTTCCCTATCTTAAAAATCTCTCAAACACAACTTTGTAAAACCATCCTCTGTGTGACAGATAATCTCAAATCTTTCTTCTGGATATGATGGTACAAGTAAGCCTTTTTTTTACAGCTTCACTAGTCCTCATTTAACTGTTTCTGATCTTATTTTGAAGTCATTGATGAAGGAACATCTTCTCTTTTTAAAACTGATTTATTATATATTTGTGAGTAAATAACCAATTTGCTGATTCTCTAATCTTAGAAACTGAAGACTTGGTTATTTTAACAAATTGAGATTCTAATCCTCACCCTCTTGTTAACTTTTCTGCTACCTAAGAAGTAATTCTTATCAGCTCTTCTAGACTCTCATTGCCCTTTAAACCCTGCGCCTCACTTTACTTATCAATTGCATGTCAAAATTACAGTGAACTGAAAAAGAAAACACACGATGTCAAATGACACTTTCTGCAGACTGATTATGGTGGTTTTAAAATATGTCCTCCAATTTTTTTTATATTCCTCCTTCGAGTATAGACTAGGCTTAGGGACTTAGTTCTAACAGATAAAATAATGCAGAAGAGGCTGTGTGTGACTTTCATGATCAGGTCATAAAATTCATTGCAGATTCCACTTTGCTCTCTCTTGGAACACTTCCTTTGGGGTGTGGGAGACCAGAATATGTCTCCCTAAAATGTGAAGGATTATTGAGCTGAAGACAATTAAGAAGCAGCAGATGCAGGAGAGCTCTTTGCCCTCCCCCTATTTGTCTAAAAATAGGACATAGATTTACATAGACTTCCCTCCCTCTACCAGGGAGAACAATAGTTAACCACTGAAGACAGCTTTAGACCCTCACCAGCCTTGAGATGATGCCAGAGGAATTTATATTAACAAGTATAACTTTTAGTAACTCAAACTTTTATCTGCCATTTGTTTGCCTTTCCCCGAAGTTGCTGCCCGTAAGACTCAAAGTCTTTCTCCTTTGCCTTATCTCTTCTAAAAATTTACTGTTCTTTGTTGAAGATGCTATATAAGCTGGAATTCAAAGCCACCTCTTTGAGAACTAGTCATTTTCCGGATGTCTCCCATGTATACATGAAATACACATGTTAATAAACTTCTGCTTGTTTTTCTCTTGTTAATCGGTCTTTTGTAACAGAGCTCTGTTCCAGTTATGAACTGCTAGGGGTTATTATTTTTCCTCTACAGGGGAAACCAGGTGTCAGGTGTCGTGTCATGAAAACACGCAAGCAGCCCTTTGGAGAGGTCCACATGATAAGGAACTGAGGCCTCCTGCCAACAACCACGTAAACAAACCATCTTAGGAGCGGATCTTGGAGCCCTGGTAGATATTTTAAATGAGTGCAGTCCCGGCCAACGTCTTTATTGCAACATCATGAGAGAAGACCCTGGGGCAGATCCACCCAGTTAAGCCACTTCCTAATCTCACACCCACAGAAACTGAGATAATAAATGTTTGTTGTTCTAAGCTGATAAATTTTGGGATAATTCGTCGTGCAGCAATGGATAACTGCACTGATTATTTCACAGATGTGTTACCTTTTTCTCTATTTTATCTTACATTGGTAACTATCTTATGCTCACATTTTTGTAAGCCCCTCTAATCATGGCAGTTGATTATTGCACAAAATAGCTGTGCAACACTTAATTAACTCAAACGTATATGGAAGTCTGTGGTTTTTTTGGTTGGTTGTTTGTTTTCTGAGATAGGGTCTCGCTCTGTCACTCAGGTTGGTGCAGTGGCCTCATCATAGCTCACTGCAACTTCAAACTCCTGGGCTCAAAGGATCTTCCTTCCTCAGCCTCCCAGTAATGGGACTACAGGCCCACGCCACCACATCTGGCTAATTTTTCTATTTTTTGTAGAGATGAGGTCTCACTGTTGCTCAGGCTAGTCTTGAACTCCTGGCCTCCAGTATCCTCCTGCCTTGGCCTCCCAAAGTGCTACGATTACAGGCATGAGCCACTGCACCTGGCTATGTATTTTATAAATAAGAAAAATGTTTCTTAATATGTCATCTGTCTGGTGGAAAATAGCTATAATAATATTTATTGAATACCCATGTGTGTGTGGCAATTATCATATTATAGTTATATATGATATAATATATAAGTATATATTAGAAATTACATAATATTTATGTATTATATAACATAATTATATCAATTATGTTGTATTATGAAATTATTTCATTTCACCCTTATCAAGCTTTTGTAGTTGGTATCATTATCATTTTATACAGTAGAAAAGTAAATCTCAGAGAAGATGAGCCAACTCATTAATAAACAGCAAGTTAGAACTCAAAACCAGGTCATGGAAGACTAAATTTTATGCTTTTTCTGTGACGACAAAAGATTCATTTTTTAAAAAATTTTCACCTGGAATGATCTAATAAACACATGTAAACTTTAAGCTTAAACATATGTCTTATCAAAGTATCTCACAGTCTTCTATAACATAGTTATCGAGAGCCTAAATTATTACTAATATATTATTGTCTTCATCCATTGAGGTTGTTTCTGCATCCTGTTAACACATTAGAATGGATCAGACTGATATGGAATCTGTTAATTCAGCTGTACCCCAAATTTTCCTCCTGTGGTGAAATTCTTTTATATTGTAATGAGTTTACTGATACCATTGCTTACCAATTTCATTCTCTATTACTCTCACATAGGCTATAAAAATCTTAGCAAGTTGTTGGGGAAAATTAATTCAAACATCTATATCATTAAAGGTAAAATAACGTTTCTATAAAAATCTATCTCAATTTTTGAAATAAGTTATGTGGAAATGCATTCAATCTCAGCTTCAATAGATGTATTTTTCACCTTCAAAATGATCTTCCAGGTAATTTAGGTCAAAATAATGCAATAAAAAGTGAGATGATTGTTAAATTTTTTTCAAACTGCTATAATTTTTTCATATCAAAAGTAACAGTTAACAATGGTTTCCTACCTTCATAGGTGAATGATTTTCTCCAATTTCTAAAATAAGTGACCCAAAATGAATTATTACCAGAGAGCTATATTATCGTGTTTGTTTCTTTCACTTCCCATTTTCTCAGTTCAGAGACTAAGAGGATTTTTAAATTTCTCAAAAATGGGTCTCATTGTCTTAAATTTTTATTGTTAGTCTTCTTCATAGTAGCAGATTCTTTTCCTTTCCCATTTTCAATTTGACACTCCAGACTGTTCAATTTGTTGAAAGACAGAAGGCTTAAGAAACACATTAATCTGTTTTTCCAAAACTGTGGGGCTCCTACAGTCTCCTTTTAAAATTTGCATAATAAAATGTGCATCTGTAGTGTTTCTGGGAAATATAACTTTTTCCCAGTTTAATATTAGGAAATGTTTTTTACACTTTTCCTTATAAAAGAACTTAGTAAGTGGGTGAGAAAGCTAAGAAAACCCAATTGCTACATCATTTCCTCTGCCCTTTGCTTGCAATTGGTCTTTGAAGGATACTTACCATCTTATATCTTGCTACAGAATTATTTATATAACTATTTTATTTTCTTCCCCAGAAGATTATAACTAGTATATAAGCAGGCCTGTTCTTTCAAATGTTTGAATCTTCTTAACCAAATCTCTCAAATTAAGTATCTCTCAAACTTAAAAGTCTTTTATGGGACTTGTAGCCCTGTAGGACTTCAGACACAATGTTAACAAAATAACAATGGCTTTCATCTCTATATGAAAATTTTGAAATTTGTCACTTATCTATTCTTGAAAGGTATCTGTGGTAGATTAGATTATTAGTTACAGTTCTTCACTGGCTTGTGATAGAATTATACATGAAATTTTACAGTTCTCTCCTGTTATAAGTGAAACATACATCTCTGCCTTGTTAACATCAGACTTGGTTTCTGACATACTCATATTGGCCAATGAAATGTTGATGGAGGTCTTAAATGTGTTTGCAGTTTGGTTTACCTCTTACATTTCTGCTATTCATCAGGAAAGGAACATTCTGCAGGTAGCTGCTGGTTCAAATGGGAATGAGAGACATATGGAACAAATTTGAACCCAACAGGTAGGTTGGATTCAAGCTCAGCTGGTGCCAGCCAAGCACAACAGAACCCTAGCCAAATGTAGATGTGAGCAAAACAAAATTAAATGCTTGCTACTATATGGCACTGAGATTTGGGGTAATTTGTTACACAGTGTTATTGCAGCTACAGCTATCTATTACAGTGTCCCTGCTCCTTGCCTCATTAGTTCTCCAATCTTTGTTGAAAAGATTAAATGAGTTAATACATTGCAAGTACTCAGTAACTGTTCGTTTTCTGCCTAGCCCTACGTATGGTTATAAGCTGTAGGTTGAGATATACAAGACGCAAACTGTCCAAAATTGTGTTGCCCACTACTCTGCCATAGTAGTGTCATCCACTCCAACTTACAATATGGTATAGTGCATGGCTCAATTGATCTCAGAGACAGACACATTTCATTGTAGGAAAATTGGGATGTAATGTAGAAAAAAAATCTGAGTCCAACCTTGACTGCTGAGAAATAAGTTTCTTGAAATCACAGGCAAGCACATTTTGTAGGGAGAATAGGAAGGTTAAAAGGTAAAGCATTAACATGACTCTATTTTATTATTAATTCAGCTTCAAAAATTTATCTACAAAAACTAGAAGTTAATTTCTGTCTCAACGGTGCACAAAGATTTATCTCTATAGTCTTCCCAGCATTATTTTAGAAACAAAATGTTGGAAACAACATAAATATATAGCAGAGGCCTAATTAAGTAAATTTTGATACAGGTCTATAATGGGGTAGTATGAAGCCATATAGCTTTCCTGTTGTAGAAAAATACTGAATAATATGGAAGGATTCCATTATATGTTGCTTAAATGGTGAAAAAAAGAATTAAAAAAATGTATTTGTCATTTGATTTCATCTTTTTTTTAGAAAACATATACTTAATAATGAGAAAAGATACTCAACTTCACACATTTAAGGGAAATGCAAATTAAAACTACATCAAGAACCATTTTCATTTATTAGATTGTCAAAGACCCAGAGTTTGATAACATTTCTTGGTAAGGAACTGAGGAAGAAGATATGCTCATGCATTGCTCATAAAATCTGTAAATTAGTACAACTTGTATTGAGGGTAATTTGACAATATATATCAAAATTATGTGTGCACAGGTTTTGACTGAGCAATTCTAGAAATTTATCCCAAGGTACATTTTTATTATATTCAAGATATCATATGCAAGGTGTTTGGGGTTGAATTGTGTGCCCCCAAAATTTATATGTTGAAGTCCTAACCCCCTGTACCTCAGAATGTCATCTTGTTTGGAGGTAGGATCTTTACAGACATAGTCAAGTTAAAATGAGGTCATTAGTGTGCACTCTGAACCAATATGACTGGTGTCCTTGTGAAAAGAAAAAAATTTGCATGTAGAAACAAAATCATAGAGAAAAGACATGGGGAAACATAGGGAAAAGACGGCCATCTACAAGCCAAAGAGAGAGGCCTGGAACTAGATCCTTCCTTCACAATCCTCAGAAAGAACCAACCCTGCCAAAACCTTGATTTTGGACTTCTAGCCTCAGAACTGTGAGACAACATATTTTTGTTGTTAAAGCCACCTAGTCTATGGTACTTTGTTATGGCAGCCATAACAAACTAATACACAAGGTTATTCATTGCAGAATCGCAAAAATAAAACATTGGGAACAACCTAAATAACCATTAATAGGGAGGTGGTTAAGTAAATTAAAGGTATAATAAATTTTTAATGCATATATATTTTATATATATTTATATATTGAATACTGCATATCAGTAAAAAAAAAAGATGCTTTTTATATTAATATAGAAATATCACCAAGATACATGGTTAAATGAAAAATGAAGCACAGAATAGTTTGAATATTAAGCTACCATTTGAGTGGGTGTAAAAAGAAAAAGTAAACATATAATTGTTGGAATGTATACTTAAATTATCTCTGCAAGATCAGAAAAATTGAGGTCTCTATGGAATAGGACCAAACAGCTGTGGTTCTAATGGAAGAAGATTTTTTCACTTTTTAACCTTTTTACCGTTTGAAATTTGAACCATGAGACAGCATTACTTATTCAAAAATAATTTGTGTGTATGCATGTATGTATATACATGTACTAGAGAAATTAATTGAAACAATATAAACATAGTCTTAGGACCATGAGATAAGGAGCTATTCTTTATTCTTATCTTCTTTTTGCTTGGAGCACTACCCTTGCCATTAGAAAAATCACTCTGTTTTTTAAAATATTTTGTCATTTAAAAAAGAGGAACATAGAAACAATAAAGAAAGGGTTGTTTTGTTTTGCTTTGCTTTTTAATGAACATGGTAGGAAGCACATTAATAGAAGGACCTTAGAGAGAACTTCCAGCTGAGAACCAGAAGCAATATTAAATAATTTTCATGGTTATCTTAACTTCCACATACTAAGTCAAGGAGAATTATTTTCTTTCAACAGATACAAAGGCAACAACCTATTCTAATTCACTAGCTTGAAACATAAAACCCATCATTCATTGGGATGCCATCAAAATAAATCCTGTATGTGTCTACTCTGAGGTTCAGTCTTCATAGAGCTAGTAATAGTCCAACTGCTATAATTGTGAAGAAGCAGGTGCCTTGCCTCCAAACGTAGAATATCATTAACAAATTGTATAATCTCTGAAAGACTGTCTCTCAGAGGAGAGAAATGAAAATGAGGACAGGTATTTGAGCCCTTATCAGTTTATTAATGACCTAGCAAACTCTTCTGTATAATGGATAATACCATAAGGCCAACTGAGCTAAAGCCAGTAGTGATACTATTGTACATGGAGCAAAACAGCACCCATAGGCAGTCTCTAAGATAAATTTTGAAAAAGTAAGCCCTCAATAGTGTGAATTTTAATGTTGAATTTGAAAAGATTTCATTTTTCTATAGGATAATCTAGGTCAGCAATAGACCTTTACAGATTTACTATTATTAAAGGTCTATAGAAAGAAATTGCTTATAAAAAAAAAAGGCTGCACAATTTGTATTCTCTTGATTTTACAAAGCAGACAACATATCATTCATAGCCTCATATTTATCTTTAATATGCGGCCATTCAAGAACAAAGTAGTTCAAATGGGTTTTTCATTTGCCAGGTTAAAAATAAAATCTTGTCAAACTCAGTAGAGAATTTACAGAGCACTGGGTAAGATTGGTTTTGCATTACAGGTGGATTTAACATCCCAATTTTTTGAATCAGATCCAAACACTTCTCAGTTTTTATTCTTCTCCCCATACAGCAGTTGGGATAAAGTTCTTGGCTCTGCTTCAGAAGAGAAATAATACATTGGTATTTTATGCTGGGCCTCAAGAGGAGCAGCAAGCCAAAATCGTGTCTCCATAATGTCCACCATTATGAAGCATGCTGAAGTATCAGGACAGTGGATACACCTAGAAATTATCTTGGGCAACAAGAAGAAATTTCCAAGGACCCACTGCAGACCTCTGTGATGATTTTAAAGCATATCTACAACTTCTTTACCACTGTTTCCGTGAGAGGTGTGGTCTATATCCTCCATCATTGAATCTGGGCTGGTCTTAGTGACTTTCGGGTAACCCAGAGAATACACTGGAAGGGATGCTGCATAATTCTGAGGCTAGGTCAGAAAAGGCCATGCAGACTCTGCTTGGTTCTCTTGGCATGCTCACACTGGGGAAAGCCAAGGGCCATGTAAGAAATCTGATTACCCTGAGACCACCATGCTGGAGATGCCATATGTGAGCACTCAGGTAGACAGGTAGACAGCCTCACTGAGCTCCCAGCCAAGAGCCACATCAACAGCAGCCATGTGAGTGGCCATCTTGGACATCCTGCCCAGTCCAGCCTCCAGATGACTGCAGCCCTGGCTGACACCTAACTGTAACCACATGAGACATCCCAAATGACAGCTGTCCAACTAAGCCCTTCC
Organism: Eulemur rufifrons; assembly: GCF_041146395.1. Taxonomy (NCBI): domain Eukaryota; kingdom Metazoa; phylum Chordata; class Mammalia; order Primates; family Lemuridae; genus Eulemur; species Eulemur rufifrons. Next base: position 166,641,913 of record NC_090989.1, read on the forward strand.
CTAATTCCTGACCCACTAAATAGTGAGCAAAATAAAATAGTCGTTTTAAGTGACTCAGTTTTGGGGTAATTTGTTACATCGCAGTAAGAATCAAAGCATCTCTGTACACAAATCATTAAAAAATATATATATAATGCTTCAATCTTTTAATGTCCCTAAATTCTCCTATCAGCAACCAATCTTTATTCCTTAAAAAGTATTTGGTATCTTTCCAATCTGCTCTGATACTCCTGGGTTCTCAATATTTCACTGATACTCAAATCTAGAATTTAAACTGAGCTAAAAAAGATTGGGCTGAGATGCCAATAACTTCAGGAACGATTGTTAATCTCATTTACCATCCAGTACAATAGATCATTCATGAAAGCTGAACAAATGCTACTTTAGCAAGAAACTGGCACAGAGAAAGCCATTGTTCAGGACATGCTCAGGGTCTGAGAATATTGACTACATAGAAATACCTCACTTGAGCACAAACATTATGCTCATGTCTTTTCTTATCCCTAAACATTTTTCATTCTCTACATTATTCAAGGTCAGAATAAAGATTGGTTTTTTTTTTGTTTTTTTTTTTTTGTATTGGCACCAAAGCACTGCCATTTCTAAGGCTAACAACACAAGTCACATCTAGAGATGGCAGAGTTTATGTTAAAACTCAGTGAATGGTCCACAGTTCATCCATATAACCGATTGTTGTAGGACATTTAAAGCCCCAAACCTAAATTTATCCTGCATAAAAGTGGGATGATTAGGTAGATTCAATGAGCTTCAGTTCTCACTTGATTTGCCAATGAAGCTAAGAACTTCCTGAGAGAGGTGAGCATTTTCAAATGATAAATGACAAAAGCACCCTGACCACATCCATTTAGATAACCTCCACATGAACTCAGGCAAAACAGACTGACTGAATTTCACAGTTCTGGGTCCGGTTCACTCATGACACTTGTCTCATTACAATGATGAATTCTGAAGCAGATAAGCAGGGAGCCATACCTGTACCTTGGCTAAGGAGTGATTTTAAGAATCTTTCCTGAGTTGTAATATTCTACCCGAACAATGTACTGCTTCAAAGATGTTCTGTTACAAAGCAAATTCAAATTTCTTCCTTACAGACATTTTAATGATTTTCAATCACCTAACCTCTTCCTAGATCACTTTCTCTGCATATCAGGTGAAATTCAAGTTACCAGTTATAAGAGGTTATTCAAAATTATTTAAAAAAAAAAGAGGTTAATCAAAATTATAAATTAGTTTTGATAATTGGAGAGGCTCACATAAAGAGCCTTATATGATATCAATTACATGCTTCGGACCCTCTGAATTGTTGCTAGAAGATGGGCATCTGCTGTGTTTTCCTGGCCACCATCCACTTCACCTTATTCTGGAAGCAGAATCTTTATTTTCCTTGGGGAAACTTACCCCTTCCTCACTCTCAGGCCCTACATTTTACGTGGGGTAGATCCCACCCCTATCTCCTCAGTTCCAAGTGTGAGCACATGGTCCAGGTCTTGCCAATCAGAACATTCTAGGAAGATGGTGAGGAAACCACATACGGTGGGTAATGAATAAGCAGTTTATTCAAAGGGCTAACATAGATGAGCACAGGATAAATTCCATGGAGTGTGGAATTCAGGAGATGAAGTGAGAAGAAGGGAGGGAAAGGGCCTTCGGATGCCTGCTGAGGAGTTTGGAATTTTTTCCTGGGAGTCATCTGAGGGCTTTAGGAAGGGAAGATATAAGACTATTTTTGAATTTTTATAAAGTAAGTGGGTTTACATTGTAGAGAATGAGTTTTAGGGGCCCAAGATGGAAATCAGAGATACCAGTTGAGGAGATGGTTACAGAAATCTCAGCATGTAATAATTATGTCCTGACCAAAGTCGTGGTAACACAGACGGAGAGAAGGAATGTTAGGAAGGTAAAAGTTGGTTGTTGATTGGAGAGAGCAGGAAGAGGGAGAAAGGGAGATAGGGCTACTGATTTGCAAATCTTGTGTTCTGTTGCAAACATCTTGAGGTAGGACCCATTTTTGGCTCATTTCAGTATCTCTCACTTAATGTGGCCTTGTTTGAATCTAAGATAGTATGATGGTTAAGAGCTTGGATTACAAAGCCAAACAGCTTGGGTTTGAGTCCCGGCTCTGCCACTTACTAGCTGTGTGACTTAGGCAACTTACCAGATTCATTTGTGCCTTAGTTTCTAATCTGCAAGATGAAGGAAACACTTATATCTATAACACTTCCTAGGGTTGTTATGAATACTAAATGAGCTATTTCATGTATAATACCCAGACTAGGTCTGGAACATAGCAAGTTACTATATAAGTGTTAGCTACTATTATTAATATAGTATCTTCTCAATAAGTATTACAATAGTCAACTGACATGCCCCCAAAACACATATATTTCAGGTGAAAATAAAAGGATCTTCTGACATAATTTATCTTGGTTATCTGCTTCTTGGTGCTGAAATGGAGAAAAGTTACAAGCTACTTTCTGTTTAAAAATATTACAATAATATTTTAACAAGAACCAAAAAAAAAAAAAAACCCTCTGACAGAATAAAAAATAACTGTTAGCAGGCCAGAATCAAATTGGGAAAAGCAGGATGCCAGAAGGCAAACACTGAAGCACATGCTATTTAATATCCTTATTAATGATCTGAAGCACAAAACAAATTGTACATTATTCTTATTTGCAGAAAATCATAAACAGTGAAAAATAGATCAACAGTATGGAATAATCCAGAGACCTTGGAGAGGCACACCAGTTTAAGTGTGATGAGTTCAATTTATAAGAACATAAAATAATACACTTTGGGAAAAATACTATGAAGCACAGATATAAACTGAGAATTCTTGCAAAGAGCAAAAAGGCTTAAGAGGATTTGGGGGTGAGAGTCTACAACAAATTCACAAGAGCGTACAATGTGCTGCTAGTTCCAAAAAAAAAAAAAAAAAAAAAAACAGGGAAGTAAATATTCTAGAAGAGGGGAAATATGAAATTACTGGTACCAAGAAAGCAGGATAATACATGCAGTAATCTAAGTTATTCCAAGTCACTTCATGATTTTCCAGTTCGTACTTTAGGAAAGTACCTAACAATATGCCCCTCACTATGAAAATGTCCATCTTCACCTCTATACTTCTGAAATAGCAAGGAAACATAAGAAATAAGCCTGAGAAAATAGTAATAACCAGGGTTCTTGTCACAGTGGAAATAGGACTCCCAGATAAAAATGGCCTTTTAGGAATTTGGATGAACAACAATACAACAGTGTTGGAAGCTAGTTAGCTTCCAAACAGATGATAATTACAGAATCGGGTTTCAGTATAGTTATTTGTGAGGGAACAGCAAGGAAAAGTACCTTTCAGTCATTCATTTACTCATGCAGCAAAAATGTATTGGGGAATAATGTAAATAATAATAAAGCCAGGTGGTGTGTAATACCTAGAGGTATAAAAATGAGTGAAAGGTAATTCTCCTGCAAGGAACAGGCCCTTCAGCTGACCATGGTAACCTGTTGTGGCAAATCCAGGATGGACATACATGCAGCAGGAACCCAGAGGATGCGGGCTCTATCCCCCAGTGGCGGGAAGAGCCGTGCACAGCTGAGGTGGGAGAAGCTCTAAGCCGTTTGTGAGGCTGGAGTGTCAGGTCCAGGCTGAGAGAAGTGAGAAGTGACACCGAAAAATCACCAGGTCCTTAAGAAGTCACTGACAAGAGTTAAGTCAGGAAGGACAAGAGTCAATTTGAGGTTTTACAAGGATCATTCTGGCAGCCAGTGTGAAGACTGAATTTGAGAGAGTAAGTCTCAAGGAGCCCAGGTGGCGGATGCGGTAAGTGACACCTGGTGCCTGGGCAGCATCCATAGGCGGCCTCCTTTCTTTAGAAAGAGCACCTGGATTCCCTTTAGGAAAGACCCTTCCACACTGGCTGCAGACTTTGCGGGAAGATATAGGTAGGGTACTCAAGCTAGGCTAATCATAAATCCTTTCTCTCTCCCTGGAATTTGAATCATGAGCAAAAGGACAAACAGTGAAAAGCATGGTGCCACTTTACCACTTGGCAGTGTCCTTAGGAAACTGCACTATTTTCTGTCACCGACAACCCCTGAACCCTCTTCTTTCCCTTCCTGAGCCCTTGGCTTCTTCCTTAGATTCTGAGACTCCTCCTCTTTTTTTTTTTTTTTTTTTTTTTGGCTTAAGTTAGCCAAATTCCCATTCTGTTACTTGCAACTAAAGAAGTCAAACTAAAAAAGGTCTGAGAAATATTAATAGTTAGGAGTTCAAATAACCAGGGCAGTTTCTATATATTGAACTATTTTTTGATTAAGAAGTATGGCCTGGAATATAATCATATTCTTACATATATGCATTTTTCTAAAAGAATATGTACCAAATATTTTTGTAAATATTAAAAAGTCCTGAAACTGGCAAAAAAAAAAAATTAGCAGGTATTTGTATCTACAGTTGACCCTTGAACAATGTGCCAACCCCCATGTAGTCAAAAATCCACATATAACTTTTTATTTCCCCAAAATCTAACTACTAACAATTTACTGTTGATCAGAAGCCTTATCAATAGCATAAATAGTCAATTAGTACATATTTTTTATATGTATTATATACTGTATTCTTAAAATCAGTAAGCTAGAGAAAAGACAGTGTTATTAAGAAAATCATAAGGAAGAGAAACTATATTTACTATTTATTAAGTGGAAGTGGATCACCATAAAGGTCTCCATCCTTGTCTTCACGTTGAGTAGGCTGGGGAGGAGGTGAGGGAGGGGTGGGGATTGGTTGTGCTCTCTTGGGGGTGGCAGAAGTGGAAGAAAATTCACTTATAAGTGAACCTATGCAGTTCAAACCCTTGTTGTTCAAAGGTCGATTGTACTTCAAATAAACCATTTCCAAAAAAAATTATTTGTGAAATTTCTGTTTTTTAAGGCACAAAGCAAATTAACTTTCAAAAACATTGGGTTCCCCGAATTAGCATTTGAGCATGTTTACAGCTCTATGCCAAATCCCTTAAAATCTTATTGGAGAGGCATGTAAAATCAAATCATGACATCAAGAGAACTATTGAATGGTAGGCTCCCCAACCATTTTCCCTTAGGGAAAATAGGTAGAGTACTTAAAATAATTTTTTCCATTAGGTATAGCAATGAATCAATTGGAAATTATTGAGTGGCCGACATTATAACACAGAGGAATAATGTTCTGGAAGTCTCACTTAAATTACTGACATCAGATATTTGAAAATGAATGACTATGAAATCTGCCCACAGGTAAGACATGGTGTATGCAATTATTCTTTCAATTTCAACTAGGGAGACATGCTTTTAAAAGTTTAAAATGAAAGATTTTTTTTAATTACTCTGCCCATTGTATGTATAATTGTACAATCATAGACACAGGGCCCTTCTCTTGTCCTAATTAGAGATTGTAAAGTGAGGGTCACCCTCACCCAGGAGTTAAGTACCAGCTAGATACATCAGGTCAGGTCACATTCCTGCTCAAAAATCTCTAAGGGTTCTCCATTTCTCTTAGGACAAGTCCACACTTTTTATATCACGCTTTCAAGGACACCTGTGATCAACACGCAACATCTTTCAAATTTCAAGCTCAGGCACTGGCCAAAATATGCCCAATCCTACTTTGTATCCCTTCCTGCTGTACCCTTTCCCCACTGCCACCATTTCTGTTTGTCTGTCCAAATCCGGACAGGGCTTAAAGATTACCTTAAAGTTTATCTCCTCTACAAAGATTACTGCAGTCACCTAGACCTCTCTGGTTTATTCCTCTTCTAAGCTCTTCCTAAACTTACATCCATGATAGTCACTGGCATTGATTTAAAATCATTTAATATCGTCACTTTTCTTGTTCAAATAAGATTTTCATGGCTAGGGCATTCATCCATCCATCAAATATTCCCTGAATCATACTACATGTGGACTTGGTCCTCCACACAGAGAATCTAACAGTGTGCAAATCAGATAAAGACGTGTCTAGTTGGGGGACTGGTCTTTTGATTATTCAAATAATCATTCAGTTAAGAATGGAATTAGGGTGTCCATTAAGATAGCTCCAGTTTTAAGTAACAGCAAATCTTCACCTCAGATTGGCAAAAACCAATATGGGTAATTTGCCACCTTTCGTGGGAAGTTAGGCAGTAAGGTATCTTTACCTGCTTGTATGTGTCTCAGAGCTGCCTCCTCTTCCTGTGGGCTCCATCTTCAGGCTGGCATCGAGACGACTGAAGCTGTTCTAGGCAGCTCATCATGGTCAGCAGAGGCAGAAAATGGACTGTTTCCTTCTGGATCTTCTTCTTAATAGCAAGAAAAACTATCTCCAAAGTCACCAAGCACATATCCCTTTTCATTTCATTGTCCCAAACTGGGTTATGTGCCCACCTCTTAACCAATCATTGACAAGGAGATTGACTGTGACATGGAAATAAGGTCACCTTCCCCTAGTCATGTAGGAAGGAGCAGATACCAGAACCCAATTCAGATTTGGTTATTAAGGGAAAATGTGGGAATGAATGATGAGTAGGCAACTAGCTGCACCTTGATGCGACTACCTACTAACTACCAACTCGGGGCAATAGAAGGCAGAAATGTGACTCCACCAGAGGAAGTAACAAAGGAACAGGACACAGACTGCAGTGCAATGAAGAGAAGTGGTCACATCTGCCAGATATTTAAAAGGTAAAATTGTCAGGCCCTGACAATGAATTGAATAGTGTAGTGAGAAGGATGGCAGCGTCAGAGATGACCTCCAGTTTTCTGGCTTGCGTCTGCCTTGAATACGTTGATGGATGGATATGTGGGTCATTTTCTGAGCTAGGAAACTTTGGAAGGAGACTAAGTGTGGAAAGAAATTAAGTCCTAATCCCAGTTTTGTGCATGTGCTCTTTTTATCCTTTGAGACATCTAAGAAGCAACGTCAAAGAAGCAGTTGGGTATATATGGGTCTGGAGTTAGGGAAGCTATCTAGGCTGAAAATGTCAATTTTTGAAATACCTGCTTATTGCAGCCATGGGCATGGATGAGATTTTCCAGATAGAGATAATAAAGACTGAGAAAAGGAAAAAATACCATTATTCTCAAATTATCTCCAATATACAATTTAGCACTTCATTTGACCCATATATATTGCAATTGTATGTCTGCTACATACTTTTGTTTGTTTCCCCAGCCAGACAGTAAACTCCTCATTGACAATGACTAACTCTTATATTTTCCTTGTTCGCAAGGTCATAGCACAATATTCTGCCCACAGTAGTCCTTCAGCAGGTACTTCTTAAATTTAATTAAATCTATTCTGACACTTACCATAGATTTACGATGTCTTTCGTGCTAGGCTATGGAATAGTCTCACTGTTCTTGTATTGAGCTTAGAGCCAGGCCTACCTTATGTGGCAGTAAAAAGAACTAAGATGAAGAACAAACCAGTCTGTTTCTAATCCACACCCATCACATTCCCAAGGTCAAAGTTATCAAAAGGCATTTTTTACTAACTGTGCCTTTGCCATTTAATCTGCAGCTCCTCATTATTTTTCTAATAGAATGGTTAATAATTTACCAAGTACTAAAATGAAGATTGTGGCTTCGAAGAAACATGCCCCCCTACCTTTTTAACCAGATAATTGCTAATAACATTAGACTGCTGTCAGTCAAGCCACACCATTTTAATTTTATGCTCCTGAAGTGCATTAGGATTCATTTATTCTCTGTCTCTTTAATGGCCAACATTTCAAATTAATTTTAGAAACTCAATAGATAATGACTGTAGGCTGTCCCACTGCAAAAAGGTGAGTATTAAACACAATCTGTGGTCATCCAATGGACATCTGTCCACCAAGGGATCTCCAGTAGACGCATGATAAAAGCAGTTGTCTTGTGAGCCTGCATAATTATTTTAAGTAAAAGGGCAAAAAAAAATGCCTATCCAGAGAGGTAACATAAAAATATCATTGCATGAATATTAAGAGGGAAATATTTTCACATCCATCATTAGGAAAACAATGGCAAGGCATGGTCAATAATGAAGAAGAGAGTTGGTGACCACCAATAGTAAGTCTTGCCATGAAAACAGCCAAACCAGAAATTCCAGAAGAGTTCTCTCCAAATCTGTTGGAATTCTACAGCTATTGCTGACATTTTCAGTAGGAAAAAAACCTGGCCCACACTCTTACCATTTGTGAGGACCCAAAACAAAAGAGCTGGGTGTGTTATGAGGTGCTTTGTACCAACTTGTACAATTTACCTGCTTTATATCCTAAAGCTTTGTGCCTAACAGGCTGTCAGTTAGACTGCCAATCAATCAACAAAACCCACGTTGAGAGCCTTCTGCTAGTGGAGAGGAGGTAGGGCTGCAGTAGCAAGCTTTCCAATCTGGAGCCTTTCATTAAATTACAAAGTCACTTGTCTTTGTCTCTGTATTAAAAGAAATGATTTCATGTCCAGTCCCTCCTTTAAAAAGTGACAGAACTCAACCATTCAATATTCATTAGTTCTTTTTGGCAACTCCATTTAGCTAATGGAAAATCAGGTACATTCATGTGCAATTACTAGATATGGAAAAATTATAAAATGTCCAACTTTACTTTTTACAGCACACACACACTCCCAGGTTTTACTCTACAGTTATGAAATAAACACATGCAGCTGCAACATCTCAATAGACCTTCACATAATTGGCAAGTTTTCACTTTGCTGCATCTACATGTAGTGTGAAAAGTTGCCAGGGGTTAGAACTTCTATATAATTCTAACTCTGCTGTACTTTTTCCTGCAAAGATATACACCTAGTACTCCCAAATTTACCCAAACTAGGTGAAAGCTTAGGAGAGTAGGCAGAGTTGGGGAACTGTGTATCACTTCTACAGTGTGATGGTTAATTTTAGGTGTCAACTTGACTGGATTAAGGGATGCCCATTATTTCTGGGCATGTCTGTGAGGGTGTGTCCAGAAGAGACCGGCATTTGAATCAGTGGACTCAGTAAATAAGATCAACCTTCACCCAATGTGGGCAGATACCATCCAATCTGTTGAGGGCCCATATAGAACAAAAAGGCAAAGGAGAGGTGAATTTGTTCTCTCTGTCTCTGGAGCTGCGACACCCTTCTTCTCCTGCCCTTAGATTTCAGAACTTCAGACCTCCGGGCCTTTAGACTCTGAGCTAGCACCAGTGGCCCCCAGGTTCCTAGGCCTTTCAGCCTTGAACTGAGAGCGACACCATCAGCTCCCCTGGTTCTGAGGCCTTTGGGCTTGGACTGAGCCACTACTAACACTTCCCTGGTTCTCCAGTTTGCAGGCAGCATATTGTGAGCCTTCTCAGCCTCCATAACCATGTGAGCCAACTCTCCTAATAAATCCTCTCTCATATATCTATCTACCTATCTACCTACCTACGTACATACCTATATCCTATTGGTTTTGTTTCTCTGAAGAGCCCTGACTAATATATATACTTTCTTGACATAACCACTAAAAGGCCAGCAATGGGAAGAGAGGTCTGCATTGGTGATTGACGGAGCTCACTCTGGAGTCATCTAGGGTCACCTATGTGATTTAGAGCACTCTGCATCATGTCTCTGAGACTCAGCTTCTCCATGTGGAAGATGGAGATAATATTAGGACCAGGGCCAGGATGTGACAAGTGAGGTACTTGCCTCAGGAACAAAACTTAAGAGGGCACCAAAAACTCAGTAGTCAAGATAAAAAATATTTTCATGCAATATATTTTTAAATCAAATTAGTACATCCTATTTTTGTAAATAAAGTTTAACTGGGGCCAGGTGTGGTGGTTCACATCTGTAATCCCAGCACTTTGGGAGGCCATGCGGGGGGATGGCTTGAGCCCAGGGAATTGAAACCAGCCTGAGCAACATAGTAAGACCCCATCTCTACAAAAACAATAGAAAAATTAGCTGGACTTGGTAGCATGCCTGTAGTCCCAGCTACTCAGGAGGCTAAGATGGCAGGATCGCCTGAGCCCAGTAGTTCAAGGTTGCAGTAAGCTGTGATTGCACCACTGTACTCCAGTCACTCTATCCCCAAAAAAAAATAAAGAAAGAAAAGAAAGAAAATTTAATTGGAACCAAGGCCACCATGAGGGTGAAGTGAATGAGGTAGAGTCCTGTAAGAGGAGGGTTGCATTCTGTCTTCGGTTAAAATGTTGACATTTTGTTTAGCATAAATTTTTTGGCATTAATTTTGAGCTTCTAAAGTATTGCAGGAAAATATTATTTATCTTGATGACTTGAGTTTTTTGGCACTCCCTCACCTCACCCTAGTCCTGACTCCAAGGAGTACCTACTTCATGATATTATTGGGAAGAGTCAAAGAGACAGTGCATCAGGATCTTGGCCCACTTGGTGTCCCCTCACTCTGTGCTCCCTCTCTCCCCATCCTCGAAGCCCACCTCTGCAGCAGGGCACGGTTCCCATGCATCCCTACAGCTTCCCTCCTCACCTACCCCAGCCTCTCTCCCTCTTTCTTTGGGAGTTTTTTCCCACATAGCCCTAAAGCAAGGCATGCAGAAATGCCAGGAATTTAACACCTTCTGGGGTAACTCTCAGCCAAAGAGGACAGTAGTTGTTAATAAATACCCCCATTCAGCATGTGAAGCTTTCTTCTCAAAGGCTGCTGACAAGTGGGGAAATAACAGGACTAGGGTGAGGTAAGCAAGACACTCGCCTCAGGAGCAAAATTTAAGGAGGTGCCAAAACTCAGTATCAAAATAGTGTTTGGGCTGCTGCAGTGGCTCACACCTGTAATCTCAGCTTCGGGAGGCTGAGGCGGGAGGATGGTTTGAACCACTGAGCTACAACCCTACCACGGCACTCCAGCCTGGGCGACAGAGTGAGACCCTGTCTCTAAAAAGAAAAAAAAAAAGAGATACATGGTGTTTCAGTGAACTATTTAAGGAAAAAATAATGAGCAATAAGCTTAAGGATAGTGTGAGGATGGACTTAGAACCCTACAGTTGGTATGAAGATTATTTTAAATTGAAGACATTTGGGATTAAACAGATGCAGAAAGAAGCCTTCTTGGAGCTTCCCTTATCTGACTAAAAGCAGAAACTTCTGGGAAATGAGCCTGCCATAAATTCGCTCTTCAGGGCAGCTTTTACTCCCAGGAAGGAGACCAAGAGTAAATCTATGATAAATCTCCTCTCCAGGGGAAGTTTATGGCCATGAAGAAAATGGAAAGACCACTGCATAAGCAAGCATTATCACAAACTTTCTTATCTCCGCTTTGTTCTTCTAGAAACCCATTTGTCTTTCCTAAAGAACCCCATTTAGTCCTCCCATAGAGGCCTTTTCTCCCCCTCTTTTCCCTACTAAGTATTTAAGTCCTTACTTTTAACCATTTATCATTTATTCAGCTACTTCCTTTGTAAGCTCCTGCATACATAGGAATAAACTCTTTTTTCTTCTGTCAGTTTTATTCACAGGCCCCCAGGTAATGAACATAAGAGGACAGAGGAAAAGTTTTTCCTCCTCTAACATTGAAAACTATGATTGTTTGACTTGAGGAAGGAGGAAGTCTCACACTCTACATCATATCATCTCAATCCAAGAGTAGGGCTAGAAACTCGAGTTTTAGGTTTGTTTGTTTGTTTGTTTGTTTTTGAGAGAGTCTCAACTCTGTTGCCCGGGCTAGAATGCCGTGGTGTCAGCCTAGCTCACAGCAACCTCAAACTCCTGGGCTTAAGCGATCCTACTGCCTCAGCCTCCCGAGTAGCTGGGACTACAGGCATGCACCACCATGCCCGGCTAATTTTTTCTACATATATTTTTAGTTGTCCAGCTAATTTCTTTCTATTTTTAGTAGAGATGGGGGGTCTCGCTCTTGCTCAGGCTGGTCTCGAACTCTTGAGCTCAAACCATCCGCCTGCCTCGGCCTCCCAGAGTGCTAGGATTACAGGCATGAGCCACCGCGCCCGGCCGAGTTTTAGAATTTAACAGAAGAAAAGAGTAGGGAGAAATAATGAGGAAAAAAGTCCTATCTGGTGTGAAAAGAACAGAAAGTCTCAACGTGCCACGGACTCTCTTCATCTTCCATTCCCCACATCACAACGCTTTTCCCTAACAACGGATTCCTCGTTACACAGGAAAGCTATGACTACGGTGTTTTCCCAAAGCAGACAATGAGGTATAACCAAACACACTTGGCCGCAAACACATTTTTTCCCTTTAGCCAAAAACCACTTTTTACTTTCTTGTTAAGAAAGGAAAACAAATACAAATATGTGAAGCAAAGAAAGGGTCTACATGGGTATTTTAATTAATGTGTTTCTCCACTGCAACCTCGTTTTTTTAAAAGAAAGCCAAGCAGAGTCTGTCAAGAGCACGTATGGTATGCCTAGTTCAGTGTCTGTTAGAAGAGCTCTCTTTTCTTGTTTATATTCAACACCTCACAACATAGAAAACCTAAACATAAGATTTTTCTCTCCATAATCCCTCACAGCGGCACAAGATTTTATTATCTCTCTTGGCTTCGCCAGTTTTACCTCACTCCTTCACGGAGCCAAGCGCTTAGGAAAATGAGTGCTCACTGCCAAGGGGGACTGGGGAGGCTGCCCGGAACGAGAAGCACGGGAACTGTAGTTTGCTTTGCATCTAGCTCCAAGGCGTCCATAAAAAGCATGTCATCCTAAAACAAATAATCCAGGGAAGTTGGGAACCCATAAAACATATATCTCTGCTCTGTCAGAAGTGCATCTTCTCTTTCCTTCTGATCTCTGCGCTATTTCCTAGAAAAACCTACATTCACTTGAGCGGCACCTCACTGAGCTGCTTCTCTTCAAACTGGGACATCATCATCTTGCCTCCTGCACTCGTTTTTCACTACTGTCGCCTCTGTGATTATAACGTACAGCAGCCGGCATTTTCATCATCTCTGCACACAGCTGCCAGTCAAGCAGATACTTGGTTCATCCTATTTGCATTGAAAATCTAGAGACCCATCCCCAGGAGAGCCCATGCAGAAAATACTGATGAAAGTCAATAATAAGTAAGAGCAGTCGTGACGGCCCACTAAATTCAGCAATACTCTGGTAACCTTCCTGGAAAGGATGCAGGCTGTAAGGGAGTGGTTTTTTCTCCAAGTAAATTTCAATGTATTTTATAGAAACACCATGTACAGCTCAACAAAAAATTAAAAGATGAGCAAGATTTCTTCCTGCCTCAACAAATATCATATCCTATTAAGCTACATTACCTTGATGTAAAAGGAATCCTATTTTAATCTAAATTAAATATTAAAAATACATATTTTTTTAAGGAGCTAGGAAATACGTTAGTGAAAGTGATAACCACACTGTGTGACACCCACATAAGTGGGTGTTGGATTGCTAAAATGTGTAAAAGTTCAACAAGCTTACCTAAACACAAGAAAATAAACAATTTTACACACCCTGAAATGCAAACCATTCTAATGTAGTTGAAATCAGTTGTATTAAAAAAAAAAGTTGTAAAATTAGTCTTAAAAACAGGATCTGCAATGGAAGAAACAGGCCAGATTTTTAGAAGATTGTATGCACATGGTCATAACAAAAAACTTGTGTTTGTAACTTAGCTCTTGTGCTTTCAAAAGTAGAATTTCCTTTCAACACTCTCAAAGTCCCTTATAAATATTTTCCAAAATATATTAAGGGATGGATTAACCAGTCCACTCCAGGAATGACACTTTCTGGTTAATCTAATTAACTGGAAATCCCTGCACTTCAATGCTTGTTGTTGAAATTCTTCCTAGATTGCCTTTTTAGGGAGAGTGTACCAAATGTCATCTTCCCTCGAGAATCTGTCACATTGGATGACTGAGCATCACACACAGCTGTAAATGCGAAGCAAAGATTCAGTTGCACGGGTACAGAATAAGGCCCTATTTGGGAGCATAGGAGGAAATGCAGGCCATGATCACACCCTTTCTTCTCCCTTGCTCTATTTAGATATAAAAGCCCACATAACTTAGTTTGGAATCTGGCTTTAAAAAATTGGGGATGGTATGGTCTATTAGTCTCCAAGGAATGTAGTCTCCATAGGATGTATATAGAGAGAGATTTATTCTAAGAAATTGACTCATGATTGTGGAGACTGGCAAATCCAAAATCTGTGGGGTAGGCCTGCAGACTGGAGACCCAGGGAAGAGTTGATGTTGCAGACTCCAAAGGCAATCTGGAGGCAGAATTCCCTTGGGGAAGGTCAAGCTCTTTTCTCTTAGGACTTTCAATTGTTTGGGTGAGGCCAACCCACATTATGGAAGGTAACCTGCTTTACTCAAAGTCAATTGATTTAAATGTCAATCTCATCTAAAAGAAATACCTTCATAGCAACATCTCTACTATTATTTGACCAAATATCTGGGTACTGTGGCCCAGCTAAGTTGACATATAAAATTAACCACCATGGGTGCGGCGGGGCATTCTTGAAGAAGTCACAAAATCTTCAGTAGGCATGAACAATGCACGGAAGAGAGCTAAAGGGTAAGTTTATCTGCTTAACCCTAATACGGCAAGGCAAGAGAAGGGAAGGGCAGAAAGGTTGATTTTAATTCATATTAGCCAAGTCTTTTTTCTTTTAATCACCAACTGGTTTAAATATCTACTTATGTCCCCAAAGCATCAGGGTCCATGTTAATTGTTCTAATCTTCCATAGCTTTGCTCTGGGAACCTTATCAAATGTCTGGGAGGTAGTAGAAAGATATCATAATGGATATAACAGTTACTAATGATTTAGTACTAGACACTTTCCATGCATTACATTATTTCATCCTCATAACAGCCCTTTGAAGTAGATACCAATATGTCATAATTTCACAGATGATGAAACAGAGGACCAGAGAGGCAAAGTGACCAGCCTAAGATCACCCAGCAGTGAAGAGGCAGAACAGCAACTCGCAGGTCCCTAGAATCCCAAAGCCCACATTCTTACATTCCATACTGGACTGCATCTCTGTTTTCTTTTATTAGTTCTCAAGCACATAGCAACTGTGTGCTACAAATAAATTGTGTGCTATTTGGGCTAAAATAAATAGGAAATGACAAGCTGAAGATGGTTGCTGTTCTGTTCCCTATCTTTCTCTTCTGCTTTCTCTCTTAAGAAACCCAGCCAAGCCATCTACTGCATGCCAATAGTGTGAAGTCACTTCTTTATATATTTCCTTGAAGGGTTACTGAAAAATAAAATGAAATCATCATTCAGACACAGAAAGGCAATTTAGGTATAAACAGCTAAAGCAGGCAAGGGAGCTAAATGTAACACATACAATGTGGCATACTGTACATGAAAGCATATAAAAAATTGCTATCATCCAAAGTCTACCTTGCAAACAAATGCAAATATTTCTATTCCTTAAGTATTCATGTGAGAGTGAGCCAAGGATACAATGCAGTCTGTATCCTCAAGAAGCTCTTGCTGGAAAAAAAGAAACTCCAAAATAAGGGCAAAAAAAATTATTCAAATGTAATTAAGCATCAATAATAACTATTTCAGGGATTTCTGAGAGGTAAGAAAAAAGATTGGTTAAGAATTGGCCTCAATCTTCTAGCTCTTCAAAGAAAACTCTAAGAAAAGTGGGACTCCTGCCAAGAAGCAGTGAAAATCAGTCAGTGCCACCTTTCAAAAGTAGCATCCTTCAGCCAGGAACTTCCAGCTCAATAAAGCCCTGACAAGTACTTGTTGTGACTTCCAAATGGTTCATCTTCACAAGCTTTGCCTCCACAAGTAGCACCCAAGAAAATAAAAGCAACCATGAGTTTCATCAATGTCAAGTAATAACATGGCCAAGTTGGCAGCAACTGCTGGCTCTGGCCTCCAGCACCTGTGGGATTTCAGCACAGCCTGGGATATCCTGTCTCTGTGCTTCTAGATGGGTCACTGTGGCAGGGTCTGGGCCCAGTTTGCTCTTGTGTCCTCAGTACCCAGTACATTGCCTGGTAGACAGTGGGTGCTCAGTAACCAAGCAAATGAATGACACTACCAATCACCTGAAAAACTGCAGGGTAATTTGGGGATGGAATTCACTTCTGTAGGTTCTTCCTATATGTTTATGATCCTCATTTCAAACACAGAGCCAGGATTTGGGCTTTCTTGTCTCAGGGGAGGTGTGAAGTCAGCTTCAATTCCTGTCCTGCGTGGAAACCCAGAGTCACTGAAACAATTACTGTCGGCTTTCTGGAGCTGGTGGGGAGAGGGAAGAGTAACTTCAAAGGCTGAGGGAGACATTTCTCAGGGAAGATGGGGAAGAAGATAAAAGTTGGGGGAATCCTCTAAATAGCTGAGACCTGAGTTCCATCATGGCAGCATGCTGGGGGCACCAAGACTCCAGAGAGGATTACTCTGGGATGTTTCTATGCAGGCCAGAAGTGAGGCACTCAGGTACCACCTCAACCTCCATTCCAGGGCATTGAGCCCAAGAAGGGCATGCAGGCTGACAGAAAGGGTGTCTGCATGGTACCCTCGTGTGCTCCCTGGTGCCGTGTGAGACAGACCCAGGAGACCTTTGCACAGCACCCCAGGTGAAGGCCAGGGGGAGGAAACGCAAGGAAGAAAAGTGTCCCAATAATCACCAAGGTTGAAATTAGGCCCTCCCTCACAGGATGAGAAAACCTAAGGAAAGATTGAAGAAAATTAAGAAATGCAATCATTCTTCCACCTATGGGATTGTAGATGGATACTCATACCTGTTTACAAATTGCAAACAACAAGTATAAAGTACTCAGTTGGTGATACGTTTATTATCTGGTGAAGTGAGGTGAGTTAGTAAAAATCGTTCAGCAAGAAGCCCATTCATGTAGAGCCGTGCCAGGGTGTGTGGATGCCAACATCAACCCTTCTGCAGGACAGGCCTGTCCAGCAGGGGCTCCAACGTGGAGCCTGAGGACAGGATGATCCACATGTGGCCCCATCCGGCAGTTTTTCAGCCTGACGACTCAAATTATGTGTTGACTCCCCAGGATTTATACATTCATGTCAGTGCTGGGATTTATGGTTCATCTTTGTAGCCATCCCACTGCCTAATGACTGGCACCCAATTAGTGCGATTAACAGCAACAAAACCAACAATGACAATCATGAAAATAACAAAAGTGAAAATAGTGATATCATTACAGAGTTCTTACTCTGAAATTAAAAATAAATAAATACATAAATAAAATCAATGACCAACAATAAAAAATAAATAAATAAAATTTCCCATGTAGATGGTAAAGGCAGGATTGAAATCCAGGCAATCTGACTCCAGAGCCCAAGTTTTTATTTATTTATTTTTTAAATTTTACTGCAGTAAGACACTTAACATGACATCTACCCTCTTGACAGATTTTTAAGTGTACAATACAGTATTGCTATCTATAGGCCCAGTGTTGTACAGCATATCTCTAGAATTTGCTAATCTTCATAACTAAAACTGTAGACCCTTTGATTAGCAACTCCCTATTTCTACCCACCGACCCTGCTCCGGGCTAGCATAATTCTCCTTTTTACTTCCACAAATCTGACTATGTTAGAGACCTTCTGTAAGTAAAATCAGGTAGTATTTGCCTCAGTGTGCAGTTTTTATTAGACAAGTGAATGTTAAGTATTCAAAGATGATCCCAGATTCATCTTTGTACTCTCTAGGTACTGTACTCTCCAAGCCACAAAAACCCAGAGGCCCAACTTCACTGTGTTCCTGATGTCCCAGTTTCCCCCGCTGGAGAGGCAGCGACCATGACCCACCCTGGCAGATGCCCCTGTATATCCACAGATGCAGCATTCTTTCTTGTAGACCCAGAGCACTCTACCTTAGTCATTCCCAAGAGGGGCTGGGATTGGGGAGGCTCACCTGGGAAGAGATATCACATCTACAGGAGGGGGTAGTTTATATTTACATAACATTTCTATTTGGAAAAGTATAATTATATATTATTCTATAATATAAACCATATTCATCTATGGTTTGGCTTGGTCATATAATTTAAATCAAATTTTATATTTTGGAATATGAAATACAGTAAAATCATCTTGGGATGACCTTGGGAAGGTCTGCAAGATTGATGATTTTCAAAGATGAGGGGAGTAAGTTTTGATAATGAGAGCTAACTTACTTCATCCTCAGAACACCTCTGCAAGGTGGGACTTGATCTCAGTTTGGGTTCCCAAACTACGAATTTGGATGGAAGTGTTAAGAAGTGTTTCTATGCCTCATAGGGTGGGGAAGGAAATGAGAAAGTGGGATAGGGAAGGGAAGGGAAGGAAATCAAGCAACGTTGTCTTATAAACAAAGTCTTATCTAGGGAAAGACTCAGAATTCCCCTGCTCAATCCTGCAGGGGAACTCTGGAAACTGTGTAGGAGTGATTCTCAAAGTATGGTCCCCAGACCAACAGCATCAGCATCACCTGGGAATTTGCTAGAAGGGCAAATTCCCAGGCCCCACCCCAGACCTGCTGAACAAGAAACTCTGGGGTAGGACCCAGCATGTTTTATTTTAACGAGCCCTCATGGTGCACATGAAAGTATAGGTGCAGCACACCTCTGAGTTACCCTGATCCCACAAGGGAGCCGGAGTATTTGGACCCCACACCTGTCTATCATAGGTTAAGGGCTGATGGGAAAGAAAGAAGCTGGTGTTCTTGACAATGGTAAGAGACCTACAGGGTTTGGGGTAGAGTTCCCCACCTGACAGTGTCCACTAGAGAAATGGTCTTTCTTTTCCAAAGAGGTCAGTGAGGCCAACGTGACTTGCCCAAGGCCACACAACTGATCAGTGCCAGAGTCAGGACTCAAATCTAGGTCTATCTGATTCCAGAACCAATCTTTTAGCCAAAATACTATACTGCTTCAAAATGGACAAAGGTGGAAAAGACTGAGATGCATACACTCCTACAACAGCTCCGAGCCCCTCCCCTCTCCCTTTCCCCAGCCTCTTTTCCTCAAGTGAACATTTTTGCAGCATGATCAATCACTCAGGTTAAAATATCAATTACATTAGTTTGCATAACAATCAGCCTATCAGGGACAAAGTTACTTCTCTACTTTAGAGAGCTCCATCATCTCTAATCTAACAGATCAGCTAAAGGTGTAAGAATTTCTTTCTTAGACTAACACATTCTAAATAGAATGTCAAAAATGGAAAAGCTTGCCTTCTAGTCCAATAAGCAGTGGCATCTATTTATATATTGATGAAAGGAAACATACAAAATGAAGATTATGTACATTTATTTTGCAAATAATTCAATATAACTGCTTGGAAAGAATCTTGATCAACGGAAGGATTTCTAAATAGTAGCCTTTTTTTTCTAACCAGTGTAGCAACAACTAGCAAAACTTGAAGAGTAGCTATTTCATAAGTGTGATTTTTCAGTGCAACTGATTTACAAACTGCCATGTAATGTGTAGTGTACCGTTTCTCTATTTGGATTTCATAGGCTCCCAAGAGTTCATAGCCTTCATGTTGCAGTTCATGAGTTGTGTGAGTATTTTATATTGTCACTTAAATTGCAATCTAAAAAATATTCACCAGTTATAGAAAGAAAACAACTTTTGCTGTAATATTCCCTAATTGAAAGGCAGTTTAACAGAATAAGACTCTAGATTATCACTGGTGTTTTTGCAGTTAAGGTTTTCAGATGTATTTCTGGGGTCCACTAGTTTTTCTTGTACAAAGAATCCATATAATACTCAAGTATAGGAAACATTATGTAGTAATTAGACCCTTGCTACTCAAAGTATGGTTCCTGAACCAGCAGTGGCCGCAGCTCTTGGGGGATTGTTAAAAATGTAGATTCTCAGGTTCTGCCCACACCTACTGAATCAGAATTGGCACTGGATTCCAACACAGATAGCTCTGGGATTGGATCCCAACTCCAACATTTACCAAATGTGTTGCTTAACCTTTCTGAATTTCAAGTCTCTCATCTGTAAATAAAGATGATAACATAAAATCTAACCTCATAGGTTTGCTGTGGGGATTAAGTGAAAAAAATTCACATAAAAGATGTCAATCATACAGTGTAAACCAAAATACGCAATAAATATTAGCTCTTGCAATGTTTTCCTCAAAACAGTAAGGATAGAAAAATCTTATCATAAAGATAGTTTTCCATTTTAGCCAATAGAAAGATGCATCTTCAAAAATGCTCATGGCTGACATTGCCTTCAACATTTGGAGAATACACACTTGGATTTCCTACTAATTTGTTAATGGATGAAAGACCCAGTATTGATTTGTCTAATGGCAATGTGTAACCTGATAGTTTATCAAATTCTCTGTGCAGTGAAAGTAGATTTCCAGAAACAGCATTTAAGCTCCACTTGAAAGAAAAATACTTCTGTTTGCTGCAGAAATGAGGAGAGTCAATTGGAAACTCTCCTACTGGCAAGACCTGCATTCAGAGGAGGAGTCAGTCCATACAATTCATATTTACATCTTTTCTGCTAAACTCCTAAAATATTGACTCATATTTTAAAACACAACGTTGAGCCCAATTCAATGTGACTGAAATTAAGCCACACGGACAGCCTCATCATGTCGTTATGGCAACTTCTCACACAACTTTCCTTTCAGTCATTGAACATTTACTAATTTCCTTGCTTTGCGAGGAAGTTCCAGTTGCTTTCTCAAAAGGCTCATCCTGGTATCAAAAGAAATTGTGTATGATGGTGATAGAAACATTCAAAACAGTAACTTTTGGAAAAATAATGTTTTATTATTAGTCATGCTTTGCATTTCAACTTGTTTTCTTCCTCAGCATGCCATTTGTGTGTCCCTGATTACTGACAATTTAGCAGACTTTAGTAATAAAGGCACTGGTGGGAGCTTTGCTTTCTTTCTAAAACCTAGGATGGCACAAAACCCCCAAATCATCTATAACTCAAAGAGATTTTTCAGGTGGAAGCTCTCTCTCTTCTCTGTGTCCTTTGCGTTTAGATAATGTGTTTACTTGATGAACAACTGAGAATCACTAAAGTTCTAACATGTATTTTAAAGTTATTTCCATCTTTTCCAGAGTGCAGAAAAATTATCTCAATATTTTACTTTTGCAGGGCTAAACTGGAATAATATATGAAACAAATCAAGAATTTGATGAGTGTACCTAGAATCTTCTGATCTGTAGTCAGACTCGTTTACCCACTGTGCCACTGGCCCCAGGCTACTGATGAGTGTACCTAGAACCATGCTTGGAACTCAGTGAAGAAGCTTAAAGACCTTTTGTTCATGAAACACTAAAAAGTCTGAGGAACTGTTCTAGATGAAAGGAAACTAAAGAGACATGATAACTAAATACAATGTGGAATCTTCAACTGAATCTAGGATTGAAAAAAAGTAGTTATAAAGGATATTATTGGGACAATTGGAGAAATTTGAATACGGGCAGTGTATTAGATAATGACCTTAAATTAAACGCCCAAATATAATCATTGTATTGTGATTATGTAGGAAAATTTTCTTGTTATTAAGAGATGATTGCTGAAATATTTGCTACAATGGCTGCAACAATGTCTAATTTTCAAATGGTTCAAAAAAGTTATGTGTGTGTATATAGACACACACATACATATACATATACACATATATACACACACATTTATACATATATAGAGAGAGATAGATAAAGAAAACAATGTGACAAAATGTTAACAATTGATGAATCTAGGTGAAGAGTATAAGGTTAATCATCGTGCTGTTCTTGCAACTTTTCTGTTAGTAATAAAAAGCAGGGGTAGGGAAATCTTTTGTGATTAAAAGCTTCAAATCTGTTGGGAGAGAAATGGCAAAAAATAAAGATGTGGGTACCAGAGAATATGATAATCTGATAGTGTATGAAATCATACAAAAATTCTTTGGGATGGAAATCATTCACATAAGAATCATCTCCATAGAGATAATATTTGACCCTATACATATATATATATAAAAATAGATTTTATTACACATAAGAAAATACCAGAACTAGAGTGAAATGATTCAAGACAGCTACATAAGTGCCAGAAATAGTCACGAAGGCAAGTCAGGAGAAAGGAATAGATATCTCAGACCTGTCGTCTTAGATGACAAGTCTATAGAGAGATGACTGGCAGAGCTGGGAACCTCGGCTTTCAACCACTACTGTAAGCATTGGCATCAATTGCACGATCTCTTTCAAAAATGGCTAATATCATGCAATTGCTGAACTCATCAGTTCATAAGCTTTCTAAACAGCAGAAAAGATTCAATAAAGCAATATAGTTTTCCAAATTCATCTTAAGAATAGATGCAAATCTGACAAATATTCCTTTTACTCATGTCTATTGTTCTTGTAAATTGTTTTCAGGTTTTAAAAATTGATCAGTGTACTTCTTCCTTCAGTTACATTCTTCAAAAATCAATAATACACAGTATATGGACTGGTAAAAGATGTGAGCTCTGAAGTCAGACTGCCAAAGGTTGAAATTTACTAGCTATCTGATCTTTTAACCTTTCAGAATCTCAGTGTCCTCATTTGTAAGATGGGAAAAATATATATATATTTTTTTTACTTCATAGATTTCCTGTGCTTGTTAAGTTAGGTGATGCTTTTGGGATAGAACCAGACACATTCTAGATCCCACATAAATATCAGCTAACATTATTTATAACTTATTTCAGTGTATCCAGATTCACTTATTTCCTACAACAATATAGGAATATTTGAAAGCTACACATAGCAGAGTACCATGCCTATAGTAAAAAGACTGATGAAAATACTAACACATAATCATCTAGGATTCCTGGGTATCACATAGAGTGGGGGAAACTATACCATAGACTTTGGAGTTTCAGAAATGTGAGTTTAAATCTCTAATTTCTTCTTCTTAGCTATGTGTTCTTTGGCAAATACTTGAGATCTTTCTGGCTCTATGTCCTCATCTGGAAAATGGAAATAATGACACCTTCTCTGCACTGAGATGACAAACTGTGGGTTCAATACCCACCACACTGCAGCTGCTCAGGAAATGCAAGCCATGACCATTCTCCTTCTGCTAGCTTACCGAGCAGGCAAGTTTGTCCAGTAACATAAATTTATATGGTTATATACCAAATTTTAAAAATAATATTTCAGATAGCCTCAGACATAGCCATAACTACTGAAAATATCTATTACAGCTTCTAGCAACTGGGTCTGTAAACACAATGATGTTTTGTTTTGTTTTACTTTTTAACTGAGGTATACTACACGCGGTAAAATGCACTAATTTTTTTCAAGTGCACTAATCACAAGTCCACAGGCTGATGAACTTGTGCATATATATGTATATGTACACATCCACGTTACCACAACCTAGATCAAGACATAAAATATTTCCTACATCTTCAGCATCCTCGGTCAATACTTACCCCTCAGAGGGAACCACTCTTCTGACTTGTGTCACCACAGTTGTTTTGTCTATTCTTGAACTTTGCAAAAATGTAATGATACAGTGCGTACTCCTTGATTTTCTTTCTTTTTTGTGTTATGTAGTATGTACTCTTTTGAATAAACATTAAAATTTCCAGTGTGTTTCTAATGAGGTAGATTCCTGGACTCTTCCAGGAATGTTTTTATTATTAATTATTTGTTATTGGAAATCCCTTGTCTTGATTTCATATGCACTTGCTGTTTGTTTCAGATCAATTTTGTGGACATGCTCTGAAGTTAATGGACTGCATCCAACCATCTTTCAGGAACTAAATGATTACTACTCGTGTTATTTTACTGAAAGAAAAAACATGGGTGTGGGCACTGAAGTACATCCTCTAAAAAAAGAACACACCAGTGGCTGCTGGGTGCTGTTATATAACCACAGGCATATTCTGACATCCAAGGCTTAAAGCACGAATGTTTCTTTTTGCAGGTGGGGGCAAAGCAAAAATCCAACTGTGTAGGGTTTTGGGAAAAGAATACTCAGTATGAAGAAAATATAACTCCAAGAGACAGTGGCTAAAAGAGCAGAATTAGAGAAGCAAAAGAAGGAAGAAATTACGGCAAAGGCTTCTAACAATACAATAGGATGGTATGCCCAGGGAAAAAAAGGCTACTTTTGCTAAACCAGGGGTGAGAGAACATAATGAAAGACGCAAGGAGGAGTGACTATGGAACTACTGTTTTGTCTCAGCCTTTAGCACAAAGAATGAAGGAAGCAGGAGCTCAGTAAGATAAATATTAATGAGTCTCTGGGAATGTCAAGAAACAGAATTAATAAGAGGCAGGTAAAAGAATACTTACACAATTTAAATATTTATAAATCAGCAGAGCTGGGTGAGATTCATTTGAACATATTCGACGAACCGGCTAAGGCAGGACGTACCTGCAATACTAGTGTTTGTCGTAGAGACTTATGTACCAGGGAAAATTTAAGCATGCTGATTTAGTGTTGGAAATAAAGCAGCCAAAAGCAGATCCGGGAAAAGGTGGGCTAGTTAGCGTATCCAAACTACCAGTCAAAACCCTAAATGAAATCATAAATCAGTCCATGAGCACCTTGAGGAAAATAACATAGTAAGTAATAGCCAAAGAGGTTCATAAAAAATACAGCCTGTCAAAGCAACTTAATACATTTTTGGATATGCTAAGAAATTTGGGTTATAGAGATAGTTTAGAAAGGCCCTGCAGATGCCACCAGATAATTCAATTTGGACCCATCTTGTTGATGCAATGGCTGTTGCTCTCACTCTTTCCAGCAGAGAAGGGCAATTTCCACTTGCACCCTTCATATGTGGGGATAGGACTCTTTGTTCATTCCTCAAGATATCCCAGCATGGAATTTATTTATTAGGTAAATACAGTGAGTGCCCAGAAGTACAAACTAAATGTTATCCAGATGAGAGTGAAAGATATTGATAACTCTGGAGCAGACTGGACAGATATCTTTCACAAAAGCAACGTGTGTGTGTGTGTGTGTGTGTGTGTGTATGTGTGAGTCTGGAACTATTAGGATAACTCAAGCAGAAACAAATGCTATTGCTTGAATTGCTCATATAATGATAGAAAATATCAAAGGATGTGAAAGCAAAGGCCCTTTTATAAAACACGAAGATCTGATCATGTCACCAGATCTTACTGAAACTGTTCAATGACTTCTCATGGTCCCTAGCCCGCTCCAGAGACATACATAGTCTGGCCTGTGCCCACTTGTCTAGCATCGCTTGCACCACACTCCTTGCTCTGGGCAAGCCAGCTACTCTAGCCTTCTTTCAGTTCTTCCAAGACTTCCTGGTATTCTTGCCACTGGGCCTTTGCACATACTGTCCTCTTCTCTACTTGCTCATTCTTCAGCTTTCCACTCAAATCTCACTTTTGGGGGGAAATCTTTAACCTCCAAGAACATACGATTTCCATTGTACTTAGCTCTAATAAAACCACATTTTATTCCCAGAAGCAATTATTTTAGAATGTAATTTTACACTCATTTTAATTATATAGTCCTCTTCTACTAGACTATAAGCACCACAAGAGCAGGAATAGACTAAGTGCCCCATTTAATTATAATGGTTGGTAGGTCCATTCTCTGAGAGGAATTCTCACAAGAGCGTGAGGTTTTTCCAAGATTGTATCCCCAGGACCTAGCTCAGAGCCCAACACAATAAATATCTGTGATTAGATAAAAAACTAACTAGGAATATATATATACAGATGAGCTCCCTTCATAAAAGGTTAACTGGAAACTACATCTCTCCATCCTGGATGTTATAATGTTCTCTTCAGTTTTCCTTTCAAGTAAAATAATGGGGAAAAAAATTTAATGAGGGTCCTGTTGACAGAGGTGTAAAAACATGAGGCAGCTAAAACTCAAATTGTCAAATTCTACATTTGCACATTATGTTTACCTGTGATGTGTTCCGAAATTTCTTTCATGGTGATAATGAATCTGTGGGAAATTAGCATTCTATCATTCTTCACATGAGAGTGCTAGGGAAGGTTTTCCGAGCCATGTATCCTGCCGAAAATGAAACATTTTCCAGGTAACCAACTTCGTAACGCACCTTTTCTGCCTCAGCAGTGCACATCTTTACACCTCAGAGGCACCTAACCTTAGAATCAGAGAGAGCCACGAAGTTAGAGAATAATATTTTATTCTAAGGTCAGTCACTGACAGGGAATTTTCTCCTTTTACCATAATTTTTGGCTGTTTATATTTTTTTAAACAGGAATTTGTAAGTTAATAAGTAAGGGAGTTTTTGACATATCCAAGGTCACCCTGAATTTTGTGACCCAGCAGGGACTAGAACCCAGGCTTCTGGTTTCAGTCCATTGTTCTTTCATTAGTTCCTTCATTCAGCAAATGAAACTTGAATGGTTCCCAGGAGTCTGGGACTGTGCCAGGCACTGGGGAAACAAAGATGAAGACACTGTCCTTGTCCTTGTGGAATTCATTATTCCATGGAAGAGACCAAGCAAGAACAAATGATTACAATGCAACTGTGATGAATGCTATTTGCAGCTCCACTCCTGATGCCCCAGGCTGCATCCCCTCAGCTCTCCTCTGATTTCAGCCGCAGCTGTGGCAACAGTTCCGTGCCTGCACACACCATCCCTCCTGCTCAGAGCTTCCCTCTGCAGGAGCTTGCTCAGCCTCGGGCAGGGCGGCCCTGAAAGGAGTGCTCCCTGAGAGCAACCCTCAACCAGAAGGGGAGTTGATGGATACATGTCTCCCCCCCATCCTTCAGAAGGACAATTCTAAGGGGTGTTATAAGTAATTCCTTAGAGGGTCCCCTCAAGATTGAGCCCCAGTTGTCCACTGCAAGAACTAGCTCAATAATATATCTTTACTGACTTTTTTTCCTTCCTGGTCTCTCTCCCCCCACTCTTTTTCATTCTTGCTCCCTAAGATCACCCCCCTCCCCGCCACCACCGCCACCACCACCACCACCAATTAAACTTCCTGCACCCAAACCCTTGTTTCAGGCTCTGCTTTTAGGCGAAGTGACACCAATACACAATATCAGTGAATGAATGAATGCGGAGGAGACATGGCAGGCACAGCTGCAAACTGGAACATCTTCTGCTGGCTATCTACAAGCTCATTGTCTCTAGTGCAATAGTTGTTTTTGTTTTACCTACTTGAAGATCATGTTAAGTGTTGGGTGTGGTGATGCAAGACTGGAGTTTCCAGGTCAGAGCTGAATTGCTTCTCTAAAGAAATCTAAATATACATGTGGGAAGAAGAGAAAGATCCAAGAGCAGAGAAAGCTGAACTGGCATACCTAGAGGGGAAATGGAGGACAGGAGAGAGGGTGGAAAAGATCTGAGTGATGGGAATTGCTTTTGGAAAAGGGAATGTTGGAGTGGTGTGATATAAAATCCCCCGAGCTTTTCCCAGGTTTACATTGGGCCCTGTGTACCTCCTAAGCTCTTGGGAGCATGCACAAAAGAGACACGTCAGAGTCACTTCTGTGACTTCAATCTGAGCTCCTACTCCTGGGAACCGCTGCCGCTCACAAAGATCCCCATCAAACAAAGGACAGTGAACAAGAAGTCAAACAGCAAAGGTGGAATAGACTGTCTAGCGAAGGCTAGCATTCCTTAGGCTTTTCTATGAAAACTGAAAACTACCACTTATATTTACAGGCTGTGCCTTACAAGGCAGGAATAAAGATTCAGAGTAAGGAAAATATTCTCAATCAACATAAATCAGATCCAGTCACTCCCCATGATGCTTCCCTCATATTGGGATGGTGCCTGTGTTAGAGCCCCAGCACCCAGGCACAACAAAGTGGTACACAATACATATTTATGAAAGAAAAGTGGGAAGAAAAGGAGGAAGGGTGAGAATTCATTAGTTGGCTATTCAATCAATGAGTCATCAATCAAAAGATTTTAACAGCAGTGTAAATTCTGGACTGATGTACAGAACCCAGTATATTAAATCCTCATGAGGATGAAGACAATAAAATAAATCAAGAGTCTCTGGATCCTTTTGGTTAGGGATGGTTATGGGGGCTGGGGAGTGGGTGGAGAGAATACTATGTTCCCATCAAGGAAGTGGAAAGTTGTTTTTTTTCTTTTTTCTTCAGAAAACATCAGTGACTAAGATGATGCTCTCTTATTAGTAATGAGATATGAGCTTCCTTCCAGAAAGTGACAGGGATTCTTCCAGCAAATCCTGTGGCCTTCGGTGTCAGCATTACTAAGAAAATACCTTCAGCTGTGCAAGCATGGAAGAGAAATTTGAAGAAGACATTTCATGTTCTCCTTTGTTGTGTCTTTGATGTACACAAAGAATTTAATCCTAAAATATGAAGACGTTATCTGTTTTCCTTCTCCCTGAAGAGAGCTTTGTTCCACATTTCCCTGGGGAGGTATGGTCCTGGTGAATAGATATTAATAATTGTCAGGTATTCTCATTACCTAAGTATTTATTATCCAAGTCCCTATAGGCAACAGGTTGCATAGAAAAGTCATCATAACACAAAAATATTTACCAATGAACTTACCATTTCTAATATTACCCCTGGCTTTAAAATTCCTTGCCAGTTACAAATTGGAATTACAAATTACTTATATTACACTATAAAACCCAAAGCAAATCAACTGCTTAGACAAATTGCAAATCTTGTAAAGGATGTAGAGTTTCATGAAGTCAAATCAGAGTGATCCGGGAGAAGTGCTCTAAAAACCGGCAAAGCCTTTGGCAAATGACAATCTTGCCTAGTTAGACTAGTTAACAGCTGGAAAAGAAAAAACTCATACGGGAGATGACATAATAGCACTTCAAAAAGAAAATGATCTGAATATCAAAGAAAGAGACCCTTGGGGAAATTGACAGACACTGAATGTTTTTCTCAAAATGATCTTTATTATGAATTTGCTGCTAAACTCAAATACAAAGTGAAAAATGTCAGTATCATGCTACCATAAAATTTCTGTTGAAAAGTTATGCCCCCCAAACTCCTGAATCATTCTTCATCTTAAACATTAGTTCATAAATGTGATTATAACGTAAATAATTCTTGACAATATAAAAATAGGAGTTTAAAAGCTAATTTTAGCTTAATTTTTCAAACTGAGTTTTAATCAAGTCTTTTGCCCCACTGTTTACTTGAAAAACTATGGTCCCTGTATTAAATGGCTTCACTCTCAGTAGCCTCTGCCAGGTATCAATTATCCTTGCATAAAGATGATCTCTTCTACTCTTGAATCTATCTACTTCTCCCCCCACTGCCCATCACTATCTTAATCCAGACCACCACCATTTCTCACTTATATTACTACTACAGGGGCCTCTTATTGCCCCTGTCTCCTGGTTTACCTTCTCCAGTCCTTCCTCCCCACTATAGCCAGATGGGAGTTTCTGAAATGCAAACATAGCAACGTCACTCTCCTACTTGCAGTCCTTTCATGGGGTCCATCTGCCCTTGGTGTGCATACTTCTTAGCACATCTTATGAAGTCCTTCATGATTGAACTCCTTTCTATGTTCAAGCCTATTCTCTCTCCAACATCCTCAGCCCCTGCTCTTGCATGGCTGTCCTCATTCCAGCTGTTCTCATCATCTCCCAATGCACTATTGTCCCACAACCCTAACCATTGCACCAGTCTAATGCCCACTCAACTTTCAGTTCGCAACTTAAAGATCACTTCCTCCAGGAAGCCTTCCCAGATCACCTGGGCTAGGTGTCCCTCCTTTACGGTTCCATTACATTCTGTACAGGTGACTATAATGAAGCACTGAAGACATAATATTATACTTATCTATTAAAGGTGGGGGCAAGGACTGGGCCTGATGTTTCAAAAGTCTCCAGCACCTTGCTCAGCACCTGGCCCAGAGCAATTATCTAGTAATCAAGAAATGAATGAGTGAATGCAGCACCAAGCAAACCAAAACAAAATGAGTAATTATATCATGAAAGGAGTGAAACCAAGCAATTAAGCTAAGGCATTTTCAAGTCTGGTTAGTAAAAAATAAGACAGGTAAGATATCAAAACTGTTCCCAGTGGTAATTTCTGGGGAGTAAGATTAGGGGAATGTGAGAGAGAAATTTTATTTTTTACTTTATACATCTAGCAATTGTTTGACATTTCCATAAGCATGCATTATCATTATAATCAAAAATTCTTAAAACAATAAATTCCTATATCTAAATGTTCATTCTTAATTTTAAATTAACATTGATTAGCTTCTGATTAACTTCTCCCATGTCTTAATTTGAAACTTTCTATTTTCTATTTTTTCCTAAATTGTTTGACAACAGAAAAACTTAAAAATAAAAGCTATCAAAGAAATGAAATGTTCTGGACATTTTAGCTTACTTGTGATATGTTTATACAGGATCTTAAGGATTTTTGCCTGCAATGGGACCTTAGAATGTTAATAATAATGTGACCTGAGAACTTAATGTTTTTTCTTCAGGAGAGTGAGATTGATTGACAGGAAGAACAGGGTACATTTGGAGGGAAGGGACTTCTACTTTTCACCGTATACCCTTCTGTTCTGATCAAAAATTTTATAAGAAGCTTATATTACATTTATAATAAAACAAAAACTAATTAAAAATGCAAAAGCAAATATTGGCAAGCATTTTATGAGGCTTATAAAAAATACATTAACACTCCTGGCAACTCTGCAAGGTAGATATTAGCTTCATTTTAAAGATGAAGAAACTGAGACTCCAAGAAGTTCTATGACTTGTCCAAGGTCATAAAGTTAATAAGTAGCAGACTGAGGACTCAAACACAAATCTGATTTTAAGGCCAAGGTATAGCTCTTTAAAAATGCAATACACAATGTTTTGTTTTATTAAACAAGCTGATAGTGGTTTGGTTGGAGGATAAGTGTGTTACGTTAGGGATGGAGAGTGATTTATTTCCTTAGTTTAGGGCAGTAATAAAGCTGAAGGATATGAAATAAATGCCTTTCTGGACTAAGGTACCCAAAGAGGAATTATATTAGCTGCCAAATTGAAAACAAATTTCCTTCTAACACTATTATTAGTACCTTAAGCATTATCATATTTCCTACATATTATCTCTTAGCTTTGGCAACAATAAAGCCTTAAACATAGAGCCTTGCATATAAGAAACAATCAATACTTGTTTAAAATTTATTAAAGTATGAGTGTGTTTATATTTATATGTATCTGTATGTATTTTCATATGAGTATGTACTTGTATATTCTAGAAAAATAAACACTCAAATTTTAACTGTTGTCATTGAATGATGACATTTTAAATAAATTTTAATTTCTATGGAATTTTCTAGACTTTTTCAATTGTCTAAAATGGATATTGTTACTTTTATAATAAGAAAAAGAAGAATAGGAATTATTCTACAAGATAATAAAACTTATTATAAAGCCATAGTGGCAAGTATTAATGTATTTATTCAAGAATAGACAGATTGACCAATGGAACAAAATAGAGAACCCAGAAATACATATGGAAATTTGATATAAGACAGAAGTAATGGTAGCAGCATGTGCTGGAGAGGGTGGTGGGTAGGGAGAGGGTATTCAATAAATTGAGCTGGAAAAAAGTTTTCTGTAATAGAAAAATATTATTTTTGGTCCCTACCTCAGATCATATCCAAAAGTCAATTATAGATATATTAAGGACTTAAATGTCACAAGTATAACTTTTAGGAAAAAATAGAAAAGATTGAAGATTTGTTAAACAAGATGCAAAGAGTGCTAATCATTAAATTAAATTAAATTCAAGTTCATTAAAACCATGAACTTAAGCTAAGAACATCCAAAAGAAAGTGAAAAAAGAAATCACACGTAGGAAGAAGATATTTGCACTGATACAACCACCAACAGATTAATATGAAAAAATTATAAAGAACTCCTACAAATCCGTGAGAGAATGCAAATGATTCAATAGAAAAATGGTGAAAAGACATGAACAGACATTTCACAGAAAAGGAAACACAGGTGGCCAACTAATATAAGAAGAGATTATCAACCTCGCTAGTAATCAAGGAAATACAGATCAAGGCCAAAATGCTATTTTATACCCATTATTTTAGGGAAAATAAGAATACCAAATGTAGGAGAGGATGTGGCTCAGTGAGAAGACTTACACATTCCAGCAGGAGGACAAATTATTACAGTCACTTTGGAAAATAATTTAATGCCACCTGGTAAAGTTGCACAGTCACATACTTTCTATCCAGCAGTTCTACTCCTGACTGTATTCCCAAGAGAAAATCCCATTCCTGTGCCCATGAAGACATGTTCAAGAAGGTACATGGCAGCACTCTTCATAATAGCAAAAAACTGAAATGCCCCTTGACAAGAAAACAGATCAACACCTGCAATCCCAGCACTTTGGGAGGCTGAGGCGGGAAAATCGCTTGAGCCTGAGCAAGATCGCGAGACATCTTCTCTACCAAAAAAAAAAAAAAAACTAGCCAAACATGGTGGCACGCACCTGTAGTCCTAACTACTCAGAAGGCTGAGGCAAGAGGATTGCTTGAGCCCAGGAATTCAAGGTTACAGTGAGCTATGGTTGTGCCACTGCACTCCAGCCTGGGTGACAGAGTAAGATCTTGTCTCTTAAAAAAAAAAACAAAAAAAACACAGATCAAAGTGCCTAAGACACTGCCTGGGACATCATAAAGACTTGCTAAATGGCAGAGGCTTTGGTTTGAATATTTGTTCTTTCCAAAAATCATGTTGAAATTTAATCCCCACATGGCAGTATTGAGAGGTGGGGCTTTTAAGAGGTGGTTGGGTCATGACGGCATGCATTCATGCATTCATGGATTAATGGGTTAATGGATTAATGGGCTATCATGGGAGTGAGACTGATGGTTTTATAAGAAGAGGGAGAGAGACCCTAGCTACTCAGCCCCATTGCCATGTGATGTCCTGAGCCACCTTGGGACTCTGTAGAGTCCTCATTCACCAGCCAAGAGGCATGGCCCTTACCAGATGCAGCCCTTTGATCTTGAACTTCTCAGCTGCCATAACTGTAACAGACAAATTCCTTTTCTTTATAAATTGCCTAGTTTCAGGTATTCTGTTGGAAGCAACAGAGCATGGACTAAGACAATAGCCATTACTATTATCCCTAAGCATCAGTTTCTTCATGTATTATATGGTAGCAAAAATACCTATTTTACAGGAATAGTGTAAAGAACTAAATGAGAAATATATGTAAGTCCTTGACACATAGAAGGCATTTGATAAATGTCACTGCCTCCATACAAATCTGAGTGAGGGCTGGGAGTGTGCCAGCAGGTTGACAATGGAAGAATGTATATAACATAACGTTGCCGGTAGAGGCCTACCCTTGACAGGTTTCCAAGGCTAGTTGCTTTTGTTTTGAGCCAACATTTTAATGTTCACTCTATGCCAGGAAAGCCCCTTCTGAAGTGGTGCTAGCATTATTCCCATTTTACACAGATGGAAACCGAGCCCTTGAGAGCTGAGATGACTTGCCCCAGGTCACCTACTTCAGAAAAAGTAGCTCTGGAATTGAACTCAGGTTGTTTGATCCAGGGCCCACTCTCAAAACCACCACCCTCTACTGCTTCCCTAATGCCACCAGACCTAAACATCAACTGTAACAGAAAGCCAAACAAAATCTCAACTGGCAGGGATTCCAGAATTTTCCTTCTATTCCCTATCCCAACCGAAGGGGGTGTGTGTGTGTGTGTGTGTGTGCATGCACGTGCACACACATGCGCTGGCAAGGGGACCCAGTCTTGACAGCCAAAGGGAGACCTTGGAGCAAATGTCAGCTCCAAGGAGCAGAAGCCACAAATGGTTAATGGCATTATTCTCCGAAGGGCACCAGAAAGTCAAGTAAGCAATTCTTGACCTTTCAGAAGCTATTATGAGGAAAACATAAAGAAACAATTCTGCGGGCTTAATGAAGGAATGCTGTGAAAAGTGTAATGGGCTATTTGTGCACATCTCAAAAGCATCATATAATTTGGCACAATTGGCAGTCTGTTCTCCAGAATGGCCAAGCAGGGTGTTGCCACTTAGGCCCAAAGGGCCTTGGCAAAGCCAGGTCCCCACCTCCATCCCTTCTCTAAAACCCAGGGTGTCTAGGATTTAATTTCTGAGGCTTAAACATCAGTTGCTGAAATGAGATGTGGCACAAGCTCACCCATTTTCTCCAAGTACAAAAATATGTTTTATGCTTTAAAATAGGAGCCTGATTTTGGCTTGCTTTGGTCTTTTTTCCCTGCTACCAACACAGAGTTTTGTGGGGTTTTTATGTAAATTACATTTTCAGCCAATTAGTTCATTAGGTTGACTCAGCTCCCCATGATTTTGGCGGAGGCTGGTGGAAGAGAGAGGTGGTAGAGTACTTCATTATTTTTAAAAATGGTTATTGGCCATGTTCGGCTCCCATATTTTATTCCCAATTTCATCAGGGCATTTAGTATGCAGACTCTGTGTGCAAGATCATCAGCTGCTACATTAGCACAATGGCTCTTTTGGAGCCATAACAGTCTACCACGGAAATGATCCGTGGATTATTTAAGTTTATAAGGTCTGATACACTTACAAACAAAGGATTTTCTTTTCACCCCTTTTCCATTATTTATTCCTCATTAGCCTTCCCCTTCCTCCACTTTTCTCTGCTTTTTAATACAAAAGCAGAAATAACACCCAAAGCCAGGGAATAAGCTCACCTAAGTATGTTTAGCTAAAGCTAAGAGAAGGCTGAGAAAATGATTCCACCAAAGTACTGATTTTCGGTTACTCCTGAGCTTCCGCCTATGTTTTGCTCCTACAGATTGTCTGTTCATAGTCGATGTTGCTTTTCAAATAAATGAGTAAGTGTGTGGCTTTTGGGATCAGGGTTTTCTAGCTTTTTGTGGTAGTTCCCATAGCATGGAGAATTGTGATATGACTTACTTACAGTGTGGCTATGTTTGCCATGAATGATTTCAGGTTCTTGATCGTTCTACAACTGAATGGTAAAAGTTAGGAAGCAAAACTGGTAACCGTGTATTTGGAAAATGTGAGCATTTTTAATCGGCTTACTTAAAATATAGAAAACTTTGTCTCAGGCTGGCAGAGATCACCAGGCAGAGAGCAAACTGAAATATCTTCAGTGGCCTGAGTGGTGCTGGCATTAGAGCCTATGTTTGCTAAAGCCATAAACAAAAGCAGCAGCGAAGTGTATTTAATGATAACAGAAACATGCCCTGGACAACCATCACTGCTCATATTTGATTTAGATAATTCTTTACTAGCAGTACAGCCTTGCCCTTCACTGCTGACACCAAAGAATGGATTGTTTTCTTAGAGATGAAATATTCAAGTAAAAGGTATTTTTAGACATCTGTGGAAATGCATCCACTGGGAACAGAGAACCGAACACAAGCATTTAATCATCTCTCCCTGCCAAGACCCAATAAGCGATAGTAAAAGAATAAACCCATAACCAAGACAAGCACAGAGAGGGGACCAACAATGAATAAGACAACTCACCAAATTTCTGATGGATGGGTGGAGAGTGGAAGCCTACTGGTGGATGAAAGAGAGGGCATAAGGAAGTGGGAGGAGATTGCAAAGGAGGAAGCAGACAATTGCTAGGAGAGCTCCAAAGAAGCTACAGAGTCAAGACAGGCAGAGTCAACAGAGAGTAGGGATGAGAAAGAGGTTAGTTGAAATTGCCTTTGGAAGGTCTATTTCCATTAGCTCCCTCTCTCGCCTTCCCTTCCTCAGCCCTGTGCAAGCAGTGCAGCACTTAGTTGATGGGTTGGCTGTGGCTCCCACACTCCCCTCCAAGTTCCCCCATCCCAAGCAAGCAAAGCTAGGTGTCACCCTATTGCCACCACCTTCCAACCCCAGCATTTTACCCCTAGGCTGAAAAGCCAGATGACTCTTGTCTAAAAAAAGCTGAAGTATCTATCTAGAGAGGAAGGAATGCTAGGGTGGAGGCAGGCTTTCTTACCATACAGACACCAACTTTCTGACATTTGGGAGCCTTTGGTCTAGAAAGCAGCTCCCTGCCTGCTCCCCTTGAAGTGAAACCAGCTGAGCAGTAATCCTTGCCAGCATCCTCACAGCTCCCAGGCAGCCTGCCTGTTCGCAGGCTAACAATAGAGAGACCCATGTGGACCACAGTCAGTAGCTGTCATTGCTGTTGTCACCATTATCATCATCACCATCAAACACTTATTGAGTGCTATCTGATGTCATTTCTTGGATCTCTCAAAAGCTTTGCAAACTCTTGCCCCAAACTGGGCTCGTCGCATTCTCCCCCAACTTCCTCCCTGAACTACTCCCCTTCCAATATTTCCTCTCAGAGAATGGACCTACCAACCATTATAATTAACATTCATGGGGTACTTAGTCTATTCCAGAAACAAATCTAAGCACATTACATATGATAATTCATTTAAACCTCAAAACAGCCCCAGATGAGGGGGGAAGCCAGGCTGAAATCAACAAGGACACCCTTGGAAGCATGTCAGATCAACTGGCTAAAGAGGTCTCTGGAGACACCAATCATTTGCAGTAAATTTTTTCTCTGATTCTAAATAAATTTCAAACAAAATTTTTCATTTTTTGGAGTGTTTATATTTAGTTTTGTTGTCTTTTCTGTACAAAGTAAAGTTTAGGCCCCCAAATCTTGGATTCATCCCTGGGTTAACTACATAGAATAAAAATTAGATATATGTGAGAGTTCTCACTGGCAACACTGACATTTGACTAGTGTATGATAGAGCCAAGGCAATAGAATGTACTTAGAGTGAGCAGACACTGCCTAAAGTGCTTCATGTATATCAACTCACTGTATTATTAGGGTTCTCCAGAGAAATAGAATCAATAGGATAGGTATAGATATAGATATTTATTATGGAAACTGGCTGTCACAATTATGGAGGCCATGAAGTTCCAAGATCTGCTGTCTGCAAGCTTGAGAACCAGAGAGCTGGTAGTATAATTCAGTCAAGGTCCAAAGGCCTGAGAACTTGGGAGAGGGTGAGAGGCCTGAGTCTGAAGATCTGAAAACCAGGAGAGCTGATATCTGAAGGCAGGAAAAGATGGATGGCCCAGCTTAAGAAGACAGAGAGAGAATTTTCCCTTCCTTTGTCTTTTTGTTTCATACTGGCCCTCAACAGATTAGATGATGCCCACTCACATTAAGGGCAGACCTTCTTTACTCAGTCTACCAATTCAAATGTTAATCTCTTCCAGAAATACCCTCACAGACACACCCAGAAATAATGTTTTACCAACTATCTGGGCATTCCTTAGCCCAGTCAAGTTGACATGTAAAATTAACCATCACACTCACTTAATCTATTTCTCCTGTTTGATAGATGTGGCTACTAAGGCACAGGATAGTCCTATGACATGCCCAAGTCCTAGGTAGGTAGGCTCACTGGCTCAGCTGTTAACCACAACAGTGCTGTCTGTAGGGAAACTGTAAAGTCTATGCTACTAAAAAATTACTTTTAAAGTTTTAGGTGTGCAATAGAACTGTGGTTATGTTTTTTAAAATGTGTGCTCTCCTAAAACAATAATTAAACTTAGAATTACCATATGATCCAGCAAATCCACTTCTGGGTATACACCCAAAAGAACTGAAAGCAGGAACTCAAGCAGATACTTGTATACCTGTGCTTATTGGCAGTGTATTTCATGATCACCTAAAGGGTGAAAGAAACTCAAGTGTCCATTGATGGATTATTGGATAAACAAAATGTGGTATATGTATACAATTAAATACTATTCAGCCTTAAAAAGGAAGGATATTTGGACACATGCTGCAACATGGATGAGCCCTGAAGACATGACGCTAAGTGAAATAAGACAGTCATGAATGGACAAACACTGTATGATTCCACTTATATGAGGTACCTAAGAGTACTGAAATTCATGGAGATAGAGGTAGGATGGCTGGGGGATAATGGGAATGTGAAGTTATTGTTTAATGGATACAGAATGTCAGTTTGGGAGGATAGTTCTGGAGATAGGTGGTGGTAATGGTTGCACAAAAACTTGAATGTACTTAATGCCACTGAATTGTGCACTTAAAAATGGTTAAAATGGCAAATGTTGTTATGTATATTTTACCACACTAAATAAATAAGCAGCAAACCAACCAACCTACCAAAACAAAATAAACAATTATAATAAAATTTTGTTTTAAATGTGTGCTCATTGGTTATAAATAAGATCTGAAGTATCAGTAGATGAAAAAATACGCAGTGTGAGATTTGAATTTTTTTTGTCTTTTGAGTTTTTGAGATAGGGATTCACTCTGTTACCTGGACTAAAGTGCAGTAGCATCATCATGGCTCACAGAAATCTCAAACTCCTAGGCTCAAGGGATCTTCCTGCCTCAGCCTCCCAATTAGCTGGTACTACAGGTACCACTACACCCAGTTAAATTTTTTATTTTTTGTAGAGACGAGGTCTCGCTATGTTACCCAGGGTGGTCTTGAACTCCTGGCCTTAAGCAATCTTCCCATGCCTGGCCAGAGATTTGCTTTAAAATAATCTGGTGAATACAATTGTTTTTGTCAATTAAAAATAAAATTTAAAAAAATAAAAATGCCAGGCTCAGTGGCTCACACCTGTAATCTCAGCTATTTGGCTGAGGCAGGAGGATCCCTTGAACCCAGGAGTTCAAAGCTGCAGTGAGTTATGATCATGCCACTGTACTCCAGCCTGGGCAACAGGGCAAGATCTCATTTCTTAAACAAACAAATAAACTTAAAATTTTTTAAAAATAGGCCAGGCATGGCCGGGCGCGGTGGCTCACGCCTGTAATCCTAGCACTCTGGGAGGCCGAGGCGGGTGGATCGCTCGAGGTCAGGAGTTCGAGACCAGCCTGAGCAAGAGCGAGACCCTGTCTCTACTAAAAATAGAAAGAAATTATCTGGACAACTAAAAATATATATAGAAAAAGTTAGCCGGGCATGGTGGCACATGACTGTAGTCCTAGCTACTTGGGAGGCTGAGGCAGTAGGATCACTTAAGCCCAGGAGTTTGAGGTTGCTGTGAACTAGGCTGATGCCACGGCACTCACTCTAGCCTGGGCAACAAAGTGAGACTCTGTCTCAAAAAAAAAAAAAAATAGGCCAGGCATGATGGCTCACACCTATAATCCCAGCACTTTGGGAGGCTGAGTTGGGAGAATTGCTTAAGCCCAAGAGTTTGAGGCCAGCCTGAGCAAGAGTGAGACCCCGTCTCTACAAAAACAGAAAAATTAGTCAGGTGTGGTGGTGTGCACTTGTAGTTTCAGCTACTTGGGAGGCTGAGGCAATAGGATCACTTGAGTCTAGGAGTTTGAGGCTGCAGTGAGCTGTGGTTGCACCACTGCAATCCAGCCTGGGTGGCAGAGTGAGATGCTGTCTCTAAAAAAATAATAATAACAATCTGGTGAGCCGAGGGGTTGGGGAATTTAAGAGAAATTATGGGAGAGGGCTGGAGATGAAACAGGATCCGCCAAATTTAGGTAATGGTTGAAGCTAGGTGATGGTATATGGGGGTGCATGACATGATTCTCCCTACTTTGTTTATGCTTCAAGTTTCCATTAAAGAAAATAAAGTTTTAAAATAAATATCTCATCCCAGTAGAGAATAGGACAGCAGCTGCCATCGTATTTACTAATGCTTCAGATAGAGACAGGGCCACGGAGAGAAGCCACCCCCTCAGCCCATTCCACAAGGCTCCTGGAGAAGACCCCTTGCTCCACACACCCACTGCCCGTCATAGGACTGAGCACTCTCAGACCCTTATACACCAGCAGCTGCCCATCCTTGATGATTTCAAGGGCTGGAAGAAATGAAAAGTAGCTCTTTCTGGACTACTATACACAGAAAACAGCGCTTTTTCCTGTAAGACAAAAAGAAAAATGCCAGAGAAGGCCCACATATTCAACAATCTTACCTCTGGGCAACATCTGCAACAAGTCATGGGATGTACCAACTCTCCAACAAAAGAAACATATATTTTAAATTATAAAATTAAGGTATCCTTTTTCTCCAGAGCACTGTGAATATTTTGGGGGTGGGGGGACTTTCACATGGATGACGACATACACACGCACACAAACACACACACACTTCTGCCTGGGACAAAAAAAAATCACAATAAATTATTGGCCACCCAAGTAATTTCTCTACTTGCTGTTTCATTTATTGATATTTCAACAAGTATTTGTTGAGTACTAACTACGTAACAGGCATAGTACTTGGTGCTAGGTGATATGGGGACCCACTCAGACCCCCAGAACTGATACGAAGATTATTTTAAACTAAAGACATTTGAGATTTAACAGATGCAGAAAGAAGCTTCTTTGGAGCTTTCCTTATCTGACTAAAGGCAGAAACATCTGGAAATTAGGCTACCATCAATCTCCTCTTCAGGACAGCTCCCTCCAGGAAGCAGACTAAGAGTGAAACTACCGTAAGTCCTCTCTCCAGGGGAGCTTATACTGACCAGAAAGAAGAAGGATTACACCACTTGCACCTGCATACATAAACATTGTCACAAACTTTTTTACCTCCTGTTTTGTTCTCCTTAAAAGCCCTTTTGTCTTTCCTAAAGAAACTTCTTTCACAGAAGCCTTTTCTTCCCTCTATTCCTTTTACCCTAATCACATGATTATAAAGCCCCTATCTTTGGCTACTCAAAGAGTCACATTTTTCTGTGAACTCCCATGTGTATACATGAATAAAAATGCTTTTCCTCTTACTAATCAGTCTTTTGCTGGTTTAATTCACAGTCTCCCAAGCACTGAATGTAAGAGGACCGAAGAAAAGTTTTTCCTCCCTGACAGTAACCAAAACACAAAAAGTCTTACTTTCATGTAAACTACTGGGGAATACACTTGAAAAGAGCAAATATTGGTTAACACTGGAGTCTGTTCTGATTGGATGGTACCTATGCCTACCAACAGCATCATTCCTGGTGGTCCACAAAGGCCTCGACAAAGAGATGACACTCAAGGTGGAGTCCAAAAGCATGAGAAAGAACCAGCATTGGGAAAAGTGGTGAAGAACATCCCGGGCAGAGGGAGTAACACATACAAATTGCCCCTGCCCCTTAGAGCTTATGATGTTCAAATGTGAGTACAGTAGAAGTGGTGGAGGGGTGGAAGTGTAGAGGAGGCCATGTCACACAGGATACAGTGATGCCTCTATTTGTTCAGGCTTTCAGAATTTGTGAGGGTTACCGATGGAATCATCATCCTCCGTGATGGCAGCGGGGAAGAAACTAGAGCTTCCAGACAAGCAAAGGGAGATTCCAGGTTACCAGAGTCATGGGATACCTAAGGTCAGCAGATCCAGTAAGCATTAGGCAAGCCATGCAAGAGCAAGGACTGGGTGGTAGTCACAGACATCATTTACAAAGTAAAAGCTATCTAACCCTTCAGAGACTGGGGGAGTCTTGATGATTGTTTTGGCCACTTCATCCCTTATTCTTACCATTTTGTCACATATAGGTTTGAAAACTAGGGAGGATGTGGGTGAAGCTGACTCCAGAGGCAAAAAGAAAAAGATCAGGTGCTTTTATCAACCCATATGATATTCTTCTCAAATATATCTTACTCACCATTGTTTTCTTTTATAGGTACAGAAAGTGTCAGCCAAAGAATCATGAGGTGCATACACTGGGAGAGGAGAGCTTTATTTCTTTCTTATAAAGGGTTGCAGCCTGTAGGCTGAGAAGCATGAACTCTGCAGAAACCAGAAGCACTTCAAAGGAAGGAAGGGTATGATGGGAATTTAGGCTGAATCGGTGGGCCAAGTATACATACTCAGTGGGTTATAGGACGGGCTATGAATATTCACATAGTAAGCAAACATGCATGTTACATATGTCCCATATTCACTTTGGGGTGGAAACATTTAAATGCATTAAAATGAGGCTCTATATATCAAAAGGTGAATCAGAGGACACAGAGGCATATCCTTGCACAGCCTTTGTAAACTGACCGCAGCCAGTCCATGGTCTGTGGGCCCTTACCAGGAAGGAATGCTGTTCATTTGTGTTGAAACCACAAAAAGGGAGAGGAGTCTCCCTGAAATCAGGGGTGGAGCAAGTCTTTCAAAAGGGCTGGTTTGTGTTTAGCACTTAGGAAAGAAAGTCCAGTGGCGGTTAGCAAGGGAAAGGGTCCAACCTCCCATCCCGTCATGGCCAGAACTCATTTTTAAGGCTTCTTTGGGGTCCCCTTGACCAAGAAGGGTTCTGTTCAGTTGGTTGGGGGGCTTAGGATTTTATTTTTATTTCTCAAAAGACAGGGTCACATAATTAGAAATATTTAGAATATTAGAAATATTTCTAATATTATTTCTGTGGACTCAAGAGCAATAATATTATATAAAGGTATATTTATCTTAGCTCTCATCAGTAAACAATGTCCTGATATCCCCAGGACAGGCCCCAGAACCTAGGGCCTCCTGGAAGGCAGAAGTGCTGCTTTAAAGCAGTGTTTATATGCAATGATGAAGGGAAGAACGTCCAAAATTACATGATTTCAATATTCCTAGAATTCTGTCTGGCATCATTTATTTAGGACTTGGATTTATTTTCTCTAAAGGAGACTGAATTTTATGTCATCCTTGAGGAAATGCAGTATTTAAAGTTAACCTTATTACAGGAGGGATTCCTGGAAAGATATAATAGAATCCAACAGTTGGTGGATTCAAGCTGGAGGTCACTCTAATTAAGAAAGTAAAGAGTAATGGAATGCAAACAATCCTATTTCACACTCAACAATTCAATGTGGGGGAATCATTTTAACATAATGACTCCAGGGCAGATTACTTTCTCAGAGGCAGAGGCAGAGCCCCCATTGACTTCCACTGCAGACACTGATGCATATCTAGAAACAGTTTGGGGCCTAGAGGCTGGTGAAATAAATTGTGTGAATCAATTTAAAATGCAGCCAGATGTTTTTGACTCTGACAATAAAAAGATACAGGATAGAAGAGGAAAAAAACCCCAAAGATAGCCCAATTGGCAGAAGACTGGCAAAAGTTTTTAAAAGTCAGCCACAGTCAGCTAACTTGACCTCTTTTCATGTCTTGCTGTCTTTTTATTCTGTTTAAGGAAGAATGCATACGAAGAAATTCTTTCATTTGACAAACATTTTAGAAGGCCCCCTAATTTTAAAGTGCTCGGAGGAAAACAAAGATGGACCAACCTGAATCTGGACCTCAAGAAGATCAAAGTTTGGTTTATAGAAGAAAGGATTTGTGCATCTACAAGATTAAACAAGGGAGACATTCAGGAAATAATCATTGAGGTGTAAAAGAAGTTGAGCTGCCTACAGGGATTTTATGGAAACATTATTCTAGTGAAAAAATGTCCTAATAAAGAATAGTTAAGAATTATACTTTCTTAAAAAAAAGTACCTGTTACTAATGATGGAATAGTTTGCAACCATTGAACAGGATGTTAGAGAAAATATTTAAGAACTTGGAAAACTGTTGATGAAATAGTAAGTGAAAAAGCAGCTAAACAAATATTACTTATAGTGAGATTCCATTTTTGAAAGAAAAAAATATTTTTACATCGGTTTGTTTGGATAAGGGAGAGAAAAAATATTTATCAACATATTAACAATGCGTATCTCCTGGTGGTATAATTATAAATGCTTGTTTTTCTTTACTTTCTTTTTACTTTTTTTTAAGCTCATCTATATTTTCCACAATCAACATACATTATTTTTTATAGTTAAAGTAAAAAAATATTAAAATGAGAGTTTAAAAAGAGGATAGAAATATAACAGAGAAATTTACAAGAGGGAGAGAAAGTCAGTTAAAATGGAAATAGAAATCAAGGAGTGGAATTGGAGGCAATGACATTGGAGCT
The DNA here is from genome assembly GCF_041146395.1 of Eulemur rufifrons. NCBI lineage: Eukaryota > Metazoa > Chordata > Mammalia > Primates > Lemuridae > Eulemur > Eulemur rufifrons. The sequence goes on from NC_090989.1 coordinate 166,685,655, forward strand.
GGTCAATAAAGGAGGAAGAGAACCGAAGCTTAAAAGTCTAACACTGGCTTCTGCTACCAAATTTCGGATGACTCCTCTGTGTGGCCTTACTATAAAAGAAATGAGTACAGGGGGGCCAATGTGCTGCACAACTTTTAGGGAGCACCATCCATGTAAATGGTGCCCCCTGGAGTTGTGTGACCTGTATCCTTGCAGGCAGTGTTCTTGTCTTTATAGAACTTATGATTCTTGCTCTAAAAAAAAGAAAAGAAAAACAAAATGAAACAAAAACAAAAGCCAGGGAAAAATCCAACCAGTTGATTGGTCTAAATCAGAAGAGGCCCAGTATTCTACCAACGTACCTCATGGACACTTGATAGAGAGAGGCAGGCTTACTAGGTGGGATTCTGGATTTTTCTAGACTCTCCCACCCTATTTCCACAACCAGCTACATATTTTGAAGGGTACAGTGCAAAATGAAAGTTTGAGGTCCCTTGTTATAAAAGCAGGAAAAAAGTGCATGATATTTGAAGTGATCCAGCATATACCACTGTAGCATAAAAATATTTTGAGCTGAAGACATTTGAAAATCAATAGATGCAGGAAGAGGCTTTGTTTGAACTCACCCTTTCTGCTGAAAACATAGCTTCCCTCATCAACTGCCATAAATCCCCCCTTCAGGGGAGGATTCTTGTACCAAAGGAAACGAGTGACTCTTGTTCTCCAGAGATGAGAAGTCCATGCTGGGATGAGAAATTTCATAAACAGACTTTATTAAAACAAACCTCACCTTGTAACTGCACCAAACCAATCTGGCTCAACTTTTATGTAACAAAGTTACGAGTTGTTTTTCAGTTGCCATGGACCCCCAGGTTGACAGTCACATAACCTGAGCATGCCAAGATGAACCAAGCATGCAACCATGGGTGGAACCTATGTGCTCATTCAGGAGCAATGACTGAATTAAGATGCAGTCACCACATGGCAGAATCCAGGATTCCATCAGATGGAGCCCTGGCATCACCCTATGGCATTGTCCAGTCAGAGTACACCTCCTGCCATCACCCCATTGCAAGACCCAATCAGATGACACCTCATTACCCTATACTTATAAAACCCAATGCAGCCTCAAGCTCTGGGAGACAGACTGGAACGTTTCTTACTGTCTCCTTGTCAGTCTACTTACAATAAAGCTTTTCTTTTCTCAAAGGCCAGTGCCATGATATTGGCTTCTATGTGCATCAGGCAGCAAACCCTTTGATTGCTTGGTTACAACCTTCCATTAATATCTCCCATATATAACACAATCATTTCCCACCATTTATTGTCCCTTGATATTCTACCCCCTTCCCTTGTAAGATGGCATAGAAAACCCAAACTCTTGCCATTTTTTTAAGTCACGTATTTCTGTGCACTCCTGCAAACTTATGTAAATAAAAATCTGTCTTTTCTCTTGCTTATCTATCTTTTGTCAGTTTAATTTGCAGGCCCCCAAACAATAAACATAAGAGGATAGAGAAAAAGTTTTTCCTTACTAACAGTATTAAAAGATAAAACTCTTTCCTTTCTTCCATGGCTTCTCTCTTAACTTGTCATGGTGTGTTTTATTTGGTTTTTAGTGTTATTTTAGGTAAAGATAAATTAAAATTTTAAATTATTAGCATGAATTGTACCACTTATCTCTATATTGTATAAGGAATGCAGTTTTAAATGCAAATATAAGAGCACTTAACTCATATGGGAAATCACTGAAATTAAGCAATTTATGTGTTGCAGCTCATACATGCATATGTATTTTGTTCTTACTAAAGCAATGGAAATGCTGCACAAAACTCACTCAGCTGTGTTTTATTTTACTTCTTGATATGCACATATTCTACCAATACTCTCTACCATTGGCTTATAGATAAGTAAGGAAGGATCACAAGGAAAAGGAACTACAGGTTGATTTATCTTTCCCTTTCTTTTTTTTCATCATTTTCAGCATTAGTGGTTGGCCTATACAGAGAAGTAATAGGAGTAAGAATGGATATGATGTGATTCCTTGGTCACTTGTGTTTCTTAGAATTCCATTGCCTTCTTTCTATGTTAGAAGCAGATTCTGAATCTAATGAAAAGTGTGGACCCTCAGCCCCTGCTCACTCAGTCATAGATGTAACATACCTCGTAGTGGCTTTGAGTATCTTTAAACTTCCACACACAGTGGATCAACTAGAATTCCATGCTTATCCTATATGCAAATGGAGCAACAATGGACGACTCATATACTGTGCCTATCTCCTCTGCTCAGGGGCATGCTCCGTTGCTCCCTCTGACTTCACTTACAAGACATAAGTTTAAAAATTAAATTACTAAAAAGTTTATGATGGTGACAGCAGAACTTTAACCCAGGCATGGGGCCCTTCTGAACACAGGAGCCTGTGCAACTGCGTAGCCCACACACCCAGGAAGCCCATCCTGCCAACTGTTACCAGAAGAGTTCCACATCACGTTCCAGTTAAAATTTCACTTGAAAAGAGATTTTTATATAGTATTAAAAATATTAGTCCAGACTAAGAGACAAACTCAAATACCAATGGAGCTAGTAAGGCAATGGAAAGAAGCCAAGCAGACTTTTTCAATCTCTCCCCACCACTGAGAGACACAGGGGATTAAGGTTTTTCCGTTTCCTCTTAACTCTACCATCAGAAAAACAGCAATGCTCATGCCACGAGAAATGACAGCTGACCCTCAGCTTCAGTATCAGGAGACACTGGGCATTGTCGAGGACTGCAGGGCAGTGTGGTGTCCTGCCCCTCTGAAGCAGCAGCCCTTGCTCAGGGGCAGCTGTTGACCACCACTTGGGAAAAGCAAGCCCAGTACTGCCAGAGCTTCCAATTTTCAAAAGAGACTAGAAATCCAAAGTCTTAGGTGAAATCTCCCAAATTTTCAATGTTGTCAACTAATTAAATTGAATTTTACGTAAGGGAACTTAATATACAATAACATATCAATATATACAATAATACAATTGTTAATATACAATAACCAAAGAGAACAGCATAAATCAATAGGGAAAAGACAGACAACTTAGTAGATGCTGTTGGGGAAACTGGTTCATCATTTGGAGAAAAATAAAACTCAATCTGAAGAAGAATAAACCTGAATCCTGATGTGACACCACATATAAAGGATATGAAAACTAACATAATAAAAGTATAAGAGAAAATGTAGTAAAATATCTTTGTGACCTAGGCATGGAGAAGGATCTCTTTAACAAAACTTCAAAAGCACCACCCACAGGGCAAAATAAGGGACGAATGTGATTACAACAAAGGTCACCATGAGCAAAGTTAATAGATCTATGACTGATCAGGGAAGATATTTGCAATGTTTAAACCAACAAGGTATTTGTATGTAGCACAGCACTGTCCAATAGAAGTATAATGAAGGCACATAGGCAATTTTTACTGTTCTAACAGCCACACTAGAAAAGAAAATAAAAAACAGAAAAAATCAATTTTAATAATGTATGTTGTTTTTATCAATCTTTTCAACATGTAATTCTGGTAAAAATTACTGGTGAGATATTTTACACATTTAAATTATTAAATCTACAAAACCCCACGTGTAGTTTACACTATGGCATGTCTCAATGCAGAAGACTAGCCACCCTTCAAGTGTTGAAAAGCCACATGGGTTAATAGCTACCATGTTGGACAGCACAGGTCTAGAATACACAAGAAATTCCTTGGGAATCAATAATAATAATTTCTAATGTCAATTCCCATAGGAAAATTATCAAAGAATATGAACAGGTAATTTACAATGAAGGAAATACTACTAAGATATGAAGAGATGTCAATATCATTACTAATCAGAAAAACATCAAATCTAATCTATATGCCTGGAAAAAATCACAAAGTTGGATAATGGTAAGAGTTGGTGGGGATACAGGCATAAAGAATCCTCATTTGCCCATGTTATTAAGAGTGATTTTGTTAAGTTAAATATATGACAGCAGTTAGTTCTGCTTGCAGGTATTTATTCTAAAGAAATGTTTACATAACTTAGATCTTTATTTTTCTTTTTATTTTCTGTCTTCTCCACTAGACTATAAGCTCCACAAAAGCAAGGATTTTGTCTTGGCCTTCTCTGTATCTCCATTGTTGGGATCAGGGCTGGCACATAGTAGGTGCTCAATAAATATTTGTAGACTGAATGGATTATGCCATGGTTATCACAGAAACCCAATGAGGCATATGTTTCATAGATAAAGAGAATGAAACTGAGGGCAGCCATCCCTCCACCGTCGCATGTGCAGTCACCAGCAGAGATGGATGGCATCGGCACAAAGTCCAACAGCCCAGACCGACTCTCAAGCATCAACCATTCGTTATGGTAACATTACTTATTGAGCATCTCATAGGGAAAGGCAACCGATAAGTAACAGGAAAGAGCAACTACATCACCACATTTTCAGAGTTAAAATTAGAGCATGTCTAAATCCAGAAAGGGCCTGCTTGATAAGGAATCCTTCTGAACACTTTTATATGTTCTTGGGTGATGACTTTCCCAAGAAATATTGTTTTTTTAAAAAAGAAAGGAAGAGAAGGCAAGGAGACTGTCTAATAGATTGAAAGCTTTTGTTCTCCCACATGTATTTAGCCATTCAGTAACAAAATAGGCAGTCTCAGAGAGAAATAAATCACAGCTTTATTTTACAGCTTTAATGTTAAAAAGGGTTAACATTTACCCGCCAATTTGCATGCCTTTTTGGTTTCTGCCTTTCCCTTTCTCTCCATAGCTTTGATGAGTTATCTTCAGAAGATTATTTGAGTGCTTGCTTCATTTTCTCAGTTCTTTTTGGCCATCCATTCCTTGGCAGGTTCACCCTATTTGAGTATAAGCACCCACTCTACATCTCCTCTCCACCCGCTATTTCATGAATCAAGTGTTAACGAACTTTGTAGCAAAACAAATCCATCTGGAAATTGGCATTTCTGCGATGTGTTTTTAAAACTGCTGTTCATCATTCCCAGCGTGTGCGCATGTGTGAAAAATTCAGAATACATTTAAGCAGGAAGCGCTGGAAAGGCTGGTGCACATTTAGAAGCCAGTACACGTGTCACGGGTGAGGGTAGGGGACACATACTCTTGAGAGCACTGAGGGTTGACTATCGCTTGTATCAGGCATGCTAAATATTTGACCATTTAGACAAAACTTTATTAGTCTGAATCTGTTCCACATTCTCTATTTACTGAAAGATTATTTCCCAATTGCTAAAAGGATTACAGTTATACAAAGTCAAAATACATATCCCTTTTTCTTCATTAGTTAATTTATTTATACCCAGCCCTGCTTGTTGCAAAAAGGATTTGAGGTAGCTCATACACGATTTGATAGACAGGATTATCTGGGGAAGAATTCCTTTCCTATTTCCAAATAGATAATAGCAGCAAAATTAATAACAAAGTAACGATTCAGAATCACTAACACCCTTTGAGTGTCTACCATCTGCCAGATTCTGTGCCAAGTACTTTACATACATTTTCTCATTTAACCCTCATAAGAACACTTTGAGTAGACAATTTTTGTCCCCATTTCACAGATAAGGAAAATTAGGTTTAGAGAAGAGATGAAACTGGCAGTGGGTTCCAAGCCTATTACAGAAAGTCCCCTCCCTACCAGCCTTTACCCATTCTTTTCTGATGGGAGTTCGGCTGAAGAAAAAGTTCCTATTCAGTCACTGGAGTCCAGGGCACCCTGTAGTGATAAGTTGGAGAAGATGGATAACCAAGACTAGAGGTACCAAGGCAAAACGTGTGACAATCTCAAGTTGCTCATATCCAGAGTTGGGGGGACAAAACATAATGAGTTCCCACCTAGTCGTGCCCCAAGCTTCCCTGTAGACTTTAGGGCAGTGACTGCGTCTACTTTACTTACCAGTCTATCCCCAGCCTATCACACATGCTTGGCACCCAGTAGATGCTTACTAAATATTTGCTAAATGAATGAATATACCACTGGGCCTACCAACTCAGAAAGGAAACCTTCTAAGCAGGTGAGAATGTCTGAAGAGATACTACCTTCAGGAAGATAAGTGAATTTACCTGTGGTAGGCAACCTCTTAGATGCCCCAAGGGTCCCACCTCCTGATGAGCATGTCCCGTGTCACCCTCTCTCTTTGATGGTAGGCCAGACTTACTGATTTTTTTTAAAGGGTAGAATGTGGCAGGAAGTGACAGGATGTCACTTCCAAGATTAGATAATAAAAAGACTGTAGCTTCTGAATTAGTCTCTTTCTGGCATGCTCTCTCTTTCTCCCCTCTTTTTCAGATCACCACTGTCATACCACATGGATGCTCAGGCAGCCTATGAAAAAGTCTATGTCTTAAAAAAAAAACTAAGGCTTGCCAGCAACCACGCAAAGAAGCTTAGAAGTGGATCTTCAGAAGCCCGTCAAAAGCGACATAGTGAGACTGGAAATGGATTCTCCGGACCTCCCTGTGAGTCTTCAAATGACTGAGGCTCAGCTGTAGACAGCTTGACTGCAACCTCATGAGAGACCTGAGCCAGAAACACCCAGCTAATCCATGTCCCTATTCTGGACCCACAGAAACTGTAAAATAATGAAAGTTTGCTGTTTTAAACTGCTATGTTTTGGGGGTAATATATTATGCACCAATAAATAACTAAAAATTCCCTGATAACTTCCAAGAAAATGAATGGAGGAGTATCAAGGAGGAACTGCAGCTGTGAAAATGATGTAAGAACACTTAATAACTGTCATGTTTGTTTCTTGCTGACTGATTTCCCCATGGTGATTAGCTATTAACATCCTTACAACAGAAAGGGACCGTGTGCAGGAGCAGCAAATGGGTGGGGGGCTGGGCACACTTGGTCTCACTCCATAGCCAGTCCTAGGAAGACAGAACCCTCAAGAAATTGAACATGCCCAGGATTAACAGTTAACCCTACAGAAAATTCATCTTGGTTCCCCAACATCCATGACACTGAAGTTGGGTGATCTATCAATTAGGATTAGGTTTACCTACATGAGACAGGAAACCCTCAAGTAACAACAATTTAAAGGAAAAAGATCCTATTTCTCTTTCATGAAGGAGGAAATCACTTGAGGGCAGGTCTGGCCTCAAAAATAATAATTATAATGTCATCTGGAACCAGGTTTTTTGCATCCATCCTCGCAGACATGCCTAGAGAGCAGCCCACCCTCCTAGTCCAACATGGCTGTTTGATCTCTGTGCTTATATCCAGCAGCCTACGGAGGAAAAGGCAAAGAAGGGTACACCTGTCCTTTCAAATAGACTTCCTGCAGTCCCATGCAACGCCTGTGTTTATATCTCCCTGACCAGAATTTATTCACATGGACATACCTAGTTGCAAAGGAGGCTACAAAATGTGCCCAGCTCAAAATCAAGGTTCTGGGCTGGACATGGTGGCTCACACCTGTAATCCTAGCACTCTGGGAGGCCGAGGTGGGAGGATCACTTGAGCTCAGGAGTTTGAGACCAGCCTGAGCAAGAGTGAGACCCTATCTCTACTAAAAAAAAATTAGCTGGGCATGGTGGTATGTGCCTGTAGTCCCAGCTACTGGGGAGGCTGAGGCAGAAGGATTGCTTGACCCAGGAGTTTGAGGTTGATGTGAGCTAGGCTGAGGCCACTCACTGCACTCAAGCCCTGGCAACAGAGCAAGACTCTGTCTCAAAAAAAAAAAAAAAAAAAAAAAATCAAGGTTCTGTTATTAAAAGAAAGGGGTGAACAGATACTGGAGAGGCCACAGTAACCTCTGCTCCAGGTAACAAGACTGACACAGCATGAGAGGGTTTGTTATTCAAGGATCTCCATGATCTGACCCACCTCACATGTCGAGGCTTATCTCTCTTCTTTAATTCCCTCTCACGGCACTCGCACTACACTTTCATGCCTTCCCATCTTCAAACCTTGGCTTATGCTGGTGCTGCCGCTGGAGTCCCAGCTCTCACGCAGCTCCAATGCCACTTCCTCTGGGATTCTTTCCTCAACCCTCTCCTTCCTCTCGGAACCCATAGTACTGATTTTCACCATTGTCCAACAGAAAAAAAATATATATCATCATGTATTTTCCACTGCCAGACACTGCACTAGGAATGCAAGTGTGAGTAAAATAAGGACCTAGCCCTCAAAAAATGTATAGTAGTCCATTGATAAATGTGTGTTGAATAATGGATGGTTGATCTGCTTTGTAGTATCATATCAAGCTTCTATTTCATACTGTTTTTATAATCACATGCACAACCAAGGAAGGAATGTGGTCCATGTATCTCTAATTCCATAGGATTTCCTCAATACCACTTATATGTGCTTGGCACTATATTCCACACTTGATCCTGCTGTCCTTCCTTCACACATTTATTTAATATCTATTAAGTGCCTGACGTGCATGGCACTGGGCATAAAAAGAAAGGCCTGATCCCTTCCTTCCGGGACTTGGGGGAGAGATAGAGAAGAAAACAGGGTATTACAAGGCAGAACAATAAAAAACTAGGTTGAAGATGTATACAGAGTGATAAAAATATCAGTACTAAATCTAGCCTGGAAAGTTAAGAAAGCTTCCATGAAAAGGTGGCACTTGAGTTTCAAAGATAAATAGAAGTTAGCCAGGCCCAGAACAAAGGAATAGCATTCCAGGGTAGAGGGAACATCATCTACAAAGGCCCAGAGGTAGAAAACACAACATGGTGCTTTTACTGCACAGGAAGTAAATCAGTATAGCCAGAATTTAGTATATGAACTTGGGAAGGTAGAGGATGATGTTGGAGGTGTATCAAAATCATTACGGAACTGCATTTGAGTGTGAGTAACAGATCCCTGCAAAGAGTGACTTAAATAAAAGTTTCTATTTTCTAATAAAACAGTGACTCCCAGGGTAGGCAGTTTGGGGCTGATGCAAAGGCACCATGGTGCCATGAGGGACTTAGGCTCCTCCTGCAGCTCTGCTTGGCCACCCTTAGTATGTACTTAACCCTTGTGTTCACAAGACGGCTGCCCCAACTTCAGCATCTCATCTGCGTACCAGATGGGGAGAAAAGGGAGGCAAAGGGAAAAGTTATGTACTAGCCAAATCTGCCTACCTTTCCTAGAAGTCCCATCTTACTACTGATTTCTTATTGCTCAGAACTATGCTCCACATCCCACAAAGGCAACCACTGCTGGAGAGGCTGGTACATAAAGTTGCAGTGGGGGTCACTGCTGTCCCTAACCATCCAGGGCTCTGTGCAGAAGGAAGAAGGGGAGGAGGGCTAGAAAGTCCTGGAAATTAAGTAAAGGGAAGATTGGGGGTGGGAGAAAAACAAAGCTGGAGACAGAAAGATTACTGTCAGGAGGCTGTTGTAGAAAAGGCCAGAACTTAAGAATGTGAAGGATGAAAAGCTTTGTATTAATAGTGGGTTGAATAATGCCCCCACCCGAAATTCATGTCCAACTAGAACCTCAAAACATAACCTTATTTGGAAATAAAGCCTTTGCAGATGGAATTAAGGTAAGGATCCACAGGAGATCATACTGGATTAGGGTGGGCCCTAAATCCAATCAGAATATCCTTATGAGAAACATAAAAGGCTACATAGAGAATTCTCCATGGAGAAGAAGGTGATGTGAAGATGGAAACGGAGACTGGAGTGGTGCATTTATAAGCCAAAGAACATCAAGGATTGCTGTCAACCACCAGAAGCTAGGAGAGAAGCATGGAATAGCTCTCCCTCAGAGCTTCCAGAAGGGGCCAATCTTGCTGATATCTTGATTTTGGACTTCTGGATTCTTGAACAGTGAGAAAATAAATTTCTGCTGTTTTACACCAACCAATTTGTGTTAATTTGTTATAGCAGCTCCAGAAAACTAATACAAAGTTTAAAAAAATATTAAGGAGACAGAATCAACAGGACTGAATGGGCAGGCAGGAAGATTTCCTGGTTTCTGATTTGACCAACTGGGTAAATAGTCGTGCTTTCACTGAGTTGAGGAACACAGGAGGAAGGACAAAATTCAGAGAGGAAACAAAAATAGGTTTATCTGTAGATAAGTTGCTTTGAAAGTGCCAAAGGGACATGCAGGAGACAGGATTGGGACAGAGAATAGATTTAGCAGCACTTGAAACCATTAGAGTGGGCCTTGCCCTCAACTTGCCTACTATTTTTCCAGGGTGATGAGCCTTTCAAATGGGGGATGATTCAGGAACCCTATAAGAGAATATGTACTAAACTGCAAAAATGTGGAACATAACGATTTCAGGAAGCTAGAATTAGAGGAAATTAATGTAAGGTGGAAAAAATGACCCACATCTCTATACTAATGAGTAGGGTTGCTCCATTTTTATTTTTAATTGGCACAAATCTGCATTAGCCTTTGACCAAAGAGGCTGTACCAACTCAGAGATCGGTTTGCATTATACGTGCAGATGCTCACAGAATGTTAGAATCAGAAAGGACATATCCTCTCCAACCTCCTCCCCTTGCCGACAGAAAAGCAGAGGCTTTGATGGAGAATGACTGGCCCAAGGTCAGCCAAGTGAGGGCAACTGCGGCCTTCTGATTTCAAGATTGTTTTTTTTTAAGCACCAAAGGAGATGAGAAAAGCTTCACTTTTCTCTGCTGCACCCCTTTAAGTACAAGGATTTGTCCTGTAAAATTTGGATTCAGTCAAAAGACTGCAGTCCAGGATCCAGAAGGCCACATGTGACCCCAAGGCCACAGGTTCCCCATCCCTGGCAGAAACTCACATAATAAAGTGTACCACGAAAAACTTCACCTGAAGGAAAATGAGGTGTGGTTTAATCTTTAAAAGTCAAATGATGAGAGAAATGAGTGGATTAAACTGTTGTCTGTCTCCACAGCCAGAAAAAGACTTGGTTTCAAATCCAACTGCCATCCAGCCCTATCAGTAAGAATGTTTTTGGTTTCAAAAAAATCTCAACAGTAAGAAAATTATTGCTTGGTATAATTGGAAAAGTCCAGTGGTAGGGAGAGTTTCTACTGTGGTTTGAACAGGGCTCCAACTCTATCTCTGCTGTTTCCTAGCCTCTGCTCTTCTCTTCATAGCTTCTCCCTCAGACTGGTTTCCCATGGCAGCCTTGTGTGAGTCCAATGTGTCACCAAGAACACACAGCATCAGTACAGTACTGAACCAAGAACAGGGAGGGAGAAGCTGTCCACCCTGGGTGCAGACAGTAAGGAGTCACATTATCTCCAAAGAATTTTAAAACAATAACAAAACAAAAAAAATTGGGTCAATGATTATCATCACTATGCAGTGGCAATTTAAAACAAGGTCAATGATAAAATGCTTCTCCCAGCCAGGCCAACTGCAACCACACCCAGTGCTTGGTACTGTGCTCCAGAATTTCCAACAAAAGTCCTAAAAGCCGCACTGACTGAACTACATTAAGTCACACACACACACCTCTTCTTAAGCTAATCAAGGTTTGCAAGAGCATGGAATGTACTGTTTGGCTTAGCTGATCCCAGAGGTGAAATCAATTTTTCCAGACCCCTAGAGGTTCCCAGTTCAAACCTACGATGGATGGGATGGGGAAGGATGAACGGATACCGGTGAAGCAACCCCCAGATGTTCACCGCACTGTGTAACCTTGGGCAAGTTATTTAATCCAAATCTCAATTATATGCCAGACACTCTCCTAAGTGATCTATATATATGTAAATTCATTTAATTCTCACACCAACCATAGGAGGTAGCCACTCTGAATATCCGCAAATATTAGCCAGGATCCTAACAGGAAAAAAAAAAAAAAAATAGCATGCTCAAGTTAAAGCCCTATGAGGAGGGCTTGTTTGTAGACAGGCTACTTATAAAGGTGTAGGTTAGATGTAGATAACTACAAGGGAGAGTGCAGGAACCTGAGGCTAGGAGAAGCAGAGCTACCAGCCCCCATCCTTAGGCCTGCAGGGGCAAGGAGTGAGTTGTATAAAGATGGTCTCGGCAACTTGATAGAAGCTGTGGTATTTGGCCAAGAGCACAGTCACCCTAAGGCAACCTCGCAGTGAGGGAAGCTGGGAAATAAATAGCCCAACCTCACTCTCCTCCCTTCCTCCTAGCTACGGCAGGAATCCCCTATCAGCCAACCTGAACAGGAAGCAGAAGTCAATAGCCTGAGCTGATGTCCTTAATCACTATACTATTCAACCTCTCAGAGCGAGCAAAACACTGGGCAGAGTTCTTCACATATAATACATGCTTCCTAGATGTTCTTATTCCACTTCATTGCAACTGCCACAAGTAAAGAGAAACCACTGATAACATCAGTGTTCAGACCTTCCCCAGGCAGGGCACACCCCCAGCAAATGAACTAAGGCAACTCCCTTTCCCCCAGGGAGTCAACCCATATCTCCCAGTCCACACTGTTTAATAGCACCCAGGACCTCTCTATAAATGTCAGAGACATGCTGCTCTTCCTCTCTGCATTTCTAAGCTAACTTGAATTGCTGGCTGTACCACGAAAATAAATCAAGATGTGAGAGTCTGTGAACAGTTTCCATTCAAGGTACAATTGATTTGTTACACAATGCACATGGTAACCAAAGTCACAGACTAAGTAAACAGGGTGACTAACAATACTCACATATTCTAGCAAGCAGTGTCTGCTTATGCCCTCTCTCCAATAAAATCAAAGCATTCAACTGGTTTCTTAATCCAATTCCTGCTCGCTTCCCTCTTGTCAGGAAGGTGGGTGGCAGATCTTATTTATCATTTCAGTGTCACTGGTGGGCTCAGAAGGGTGACATGATTTACCTGTTGTCAAACGAGTTTTCATAACAGCCTAACTCCATTTGACACATTCCTTTCAGCAAGCCAAATATGCTGTCGGTCCATACCTTGAATGTGTCAAAATAATTTGCAAGCTACACCCACATTCCCATCCCATTTGATAGAGTTGGGTTAGTCACCTGGGAGAGTTGCTAGGGAGGTTGGTTATTCAGGGAGGAAGAATGCTGCAAAATTAGTGCTACAGGGACTTCGCCTCACATGGGGGAGGCTGCTAATTAATTGTAATACTATTGTGTACGGAGCACGTGTTGAGGCAGAGCACCGCTGCTAAGCCCTGTGCCTGCGAGATCACCTTTATTGCTCCCAAGCACCCGATAAGGGGTACTACCACCTTTACCATTTTACAGAGGAGGAATCTGAGTCTAGAGAGTAAGTAACTTACCTGGAGGCAGGGTCATGTGACCTTAGAAAAGGCCCCACCCTTGTTTAATGTTCTGCTGTTGCCGTCTTGAAATTCTCAATAACTTGCACAGGGGACCTGCATTTTCATTTTGCACCGGGCCCTGCAAATACTGTAGCTGGTAGGCCTGGAGGCATCTATCCCATAAATACTTACATAGTATGTACTGGGGGCCACCTTAGGCAAAAGGGATCAACAGTACAAGATGTTCAAGCTCCCGCTCTCAAAGTACTGCTATTCCACGGGGGAGAAAGGTAACAATTAAGGGAATAGGAAGATAATTACAGATAATGATGAATGCTATGAAGAAAGCAAATGGAGGTGATGACATAAAGTAAATGGGGGCCAGGAGGTGCCACTGTACCCACGGTGGTCACATCGGAAAAGGTGACACTTCAATGAGGCCTGAGGCTGAGAGAAGGAGCCAGCCTGGCAAGACCCCAGCAGGGAAGGCTCAGGCCAAGGGAGGGTGAGCAAAGGCGAAGAACTCACGCAGGACGGGAGAGCCCTATGTGCTGAAAGGCCAGAAAGGAACCTCAGCTACTTCACCTGCCTGGCGGGAGCCGAAGCACAGTGAGAAGAGAGACAAAAGGTGATGTTGAGAATTAGGCAGAAACAAGATCACCTGGGGCCTTGTGGGGTGCAGTTAGGAGCTTGGATGTGATGCTCCTGCTGAGAGAGGCCAAGGAAGCATATTAAGCAACGCAGTGACAGGAGCTGATGCATATTTTAAGATCACTCAAACTACTACTGTGTGGAGGACAGATTAGGGGCCGTCAGGAGCAAATAGCAACTATGACCTGCCACAACACAACACAGTTTTCTACTGGACAAGCTGGAGAGAAGGTGAGGATTCCATACAGCATCTGGAGAACCTACGTGTAACTGATTTCCATTTTGTGTGTATCGGTGCATGTGCACATACTTATACACACATGTATGTACATATATATATGTCCATTTATAAGGCATCCAGAGAATCTATACATAACTGACTCACATTTTGTAGCATGCATATATTTTTAAATAAAATGTTAAAAAACCAATATGCACACACAAATATATTCCAAATTTACATCTAATATATTAATTTGTACATTCAGATTAACTCATTTTTACATAAACTTTAGATTTCAAATTCTTTTGCTATCCCTGCTTATTTGAAGAGTCTCCTGAGAGTGAGATGATTAACAACCCCACCACCATTTAAAACCATTTTTAGGCTCTTCCTAATACTGTGATACCAGAACAAAATATAGTCATGTGTCACTTAACAATGCGGATATGTTCTGAAAAATGCATCATTAGGAGATTTTGTCACTGTGCAAACATCATAGACTGTACTCACACAAACCTGGATGGCATAGCCTCCTGCACATGTAGGCTGTGTGGCACAGCCTATTGGTCCTCGGCTATAAGCCTGTGCAGCATGTGACTGTACTGAATACTGTATGCAGTTGTAACACACTGGGGAGTATTTGTGTATCTAAACATATCTAAACGTAGAAAAGGTATAGTAAAAATACAGTATAAAAGATAAAAAATGGTACATTTGTATAGGGCACTTACCATGAATGGAGCTTGCAGGACTGGACATTGCTCTGGGGGAGGCTGAGTGAGTGGTGAGTGAATGTGAAGGCCTGAGACATTATTACTATATGCTACTGTGGACTTTACAAACATTGTACACTTAGGCTACACTAAACTTACCAAAAAATATTTCTTTCTTCAATAATTAACTTAGTGTACTGTAACTTCTTTACTTTAAAAACTTTTTACTTTTTTCAACTTCTGTTTTGTAGTAACAATGTAAAACACAAACACACCATTCAACTGTACAAAAATATTTTTTCATTCTATCTTTATTCTATAAGCTTTTTTCTACTAAATACTTTATTTTACTTTTAAAATTTTTTTGTTAAAAACAAAGACACAGACACACACATTTGTCTAGGCCTACACAGGGTCAGGATCATCAATATCACTGTCCTCTACCTCCACATCTTGTCCCACTGGAAGGTCCTCAGGGGCCACAAGACACACGGAGTTGTCATCTCCCATAACAATGCCTTCATCTGCAACATCTCCTGCCTGAGACTATTTTACAGTTAACTAATTTTTATAAATAGAAGGACTACACTCTAAAGGAATGATAAAAAGTGTAGTATGGTAAATACATAAGCCACTAATATAGTCATTTATTATCAAGTAGTATGTACTGTTCATAATTGTGTGTGTTAGACTTTTATACGACTGGCAGCACGGTAAGTTTGTTTACCCCAGGGTCACCACAAGCACATAATGCTTTGTGCTATGATGTCACTAAGTTAATGAAATTTTTCAGCTCCATTACAATCTTATGGGACCACTGTCATATATGTGGTCCATTGTTGACCAAAATGTCATTACGCAGCACATGACTGTAAATAGGGTGCTAGGACCAATAGAAAGTTGTAACACTTATCCAAAGTCTGCAATTTCACATTGGTTGTTCCCCAGCTTGTCACTGACTACCTCTAAAGAAAGTAAAATGCCATATATTTAAAGGCATACTTGTGTTTTGTACTGGTAAAGACTGATTTCTCTATTTGACGTCCATTCAGCAAACCATAATGATAATGAATACTGATGTTACTGTTTTCTGATAGACACGACAGGTCGTTGTCCTAGATCTTCACACATACTCACTCACAAAATCCTGACAATGACTATATCAGAAAGACTCTATCATTAACCCCTTTTCACAGATGAAGAAACTGAGGCACGGAGAACTTAATATCCCCCCATATTAATAACTTAATAACAAGATTTCACAGCTAGAGAGTGGCAATGCCAGGATAAACACCTGGCAGTCCAGCTGTGGAGTCCATGTTCTAAACTAGAATTGGCAGATTGGGTTGGTAAATTATGGCCCATATGCCAAATGCAGTCCTTCACCTGTTTTTGCAAATAAAGTTTTATCGGAACACAGCAATGCCCATTCGTTTACATGTTATCAATGCCTGCTTTTGCTACAACAGTAGAGGAGAGGTGACAGAGATCATATGGCCCACAAACCCTAAAATATTTACTATCGGGGCCTTTATAAAAAACAGTTTGCTGATTCCTGCTCTAAACCACAGTCCTGTACTGCATCTATTATGCGCCAGCCACTGTTACAGGCACTAGAAGAATAGTGGCAAACAGAACTAACGAGGGTCCTGCTCTCACAGTGCTTATAATGATACGACAGGTTTCACAAGATTTTGTGTATGTGTGTGTGCAGGGGAGGAATATTCTGCTGCTAAAAATTTTGACCATTTAAACATAGATAATCCCTTATTTGTTTGTTAAAAAAATATATATATATAGTGGTAACAGATCCTTAGGTGTCTTAAACTTGCTTTGGAAGGGAAATTGATAGGATTCTAGGGGCTCTGCCACAGGCAAGATCAAGGAGCATGGCTCTCTGACCCAGCAGGGTAATGCTTATGTATAAAATATACCTGCCTATTAGAACTGTACAACTGGCTTGTTCTTGACAAATATGTCAATAAAAGGATAATTAATAGAAACAAAGGTTGCTAAAATTGATAAATGTTTATAATAACCAAATCTCAGCATGTAAATGGAAAGGAAACCTGACTAATATTAATACCACGGAAATTAAAATATTCCTGGATCAGAACTCTATCTGCAATATTTATTTTTCCCCCACACCCTTAGTAGTCTCTATTAAGAGTCTATGATTGTCAACATTACCATGGCAACCTGTTTGAGAGGGGCTGCCAAAGATGCACCTTAAGGTTCCCTATAGCTGATATTCACCAATAATGCTCATCTTTGACTAAATGAGTGAAGTACAAGGTCTTGATGTAACCAGCAGCCTGTAACAAAGGGCTTGCTTTTGCTTTTTGTTTGTGGGGGGTAGGGGGACTTGCAGTTTATCAGGTAATTAATAAATTCATTGCATTCCTAATACAAGCTGAGTCTAGTAAGATTTCACATTTGTACTCAAAACATGGTGAAAATCCATCAATAGAGAACAGTTTGCTGATCACATTACCATAATTGTTGATTGAGTGATAGATGACATTAACAGTCTAAACACAGATTTTCTTCTCTTTTTAAAAATTCATTCTTAATTCTAACTTGTGGCCTTATCACATGAATTTTGAAGCCACTAATTTGGAATTTGTGATTCAAATTCAATCAGAATGTATTGAGTGCCTACCAGGTGCCTTCACATGCATCTTTCATTTAATTCTCTTAGCTACTGCAACCATTCTGGGAGATAGATATTATCACATCTGTTTTGCAGATGAGTAAACAGAAGCTCAGAGAGGTTAAGTAACTGGTCCAAGGTCATTCAGCAACAAAAGGGCAGAGCCAAGAGTCAAACACTAGTCTGCTTATGATATTTCTAAACCCAAGCTGATATTTACTATTGCTTAGCAATATTTCCTTCATAGACTGTTGATTATATATAGTATGGGGTGGAAGGGGGGTAAAGCAGCTACTAATTATTTTCACATATCTCAAACTCTTTAAAATATAACATCTCTATTCAAATCCCTACAAATCTGATCATTACAATGGCTCTCTAATTTATTAAAGGAGTTCAGAGATATTTCTGGAAAATATTTGGCTACCAGTTGAAGTTATTTAATAACTTTGAAAAAAACGGTGCTGAAAATTCTCCAGTTGTCCCTCCAAACTCACCCTCCACCCTTCTCCAGCCTATTCTGTGCTTTGGGAGGCCTGTCTGGATCAACAAGTCTTCCTTGCCCTCTGGCTTCCTAATGGGTTCAGTCAATGGGCAGTACCCTAAGAGATCAGAGGGCAGAAAGAGAGCAAAGTCAGGGTGTTTATGCAATCCTTGGCTCCCTCTCTGCAAGTTGGCAGTGACTACATTACTCTAATAAATACCATGCTCCTGCCAGACTGTCATATCCTGGAGCTACAATTCACGCCAGTTTTCACCAAAAGCTCCTTCCTCTTGTGCCTTCAGGCCTAAGGCGTGCTAGCACTTTCTATTGCTGCTAAACCTGAGTGCCTCACCATCCCTTGCTGGTTTCCTTTAACCCTGCCTTGACCTTTATCAACAGTCTAGGCTCTCTAAGTGGAAGTTTAGATTCTTGATTTGAGACTTCCTCTTTTCCAGTGTAAGCATTAGCACTATAAACTTTCCTCTCTGTGCTGCTTTTTCTGTGTCCTGTAAATTTTTATATGTTGTATTTTCATTCAGTTTCACGTATTTTTTTAATTTCCCTTGAGATATCCTCTTTGACTCATGGATAATTTTGAAGTGTGTTGTTTAGTTTTCAATTTAGTTGGGAGATTTTTTTCTTATCTATCTGATATTGGTTTCTAGTCTTCATTCCATTGTGGTCTAAGAACACACTCCACGTGGTTCAGTTCTTTTAAATTTGTTCAGGTTTGTTTTATAGCCCGTGATATGGCTTATCTGAGTGTATGTTTCAGAGGCACTTGAAAAGAATGTGTATTCTGCTGTTGTGGAGTAGCATGTTCTGTAAATGTCTGTCAGATTCTGTTGGTTGATGGTGTTGTTGAGTTCTTCTGCATCCTTGCTGACTTTCTGTCAAGTTGTTCTATCAGTTGTCAAGAGAGGGTTGTTGAAATTTTCAACAATAATTGTGGATTCGCCTACGCTACCTTTTAGCTTTATAATTTTTGCTTCACATATTTTGCAGCTCTGGCATCTGGCAGCTCAGTTTCAGCCTGGGGTAGACAGGACCCTAGGCTGCCCACTCAGTCTTTGCTGGTGGGAGTAGGGGTAGGGATGGGCCCACAGTTTTTTATGTGGTGTTTGACTACTGTGGAGCAGTTGTTTTCTAAAACTGCTTGTTGTGTCTTGCCCTTTTCCTGGCCTTTAGTTAGAGAGAGCAGGCTTTTGTTGGGGCTTGTTTTATCTGCACCCATTGGCAGTTTGGGGTTGCCAGTTTCACGAGTATCCAGTAACAGATATCTGAGGGAAAAAGAAAACGCAGGAGACTTACCCCCATGTTTTTATTTGGGTCCTAATGTCCCCAGCCAGTCTGCCTTCTTCTGTCCCTCTTTCAAAGTCTTCTTACATTTGTTTTATATGTAATGTCCAGGATTTTTAGTTATACTTAGCAGAAGGAATCGGGTTAAGCATATCTATTCCATATTCTTGGAAGCAGAAGTGTACATGTCAGGCAGCTTTACAAAGAAAATTTAATACAGGGAACTAGTTACAAAAGGTTGGATGAGGTGAAAAAGCCAAATGGTACAGTGAGGCAACCCAAAGATTTGTAATAACGGGAAGTGGCTATTACACTAGGATTGGAGGTAGACAGAGAGTAGGTGACGTTAACAGAGCCTGGAAGCTGAAGCTGCCCAATGGGAGACTGGACCAAAGAGGGAGGAACATGATTGGCACCTGGATGAATAGTTATTTTAGAGCTGTTATGGGTTTGGAGTCAAAAAGCCCTAACGTAAGCATAGTAAATATGTCAGAGGCCACAGGAAAGTATCATTACTGGGTGGCCCACTATGTGCTTGGAGTAGGAGGAAGACCAGCCTGCCATACCCTAAAACATCCAGATAATTTCCTTAAAATCCATCCACTTTCCTGTAGCTATAACTACCTAGCTTGGAAGATAATAAACCCAAAATATTTGTTCCTGTAACTATATTATCTTTAGATTCTAGTGTTCTGATAATTGAAGGAAAAAAGTAATCTTAAAGGTATTAGGCACGCTTCCCTTGGCAATTGCTCTTCATGGGGCTGGATTCTTTGTGATATGTTTTCTTTTCATTCATTAGGGAAAGTAACTGCCTGCATAGTAGTGTCCACATACGGCACTTAGGTGATCTGAGTAGAGTTTGAATGTGCTTCCACTTTTAGATGGATATATAAACTTAAGAAGAGCAGCACTACACAGCCAAGTGCAGTGGCTCACACCTATAGTCCCAGCAACTCAAGAGGCTAAGGGAGGAGGATTGGTTAAGCCCAGGACTTTGAGGCTGCAGTGAGCTATGATTGCGCCACTGCACTCCAGCCTGGGTGACAGAGCAAGACCCTGTTTCAAAAAAAAAAAAAAAAAGCAGTACAAAAATGTTGTTTGACCTGGGAGAAGTCAACACTGCTACAAATGGATGTTCCATATCTGCAAGTCCTAATCCACAGAGAAGATCAACAGGCTTCAGATAGACAATACCACTGCACATGAAATTTCTGATACATTAGAAAGGGGATGGAAGAAAGTTTCAGATGGCAGAATGTGTAAAATTAACAACAAAAAAATGATGAACAGACGTACTTAAGCATTTTGAAGAATGCTTTCAAAGAATCCATTTTAATAAACAATCACTCTATTCATCAAAATTCTTACCCTTTTGCTCTATTTTGGAAACCCATTTTTATACCTGAGAGGACTAAATCAATATTTCTATGAAAATATTTTATAACTCAGATTTGTTAGTATACTTCTCTCAATGGTATGGGAAGTTAGTTCTATACTATTTGAAGGAGTTTAAGTACAAGATAAATAAGCTATGTCTGTTCTCTCAAGTGAGTAACTTCTTTGATTGACAGTTTTTTCCTAATTAGCACAGCAAACTATAGCTGATCATACTTGTGTTGGAAGCCCAGTACAATAAATTATCCTTCAATTGCCATTCAAAACAAAGTTCAAGAAAGAACTAAGTATCAGGCAGGGGGAAAAAAACTCACAGTATTCATGGTTTATTAATAATGTACAAGGATGGCCAGCACAGTACTTGAATGAGATGGAGGTGACAAAAGTCAATTAAAATCTTGAGACAGTTTTTGAGATATGGAATATTAATTAGAGAAAGCAACTGCAGAATACTGGCATAACCAGGCACACATTTGAAATCTTGTTTGTAGTTTAAGAAGCCATTTTTTTCAAGAGCACTTGAGAGACTGAAAAGATGCATCTAGGAAAAAAAACCCAATTAAAATAATTTAGGGCTGGAAGATGTTAGGTCAACCTGGCATGTGTAGTACAAAATGGTACCATGGTCAGCAGGGCATTCCAGGAAAACTGCTAGGACAGGTACTTATGTGAGACTCTTCAGTGGTTTTTATTTTTATTTTGTTTTTCTGACAAAGGCCACTTTAAAAACACGAATGTGAGAAAGGCAGTTATGAATTTGTAGCATTGCAAAATATTATGAATTGCCTCTTATGAGCATAAATAAGAGAAAGACTACAGACTAGAGAGCTTGTTTCTGTTTCTGTGACAGGACGTCTACCGTGAAAAAATAAAAATAACATCTTTTGAGAGCCTTATTATGGACCAGGAACTATAGTATGCTTTCTAAATGGTTTATTTCCTCCATAAAGTTGGTTACATGAAGGCAAGGAACCTTGCTTGTTTTGAACATTATCATATCCCTCATGCCTGGCACATAGTAGGCACTCAATAAATATTTTACCAATGAATGTTGTTTCTTTAATGGTTGAATTTGTTATGTCTGTATTACTTTTATAATCACAAATAATGCATATTGTGGTTTACCTTCTCTTGGTATTCATGCCCTGTGTAATCCCCTTCCCTTGAGGGCTAGACCTAGTGGCCCACTTTTAATGAAGAAAATATAAAAAAATTAATGGAATGTCACCACTGAGATTAGGTTACAAAGTGACTTGGATTTCCATCTTGCCCTCTATTGCTCTCCCTCCTGCTCATTCTGGTGGAAGCCAGCTGCCATGCTTTGAGTGGGCCCATGAGGAGGTCCATGTGGCAGGAAACTGAAGGAGGCCTCTGGCCAACAGCCAGTGGGGAACTGAGATCCTCAGTCCAATGGCACCTGAGGACCTGGATCCCGCCAACACCCATTTCAGTGAGCTCAGAAGAGACTGTCCAGCCCCAGTGGAGCCTTCAGATGATCACAGCCCTGGCCATGTACTCTTATGAGAGACCCTAAGCCAGTTACCCATCCAATCTGTGCCTAGATTCCTGACACACAGAAACTATGAGATAATAAATATTTGTTGCTTTAAGCTGCTAAATTTGGGGGTAATGTGTTATACAGCCATAGATAATGAATATATAAATGTATAGAAAATTGGTGTTTTTTAAGTTATTGGGGTATTTTTTCCATAATAGCATTATAATTTTCTACTTTCTGCTCTTCATGGAATGTATTTCTCAAATATTGAAACTGCTTTGGTAATGTGATAACAGTTGCTTCTTCCATGGCCAATGGGTAGAGATAATGTTAAAACTGAAAATTTATTTTCCTGTTCTAATATGCTACCTTGGCATATTGACAAAAGGAGACTTAGTTTAAAAAATTATAATTAAGTCAAAGTTTAAAAAAATACTTTTAAATCCATTAGGTTTAGTCAACACAGCATTGTAATGTCATAATGATACCAAGTGCTAAAATTAATCTCTAGACACTGTCCTATTGAAGTTAAGTGGATCCTCTTTATCTGGTTCCATCTACAGCATAATGACATCCATCTGGTCTTTTTTTTTTCCGATAGCCAGACAACAGCTATGCAAATGAGTCTTATAGATTCACATCAATTCACCATTCCAATCTAAACACAGTTAACACCCTGTTATCTGGTCCCCAAGTTCCGATAACACCTACATATTTATAGCTTATTTTTGCACTACTAATATATAAACTCTTAAATTCTGTAAGTACATCTAATACTATAATGGAGCCAAAATAATTTATTCTTGGAAATTTGAAGGGTCTTGTGAGTTACCATTATGTATTAGCAAGTATTATTCTAATCAATTAATGTGGGCCTCTTATCATGTAGCTTTCTCCTGGCCCTTTGATTTCTCTTCCCCAGACTGTAGGTCTTCTGTTTTACCACTGAAGAGGACCTGACATCCAGTAGACACTCAGATGTGTATGCCTAATGAATTAATATGAACTCCACACTCATTTATGCATTCAAAAATACTTCAGCATGGTCCTAGTACTCAAGGATTCATAAAGAAGGAGAA
This sequence comes from Eulemur rufifrons, assembly GCF_041146395.1. Lineage (NCBI taxonomy): Eukaryota > Metazoa > Chordata > Mammalia > Primates > Lemuridae > Eulemur > Eulemur rufifrons. Next base: position 166,708,816 of record NC_090989.1, read on the forward strand.
GAAATACACAAATAATCATGATGTATAGCAGTAATAATAATAATAATTACTTTGGGAAGTATTCAAAATGAAACTGGGAATTTATTTTTAAATATGTAGACCACTGGGCCCCAACCTTCAGCTGAATGTTTAATTTAACATTAAATGTTTAAATTTAACTTGGCTTAAGAACCATGCCTAGATCAAAGGTTGGCAAACTTTTTCTGTAAAGGTCTAGAAAGTGAATGTTTTGGGCTTTGCAGGCCACATAATCTCTGTTGCAACTACTCAACTCTGCCACTGTAATGCAAAAGCTGCTGTAGACAATACATAAATAAATGGATGTGGTTGCATTCCAATAAAACTTCATATATGAACATTGAAATGTTCATTCATTAATTCCTTATAATTTTCAAACATCATGAAATATTCTTCTTCTGATTTTTTTGAACCACTTAAAAATATAGTAACTTCCTGGCTCTTGGGCTGTAAAAAAGCATACACCTGGCCAGATTTGGCCTTCAGGTCACAGTTTGCCAATATTTGCCATAGATGAAAAAGCATGGACTCTGGAATCTTCTTGACCTAAGTTTGTATTTCAACTCTGCTCTTTAGTAGCTGGTGACTTGAGCAAGCTACTTACCCAATGTGAGCCTGTTACATTTTCACCTGAGACAGGAAGGACTTCAGTAATACCTACTTCATCCTTGATGTGGCAAGACACTTGAAGAAAATAAAAGAGAGGGAGAGAGGGGCTAAAAATCCTGTGTGCTAAAACAACAACCGTGCTACTTGAACTATCATAGTAAACATGTTTTCTTTTTACATGCCAATCAGGGAACTAATTTGGACATAGGATTTAATTAAATGCAGTTGGCTGCTTCACTAATACACTTTTCTCTCTTCATCATATTCTATTACATAGTAGTCACTTCATTTGGGCATTTGTTATTGTAATGTGATGAGACCTCACCATAACGTGTCATGGAGTGCACCAGGCAGCATCTTTTATTTTTATATGACTAGGTTTTAATGGGATTTTACAATTTAGCTCTAGGACGTCTAGCCTGCCAAATCATTCAGCAAATGCTAAGGAAATTGTCTTAACTAGCACACTGCAAGTAAATGGTTCAATTTAATGCATCGTAAAAATAATAAAAACAGGAAAATAAAACGGATAGGAAAAAGGGGGAAAATCATTTTGGAGAAAAGCCTGGCTTTCTCCTGAATTAAGATTTTAGGAAACAAAGTTTATCTTTCATTTTTGGCAGATGTTATAGCTACTGTGATCATGATTTCCCACCACCACCACCCAAAAGAAGACACATTCTTAGTTTAATCACATTTACTTTATACTGTGCCTGACAAGTAATCAGTCATCCAGTCTCATTTCAGCAAACTGTCCCTGATAAAAGAGTCTTAAAGGAATAAGGCCTTAACCCAAAAGGATGAATATCCAAAAAACAGAATAAAATGTATGAGACTAGAAGCAAGTAGGTAGTGGTAGGGGTGGTGAAACAGTAAAGTTGTATATAGAAAACAAATCCACCTCTGTTATTTGTGGACCAAGAGAAAGATTGCAACTGGTGACCACATAACTTGTCAAAATATTTAGAAGCTAGAAATCAACCCCAATGCCATCCAAGGTCCTGTAGCCAATGTCTGGGAATAGTCCTCCAGCCTGAATGTTAAAAACCTGCCAGACTGCATGGTAGCACAAATATGCTGGGCAGCGCAGGGTGAAAGCCCTACCTGGGCTCAAGCTCAGGACTTTTGGGTGGTTACTACACTAAAGAAAACTATTAGAACTTATAATTAAGTTCAGCAAGGTTGCAGGATACAAGATCAATATACAAACATTAATTGTATTTCTAGACACTAGCAATAAATAATCTAAAACCAAATTTAAGAAAACAACTCCATTTATAACAGCATTACAAAGAATAAACTATTTAGACTTAAATTTAACAAAAGAAGTCCAAAATGTAAACTTTGATTATAAAACATTTTTGAAAGAAATGAAAGGCCTAAATAAATGGAAAACATTCCATGTTCATGTATTGGAAGATTTAACATAGCAATATTCCCCAAATTGATCTACAGATTCAACACAATCCCTGTAAGAATCCCAGTTGGCTTTTTTTTACACCAATTGGCAAGCTGATACTAAAATTCATATGGAAATGCAAGGGACTCAGAATAGCCAAAACAATCTTGAAAAAAGAAGAGTAAAGTTGGAGGATTCATATTTCCCAATTTTGAGACTAACTACAAAACTTTAGTAATCAAGACAGTGTGATATATGCCTTTAAGGATAGATATAGATTGTCTTAGTCCATCTGTGTTGCTATAAAGGAATACCTGAGACTGGGTAACTTATAAAGAAAAGAGGTTTATTTGCCTTACAGTTCTGCAGGCTGTGCAAGAAGCATAGCACTGGCACCTACATCTGGTGAGGACCTCAGGCTGCTTCCACTCATGGCAGAAGGGAAGGGGAGAAGTGTGTGCAGAAATCACAGAGATCAAAGAGTGAGAACAGAAGCAAGAGAGGGCGAAGGTGCCAGGCTCTTTTTAACAATCAGCTCTTGGGGAACTCTCAAAACTAATAGAGCGAGAATTCGCTCATTAATATGAGGACAGCCCCAAGCCATTCATAAGAGATCCACCCCCATTAGCCAAATATTTCCCATTAGGCCCCACCTCCAACACTGGGGATCAAATTTCAGCATGAGATTTGGAGGAGTCAAATATCCAACCCAAAGCATAGGTCAATGAAATAGAAATAAAAGCTCACATTTATGGTCAATTGATTTTCCACAAGAATGTCAAGACAATTTAATGGGGAACGGTAGTTTTTTTCAACAATGATGCTGGGATATTTACATATAAAAAGTGAGGTTTGATTCCTACCACACAGAAAATTTAACTCAAATTGGATCATAGACATAAAATTTAACTCAAATAGGATCACAGACATAAAATTTAAGAGGTAAACTTCTAAAACTCTTAGAAGTAAACATAAGAGTTCATCTTCATGACCTCAGGTTAGGCAAAGCCTTCTTAGATACAACACCAAAAGCACAAATGACAAAAGGAAAAGTAGGTAAATTAGATTTTATCAAAATTATGACTTTTGTGCTTCAAGGGACACCATCAAGAACGTGAAACGACAACCCACAGAATGAGAGAAAATATCTGCAATTGAAAGATAGCAGAATTTGCCACCTCAAAATACATCACTTTAGCATAAGGACTATTTTGAACTAAAGGCAATTAAGAAGAAGCAGATATAAGAAAAGCTCTCTTCTCTCCCGCTATTGCCTAAAAGCAGGACATACATTTGAACAGAAGTTAATCAACCCTAGACTCTTACCAGCCCAGAGACAGCACTAGCGCACTCTAAATAACTAAACTTACTGACTAACCCTTATCTTCCATTAGTCTCTCATATATTTATCTTCCTGCAATTTGCTGCCCTAGAAACTCAAAGTCTTTTTCCTTTGTCTTGTAGCTTTTCTGAAAATGTATTGCTTTTTGTTGTTGTTAAGATGCTATATAAGCCCTAGTTCCAGCCACTTCCTTGAATTAACCAGTTTCTCCACTATATTTATAAGATACACATGTCAATAAACTTCGTTTGTTTTTCTCTTGTTAATCTGTCTTTTGTTACAGAGCACAACCAAGAACCTAAAAGGATAGAGGGAAAAAGATTTTTTCCTCCTCTACACAATCATATATCTGATAAGGGATTTATATCTAGAATATATAAAAAACTCTTACAACTCAATCATAAAAAGATAAATAAACCAATTTAAAAATAAACAAAGGATTTGAATAAACATTTCCCCAAAAAAGGTATATAAATGGCCAATAAGCTCATGAAAAGATGTTCAATATCATTACTTATTAAGGAAATATAAACCAAAACCACAATGAGGTATCATTTCACACCCACTAGGACGCTATAATTGACAAGGCAGAAAATAACAAGTGTTGACAAAAATGTGGATAAATTAGAAACCTCATATATTTCTAGTGTGAATGTAAAATAATGCAGCCACTTTGGAAAACAGTTTGGCCGTTCCTCAAGAAGTTAGAGTTATCATATGACCTAGCAATTTCACTCCTATTTCAATGTACATTATTTAAATGTATGTTAATGTACATTAACTTAAATTCTAAGTACACCTAAATGGTCTAGGGCAGGCATTAGCAAACATTTTCTTAAAGGAACAAATATTAAGCTTGTTAGGTTTGTGGGTCATACATAGATTTATATAGTCTATGGCTGCTTTCAAAGGAAGTGACAATACACATCCAGACAAAACCTTATATATGAATGTTCACAGCAACATTATTCATAATAGCCAAAAAGTGGAAACAACTCAAATGTCCATTAGCTGACAAGTGGACAATGGAATATTATTTGACAATAAAATGAATGAAGTACTAATCTAGTCTATTACATGAGCCTTGAAAACATTATCCTAAATGAAAGAAGCCAGTCACAAAATGCCACCTACCACATGATTCCATGTATATAAAATGTCTAGAATAGGTAACTCTATATGGACAGAAATTAGATTAGTGATTGCCCAGGGCTGAGGGGTGGGAAGGAAATAGGGAGCAACTGTTAATAGGTACATAGGTTTCTTTTTGGTGTGATAAAAATGTTCTAAAATTGATTGTGGTGGTGGTTGCATAACTGTGAATATACTAAAAACCATCTAAATGGGTAGACTGTATGGCATATGAATATATCTCAATAAAGCTGCTTTGTTTTATTTTTAAAGACATTATACTATGCAGTTATCTGAAGAACTCAGTCTATCTAGACGTCCGCTGAGGGTGACTAGGGCAAACAACTTGAAACAAAAGCAGCCCTGGTTTCCAGCACAGAGGCTGTGATTTCCATGTCCCCTCCTACCCCTGACCCCTGACCCCATGCATGAACACCCTCAGCCCTGCAAGCTCAGACTGTGGGGGCCCAATTAGGTTCAAAGCTCCTTCTTCCTTCCTTGCTGTTCACTCAAATGTTTACTCAACTGTCTTTGAAAAGTAAAAAGAAAAACTTTGTGCTTGGGTATTTATAATATGTGTGGTCCCTTAAAAGTTGGGTTCTGCTCTTGCCTGTGTCTAAGGGCAGAACTCGAAGGAACTTTTTGGAGGCCTGCTACAACAAACATGTGTAGGCAGGTGGGACACTCCTTGACACTCAGATTGTTTCTCTTTCATGCTCAGACAACATGAAGGTCCTGTCCATGTCCTCCTCTTGTTTGAAAGCTGAGTGTCACAGAGTAGTGATGCAGTCAGTAGATTAGTTTCCTTGACCTTCACACTCTCACCCATGCACATTTTATTTTAATGAACATTAACTTAAATTTTAAATCCACCTAAAATGGTCTAGGGCAGGAATTGGCAAACATTTTCTTAAAGGGACAAATATTAAGCATGCTAGGTTTGTGGGTCATACATAGATTTATATGGTCTATGGCTGCTTTCAAGCTACAATAAAACTTAAAATTAAGAGGTATGGTTGTGTTCCAATAAAACTGTATTCATAAAATCAGGCAAAGGGCCCTGCAAGCCATAGTTTGCCAATTCCTGGTCTGGGGAAGCTCCTCTGTGATTTTAAAACCAAACCTTCTTATGTGACCGAGTAAACACGCTGACAATCATCTATCTCTAACTTTCCTAGTATTTTTCTCCTCTCCTCCCTAGAGAGGAGGCAAGGTTTTGTTTCCTGGAGAATTTAGCTTCCCTTGCTCCAGGGGAGAGTTGAAGATTTTGTTTTTAAAACATCAAATTTCAGAACAATACGATGATAATTACAATAATAGCTGACATTTACTGAAGGTTTACTAAGTGCCAGGCATGGTGTAATGAATGCTTTATGACAATTAAATTATTTCATCCTCACCACAACCCCATGAAATAGGATTTATTGTCATTCCCATGTGCTAGGAAACTGAAACCTAGGGAGCCAAGGCATAGATAGCTCTGGGAAGAGTAACGATTTCAATCTGAGAAGTCTGATTATAGAACCGGTGGCCTTAACTGCTACATGTATAAGAATGTTAGGATTGGTTGGGCCAGAGACGGAGGTTTTCAAAAATTGAATGGAAGGAAAGTACCCTGAACCCATAGAAAGCTGGATTCCCCCAAAACCAGGGAATGGAAGGGCTCAATGGAGGTGAAAACACACGCCCCACTCCCGCACAGAACAGTATGAGTTGACAAGACCTTTAATGGAGTGAGTCCCACTCACCCTACTCACCCCACTCACTCTCTTTAATGGAGAGACCCACATGGGTCCCTACAGACTAAGCACCAAGCTTAATGTTTTTAAAAGATGGTATGAAATCCCAGTAGCCAAGTCAGAATGGAAGAGGGGCCTTCGGAACTGCTCTCCCTCAAATGAACACAGGTTAAGGAGAAACACAACGGTCACCACCAACTGGTTTTTCTGGACATTTGTTAAGTCCCTGGGACCATTTTCCAGCCCTGGAGGGAGGGGTGCCCAAAAGAACTGATTAGACACCATGCCTAGTAGATTGGTGAGGTTTGAGTTAGATGTAGTTTAATCCAGCAAACTAAAGAAATGTAAGTTTCCTTGTAACGAAGAATCATAGAACAAATTCACACTACAAAGTTAGAGGAAAGGGGCGGGGATGGTAAAGAGACACTATCTGTGGTGATGGAACAAAAATAAGAAGTTTTCGTTTCTTGTTTGAAAGAGTAGAGTTGGTCCTTGGAGGAACTACTTTTGAGGGATAAGGGGGGATGATATAAATAATCTAATTCAATCATGATGATCAAAGCAAGAAGTTACTCAACGCTGTCCTAAGAACCCACACTAAACCTGCTTTGTGTTTCTGTGCTAAACAATACTGCGACCAAATGATAAATATTAATAACTTGCTTGCTCCAAAGAATACCTGCTCCTGGAAGATAAGACTCTGAGCTAACTAAAGAGCTTACTTATCAAGACTAACACCAACATTTGCTTCAAAATTTCACCTTTTTCCCACCAATCAAAAATTAATATGCCATAAACTCAGCCCAATTCCAATCGCTTTATGTGTCACAAGACTTGCCTTAAAATCATCGTAAACTTTATAAACATCTTTCCCTGACCTCCCCCCTCTGAGACACTACTAAGATTCTGTGAAGGTATTCTTCCTACTGGAGCAAGTCTAATAAACTTAGCTTTCCTTGATCAACAGGTTTTTCCGGTGGTCCTTTTGAGGAGTTGGCAGTTGACAATGTAAAGTGGATCACTTAGAGATACTGAGATAATACTGAGGTAACCACCTGAAAACAGAAATGGTTAAAGGGTTTCCTTTCGGTCATGGGGAGGGGCAGGGCTGGGGACAATTGCATTTCATAATAAGCCTTTCTGTACAAATAATTTTTTAAACCATGTGTGAGTATTACTCTGATAAAAATATATAAAACTTTTTAAAAAAATATTAGGAATATAATGGCTCTTAGGCCATTTTCCCCAACCAGGAGAGGCAGCTCTTCTCTTTCTGGATTTAGCCCTAAAAACAATATAATATTGAGCTAACAAAGAAACATTACAAGTAATGTCCATCCCTGTTGGACAAACTTAAAAGTCATTGCATAATAGGCATATTTACAGGTACAGATGAGGCCAAAAGCCAGTGTCATTGATGCACCCTTTATCTGCTGCTGTAGGACTTCCTACAGATAATGATCATGTTTATGAATTGACCCAAATGCGTTTGGGATTGGGTCCCACTCTATCCTCCCCACCAACACACACTTGCTCCCATTACCCACATTCCCAGCCAATTCCTACTCGTAACTTTCCTTCAACAAGAAAATATCACAAGGGAAGATGTCATTTTTCTTATAGGACAGACCTTTTTCCTGGGCCCCAATTATTTTTTAATCTTAAATCTTAGAGAGGAAATCACCTTTGCAGATTAGAAACCACAGTTTCTGCCTAGCTCCAGCTAGAGTTTACCTCTAAAGCATGTTACTATAAGAGCACTATGTTTGGAGGAAGTATTTGGAAGACTGAGGGGAGAGCTTAGAGGGTAGGTTATGGGAGTCATTTGAGAGGTCTCAGCAGAACAAATGCAAATATGCTTCTGTTCAAAGAATAAATGTACATGTGAAGAGCTTTGAAAGCACATTTCTAAATACACACACACACACACACACACACACAAATGTCATGTGCAAAGATCCTTTTTATTACAAACACCATAAAACAAGTTGAGTCTGGGTCCCCTTTTCCCAGACCTTGGAACAAAAGAAAAGCCATTCACTAAGTCAAACTTGTCACTTCCACACTTCAGAATTCAACCCCAGAAATGGCTAAGATATACTTTTATGACAGTAGTGTGGCTTTTTTTTTTTTTCAACTTCAACCCCTGGTTGGGGTAAGGTCTAACAGGAATACTAATGTGTTTACTCAATAACCATTTGTTCAATAATATCTGCTGGGCATCTCTACCTGCCAGGCACAATTCTAGGCACCAGGGATAGAGGTAAACACTACCACAGTCCCTGCTCACAAAACATTCCAATCTAATACTTTGCATATAGTAGGCACAGTATAAAACTTTGATGACTAAGTGAATAATAAAGTAGAAAATTAAGTCTAAAATATAATAAAATCACACCTCAGTGGTAGGCTTTTCTAATTCTCTTGAAATATATTTTTAGATGTCAATAAAAAAGTAACTAAATTGGAAAATACACAATGATGGGAAATATCTATGATACTACCCTAGGGACAAAACACAATATAAAACTCCATATACAGTTTTGTTTGTTAACAAGAAAAATATATATATAGCTTCACAAAAGGGGGAAAAGTCTATAGTCAAACAATCCAAAGTGCTAACTGTAATTTTCTTTAGAATTAGAAATTTGTTTGTTTTCGTATTTTTACCTTTCTATTTTTCAATTTCCCTATACTAAATATGCATTCTTTGTATAAGGAGGAAAGTATATTTTTCAGCAGAGAAAAAAAAAAAATCACTGCACTAATTCTACACGTAGGAACCCAAGAACTAGAAGATCTTCAGAAAACATACTGGTCTGACAAGCTAGCTAGTTTCCATCAAGTTTTCCTCAATACTACAAGACAACTTTATTTTTGTTTCTCAAACCTTATCTCTGGGTGGCGTGGGAGTTGCTAATCCCCAGAAAAGAAACCAGCAACTCTGGCTCCACGAAGAAAACAGAAGAAACCTTTAACAGCAGCACAATCCAGGAAAAAAATAAGGAACTTTTTAAAGGCAGCATACACCTGGCACAGCGGAGCTCTTAAAATCACAGCAGTCTGGAAATGTTAAATGATCTCTTATTATTTTTATTTCCTCAGTTCCTGAACTAATGAAACTTGTAATAATGTATTTCATATTTCGTTTCTATAAAAGAAAATTTTCCTTAAAACATAAATGGCAACTATCATAGAACAAATAGACACTAACAATTTTATACAATAATAGCTAACGATTTTTTACATGCTTTCCTATGTTATAGACACTGTGCTATCCATTGCACAATGCAATTATTTCATGTAATTCTGAGTCCCATGAAATAGATTCCATTATTATTATACTTAAGAGGAAACTAAAGAGAGAGATGATAAATGATTCACCCAAGGTCATAATGCTAGGTAGAAGGGGTCTCGCTGCACCTCATACCCCAAAGACTAAGCTTCTTATTTACTGTTGTTTTTCTCTTCCTGCACTACCAAGAAATTTTTAAAACATTATATTCAATTTTTTTTTCTAACAACTGGGAGGGGTGAAAAAAGCAAGCTTCAAGTCTTAACAACGTCTATTCATGCTTTTACTCATCTTTTCTTCATTTTTTCAAGAACGTAAGGCTTTGGGGAAGGAAACATCCTAAAATAATTTCTTAAAGGCTAAAAGAATCAGCTGTTACATATTATTTGATCATTTCCACATCACTTTTTGTATCATATCTTATACTGAAAAAACACATGCCACACCGTATTTGGTATTTCTACCAGTCTCATGGGGTTCAACACAGAAAACTGTGTAGGCAGAATAATATTCCTTCTGATGAATTTATTGCTTCAACTTAATATTTAGAATGTAGTGGAAAGAATCAATAGGCATATATTCTTCTTGGTAGTCAAACCCAGTGCTTGCTTTGTACATATTCAACATATCAACAGCTTGAAAATGGTTGGAAAAGGATACTGTTGAAAATCTCAGGTGCAAAAATAGTGGATGGGAGAGGGATTGTATGAGACAACAGCATGTACACACTCAAGAAGCATTATTCTGGCCCAGCGGGGTGGCTTCACACCTGTAATCCTAGCACTCTGGGAGGCTGGTGGATGTTTTGAGCTGAGTAGTTTGAGACCAGCCTGAGCAAGAGCGAGATCCCGTCTCTACTAAAAATAGAAAGAAATTAGCTGGACAACTAAAAATATATAGAAAAAATTAGCCGGGCATGGTGGCGCATGCCTGTAGTCCCAGCTACTCGGGAGGCTGAGGCAGAAGGATTGCTTGAGCCCAGGAGTTTGAGGTTACTGTGAGCTAGGCTGATGTCATGGCACTCTAGCCCGGGAACAGAGTAAGACTCTGTCTCAAAAAAAAAAAAAAAAAAAAAGAAGCATTATTCTCTTATATTATTTGATATTTGGTAAACTTGGTACTTGCTGGGTTGGGTGTAGATAAGATAGTCCTATTCAAATCATGACACCAAAGAGTAGTGCTTCTCAACTTCCAGGGCCCTTAAGAAAAATCGAGACTCATGGATTCCATTTGCAGAGATTCTGCCTGTCCTGGGAATCAACACTTGACAAGCCTTCCCCAGTGATCTGCATGCTTGATTCCTACTTTGAGAAATACTGTTGTGAATAAAAGCACAGGCTCTAGAGTTGGCTATATCTAAGTCTGAATCATGGCCCTGCCACTCATGGACAGCGTGTCCTTAGTCCAGCAACTTAATCTCTCTAAGTCTCAGTTTCTACATCTGCAAAATGGAAGGATTACAAGAATGTTTTTTAGTGTTGTTGTGAGAATTTTAAAATAGAATATATATATATATTATTATTTCAAAAGAGGAATCCCAAAGCTCTAAAACACCCTTCTGGCTTGCTCTCTTTACTTCTCAATCTCCTCTCAGGGATAATGATTCACCTTCACATTTTCTCTTAGTTAAATGATCCATAAGTATTAATCTTGGCTTCCTTTGATTATGAAGTCCCCAAATTTTATAAAAGCCTTACTTGGCATTCAAACAGTTCTCTGTACACTTCAAAATATTAGAACATCAGGAGAGTCTATTGCCTAATTTGGGCTTAGTTGGTACAATAATTGTAACTGGTCTTCCCAGATCCGTTCATGCAGTGAATAAAATAAATTCCAAAGCACAGAAGAGCAATTAATTAGTTATCAAAGTATTGTGCAGCTGTTTTCTAATAAGAGCATTCTATATATCTATTTGATTTGTAAAAGATAAATACACACATACACACCCAAGAATTGACACTAAACTCTATTATCTTTGAATAATATATGAGTTGGATTTTCAGTTTCTAAAACTTACAGAACTTTTACAAAAACATTATGCTATAGTTTATATTATAAAGAAGGGTGAAAATATGTTTTGATATTGAAATTCAGTTTTCCAGAGGATTTGTGGTTTTGTCTTTTTATTGATATATAATATTCCTACAGTTAAGTCCATAAATCCTAAGGGCACTGCTCAAGGAATTTTGACAACGAGAGCACACTCCTATAACCACCACTGAGATGGAGACGTAGAACACCCACCACCAGCACCACAAAAGCTTCCTCTTGCCCCTCTCAGTCATTACCTCCCACATAGGTAACTCCTATTCTGACCTTCCTCACCACGGATTAATTTCATTTACTTTTGAACTTCAAATAAATAGGATCATAAAGTATGCACTCTTGTCTGTCTAGATTTCCCCCTTAACATTATGTCTGTGACATTGATCCATATTTTTTAATGTTAACAGTAGTTCCTAATTTATAAATCAATGGATAGTATTCTATTGTATGCCTGTGTCACAAATTATTTACCTACATACGGACATTTATCTGTCTATGGGTTGTTTCAGTTTGGGACTATTATGAGTAAAGTGATACTGAACATCCCTGTTCCTGTTTTTGAGCACAAACGTGTACATTCTTTTCTGGATGGTAGGGTAGGTAGACATTTAGTTTTAGTTAACACTGTCCAAAAAATGTCAGTACGATGATTTTATCAATTCACACTCCCACTAGCAGTAAATGAGTTCCAGTCACTTCACATCCTCCCCAACCCTGTTATTCTGTCTTTTCCATGTTAGCCATGATGAAGGACGTGTAGTGATGATTCATTGAGGTTTTAATTTGCATTTGCCTCATGATCAATGAAACTGACCATCTTTTCTTGTCCTTACTGGGCATTTAGATATCATCTTTTTTATATTCCTCTCAAGCTTTAGCCCATTTGTCTATTGTTTTTTTCTTTTCTTTTGCTTTTTAATAAACTTTTGGGGGAATAATTTTGGATTTACAGAAAAATTGTAAATATAGTACAAGGCATTCCTGTATACTCCTCACCCATTTTCACCTAATGTTAACAGTTTACACTACCATAGTACATTTGTTCAAACTTAGAAATTCACATTGGTACATTACTAATAACTGATCTTCAGGCTTGATTTAGATTTCTCCAGTGTTTTCACTAGAAAGTCCTCTTTCTGTTCCATGATGTACACCAGGATACCACACTGCATGTAGTCATTATGTCTCTTTAGTCTTCTCTGATCTGTAATAATTTCTCAGTCTTTTCTTGTTTCTCATGACCTTGACAGTTTTGAGAATTATCAATCAGGTATTTTTTAGACTGTCCCTCAATTTGGATTTGTCTGATGTTTTTCTCATGATCAGATGGAGATTTCGGGTTTTGGAAAGAAAATGACACAGGTGGAGTGCCCTCTTCATCATAACCTATCAGGGTTACATAACATCAATATGACTTATCACTGGTGATGTTAACCTTGAACTCTTGGTTAAGGTAGTGTTTACCAAGCTTCTACCACTCTGGGAAGTTATCTTTCCCTTTCCATACTCCATTCTTTGGAAGTGAGTCATTAAATCCAGCCAACATTGGACATCTTTTCTTTTTGATTTACAGTTTTTTAATGAATTCTGGGTACAAATCCTGTATTGGATGATATATACATATATGTTATATATATTCTCTGCAGTCGGAGAATATACTCTGTATGATTTCAATCCTTTGACATTTGCCAACACTTTGTTTATGACCCAGCATATGGTTTATTTTAATAAATGTTCTATATGCACCTGAAAAAGAATGTGCATATTTTGTGTTTTTTGGATGCAGTGTTATACAACACACACACACATGCAAGTTTATTAAGTGTATTGCTCAAATATTTTATATCTCTACAAAATTTTTTGTCTGAGATACATGTGTTAAAATCTCTCACTGTGATGATTATGGATTTGTCTATTTCTCCTTTTATTTGTATCTGTTTTGTGTTTTTTGTAATTTGTCATAGACTCAAATGTCATTAGGTGCCTACAAATTTAAGATTGTTATGTCTTCCTGTTGAATTATCAGTTTAATCATTAAGAAATGCTCCTCTTTATCTCTGGTAATAATTTTTGTCTCAAAGTTTATTTTTTCTAGTACGAGTATACATAAACCCCCTTTGTTTTAGTTAGTGTTTGTATGCCATACCATTTTTCATCTTTTGAATTTCAACTTTTCTGTGTCTTTATGTTTAAGGCATGTCTCTTGTAAGCATATATTATTGGGTTATTTTTTAAATCCAGTCTGACAATCTTTGCTGTTAATGGAAATGTTTTGTCCATTTACACTTAATATAATTACTACCATGTATGGATTTAAATCTGCCACTTTGTTTTCTATTTATCTCATCTCTTTTGTGTTCCTTTTTTCTCCTTTCTTGCATTCTTTTTGATTAATCAAGTAATTATTTTATCATTACATTTTCTCCTTTTTATTAGATTATTGATCAAACTTTTTTCTTTTTCATTTAGTATTTACCCTAGATACTGCAACATACATCCAGGATTTATTAATCTATCCTAGATTAGTAATTGTAAAACTTCTCAGATAATGCAAGAATCTTAACACTTTCATTACTCTCCTCCTGCCTTTTGTGCTATTGTTGTCATGTATTTTAATTCTACACATATTTTCATTTCACTAGATCTTATTATTACTGTTTTAACGAGTCAATATTTATTTCAACTTTCCCATATATTTATCTTTCCTACTTCTTTTCGTTCCCTCCTGCATTTTCATGCTTCCATCTAAGATCATTAACTTTCTGGTGAAGAACTCCCCTTGTGCTTATTTTAGTGTGTGTTTACTAGGAACAATTTCTCTTCTTTGTTATTTGAATAATAATGTCTTTATTTCATCCTCAATTTTGAAGGATACTTTCACTGGTATAGAATTCTTCTTTGGCAATTATCTTATTTCAGCAATTTATATATATCCTTCCATTATCTACTGGCTTTCACTATTTCTTTTGAAAGATCAACTGTCAGTTTATTATAGCTCTTGTAAAGGCAATTTGTCTTGTTTTTTCTAATATGATTCAGATTTTCTATTTATGGGTTTTAGTACTTTTTGTTGTGATATTTTATATTTATCCTGTTTGGGGTTTGTAGAGCTTCATGAATTTGCAGTTTGATATCCTTTTGGAAATTATTTGGCCAGCATATCTTCAAATATTTCTTCTGTTCTATTTTTCCTTTCCTCCCCTTCCAGAACTTCAATTAGATATATATTAGACATTTTTAGCAAGTTGTATATGTGCCCTATGCTAATATCTGTACTTTCCTTTTATTTTTCCTCTCTACACTTCAAAATTAATATTTTCTACTTACCTACTTTCAGCCCACTAACTCTCCATTCTGTTGTCTAATCTGCAGTTAAACTCATTTTTTAACTTCTTAATCCTTTCTGTTCTATAATTTCCATTTGATTATGTTTCCATAGATTCTAATTTTCCGGTAATATTCTTTATTTTTAAGTCTACTTTAACATATTAATTATATTTGATTAAAATTATATTTCTGTTAACCTCAACATCTATATCACCTACAGGCCTATTTCTATTGCTGATTTTTTTCCCTCTTGGCTCTTGTCCTTTGGTCCTGTTTCCTGGCCTACCTGGTAATTTTAGATTAAATGCTGACAGTGCGCATGAATGATTGTAGAGACTCTGGATGATATTATATTTCTCCAGAGAAGATTTTATTTTCTTCTGCCTAAAAGGCAGGAAACCCTGATCCAATCAGAGGATGAAATAATTGGAGGCTATTTTTAAGACTTTGTGAAAGCTGATCTATTACTGATTTATCTCTATCATCAGTCATAATACTTCAGAGTTCCCATTTAAAGGTCTGGAGAATTTACTGGGATCCTTGGCAGGTTCTAAATTGTAATTTTTGTTTCTCCTCAGCACTGTGAGATGGCCAAAAGCTCTAATTAGTTTTTCAGCCTTTTAGTAACTACTTTTTTCTAGGTTTCATAGCCTCTCATTCCACTGATGCCCAGTTTAGGAATTAGGTAATGACTTGAAGGGAAATTATAATATGTAGAGAATGCTGGGATCACTCTTCTGAAATTCCCATTCCTTCAGAATCTTGACACTCTTAAATTCAGGGTACTTTAGTACCCCTGAAGTTCAATTTTGGTCTCCTCTTCCTAGTGATATTGCTGTAAGCTCTAGACCCCTGCATTCTCTTCAGTCTCTATGCCCCACAAGGCAAATTAACTAATGTCCTAAGGGCAAAAGCATTAGTAAATTCAGGGCTTACCATTTGCTTTTCCTTTCTCTTCCTGGCCACTCAAGTTTTGGCTACCTTGGTTATTGTCTGATGGCTTCAACAAACTGTTATTTTGTATTTCACTGAGAATTTATAGTTGTTCTCAGTGAAAGGATTAATTCCCAGGGAATTTGGTTTAAATTTACCCTACTGCTTTCTCAACCACTAAGAAAGTTGAAATCAACCTTTAAATAGAGTGATACTATGCCCAGTTTTCCTGGGATGGTTCTGAGCCATGTCTCTTATCTTTGAATATATTAGTAGTTATTACTACCCCTTTCACTCTCAAAAGTGTCCAGTATGTACAACAAATTACATGATTTTCCGCCCCTAAAGGTGATTTCTCTTTCTTCCTGCCTCCATTAAAATAACTATTAATTACCTGGTTTGTAAGAATAAAGAGGCCGGGTGCGGTGGCTCATGCCTGTAATGCTAGCACTCTGGGAGGCTGAGGCGGGCGGATTGTTTGAGCTCAGGAGTTGGAGGTTGCTGTGAACTAGGCTGACACCACGGCACTCTAGCCGGGGCAACAGAGTGAGGCTCTGTCTCAAAAAAAAAAAAAAAAAAAAAAAAAAAAAAAGAATAAAGGATGTTATCTGGCTGAACAATAAAAAAACACAGATTTCACTTATATTACCCTCCCATGCCTCAGAATTAGTATCTCTTCTATTTACTTGCAGTCTGACACATCATTCAGAATCCAACAAAACTTTTCTGTTTTTAAGGATCAAGGATATTTCCACATCCTCAAGTGGATAATAAATTCCAATGTCTAAAAACTCATCATATCATGTATGCAAATATAAATATATATATATATATATATGTACAATATACCCATTCACAAAACTCAACTGTTTTTCTGTATGTGTAACTTTCATAGTATCTTAGGACTAAAAGAAATCTTAGAGATAATTGAATTCAGCCACATATATCTCCTTTCTGCAGATAAAGACACAGAGGTCCTAAAAGTTAGTGTAGGGTGACCTAAATAATTTATCCAACATCACAGGTAGACCCTAAACTCTCTTGATTCCTAATCCAATACAATTCCTTCTCTACATACTGTCCAACCCAGGTTTTTCCCTATTAGCAAACTCTTCCTGCTTCTACAACAGTAAACACCTCCTGCTTCTATATTCTAGTACACAAGCATAAAAGGATTTGAAAATTTTTTCTTCTAGGACATAAAGGGCAAAATATCTCCTTTCTCAGAATTTCATAAAGTAACATTTATATTTTTATTCACTAAATGTTTGCCAGAATACCCATTGGGTAGCCCCCAAGGATTTGGAGATGCAGATGGTTCATTAGGATTCTTTGTTTATTTCAACTGGAAGAATTTACAGAGTACATGATTTATTAGGTCGCTGTACCAGACACATCTGGTGCCCTGAGTCACATCCGCCTAGCCCTACATCTGATTTTAACCAGATTGGAATAGAAAATCAATGAATCTTAAATTTGCTTCACCTTATAGCATCCCACCTCTAGCCCACACTGAGTATCTTTATTTTCTGCTCCACTGCTGTCTTGGATTCTAGCAGGAGTTTTCCTGGCCCATATATACATGCAGAGAAAGAGCAGGGAGCAATCTTGACCAAGGGACAGGAGCTAATGAATAAGCACTTGCCTTCCAACCATTGTGTGGACAATTCTGGGAGATGTTCCATGTGCTTCTTAGAATGTTCCAGTAGAATTAAGCCCTGTTGCCCACCAGTAGTCTTGAAACATCACCCTTATGTTTCTTTGTTTTTTCCTTTTCTATCTCATTCTTCCTGCTTCCTTATACCTACTCGCACGATCATATTTTGGAGAAACACAAACCACATAAAACTCAAACAATAAATTTTTCCATTTACAAAATGTCCTTATCTCAAAACCTTCTCATCTTCAGTTTCACATGTGAAGACTACTCCTTAGCTTCTGTTTCTATGGCATGTCTACCTAGATAGTAAAAGATAATAACTATAATGAATGTGTTCTATTACAGTGCCATCTAGTGGCGAGGATGAATCAA
The DNA here is from genome assembly GCF_041146395.1 of Eulemur rufifrons. Lineage (NCBI taxonomy): Eukaryota > Metazoa > Chordata > Mammalia > Primates > Lemuridae > Eulemur > Eulemur rufifrons. Next base: position 166,726,687 of record NC_090989.1, read on the forward strand.
AGCCCATGGCAACTAAGTGACCATGGTGTAAATATCAAACTTAAACACTGGTAATTTCACATTACCTGAGCTAGACAGATGTATTCAAGAGCAGGCAGTCTTACCACAATTCCACTGAAGGTCAAAAAGATAAATGTTTGTGACAGGATATTAAAAGGTTGGGATAATTTTATGATATGTAGGTAACACAAGCTAAGACAATGATAAAGATAATCAAATCTCACGCATGAAAAGCCAAAAGCTAATCACTAACAAGGTCAGGTGCAGCTTTACCTCTGTGTTTTGATTTAGCTGAGCATAAAGTCATATTAAACATACAAAGTTGGTTCTTACAGTGTAGAAATCTGCCCCAATAGCCAGTGTTAAAAAGATCTCAGGATAGAAAAAATGAATAGTAACATAAAGTAATAATAGCAGCTACCATTTAATGAGTACTTATTATGTCCCAGGCTCTGTGCTAAGTATTTTATCCATGTGATCTCATTTAATTTTCACAACAAGCCTACAGGGTGGATACTACTGATATTCTCATTTTTCAGATAAAGAAACAGAAAAATTACTAAAGTTCCCAAGGTCACACACTCAGTAAAAAGCACAAAAAGGTTCAAACAGGTCTATTTGGCTACAAAGTCTGTTCTTTTACCCAGTTCATATCTCATGCTGCATTAGAAATCATGACTAATTGTATGCCAGGCATATTGTTAGTGATCAGTGTCATCCATAAGGACCCTCCATTTTGCAGATGGAGTGCTGAAAACAGTCATGGTTAAATACCTTGCCTCATGTCATCTAGAAATCAGTGGCCTGCTTGAATAAAGACTTCTTGCTCACTGGACCCTAGTCAAACATACATTGTTTCTCTTGACTGACTTCTGCCAGCAATTAATTTATATCCTCAAGCAAAAGATCTGATTGCCTTATCTTACATTGTATAACTGAAAATGCTATTATTAGATAAGATATTCTACAGAACTATGAAATATATCTATTCCAAAGAATTTAACTCTGTGCCATCTTCTGACAGTGAATTTCACAGTTCAGCCAAGTTTGGGTGAATCAGAACCCAATGGTAAGCACATATAGTCCTGACAGTTCAACCTAACACAAGAATCAGGGGTGAGATAGATTTACTATCACAGGGCATGTGAGCCTAATCCTGACAAGAGAGAGAATCTCCCCAGCTATAGACTGGTCCCTCTTCTCAAGAAAGAAGAAAAAAGCTTTTGGAGTCTGTCAAACAACCATTAGCACAACCTTGGATGGAATATTTAATCTTTCTGAGACTTAGTTTTCCATCTTTGATTAAGAAAAATGAAACCAACTTCACAGAGTGGTGGTGAGGATTTATCTACACAAATAACTAAGAATAATACATAATATATAGTAAATTTTAAATGCTTTTCTCTTCTTTTATTTTCATTCTTTGTTCCATAAAGAGTTTGAAATTATTGATGAAAATAATCTCCAAAGATCTTACCTCTCTTCCTCCTTCCTCTGGTCTAGTGTAGATAAATTCTTGCAGCAAGTTTAATACAGTATTAGACTCTAGAAATGAATACTTTTGAAATATTTGGGCTTGCCAATGGAGGACAATTTAGCAATATCTAACAACTTATAAATGCAAATGCTGTTTGATCTAGCAATTTCACCTCTGGGAATTTACCCTAGAGATAAATGATTTATGTATTGGGCTATTCATTGCAGCATTAATTTTAATAGGAAAACATTTTTTAAAATCTTAATGTCTATCATTAGAGGATTGATTATACAAATTATGGTAATCCATACAAGGGAATAATATGCAGCTGGGAAAAATTCTGGGATGAATTTTCAAGTGAGAAAAGCAAAATATAGAACATTATGTATAATATACTACCATTATATTAATATAAAAAGATGGAGAAAAATAATAAATGTTAATATTTGCTTATATATGCATAAAGAAACTCTAGAAAGATACCCAAAAAATGTGTGGTTTCTGGTGGACACATGGAAAACTGGACGCATGGGTGAGGTGAGTAAAAAGGAGATTTTCCCCCTATTAGACTTTTTTAAAACCAATGGCAAAACTTTAATAAAATAATTGAATGTTTAAGGTATTTTAATTGTATCTACTTCCAAAAGAAAAGAAGACCAGAAAGTATGTCATCTTATCTCACATAGCTTCTACTAGACAAATAGATGTACTGAGCTATAAAGTACTAGATTTTTCCATGTAACAACTGTCGTCACATCCTGGAGACATAGAGCCACCAACATCTATGACTATTTCCCTCTTTCTATTTTGGTCACTATTTTATTTCTCTGATGCTTTTCCAATAAAAGAATCATATGATAGCCATATGGGACACAGTTTCACTGCTGACTTTTAGCATAACTGACAATGCATGCCATGTGCCCTTTCATGCCTTTTCAGGCAAACTTATGACCCTCCACCAAACTGTGAATCATACTACTAATTTTTGAAAATGTCAAAATCTTGTACTCCTAATCAGGAAGAACGCAGAGAACCACATGGTAAACACTCTTCTGATGGTGTTATATTTAGTGAGCACTTCCTTATTTGAACTCTTCTTTCTCCACTTAATGTGTATCACTCCAGCATAAGGAAAATTAGAGTATTTTTCTTTTAGAATATTGGCGACGGTCATTCCCTGACTTTCATAATATATATTCATCAATATGACTTAAAATGTCCAAAACTGACTTCTTGATTTCCCACACTAAATTTGCTACTATCCAAGCATTCCCTGTGACAGTGCATCACACTTCCATTCACCCAGTTGCTCAGAGCCAAAAACTTTGGAGTCAACTTTGATTATACTCTCTCTCTCATATTCCATATCCAATCTATTAATAAAATTTTCCAGCTCTACAATAAAATATTTTAATTTGGAAATTAAGCAATATACTTATAAATAACCCATGTGTCAAAGAAGAAATCTCAGGAGAAATTAGACAATATTTCAAATTAACACAATTAAAATGCATGAAAATTTGTGGGATGCAGTTAAAGCAGTGCTAAGGGAGAACTGATAGTTTTAAATGATAATGTTAGTAAAGAGGAAAAGTCTAAAATCAAAGATTTAAATTTCCATCTTAAGAATCTAATAAAAGAGCAAATTAAACCCTAAGTAAATTTTAAAAAGAAAATAATAAAGATAAGAAATTAATAAGATAGAAAACAGAAAGATAATTTTAAAATAAACAAAAAAAAGTTGTTTCTGTATAAAGATTAATCACATTGATAAATCCCTAGCAAGACTTACCCCCTCTCCCCCCAATAAAAGGCCCAGAAATTGTCAATATCAGGAATAAAAGAAAAGTTACCATAACAGGTCCTAGAGACATTAAAAGGATAATAAGGAAATGTTACTAACAACTTTATGCCTATAAAATTAACAAGTCATATTGAATGAACAATTTTCTTTAAAAACACAACTTATAAAAGTTGGTAGAGAAAAAAATTATAAAATTTTGAATAGCCCAATATTTATTAAGGAAACTGAATTTGAATCCATAATAAAAAATCTTCCCACAAAGAAAACTCTAGGTCCAGATGGTTTCACCGGTGAATTCTATCAAACATTTAAGAAAGAAATAATAACACTCTTAAACAAACTCAGAATATAGGAAAGAACCCTTTACAACTCATTTTATAAGGTAAAGACATTACAAGAAAATAAAATTACAGGCCAATATCCCTCATGAGTGCAAATGCCAAAATATTCAACAAAATATTAGTAAATTAAATCTAGAAATACATAAAAATAATTCTGTATTATGAACAAGTGAAGTTTATCACAGCAATGCAAAGTTGACTCGATATTCAAATAGTAATCAATTCAATCAATGTAATTAACCACATTATCATGGAAATAAATCAAATGATCATTATAATAAAAACACAAAAATCATTTGATAAGAAAACACTCAGAAAACCAGTAATGGAAGAGAAACTCCTCATTTTGATAAAGGGTGTCTATGAAAAACATACAGCTAATATTATACTAAATGTTGATATATTAAACACTTTACCCCTATGATCAGGAATAAGGCAATGATTCTCACTCTGACCACTTTTATTAAACATAGAATTGGATATCTCAGTACAAAATAGGCAAAAAGGAAAGAGCAGAGAAATTGAAAAAGATAAAGGAAAACAGTATTTACAGATGACTTCATTGTCTACACTGAAAATCAAAAGCGACTATTTTTTTTAACAAACTACCAGAATTAAGTCAATTTAGTAAAATTACAGGATACAAGGTCAATATAAAAAAATTAATTTTATTTCCCTATACTAGCAACAATCAGAAAATGAAATTTCAAAATATCATTTATGATAGCATCAAAAAACATATGCACATAGTAATTCATTTAGAAAAAAGAATCTTTACACTGAAAACAATGCAATACTGAAAGAGTAATTAAAGTAAACATAAATAAATGGAGAAGCATACTATCTTAATGGACTGAAAGATGCAGTATTATTAATAAAATGTCAACTATTTTCAAGTGAATTTATGGATTCAACACAAACCCCATCAAAATCTCATCCAGATGTTTTTTGTAGAAATTGACAAAGTAATTATAAAATGTATTTGGAATTTAGAATAACCAAAACAATCTTTAAAAAAAAAAAAGAAAAGCCAAATTGAAAGATTCCTATTACCTAACTTCAAGACTTACTATAAGCCTACAGTAATTAAGACAAACATGGCAAAATAATTCAATGGGGAAAGAATAGTTTTTTTTCAACATATGGTTCTGGATCAAATGAATAGTGTATGGAAAAAAGAAATGAAACTCAGCCCCTATGTCACATTATACACAAAAATTTTCTTGAAATAAATCATAGATCTAAACATAAAACTAAATTATGATATTTCTAGAAGAAAAAGTAGAATTCCTTCATAATCTTGAGGTAGGCAAAAATTTCTTAGGCAAGACAAAAAATTAATTTCAATTTAAAAATTAATAAATTAGACTATAACAAAATTTTATACATCAACACTTCAAAAGACCCTGTAGAGAAATTGAAAAGGCAAGCCCCAGGTTGGGTGAAAATATCTGATAAAGTTCCTGAATAAAGAACATATAAAGTGTCACTTAACTGTACAATTAAAAATGGTTGAATGGTAAATTTGTGTGATATATATTTTACTGTAATAAAAAAGGCAAAAAAAATAAATAACTCCTAAATTTCAATAATAAAAAGACAAAAAAAATGGGCAAAAGATTTGAACAGATATTTCACAAAAGAAGATACACAAATGGCCAGTAAGTACATAAAAAGATGCTCAACTTATTAGGAAATAAGGAAATACACATTAAAATCACAATAAGCAATAATTCACTTCTTGTAAAATGACTAAAATTAAAAAGACTGACAATACCAAGTGTTGGCAAGCATGTGGAGCAACTAGTGGTCTCAAACATTGCTAGAGGAAATGCAAAATGGTACAAACAGTTTAGTAGTTTTTTAAAACAATTTCACAACTTCAACACTATTGGCATTTTGGGTCAGATAGTCTTTGCTGTGAGAGGCATCCTGTGTATTACAGTATGTTTAGCAGTATCCTTGGCCACTACGCACTAGATCCAGTAGCACCCCCACAGTCATGAATATAAAGAATGTCCCCATACATTGCCAAATGTCCCTTGAAGGGCAAGACTGCCTCCTGTTGAGAACCACTTATCTACTCTATGACCCAGTCATTGCACAACCAGTTATTTACTCAAGAGAAATGAAAGCATATGTCCTAAAAGAGATGCATTGGACTAAATGTTCACGTCCCTTGAAAATGCGTATGTTGAAATCCTAACCCCAAATGTGATGGTATTAGGAGAAACATTTGGGAGGAAATTAGGTCATGAAGATGGAGCCCTCATGAATGGAATTAGTGCCCTTACAAAAGAAATCCCAGAGAGCTCTCTCATTCTCTTTCCACTATGTCAGGATTCCAGAAGTTGGGAGTCTGCAACCAGGAAGAAGGCCCTCAACAGAATCCAGCCATGCTAGCACTCTGATCTCAGACTTCTAACCTTCAGAACTGTAAGAAACAAATGTTTGTTACTTAAGCCACCCAGTCCACGGTATTCTGTTATAAGCAGCCTAAACTAAGAGTGAGACTTGTGCATAAATGTTCCTATCAGTTTTATTTTAATAGCTAAAAAAAAAAAAAAACTAGAAACAATCTAAATATTCCTCAATAGGTAAGTGTATAAACAAATTGTAGTATATTCATACAATGAAAAAATTAGTGTATCTTCTCTTTTCTCACCTGTCATTTCTACCTAATATCCTGCCTAAAGGAAATCTCCATGAGAAAATAGATGACCAATTTTGTTCATTACTATATGCCTGATGCTATAGCAGTGCCTGGAACATTGTAGATACTCATCAGTTACTTAATTGAATGAATGAATATAAGTTGCAGCCAATTTTATGACTTTAGTTAATCTCTGTTACCTTCTTGTCTTTATATGTATCTTCCCTTTTGCCTAGAACACTGGTTCTCCAAAGTCTGCAGATCCTGGCCATCCATAAGGTCAAAGGATTTTTAGAACAATACTAAGATATTTGCTTTTTTCGCTGTGTTGACATTGCCACTAATGGTGCAACAGCAATGGTGGGTAAAGCTTTTGGTGCCACAGCATAAATCATGGCAGGGGCACCAAGCTGTACTAGAAGTTGTAATCTTTACTATCATGTGCTTGCAGTTTTTTTTTAAATGCTAGTTTTACTTAAGACTTTATTTTGCTGAAAGAGTATAAATGATTACTTTTATCAAATCTTGACCCTTGAATCCATGTCTTTTTAACATTCTGTGTAACAAAATGGAAAATATGCATAAAGTACTTATGTAATAAAGTTCAATGGTCATTCCCAGGATGGGGAGCATTTGTGTGATGATTTGAGTTGCAAGCTGAACTAGGTGATTTTCTCATGGAATAAAGCATGGTTATTTAGACATAGGTGTTTAACAGACATTTTGTCAAAACTTTTGTTAAAAATGAGCAAAGTGAGCTTGTCTCTTCAAAACAATTGACAGTATCTGTTCTCAATGGCAAAACTCAAGCTTTCCAATAAAAATAAGAATTTTAGAAAGCTTGTATCCACCACTGTGGGCTTAACAACTTCCAATATTTAAAAAGTCTTCTGATGAGATTGGTGGTGATATTTATATATGTGATTTTTTTTGTATTATTCAATAAAATGTGTCAACATTTAGAAGATCTGCAAAAGTCAAATATCCACTATTTTCCAAAGACTCGATGCATGATGTCACAGAATTATCCATGAGCAAAAAAATCCATTCAAAGCGCAAGATAGATCAATGAATTGTAATGTAACAGTATACAAAAAGTTAGTTGATATAAGTTTCAGATTCCACATCACAACTAACATTTAAAAAACTTCCACTTGGGGAGGACTACTTGAGCCCAGGAGTTGGAGGCTGCAGTGAGCTATGATCATACCACTGCACTCCAGTCTGAGCAAGACCCTGTCTCTAAAAAAAAAAGAAAGAAAGAAAAGAAAAGAAAACTACCACTTGTCCAGTTTTGATATAATTTCAGAATAGAATATCCATAATTATCTGAAGAGGCTCTTAAAATATGCCTTTCTTTTCCAAATACGTATCTTTGTAAGGTTGGGTTTTCTTATGTTTCCACAAAAACAACATATCACAATAAACTGAATACAGAAGCAAATAGGAGAATCTAGTTACCTTCTATTAAGCCTAGACATTAAAAATAGTTGTAAAAGTTTAAAGTAATACCACTCTTCTTGTTATTTACTTATTTTAGAAAATATAATTATTTTTACAAAAAAAAATGTTATTTATGTTAACATGCAATAGGTTTATTTTATTTTTAAATGCAATAATAGACATTTTCTAATTTTTTAATTTTGGTTTTGAATTCAGCAAATATAGATAGACATAATTCATGTAAACAAAAACTCTTTGGGGTCCTCAATTACTTTTTCAAAAAACTGTGATAAAATACACATAACATAAAATTTATACTTTTAACCACTTTTAGGTTGTACAATTCAATGGCATTAGGTACATTCACAATGTTTTGCAACCATCACCACTATCCATTTCCAGAACTTTTTAATCATCCCAAACAGAAATTCTATACCCCTTAAACAATAACTTCCCATTTCTCCCTCCCTCCAGCCTCTGATAACCTCTATTCTACTTTCTGTTTCTATCAATTTTACTCACGTAAGTGGAATCATACAGTATTTATTGTACTTAATATAAGGTAAAATATATGTGTACCACATATAAGTGGAATCATGCAGTATTTGTCCTTTTGTATCTGCCTTATTTCACTTAGCATAATATTTTCAAGGTTCATCCATGTTACAGCATGTATCAAAATTTCATTCTTTTTAAAGGCTGAATAATATTCCATGTATGTATACGCTCCATTTTATTTATCTGTTGATGGACATTTTTGTGAATGATGTTCTGTGAACATTGATGTGCAAGTATTTGAGTTTGTACTCTCAATTCCTTGGAATAAATACCTAGAAGTGGAATTGCTGGGTCATACAATAATTCTATGTTTCACTTTTTGAGGACTTCTTGGCAACTTTCAAGAGTATAAAGGAGACCAAAAAAAAAAAAATTGATGACTGCTGTTCTAGAACATCTCAGCTTAGCCTGAATAATTCCTGCTTATTATTCAAGACAAAGGTAGGCATCATCTATCAACAAAAACATCAGGTCCAGCCCCAGGTTGTCATAAGGCTCTCCTACATGTAGCCTGTGCACACCTCCATCTTCACTTTTAGTACACTGATTTAATCATCTGTTAATTTTTCTTTTTCCCCTCTCTAAATTGTAAGTCCTTTGAGGGCAAGATTCAGATTTATTGTATTTGGGTATATGTCCAATGTCTAGAACAAAATGGTGCATAAGAAACATTTGTGACATATTTTTGAAGGAAATTAAAGATGATTATTTGAAATGCTCCATAGGAAGATCAATAAAGATTTCACTTGTATGTCACCTCTGATTGTTTATTAATGAGTGCCTGGAGCACTGTGTTGAGAAAGATTCTGCGGTCATGTAGAAGCTTAGCAGGAAGGAGTACAGGGAGTAATTAGCAATGTAAGTGGGGTATGGAAAGATCTATTTCTAGAGTAGATACTAAATCCTCTTGTAGTTCTAACATTCCATGTAGGGAAATGCAATTATTTTTGTCCTCAAATCTCACCCTTAATACTTTATTCTAAAAATCTGATACTTTTTATTAGTAAATTAAATGTGACTATGTTGCAGAATCTGCTGGATAAAAAAACAGAAATATCCCTTCTTCAGTCTGCATCCCTACTCCTGCATCCTGACAAGATCAAAAGTTCCTTATAGAATTCTTCATGGATTTTTACAAATACATCAATGCAATTTTATGATAATATGAGGCTGTTAGATTTGAAATGACTCACATCACTTTCATCTGGGGACTCATTTCTTATCCGAGTAGCATTCAGAGACAAATATATACAGCCCACATTTTCATTTTATTTCTAGTTTCATGTCTTTGGTTTTATTTATAAAAAGCTACACATTGTTCAAAAATGAAAACCATTCGAATATGTATTATTACGTTATTTCTCCAATCTTCCTTCTACAAATGGACAGCTATTAAAGAAATTACTAGCTAGGCTAAAAAAAATTAATGATGCCTCAGAAGAAAGACTAACAGGATATATTTGAATGGGGAGTCTGGAATCATTATAGCCCACATTTCAGAGAAAAAAAGGGAGACATCTATAAATTAAGTACAAGTATGTTATTATCCATGTGGGTAACATAATATGTTGGTATATCACAGTGTTAATTTACCAACAGATTGATCCATTGGTGCTGAAAGCGGACTGGAGATGTTATTCCCAGAGAGATCCTTTCATTTGGGCTGTTTAGGTTTGTTCAAAAGATTACAAGGCCTCAGAGAGTTAGCTATGTACTTATCTTAAACTCACCCTGAAAGGTGTAGAAACAATAAATGAGGAATTGACACTTTTATTAAAATCTAAGTGATACTACCTTCATAAAGGAAGAGAAAAAAATTTCTAATTCCATGAGGATGGGGGAAGAGAACTACGAATGCTTTTTTCATATGCATGTATGCGGAGAAGAGTTGATAAACGATGAATATGATGGAAAACAATTTTGCAACCAAGGCACAAAAGAATACTACCTTGAATTTTATAGCACTTTTTGTTTTTTAAAAACATGCTTACATCCATTATTTCATTTTATCCTCCCAAGAAACCTGTAAGGTAGATAAGTCAGGTTTCATTATCTCCAAGATTTATCTGACACTCTTACCACTACTATTTTATGATAGGGTTCATGGATCCAGAGAGAAGTATTACTTGTATTATGGCTATAACCGGTGACTCACAAAAATTGGAGAAATGAATAAACCAGTATGTGTTATGAGGGCCAAGGACACTCTTTCTTACCCTGGGAGTCAGATTTCCCTTAAAAATATTTTACCAGAAAAATTAGCAATAAACGCATTACACTTGTTTTACCCTATGGAAGTGGGGATCTCCAGACAAACCACTTCTGTCTTGCCAGGATGGGGGCTAACTCTCAGAAGTGATCCCAATGACTGCCTGCAACAAAAGCACAGGCCCATAATTTCCTTACCTCCTTCTGAACTCTTTCTCACATTTAATCCTCTCTCTGGCCTCTAGGAGAACAAGAATCAAGAGGCGGGGATAGGAACATCTTAGGTGAGACGATGCAATTCATAGAAATTGCCCTGTGCAGACAGAGTCTGTGTTTCTATTTAATTTAAAACTAATATATGTATTATTTATTCCATGCCTTATTAGAAATATAAATGAAAAACCCTTACTGAATGCTAATAATATACCAGGCAGAGTAAAGAAATTTGCATATAAAAACACTAGCTTAATCTCAATGTGTGCTCTTCTTTTATAGTAATTAGAGGCGTTTCTCTAGGGGAGGGGAGGGCAGGGCTCACAGTCAGTTCTGTTCACCAGCATAGCCTGTGCACTTGTTTTGGCTAACCACCTTCTCACTGTCTGATGACTTGTGGCTGGTAAGCATTTTACATACCATTCCTGACATAGTTCATAGTGTTTGCTATTTTATTCTTTTTACTTTTCTATATGCCTGAAATTACACACACGTGTATACATGTATATAGTGTACATATATGCATATGTAAACAGTGTGCATATATAGAAATTTTTTTAAGAAAAACAGGTATCTCAAAGAATTTCACTTTGTCTTATAAAATGGAAGGGACCACTATATCAGGGAGTCTGTGCTCCAGGGCCCAGTATGTTCTAAACTCCCACAACCCCTCTTAACAAGTTCAGATCTTGGGCTAACATGGCTAAGAGTCTGTCTCTACTGGGTCTCAGGACTGAACTCAGTTCTTCCACCGATGGCTTACTTTTTTTTGGAGACATTAAGAATGTTATATAATATTACATCATAAATTTACACAAATTTAAATTTGACCATATTCCAGATGTCTCTACTAATTGTTTTACCTGCAGTTGAGCAAACATGGTCAAAAGGTATTCTTTCTCCTCCATTTTCCCTGTCAGTACAGTCTGGCTGGGCAATACTGTTTGGGGCCCATACTGCAGCTACAACTGAGTTCCAGTTACCAGCAATTCACAGTTTCACAATGAGAGGGAAATGCCATCTCCTCGCCTGTCCTCCACCCCCGCTGTGTGTTATGACCTAGTGGTTAAGAGCCTGGGTTCTGGAGTTGCACGAGCCCAGGAGTTATACTCCAGCACCTCCCCTTGCTAACTGAGTGACCTTAGAAAAAGTAATTTATACATGGACCTTAGTTTCCTGATTTGTAAAATGAAGATACCAAGGACCTACCTTAGAGGATGGTTGTGAGAATTAAATGAGGTATGCTTAGGGCCCAGCACACAGCCTGTAATAAGTTCTCAGTAAATGTTAGGAGGGAATATTTATGCAGTTATTAAACATTGTCCTTGACCCTGACAGCAGTCAACTTTATGAGAGGTGGAATACACTAGTCTAAAAGCCTTATTTGCTGACACCTTTACTAATGACATTTTCAGACAGAGCCCAAGGTGGGTGCATGCCTATACTGACTTCTGAAGCCACATTAAAATATAATATTGCCCCTAATACCTTTTATAATTACTAAGTTCCTACCTGTACTCCACCACTGTATCTCACACTCACCTATGTTTCCTTCTGTGTGATTATTTTGTCCTGTCCATTATTTTGTCCTATCTCAGAGAATGGGCACCTGAGAACAATGATATTTCCTTAATATTAGCTTCGGCTACTCTAACTCCACTGAAATGTTCTTCCATTGATGGCCCAGGACTTCCAGGGTGCCAATAACAGAACATTTTTCAGTCCTGATTTTCCTGGGTCTATTTCTCCATTGGACCCAGCTGACTACTTATGTCTTCTTGATACTTTCCCTTTCCAAGATGCTGCTCATACCTTATTCTCCTACCTCTCTGAAGATTTCTTCTTCTTTTTCTCTGTTCAACCACCAAACATTGATATTCCCACTGGGAAGCAGCAGCTCATAAGAAAGAGGCACTTGTATATGTGCTGATGTAAAAAGATTTCCAAAATATTTAACGAAATGAAAACAGCAAGGTGAACGTACTTACAATTTGCTGTCGTTCCCACTTTATCTTTAAATGGTCTTCCCATGGACATGTGTATTAGTTTCCTAGGGCTCCCATAACAAAGTACCATAAACTAGGTGGCCCAAAGCAGCAGAGATTTATTTTCTCACAGTTCTAGAGGCTAGAAGTCTGAAATCAACTTGTTAGCAGGGTTGGTTCCTTTTTGGAGGCTCTGAGAGAACATCTGTTCCTTGCCTCTTCCTAGCTTCTTTCTGGTCCTCGCTGGCAATTCTTTTGTTTGTAGATACATCACTCCAATTTCTGCCTCTGTTGTCACATGTGTATTAGTCTCCCAGGGGTCCCATAACAAAGTACCATAAACTGGGTGGCTCAAAGCAGCAGAAATTTATTCTCTCACAGTTCTAGAGGCTAGAAGTCTGAAATCAACTAGTTGGCAGGAGCCTTCGGGAGGTGATTAAGTCATGAAAGTGGAGCCCTCATGAATGGGATTAATGCCCTTATACAAGTGACCTCAGAGAGCTCTCTTGTCCTCTTTCTGCTGTGTAAGGATCCAAGGAGAAGTGGGAAGTCTACAACCCAGAAGAAGGCCCTCACCAGCACCTGACTATGCTGGCATCCTGCTCTCACACTTCCAGCCTCCGGAACTGAGAGAAAATAAATTTCTGTTGTTTGAGCCACTCAGTCAGTGCTATTTTCTTATGGCAACTCTAGCAGTCTAACACATTCTGTCTGCAAAGGGTCGTTATTCTCATGAGTGTAGCTCCCCTTCTGTGCTGAAGACTCCCCAATCAACATCTTTAGTCCTGACCTGTCAAAGGCTTCAAATGTGCTTCCTGCTGAACATATCATTTAACACATCCACAGCAAATTTATCACTGGATTTTCCTACTCTATCCCCACCTTGTATTCAAAGACTACTCTGCCTAGACACCCAAGCCAGAAACCTGGGAGTCCTCCTGAGGGCTCCTTCTCCCTCAGCCCTCACATGCAATCAATCACCATTCTGCTGATTCTATCTCATTAATTTCTCTCAATCCAAGTTCTCCTCCCCATCCTACTGCCACTGCTTAAGTCCAAGCACTCATTATCTCTTACCTGGGCTACTGCAGTAGCCTGCTAATTGGTCCCCCTGCATCCAGTCTTGACCCCTTAAGTCCATCACTTCCAGGGTAACTAGAGTTATTTATATAAAATGCAAATTGGATTATGTTGCTTTCCTGCCTAAAACACGGGCCTTGCTTCTCCTCCCCTCTAGTTTCTCAACCTGCACACAAGACACCCCATTGCCTGCCCTAGCCAGCCTGCCTTCAGCCCTATCTCTTGCCTCTCCCTGCTTTTAATGCTATGCTACTACCATGAAACTGCCTGCAGACACTGGCTCGCAAGCCTCTTCCTCTGGTGTGCTAGTTAGTCCCTCTGCCAGCTGCCCTTTCTTCCTCTGCCTAACTGTTATCAACCTTCAGCATGCATTCTAGGTATATCATACCTACCATTAAGTTTCTTTGAGTCCCAGATGAGGCAAGGTGTTCTTTGCATGTGTGAGCAGAGTACCCTGAGCACACTGCTCTCTTAATCCTTTCCTTGTATATATTAAATATCAAATTATGTATCTGTCTCCCTGACTGTAAGCAACTGAGTGACAATATCATGTATTTTAAACCATGTATCAGTAGTGCCTAGCCCGGTCTCTGGCATGAAGTAGTTGCTAAAGAAATACTGGTTAAGTGAAGAAAGGAAGGAATATTTTACTATTCAAGAATTTCTGCAAGCTGTTCATTAACAAAGGAATAAATAACCATTTGGTTATAATTTAATAACATCTCAAAACACTTATTTTGTATAGACCGGGGCTTCTCAACCTTGGCACTGTTGCCATTTGGGCTGGGTAATTCTTGGTTGCAGGAGCTGCCCTGAGCATTATAGGATATTTAGCAACATCACTGGCCTTTACCCACCTGAATGACAGTAGCTCCCCACCGCCTATTTGTGACACACAAAAGGTCTCCAAACATTGCTAAATGTCCCCTAGACAGGGAGGGGAGGTATGAGACGGGTAAGACTGCCCACTGGCATAGACCGAGCTTCAATGTCAATTTTGAGTTTCATAATACCCGTAAGACAGAGATTCCCATAACGTTTCATTTGGTTCCTCAGGATATCAATTATTCTTTCTAAGAACAAATCTGCCAGTTTATCGTGTTTTTAAAGGCATTTATATCAACTGTATGTAAAACTCTTAAGAGTTTTTCTAACATAATTATCTTGTAAAAAGATGAGATCATGTCATTTATTGTTCTATAAAAATGTAGGGTTGTTTCTTTAAAAATATATATATATGTGCCAATTCTCATTTGTAAAGGAAGGAGGCCTATAATTTAACGTGAAAGCTGCTCTCTGGCTGGGAGAGAGGGAGGGAATGAAGAAGACGAGGGAGGAAAAGGGAGGAGAGAGGGGGGCTATTTTAAATCTAAAATCTGGGGAGTTTTTATGTTAACTCCCCATTTCTTTTGCTCTCTGCATGATTCTAACCCACTAATATTGATCAGTGTGGTCAACATTAAACAAAGAACAGTGAACTCTATTACACAGCCTGGTCAGACAAAGGCCAATCCAATATTCTGGTTGACAGAGTTTCCAATATTCAAAGTATTCCACTATTAATAAACACACAGAACATGAAAACTACACTAAAATATTTTAGAAATTCTTTGAGGCAAACGGAGCACCTCCCAGGTACTAGGAATGATGGATTTCTTTAAGTGAGCCACACAGACACAATCTCTATTCTTTGAAAGTATATGGTCTAGTTGGGAGGGGGTATAAAATGAATGAAATAGTCACGATGATGGGGGTATAATTACAAATTGAATAAATGCTGTGCAAAAAAGTGATTAAGGAACATGACCTAGAATTGGGAAAGTGACACTGGAGATCTGAAGAAGGAATCTAAGGAAGTGACTAAAAGAGACAGAAGAGCAGCTGCAGGTAGCAGGGACAGTATAAGCAGATTCCTGGCTGGAGGGAGCATGTCTGGGAACTAAAGAGAAGAGGGGAGCTGATGGAGCTGGGAGGTAGGCCAGGCCCTGGGGGGTCATGTTGGTGTGAATGGAAGGGCTATCTGCTGATGCAGAGTTTAAGAAACCATTCTGGCCATGTTGTGAAGTGATTGGTAAAGCAGGTCAGAAGGCACGCAGGGAGACTTTAGCATCTTACCTACGCCAAGGTCCTCATCGTTCTTTTCAAGCTCAGGCAAGAGATGTCCTGTTTTACAAAATATATGAACCTTGAAAACACTATGTTAAGTGAAAGATGCCAGCTGCAAAAGATCACCTATTGTGTGATTCCATTTGTATGAAATGTCCAAAGAGGCAAATCCATAGAGAATTGTGGTTGCCAGGTACCGGGGTGAGAGAGAAACAGTAGTGAAGGTGAAAAAATTCTAGAATTAGACAGTGGTGATGGTTGCACAGCTTTGTTAATATACTGAAAGCCAATGAATTGAACATTTTATAAGAGTGCATTTTATAGCATGTGAATTACATCTCAATAAAGCCCTTACCCCAAAGAAAAAACTCTTATTATATCTTAGGAGAAAATAGGTTCTAAATTTCCTAAGTAAAAGCAAGGTTAAGAGCTGACTTTTAAAATTCTTAATTTTAAAGTCACATTCTTTAAAATCCTCCTTGCATTCTAAAATTCAATTAGCTGAAATTTAAGAATTATGTTGAAATAGAGGCATTAAAGAAGAACAGCTGATCAATGATTGAGAGAGAACTCCATAATTCCCAAATCATAGTTTTTGTTAAGAAAAGTTTTAACAGCACCAGACACTGGGAATTAGATCAATTGGAATTTTACCATTTTGTCAATTTAATCAAACAGTGGATTTTAACTTTTAGCACGATTTTCATTTTCTACCCAGACAGCCACTTAGCAGATATGTGATATCAATCTTGATTTCCAGCCTCAGCTTTCTGTATGAATTTAATGGGGAAGTAATTGTGCAAGAATGTGTTTAAAACAAAAATCTCAACTACCCTATTATTACATTTACAGCTGATTACCACGTTAATTGCCTTTATGTTATGCTAGAATATCACTAACACTGTTCTCTCAAGGGGTGCAGTATAGTACAGTACAGGATACACGGAACAGCCTCTAGTACCGATGACACTGCCTTATATTTATTTTTAAACTCAGATTTGCATTAAAATTATTATCTAGAACAAAAAACAATGTGCAGGGTCATTGTCTATGTTGGGACTCTTTTTGGTGTAACAGAAAATCCAACACAACATAATGGAGGTGAAAATAAAATTTCTTGGCTTACTTAACTGCAAAATTCAGTGGTGGTGCAACCTTCAGGCACAGCTAGATTCAGTGCTCTCTGGTCTGTTTTTCTGCTAGGTTGGTTTCATTTTCAGGCTCAAAGTAGTCCCCCTTGATGGCAAAATGGAAGCAGCAGCTCCTTCTACCTTTCTCCCCAGATTTTTAGCAAGAAACTCACTCGCTGTGTCGCACGACTTCTAACTGAGCCATGCACCCAAACGTGGACCAACCACAATGGCCAGGAGAATAGGGCATGCTGATTGGACCTGGATCACACCCTTGGAGGACAGAGGCCCACTGGAAGCAAACAGATTGAGAGAGCAGGGAAGGGATGAATCTCTATGAGAAAAGAAGGTATTGTTGCTAAAAGAAAGGAGAATGGAGGCTGTCAGGGAAAACAAAAAATGTCCATTGAAACTTCAAGTTAAAAGACAGGCCAGGAGCCAGGGCAATAGGAGGCAAACAGATAAGCAAGCTGGGGAAGTGTAGTGGACCTGTTGAGGGTATCTTCCCAGCCAATTACCCCTCTCTCAGACTTTCTCCACTCAACTTATGGTTTGAGCCAAATACCTTCCACTGGCCCCGCTAGAGCCACTCTAGAAACCCTGCTTTCTGTCCCAAGAAGCTGACCTGAGTGGAAAAAAGCAGTGGTTCCTGGTTGGGTTGGGTGGGTGGGTAACAATGGCAGGAGAGGGAGTGAGGAAGGGGTCCCTTTGGGGTAGCTGCAACCTTAACCAACCACCACAGCTCTTTTCGTGGCTTCTCTCTCTAATTGAATTTCCCTTCCTGGCTCTGAAAACTGCTCCCACTGCGTATCTCATCAGGCCTAGAGATGGTAAGGACTCCCTCTGTTACAAGACCTGGGGTGCTACACCCTGCCAAGAGCTATGGAAACAATCCCTTCTTTAAACCCTTTTTGAATTATTGTAATTTGAGTGCACCATCTGTTTCCTGCTGGGACCCTGACAGATGCCAGTATTGAGAGTGGCAGCCATAGTCTCACTGCAGGACCTCACTTTCTAATATTAATTCTAATTCTCATAGTTATCCTATGAGATAGGTATTATTACTCCCTATTTGACAGATGAGGGAGCTGAGACCCAGCATCTCTGGCCTGAACCACAGCTTCTACTCTTGCCCTCTTCAGTTTTTCTCCACCCAGCAGCCAAAACATCATTTGTTCTACATATGTATCAAGGCTCTGATGAGGAGCCAGTGAAATAACACACACAAAAAAACCACATTAGTAAAGAACCTTACAAACATGATACAATAGCTCATTGAATACAAAGGTAGATCCTCTGGTCACTTTCAGAATTAGACTCCTTGGGGTGGGAGGGTTTGGAGGAGATGTTGGAGAAATTGAGTTTCAGGATGTATTCCCTCTGGATTGGGCTCACTCACCATCTTCTCCAGAAAGTCTTTCTGATAGTCCAGGTTGGCTGAGTTACCCTCTCTGTGCATTCATGGTGTTTATCCCCCTCATCACACTTATCCCATGTAGTGTTATTATTCACTTTCTCTTCCCTGGACCGTATTCCACTCCATTATATTTGTCCATTTACTCCTATGCCTTTTACTGGACTACAAGTTTCTAGAAGGTAAGAATTATATTTATTATTTCTATATTTCTAGAGCCTGACATGCACCTATAGAAAGGTGCCAAGTACATGTCTATGGAATGAATGACAATATCATTCTGAAGGAAAAACCATGCCAAAGAGTTCCCCTTTAGGTAGTTCCCTCCCCAAAGACAGGCTGTTAGGAACAATAGCAAAGAGAGCCCTTCGACTGGAAAAGGATGGACTGACTACTGAGGTTACACCCAAACTCTAAAATTCTGCAATTCTGGATAACAGGGGTGTAATATAATCAGGAAATGAGTTTCTCATAAGGGTATGGGTTAATGAATCTTAAACTACCTTATGTCATTTATACTGGCAGTGATTTTTTTTTTTTTTTTTTTTTGAGACAGAGTCTCACTCTGTTGCCTGGGCTAGAGTGCAGTGGCGTCAGCCTAGCTCACAGCAACCTCAAACTCCTGGGCTCAAGCAATCCTCCTGCCTCAGCCTCCCAAGTAGCTGGTACTACAGGCATGCACCACCATGCCTGGCTAATTTTTTTTATATATATTTTTAGTTGTCTATATAACTTCTTTCTATTTTTAGTAGAGACGGGTTCTTGCTCTTGCTCAGGCTGGTCTCGAACTCCTGAGCTCAAACAATCCACCTGCCTCGGCCTCCCAGAGTGAGCCACTGTGCCCGGCCTAGCAGTGATTAAATAACTAAACTTATTGTAGATAATAAGAATCAGCTTTCTCACCATTGGAGAAAAGACATTAATGGAAAAACTGATGAAATTCAAAGAAGGTCCTTAATCTAGCTAATAGTATCCTACCTATGTTAATTTCCTGGTTTTGATCATTGCATTATGGTTATGTAAGATGTTAACATTAGGGGAAGCTGGGTGAAGGGTAATGAAAAAGTACTATTTTTAAAACTTTTCTATAAATCTCAAATTAGTTCAAAATGAAACTGCCCTATGGCACATTCTTTTAAAGCATACTCTTAGAATCTAATGTAGGTGATAAAATTTCACCAAGACATTCATTGTGGTATAACATATTAATAGCTTGCTGTCATTCAGGATCACAGAATTTTAGAGTTTGGATGTAATCTTGGCAGTCACAGTCCATCATGCTGCTCTTGATGGAATCCCCTTGGTACTGTCTTTGACAGCCTAAAGCCTTCACAGGGACATCTCCAGGGACAGCAGTGTATCACTGCCCCAAAAATGAATTGCTGGAAGAGCCTGAATTGCTAGAAACGTCTTTCTCCTTCTGTCCAACAAGCTATCATAATACAATCTATCATAAAATCTGCCTCTTGTTGATTCTTTGGACCCATGGTTACCCTACAGATACACAAGGAAAGTCAGCACCATCTCTCCTGTGGTTTTTCTCCTTCAAGCAAAGTAACCCAGTGCCTTTCCAGATGACATTATGGTGTTTTCTTTTCTTTTTTTTAGTTAAGATCACAGGACAAGGCATCATGATGTTTTAATAGAGGCTTTGATGCCTTGATGCAGCAGTTTCCCAACATTTTTCTTCAGCTGCAGAACTCTTAGTCTAAGAAAGTCTTACGTGAAAGTCAGTATGTAAAACAAATAAAGGTAAAACTTCTCTGCTGGAAGTAGCAAGTGAGGGGGTCCAAGGACTATTTGATCCCACTCATCCCCTTCCTTATTGGTCCTTGAAGTACAACCTTGGAACCTTTAAAATTTCCTAGAATATAATCAAAAAAGTTCTTCCTTAAACCAAAGGTGTGATAGGACACGGAAACTCCAGATCCCAAAACAGGTTTGTGACAAAAATGTTTTTGAGTACATGCCTTCTACTGTCCCCAAATTGTACCAGGTGGCTAATTCCTGATGGAGCTATTTGTTGGATCATACACAGTGATGATCATAACAATACTAACTACTAAGACTTTAGATTTGACTTTATATGTATCAATTCAGGAACCACATGATATGGATGTTAGGATCATCTCGTCTTATAAATGAGAAAGCAGAGGCAGGGAGGTAAACCAAAATCTAGACAAGTGCAAGGGCTACGCTTTTGACCCTGATCTCTATGATTTCAAATTCATCCCATTAACCACTGTGCCTTTCTGCCTCTTGGGAGTAGAAACATAGAAAGATTACGGAACTTCAGCCCTCTCACCCCCCTCACCTTGCATCCTTACCTGTACACTAGTCACTTTCAATCTGGGAATCATCCCAGTGGGATTCATTAGGGAATTCATTGTAAACAGCCTGTCCCTGACATCAATCGTCTCCAAATATAACACACATTCCTTCCCTCAGAAACACCTAAGTTCTCATTTAAACAGCGTCACCTGGAAATGAATTGCTCTGAGGTCCTAAGGATTAAGCATTCTTAGCATGGCATGCTTGCACGTGAGGAAGGGTCGTCTGCAGGCACCCCCAAGCTAATGTCCAGTAGAGCAGAGTTTTGCACTGAGCCGGAACTCCACTTGTGGCTCTGACCTATGGCTGTTCTTTCCCTTCAGGCATGGCACATGCGTGGTGAGCCTGAGTCAGCAGCCTCCCTTTGCTGATAACACGTTTCCTTTCTGAGGGACCTTCCCCACTTAATCCCTGTGGTTTGGGCCAGCAAACCCCACTTCCCCAGCTCTCCCCCAGAGGCTGACACCTGGCTGACCCTGGATAATCAGCATATTCCCAGTTCCATGTGATGCAAGCCAGACCAATGGGACTCAACATCAGGACATTTGTTAGATCCACTGGAGATGATCTCTCTTTTTCCCTACAGCTTCTCAGCTGGGCAGCTGTAAATCCAGCAGCCACCTTGTCACTGGGAGAGAACCAGCCAGAGGTTGAAGCCAAGGAAAATAAAACAAAGCCAAGAGATGAAGAGCTAGATTTCAGAAAATTTCACTTCAAGCTCTGCATCCAGCTGTGCTAGGGGTGGAGCTGTACACCGAGAGCTAATAAATTCCCTTTGTATTTTAAACAGGTCAAGTTGGAAGCAAGGCCTTCAAATTCTCTATAGAGTTTCTCTTGTTCATCCTATATAAAATTATAACCCTCACCTCACCCTGGCATTCTGTAAGCCCCTTCCCTCACTTATTTTTTCCAAAGCACTTATGCCACCTAAAACATTATACTAATATATTTTATGTATTTACCTTATTTATTTTCTGTCTCCCCAACTACAATGTAAATGCCATAAAGGCAGAGCTTTTTGTCTATTTGCTCATACCTATACCTTGAATCATTCCTGGAACAGAGTAGGTGCTCAGCAAATATTTGTGGAATGAATAAATGAAATAACTTGCAAGTGAAAGAGTTGTGACTAATTCACATGGATTATATGGAAATAACTTTTGCTCATTGTAGAAAGGGCCTGGCTAGAGAGAGTCAGCCTGGAAACTTTTCTTATGGCTTGACATGAGGCGATTTCTCTCCTGCTTTCAAATATTCACTCAAGAAACATTTCTTGAGCAACTATCTATGGTAGTTACTGTGCTAAGCACAAAAATAAATAAAACAGTCCTTGCCTTGCAATAGCTCTTAGTCTTATACCACAGCAAATAAACATGGGTGAGAGATCAACCAGCATCGACGTTTGAACATCCATCCAAAGGAAGTGAGAGCACTCAGATGCGCTGCCCCTCTTCTCTCTCTCTCCAAGTCTACAGGTTCACCTGCAAGCTCAGAGTAAGGAGTCACAAATATCCCAGTCTAGATACTGGATAGACGAGTTAGAAAGACAAAAATACAGCTCAATGGAGGAGAGAGGGGTGAAATAAAAACTACACTGGCCAGGTGCGGTGGCTCACACCTGTAATCCTAGCACTTTAGGAGGTTGAAATGGGTGGATCGCTTGAGGCCAGAAGTTTGAGACCAGGCTGAGCAACATAGATAGCCAGGCCTCCGTCTCTCCAAAAAAAAAAAAAAAAATAGAAAGATTAGCCAGATGTGGTAGTCTCAGCTACTCAGGAGACTGAGGCAGGAGGATCTCTTGAGCCCAGGCATTTGAGGTTGCAGTGAGCTATGACAACGTCATTGCACTCCAGCCTCAGTGACAGAGAAGACCCCGTCTCAAAAAAAAAAAAAAAAGAAAAACTAAATAAAAACTCAGTTTGAGTTTATGTGGCAAATAAGCCCGTGAAAGATACGTTCATGTGAAAGTGGTGAGGCAGACTGAACACCTGGCATATCAGTCCGTCACTGTGGGCTATACAGAAGCTATTTCTAGTAATTTGAGAAGACTGTAGGGTCACATATGGCAGTGAGGGAAATGGGAATCTCAGAGAAAGAACAGTCAACTTGCTTGTCAGGATTCACCAGGACTGAACTGTGGCTCATTTGGGAGCCAAGGAGGATCTAGCCACCTGGTCATCCTGTGGCCTCCTCAACGGGAGTTGCTCATCTAGAGCTCGCTGCTGGCATGACCCAGGTGCTCTTGGTCTCTGCTTCTCTTGGGTTTCTTTCTTTAATTCTTTTTCTTATTCTTTTCTTTTTTTTCTTTTCCTTTCTTTCTTTCTTTCATACCTTTATTCAGGTATAACTGACATTTAAAATTCGCAGTTTGATAAGTTTGGACTTATGCATATACCTGTGAATCCATCGGCTCAATGAAAAACGTGAACATCTCTGTCACCCCCAAAATTTCCTGAACCCTTTTTAATCCACTCCTCTGTCCCTCTCCACTCCCACTCGCTGTCCTAGGCAATTGCTGATCTGCTGTCTGTCACTACAAATCAGGTTGCATTTTCCAGATTTTTTTATAAAAGGAATCATATAATATGCATTCCATTTTACTGCCTTCTTTTATTCAGCATACTTATTTTGAGATTTATCTATAATACTGTGTGTATTGTAGTCCATTACTTTTTACAGCTAAGTAGTATATACTGTACTCTATCTATATACACATATATATAGTGTACACACATACACAATTTGTTCATCTACCTATCTGGTGATGACTATTTGGATTATTTTCAGTTTGGGGTTATTATGAATAAGGCAGTATGAACATTTGTATATAATCTCTATATAGACATATGCTTTCATTCCAGTTGGGTAAATACTTAGAAGTGCAGTGGCTGGATCACTTAGTAAGCACACATTTAAAATTTTAAGAAACTTGTCAAACTGTTTTCCAAAGCAGTCATAGCATTTTACATACTTACCAGCAGTTGTGTAAGAGTTCCAGGTCCAGATCCCCACCAACACTTGGTAAGTCAAGTTTTTAGCTTTAGCCATGTTAATATTTGTGATGGTATTTACTCATGGTTTTAATTTGCCTTTCCCTAATGAATAATGATGTCGAGCATCTTTTCACATGCTTATCTGCCTTCCAGACATCTCCTTTGGTGAAATATCTGTTCAAATCTTTTGCTCATTTTTATATTGGGTTGTTTGTTTTCTTATTATTATATTTTGAGAATTATTGATATATTTTAGATATAAATTTTTTCTCAGATATGTGATTTACAAATATTTTCTTCCAGTCTGTGGTTTATCTTTTCATTCTCATGGCAGTATCTTTTAAAGAACAGATGTTTTTAGTTTTAATGAAGTGTAATTTATCGATTTTATTATGGATTATGCTTTTGGTGTTATATTTAAGATAGTTTTGTCTAACTCAAGGTCACAAAGATTTTCTAATGTTTTCTTGTTTAAGTTTTATAATTTTTGGTTTTATACTTAGTTCTATGGTTCATTTTTAGCTAAGTATTATGTATGACATGAGTTATGGATTAGAGTTCACTTTGCTGCCTGTGAATATACAATTGTTCCAGCACCATTTGTTGGAAAACATATCCTTTGAATTGTCTTTGTCAAAAATCTATATACAAATATGTATAGGTCTATTTCTGAAATCTCTATTCTGTTTCATTGATCCATTTGTCTATCTTGGTACTAATACCATACTATTTTGACTATTATAGCTTTAAAATAATTCTTGACATCAGGTATTGTTAGTTATCCAATTCTGTTACTCATTTTCAAAGTATGTTAGGCTATTAAACAAAACAGCCTGTTGGGATTTTGGTTGAAACTGCATGTGATCTATAGATTAATTTGAGGAGAATTGACACTGTAATAATATTGTCTTTCAATCCATGAAACAGTGTACCTTATACCTCTCTGTTTATTTATATCTTTTTTAAAATTGATTTATTTATCTATTTTTGAGACAGAGTCTCGCTCTGTCTCCCCAGGTAGAGTGCAGTGACGTCACTGTAGCTCACTCACTGCAACCTCAAACTCCTAGACTCAAGCGATCCTCTTGCCTCAGTGACCTAAGCAGCTGAGACTACAGGAGTACATCACCAGGCTTGGCTGATTTTTCTATTTTGTGTATAGACAGGGTCTCACTATACTGCTCAAACTGGTCTCAAACTCCTGACCTTAAGCGATTCTCCCGCTTCAGCCTCTCAAAGTGCTGAGATTACAGGCGTGAGCCACCACACCCAGCCTAAATCAATTATTAAATGTTGTGCTTTTAGATTTTGCAGCAGGAAACTTCTCTGTGGCTGTGGGGGAGGATGAGCAAAAAAGAATCTTGCATAAAAAGTCAAGTATTTATTTCTGCTGGCATTTCTAAATACAACCATATGGTCCTAGAGGCCAGAGTGTTACAAATTCCACCTACTACAGGAAAATCTCAATTCCTAGGGGACCATATGTCTAATGATGTATCCCAGCCCTTTAATTTACACTTTGGTCTGTCAGAAACTCTGCTTTTAACTGGTCTGCTGAGCATAGAAGGCAGTACAGGCCAAGGGACACTCAGAATAAATAACAGGTATCTCTGGTGAGTGCCTATCTTAAAGGAGAGTTGCAATTTCATGACTAGGCCACCGCCCACCAAAAAGCACATCTGAAGACTATGACAATCTTAAAGCCAGGCATTTAAAAGCCAAGTTTGCTTGGTTAATTGTGGTGTTTTTCAGCATAATTCCCTATTCATTTGGTTTGTCTTTTATTTGCTTCCATTCATTCATTCAACAAATATCCATAGGAACTACTTTAGATCTCAATGCTAGGGTGGCGGTAGGGGTGAGAAAGAATATCAAGTCTGTTATACATGATTCCCCCTCATAGTCAGGGGAAACACACATTAATACAGTACGGATAAAGATACAAAGTGAAATAGCACTGTAATTTGTAAAATACAAGGCACTATTCCAGTGTTTTGTAATTTTATAGCTCAGAAGAAGAGACACTATGGAGAGTTGAGGAAGGCCTCACAGAGGATGGAGAAGCATTTGACTTGGTTTTACAGGTGAACAGGCATTCCTTCCCCAGGTAAGAAAACATAGGAGGGAGAGTGTATTGCCTATCTACTTTTCCAAAGACCTTAATGTAGTATGTTGGAGGGAAACTGGAGAAAAGCATCCAATAGAGGGGTGTTACAGATTGTATTTTCCAAAGATGGCCTCATCCTCCATCAAGAGATGGAATCTAAGGTTCTCCTCTTTAAATACAGGCTAGCTTTTGTGACCATTTCAACCAATAGAGTACGGCAGACAACCCTACCTGCAAGGTTAAGTCATAAAGTTACATTTCTGCCCTTTTCACCAGAACACTCAAGAAGAAGCCCTGAGATATGTAAGCACTCCCACTGCCTTAAGGGTACCATGTTGTGAGGAAGCCCAATCCATGCAGAGACTACACAGAGAACCCCTGAGACTACATAAAAAGAAAGAAATGCGTGGTTAGCCCCGGGCTGCTCCAGATCCAGCCATCTTTTGATTGCAAGTTTATGAGACTTCAATCCAGAACTACCTATCTAAGCCCTTCCCAAAGTCACAGAAACTATGAAAGATAAAATAATTATTGTTGTTTTAAGTCATTAAATTTCAGGGCAATTTGTTACACACCAACAGATAACCAGAAGAAGGGGATAAGAAGTGAGTTGGCTATTTTCATTTTTCTCATTTCATATTAGATAAGACTGAGATGACCCTGACCCCACAGTGTAAAATAAGCAATTAGGATAAACCCAAGAGCAGGAGCAGAATCTAGATAATTGGGCAAGGAGATAGTGGAGGACCAGGCCCTATGAAGCCTGGGGGGCAAGACAAAACCCCCACTAAAGCAGAGTTGCTAAACTGAGACTCAAAGCAGGGACTCACAAACAGGTGGCAAAGGCAGGCAACTTGCTATTCAAATCAAGTAATGAGGTCACAGGAAGAAAACAAGTGAAACTTGAAGATGGACAAGTAGCATGAAGACACTGAGTTGTAAAGCTTTGGTGATACTATTGCTCTCAACTAGAAAATCTAGAATGTTCTCAGAATCTAGAGTGGGGCCTATGATCCCACCTGGGTGGTTTAGATGACAACAGGATCAAGGACTGGTGCCACACAGGTTATTTCATTCTCTGTAGCCCTGATAACCATCTAACTCCCTCCACCTACACTCCAACAAAAGGCAAAAAAGAAGAGACCACAACAGGCCAGGCGTGGTGGCTCATGCCTATAATCCTAACAACCTGGGAGGCCAAGGTGGGAGGATAGCTTGAGGTCAAGAATTCAAGACCAGCCTCAGCAAGAAGGAGACTCTATTATAATTTTTAAAAATATATAAAAAGAAAAGCCACAACAGATGTCTATAAGAAAAGAAAGTCAAGACAAAGTACAAGGTATTATGGGTGGTATCTTGGAATAGTTTGTATCCACTGAAAAATCAAATTAGGGACACACCCCTAATTTGACAACATGTATCAAAACATGTTGGAAAATATTTTTAAAAGACAGAATAGCCTGTAAGAGTCTTTCCTACATTTTCTTCTAGAATTCTGATTGTATCACGCCTAAGGTTTAAGTCTGTTATCCACCGTGATTTGATTTTTGTGAGAGGTGAAAGCTGTGGGTCCTGTTTCAGTCTTCTACAAGTGGCTAACCAATTCTCCCAGCACCATTTGTTGAATAGGGATTCTTGTCCCCAGAGTATATTCTTTCCCGCTTTGTCAAAAATTAGGTGACTATATGAGGATGGTTCTATATTTGGATTTTCTGTTGTGTTCCACTGGTCTGTGTCCCTGCACTTGTGCCAATACCAGGCTGTTTTAAGAACCACGGCCTTGTAGTATAGTTTGAGGTCTGGCAAATTAATACCTCCCATTTTGTTTTTATTGCTTAAAATTGCTTTTGCTATACGGGGTCTTCTTTGATTCCATACAAAGTGTATAATTATTTTCTCTATGTCTGTAAAGAATGATGTTGGTAATTTAATAGGGATTGCATTGAATCTGTAGATCACTTTGGGTAGTATAGACATTTTAACAATGTTGATTCTTCCGATCCACGAGCATGGTATATTTTTCCATCTATTTGCAAGTTCTGCTATTTCTTTTCTCAGTGTTTCATAGTTTTCCTTATAGAGGTCCTTTACCTCTTTAGTTAGATATATACCTAGATATTTTATTTTCTTTGTTGCTATTTTGAAGGGTACTGAGTCTTTAATTTGGTTTTCCGATTGACTGTTATTGGCATATATAAATGCCTCTGATTTGTGTATATTAATTTTGTAGCCTGAGACTTTGCTGTATTCATTAATCAATTCCAGGAGTCTCATGGTTGAATCCTGGGGGTTTTCCAGATATAACATCATATCATCAGCAAAAAGTGAGAGTTTGATCTCTTCCTTCCCTATTTGGACTCCCTTGATTCTGCTCTCTTGCCTGATAGCTCTCGCAAGGACTTCCAATACTATGTTGAAAAGTAATGGAGACAATGGGCAGCCCTGTCTGGTTCCAGTTCTAAGTGGGAGTGCTTTCAGTTTTTCCCCATTCAGTATGATGTTGGCTGTGGGTTTGTCATATATAGAATTTATGAAGAAGACCCCCAAGGCAAACTCAGCAGCAACAAAAATAAATGAATGGGACATGATTAAATTAAAAAGCTTCTGCACAGCCAAAGAAACAGTCCAGAGAATAAACAGACCACCTACAGAATGGGAAAAAATTTTTGCATACTACACATCAGATAAAGGACTGATAACAAGAATCTATTTAGAACTCAGGAAAATCAGCAAGAAAAAATCAAGCAACCCTATCAAAAAGTGGGCAAAGGACATGAATAGAAATTTTTCAAAAGAAGATATAAAAATGGCTAACAAACATATGAAAAAGTGTTCAACATCTCTAATCATCAGGGAAATGCAAATCAAAACCACAATGAGATATCACTTAACCCCAGTGAGAATGGCCTTTATCAAAAAAACCCAAAACAACACATGTTGGCGTGGGTGTGGAGAGACAGGAACACTCATACACTGCTGGTGGGACTGCAAACTAGTGCAACCCCTGTGGAAAGCATTATGGAGGTATCTTAAACAGATTCAAGTAGACCTGCCATTTGACCCAGCAATCCCATTACTGGGCATATACCCAAAGGAAAAAAGGTCATTCTGTAACAAAGGCACGTGTACCCAAATGTTTATAGCAGCACAATTCACAATAGCAAAGATGTGGAAACAACCCAAATGCCCATCAATACATGATTGGATTAGTAAACTGTGGTATATGTATACCATGGAATATTACTCAGCTATAAGGAATGATGAAGATACGACATCTCTATGGTTCTCCTGGAGAGAGTTGGAACCCATTATATTAAGTGAAGTATCCCAAGAATGGAAAAACAAGCATCACATGTACTCACCAGAAAATTGGTTTCCCTGATCATCACCTAAATACAAATCTGGGAATGACACCAATTGGACATCAGACTGAGGTGGGGGGTGGGGGAGGGGATGGGTGTATGCCTACACAATGAGTGCATTGCGCACCGTTTGGGGAGTGGTTACACTTGAAGGTGCTGACTCGGGAAAGGGGGGGTGGGGAAAAAAATATGAAACTATTGTTTTTAACTTGCACTGTTCACTTAATAATTTATCATGAATATTTCCCATATTATTTCATATCATTGTACAAGAAATAATGTATACATTATGAGGACATACTGTATCTAACAAGATATACTGTTAGACTCTTTGATTCTGTAAAATTAAATTGAAAAAAAAAAAAGAAATATATCAAAAATAAGATGGATTAATAGTTGTGTAGAGGAATGGATAGATACATGATAGAGCAAGTATAATAAAATACTAATCTAGGTGATAAAAAAAAAAAGAAAGGAATTGTAATCATAATATTCTACTTGGCTCATCAGTTGATTGTTTAGACATAATCATAATGATGTAAACATAATAGTTTATCCAAATATTGCTACAACTCTATTGAGAGGATGAGGAGGAGAGAATTGGGGGGAAGATAAGAAAGTCTAAATGAATTATGGTACATTCATTAAAAAGAAAGTGATGGAACTATATATACCTATCTGAAAGGTGTCTGTGATACATTAAGTGAGAAATAAAACAAATTGTAGCCCAAAAAAAAAAAAAAAAGACAGAATAGCCTACAAACATGTAAGTAACACCAAAGAATGACTACTCCTGCAATGTTTATAACGGCTACATCCACAGATAAAAGAGGAACAACCAAGAATCTAATTGAAACAACAGATTGACTGAATTACATAATACCATGCAGCCTGTTTGACAAAATGAGGAAATATTCCCAAGATATTTTGTAGTTTAAAAATGAGGTTTGATAAAATCAGGAAATATTCCCAAGATATTTTTGTAGTTTTTAAAAAAAAGTTTCTTAAAAGCAGGTTTTACATCTCTGTATTTTTAAACATGTTTGTAACAATTCCTTGTGCCAGCAGGTCCTTGAGAAATGTTGGTTGAAGAAGTGAAGTCTGTAGTTAATTTTCAGTCAGGGTATATACTATGTGCCAAGTATGATCTTAAGTGCCTTCCACATGTAAATTATTCTGCATCCACATAACCCTGGGTGGTAGTGACTATTATCTTCCCTGCTTTGGACAGGTGAAAACAGGAGCTGAGGGGTTAAGAAACTCACCCAGTAAGTGGTAGTACTGGGACAAGGAGGGACAGGCAGTCTGGTTCCATAATACGGTATAGCCTATACAACTCTTAAAACAAGTGATCTGAAAAAAAAGTCAAAAAATTGAAAATTTAGTTTTTTCCTTGCCAAGTTCTTACCCATATACCATTAAGGAAAAAATACCACTTATTATGTCTCATGATTGTTAACAAACCTTCCAGAACTAAGTGCAGGGAAAATGATAGCAAAGATTTAGAATTAAGGGAGAGGGGGAGGGATCCTAAGGATATTCTTTATTGACATTATTCACTTGTTCAGTGCCCAGGGAAAATAAAGCAACAGGGAATATAAAGCAAGCAGAATGTGCAGTGGCTCACACCTATAATCCCAGCTACTCGGGAGGCTGAGGCAGGAAGATTCCTTGAGGTCAGGAGTTCGAAGCTACAATGAGCTACGATTGTGCCCCTGCACTCCAGCCTGGGCGACAGAGTGAGACCCTGTCTCTTAAAACAAATAAATAAATTTTACAAAAAGAAAGCAGAATGGGGAAAAAAAGGAAAACAAGTTTCTCATTAGGTAATTTGGAATCATTATACAGGAAAAATGTTGTGGTAAAAATATTTTGAATGTATTATTCTGGGATCTTCTACTTCCCATTTTATCCATTTTATCTCCCATCTGTATGCATTTGATTCAGCATCCATTACACAGGTATAATCTGTTATAAATTAATTTAGGTCTGTTAAGGAAAATTTTTAAATCTTACCATAAAGAATTAAAATGAAAAAAGAATAGAGAAATAGCTGATCACCTCCTTCCCTAGGGATTGTCTCGTGCTGTTTCTCAGTTGTTTCTAGCCTCCAGTTAAGACCCCCAACTCTGAAACAGGATTAGCACTACATGCACATTTGCCACTTGAAACGGGGCGGGCGCCAGGAAGCTGTTATTTCCCTCCCACACCTCCCCTTTTCTCTGACAGCACTGGGAATTCGGACTGATTTGAAGAGTGGGTGGCGGGAGAGTGGGAAGTGTTAACCAAAATCCCCTCTCCCTCAACTTCTGCATGGCGCGGCTGCATATACATTATGCCGCCCTGCTGCTCTCCGTACCATCCACGCCAAGAGCATATGGAGCGTCTTGATGTGCTTTAATTCATTTCTCCCTTCATTCTCACACTCAGAAGGAAACGGGTAAGGTTAGATAAAATTGCTACTTAATAAGGGGTTACTGAGTGTGTAATTGCTCCCAGAGTGTTTTTAGAGTGATAGTCCGCTGCCAGGAGCCAAGTTTGCTATAAAGAATCTTGCTAAACTGCCCAAGGACTGTAATTCCATTCACCGGTGGTTATTTGAGTAACATACCAAAGATTAAGGAGCATCATATATTAAAAGCCTTTTTCTCCCACCTCGTCTCAAACAGATCAGCAAACTCAGAAGTTCAAGGTTTCCATCCTTGAATTGTGTGGTGATCAGGTCCTGAAGTTAGTGCTGAGGTGACTCTAGAACTTTTCTTCCCACAGCAGAATTTACTAGCAAGTAAATGTGACCTTTGCCAGAGTTGTTGACGGTATCGCTGCACTATATAATTTTTTTAGAGCTTAAGGGATCCCAAGGATCATGATTGTGTCCATGTGCCCTATTCACCAACCAGGTCACCCAGCTGGCATTACAGTTAGTACTGCTGAGTGCTCACCTACTGCTCTTCACCATATTGTCCCAGGACAGAGACACGGCATAACCTGATCTGCGGTGAGGTGACCCAGGAGGCATGGGCTCGGTCTGACTTGAAAGGTGGGCTTGTGCCTATGTTTTCACTTGGTATTATCGTTTCTCCTCACGGAAACTTTGCAATTTTTCCATTATCCCAGAATTGGTGTGACTTACCCTCCACGACCACCATATAGCTGTCATGGCTATGGCCTGAGGGTGCCACGCGGAGATCGTCCAGGCCTCCCTCACGGGAGCCAGGCAGGGCTGCCATTAGAATCCCCGCGCTATGCGGTCCTCACTGCTGTGGTTGAATAACCTGAACGCCGCGAAAGAGCATGGCCCACTCCGGAAGTGGGTGCACTTCGGCTTCCGGTTGTTTCCTCAAATCCGGAGGGAGGCGACCTTCTCCGTCACGTCTAGTTCCGCTGCCTTCAGCGCGCCACTTCAAACGTGCTTTGGTAAAGAGAACGACAAAGGCAAAGAGACCTGCGTGTCCCCAGCCCCCAGGTTTGCGCCTGTTAGAACCCAGACTGCATCACCGCCTGAGTTCTGCCCTTCCCCCCACCGCTCCCACCACGGTCTGTGGAAAAATTGTCTTCCACGAAACTGGTCCTCGGTGCCAAAAGGTTGGGGAGCAATATTCTAGAATTTTAGAGGGTTTTTTTTTTTTTTATTTATTTATTTTTGGTGTTTTATTTGTTTTTGGTTTTTCCTTCCCTGGGACCACCATTCTGGGAGATTACTGCCTTCAGTTAAGTCCCTCTGTTTGTTTAGTTGCTGTGGGTGAGTTACTTTTGTTCATTTTTACCATAATTTACCCCTCAGGCCTTGAGGGAGGTATGGGCTATGCATCAGCTCTCAGGCGACCATCTGCACTGCAGCATCATTCATTCACAGGAGAAATAACGTCACCATGTGCTTGATATGGCACAATAATATCGTCTCTGTACCCATTTTGTGAACTATCCACAACATTTTTAATCCATGTTGCTCAATGTGGCTCTGGGCCACCACCCGTGGGAATGAAAGCTCACTGGGGGCTTACGGGGACCTCCTATTTGCCACTTCTTACCAGCAGTATGGACAGTGTCTGGAATGTGTTTGTTGAATGAATAATAGTCAAGCCTTCAGGGTACACTACTAATTATTTTTTAATCACATGGACTACTACAAAGTGAACTATGAAATTTGAGAGGAGGAGAAGGTGGTCTTGTGATATGGTTTACACATTTCATTGCTCACTTTTACTAATATGAATAATTAAATGCTGTCAGACCACAGTCAGAAAAAAAAAAAGTGATAAATAATAGCCAAGTTGGAACCTTGTTTACAAAGACCTAAGAGTGAGTATGTTCACAAAATGATTATGAGGTAGCATTACAACTATTCTCCTTGAAGCTCATTTGATTATAAGCAGCAGAAACCTCCTCAAAGTAGCTCCAGTGAAAATGGGAGATGGGGTTCGTTGTAATGCTACAGCAAGCTCACAGAATCCAGCAAGAAAACATGAATAGCTGGAACATTGTGCAAACCAGAGCATGGTGAGCAGAACAACCAAGATTTCTCTATATGGCTGTTCTCATTTCCGCATCTCAGAGTCAACTCCTTCATCATCCTCTCAATATGGATTCCGTACCTACTACTCATCTTATGCACAGTCCAGTAATGATATCCTCAGATCCCAGAGAAGATGACTTGTCTACTTTAGTGCCCATCTTCAAAGATAACCTGAGTATCTGAGCAGCCAAACTCATCTGACTTTGGACAGTATCTCAGAAGTCATAGGTAGCTGGCCAACCAATGCAGTGGCCACTTTAGAGTCAGGTATCCATCCGCAGTCCAATCTGCAGTGGCTGGGGACAAGGAAGAAGATTGATATATTATCTAGAAAGCTTCAAGGGTGAGGCAAACAATGAAACACATTCAATACTTTTGTACTTCTAGTAGTCTATGAACTCCTTGATGTTGAGAATGTTATTTTATTCTTCTTTGTATACGGAGTGCCTAGTACAGGGGCTGGTACATAATAGATATTCAGCAATTATCTGGTGAGCAATTGAATGATGCATGGATGAGAATGAACACCCACTATGCTCTGAGATACCATGTTGTGCATGCAAGAATAGCTATAAACAAAAACACATGCAATAACAAGTGTCAATGAGGGTATAGAGAAACTATTATAGAACTCTCATACACTGCTAGAAAGAAGATAATATAGTGCAGCCTCTTTGGAAAATAGTGTGGAAATTTCTTAAAAGATTAAATATAAATTTACCATATAACACAGAAAAATCACTCCTAGTTGTCTAACCAAGAGAACTGAAAACATGTGTCCACATAATGGCTTGCACACAAATGTTCATTGAAGCATTATTCATAACAGCCAAAAAGTGGAAACTATCCAAACACCTATTAACTGGTGAGTGGATAAGCAAAATGTGATATATTTCTAAAATGGAATATGATAAAAATAACCTAAGTATTAACAAATGCTACAACATGGATGAATCCCCAAAATATGCTGAGTGAAAGAATCTAAATACAAATATCACATATTGTATATTGCATTTATATAAAATGTTCATAGGGCCAGGCGCAGTGGCTCACGCCTGTAATCCTAGCAATCTGGGAGTCCAAGGTGGGAGGATCCCTTGAGGCCAGAAGTTTGAGACCAGAGTGGGCAAATAGCAGGACTTCATCCCTACAAAAAAATAAAAAATTAGCTGGGCATGATGGTGTGCACCTATAGTCCCCGCTACTCAGGAGGCTGAGGCAGGAGGTTCACTTGTGCCTAGGAGTTGGTGGTTGCAGTGGGGTATGATGATGCCACTGCATTCCAGCCTGGCAACAGAGTGAGACCCTACGTCAAAATAAATAAATAATTCATAAAAGCCAAATCTACAGAAACAGAAAGTAGACTAATGGCTGCCTGAGGATGAGTATGAAAACTCATAGTCATACTCAGTGACTGCAAATGGGCATTTCCTTGGAGAGTAACGAAAATGTTCAAAACTTAGATTGTTATGATGGTTGCGCAACTGTAAATTAACTGAAAATCATTGAATTATACACTTAAAATGAGTGAATTTTATGGTTTGTAAAGTATACCTCAATAAAGCTGTTTTAAAAATCTATGGGACTAAAAATGGCTATGTAAGTTATCTTAGATAATGAAGACCCTTTAGCTGATCCTTAATTTTATTTTCCTCTGTTTTCTCAATTCATTGTTAGTTTCACATCCTCTGTGTAATCAAGCATGTGCTAAAATGATCTTAGCAAAATCAGAGTGGTCAACCTATCCCTTTTGGGCTATAAAGAGCAACTGACTTGTGTCCAGATAGTATCGCCAGCTAAAGCTAAGATAATATTGATTGTGGTAGCCTCTTCTGCATCTTCATGACTTAGATGGCCAATAAAACTAATACCCACAATATAGACAATTTACTTATCTGGGGAGATATTACATACTGTTATTATATGGACCATTTGCTTGCCCAAAAAAATAGAGCCAGCTGGTCACTTTAGGCATCCATAAAAACCATAGTGTAATTGCCCAACATAAAATGTACCATCACTGTATGGAGAGTGCTTAATGTTACATTCTTCACCAGTACATACTGTGATGCTTCTATAATCTCTTTGATATAAATAATCTTTCCAAATAGAAGGGGTTAAAGCTGGAGAAGACATAAAATATAGATACAGCAATAGTCAAATATTTCTCAGCCACCAATATCCTCCTTTTTCCTGAGTGGTAAAGAGAGGATGATGTTGAAGAAATGACAATTCTCCCATCCACATACTAACTAGGCCCGAGCCTCCTTAGCTTCTGAGATCAGACGAGATCAGGCACATTCAGGGTGGTATGGCCATAGACAAGAAATGACAATTCTAAAAAATAATATAATGAGATCTCTATATTTTACAGACAGTTTTCTAACTGAACACAAAATCACTCTCATCCATTCAAGTGGTCCTAACTCCATCCTTGCCACTCCCATGGTGCTTAAATACATGGTCTAAAGTAAGGAATCACTCAACTACTCCCCCTTTCTACCCTTTTCCGAAGTGACTTCTGCTCCAAAAAAATTTTTTTTAAGTTTTTGTCCAATTTCCTGGACAGATCATAAATTATGCCAGGTATGCGATAAAGAAAACTGACTTCCTTATTTTATTAAAATATCCTATGGATTTTCCAGACGAGCTTATTGATTAGCTTAAAAAATAAACATTTTAATATACATGTGTATGTATATTACACAATCCTCTAGGTGTTGTGATACCTGTGAGATTTGTTCTCTGACCAAACTGAGCCAATAAATGTTTGATTAGTCCCTGTGGTGAGCTCCTAGCACTGTAAAATGCAGTTATGGGCAGCTAGAATAGTGAGAGGAGCTGCTAGTTAAAGATATGTTTTTAAGGCAATAGAGCAGGGCTGAGCATCAAATAGAAAAGAAATGAATAAATACCAAAAGAGATTGAAAACCCCTAAAATACTAGCCATAGTCTCTAAAATGCCCAGCAAAAATAAGTTAAAGATTCCTAAATAGAAAATCAAATGATAAAATGTTTCCTAATTAACCAGAGCACCTTGTAAGTATTGATTATAACTTAGGAAAGTAATAAACCTGCACATCATAAATCAAGCAGAACATATTCCTTAAAACATGATGGATAGAAAGCAATGGATTGAACTTATTAAAAGTTCACTGCAAAAATAAAAGGATTTTGATAAAAAACTGTTTATACTTCCTGTTTATCATATGATCTTCTTAAATGAAATAGATCTTGAAACACATTTTTCAGAAGCTGAGATACTGATCTTACTGCACTAACAGGAAAAAAAGAGAAAAAAGAGGAAAAAAATCAGCTCACAACAGCACATGATTCAATGTCTTGGGGATTAATGGGATTATAATTAATGAGAATATTTGATACTAATATTTTTTGGCTGTAAACAGAATAAAGTCTGAAATTGAGGTGTCTGTCTTTAGGAGTTTATATGCAAGATATTTATCTTTATCATGGTTCATTTAAAAGATACTTCAGCTTGAAATGGAAGAGGTGGAAATAATCACATTTTGAAAAACTAAAATAAGAAAACAGCTTTTAAATTATTGTGGGAATGAAGAAATAAGTATTCGAGAGTGTGTAGACTGTAAAATTGCACTAATTTGGATCAGTGATGCTAAGGCTAGTCTAAATTAGTAAAATATGAACAGGAAAATATTGCAAAGGAAAAGAATGGTGTTTTTTTTTTTTGCACATGCCCCTGAAATGAAAAAAAAAAAAAGGCTAACAAAGCACTGGACCTGATGTAGAGGTAGTGTTAATTGGTAAATGAGACTCATTTGTAAATGTACATTAGTTGTTTTTTTGCACCTGGATTAATCCACAAGTGTTTCCTAAGCTCCTTACTTCATGCCCACCAATGTGCAAAATGCTGGGAAGGAGATCAAAGAAATGTACAAGGACTTCATACATCTGACTTTCTTAGGGAACCGATGAAGTTATTGAGTGGCTTACCCAATTAGAAGGTCAAATAGTTCTAAAATGGTATTGGACATACCGAGTCTTAACAAAAGACTGCCTCATTACAAAGGACCATATTTTATGAAGAGTCATTTTTATTATGGGTATTTGTTGTGGCCCTGTGCTATTATCCAGTGATACTTTCAGCAACTGTTAAGAGGCAAACAGTCTTTGAAGCACTGTTAGTCACTCTTACTCAGTGTCTTGTCCAACTGCTGATGGTATGCCTTCAGTAACAACCCTGATCTCTTCTCATTTACTGCTTATCCTCTTCTTTGTAATGGGAAACCTGACCATCATTTTCATTTTAATCATTTTCAAAGTAATAATTATAGTAATAAACATTCCTATATGCCAGCCTCTATGTTAACCTGCTCTGGTGGACACTTGATTTTTGCCTGCTGGCATCCATTTCCGCTTCTTTTAGAAATAGCATCCAGACTTGACTTTAAAGGAATTTCCCTATTCTTCCTACCACCATCCCTTCCCTTATAGTCCACAGGGTTTAGGTCAGTAGGCATGTGGCCCAGGCTGGACTTTTCAAAATATTTCATCTCCCTTCTGTGGTCATTGGTCAGGGGTGACACAGATTGAACCAGTGAGAACAAGTTCCAGTTTTGCTGGAACTACTGGGAAGGAGATGGTCTCTTTCTGCTGTAGTTAGTAGTTGTAAGAATAATAACATAAACCTGGAGAGGTTTCTTGAGAGTGAAGCTAATAGAGACGAAAGCAAGACTTAGAGATGGAAAAAGAAAGCAGAATCTTGATTAACATGAGTCCCCTGGATTCAGCTATACCTGAAATCCACTCCTAGACCATTCAGTTATAGGAGCCATTATAGCCTGGTTTTTGATTACGTAATTACTTTTGCACCAGCCTAATATTTTGGCTTCTGCTTCTGACCCTTGAAATATCTGCTAAACAGACACACTCTACTTCATTTGATTTGTATAGCAATCCTCTGGAGAAGATACTGGAATTCTCCATATTTTATGCATCAGAAATCTGAGGCTCACAGGGATTAAGAACTTTTCCCAGTGATACAGCTGTTATGTGATAGAGCCAGGACTCAAATCCACGTCCACCTAACACCAAGTGCATGCTCTTAACCCCTGCCCTCGTCTTCCCCAATGCCTCATTTCTCTCTGTGACCACAGCAGTTAACACAGGCTCTGACACATAGTAGGTGCTCTGTCAATTTTTTATGACTTAGTTGGCATTAGAGGAGAGAGGCTTTCCTGCCTAGTGGACAAAGGCATGTAATAAAATAGCATGGAAGAAAACTAACTGGGAGTGGGGGATCCTGGGAAGGAGCAGAATGAGATAAATTTGACTAGAATAAAGGATTTTGGAGAATTCCTGGAAACTGCCCCAGTTAAATCCTTAAAAAAAAAAAGTTGATTCCAAAAATGGGTTAAACATTTACCTAAACTATCTTATTTATCTGGTTCATTTACTTCATAACCCATATTTCATAGATAGCACAAAGGTAAACTTCAGAATGGTTAAATTTGCCCAAATTCCTAGTGAATAAAGACAGATTAACATATTCTTCTCCATATTTAAGACAAGCTTTTCCACATTGCTACTATATCATGACATTGGATTTTTTTTTTTTAACTCACACTATTTAGTGATCCCAAAAAGGGCTCAGTTTCTCTTCATGTTCCAAGAGCTGGGATGCTTATTTGAGGACAAACCTCTTGCAGAGTTCAAAGGGAACTCTACCCTCAGATATGCTCTGTGGAATTATGTAGCAAGAGCAGAAACAGCCTCTTAAAGGGAATACAGACACATCTGTCCTAATTAAATAATACCCAGGGTGGCTTCTGGCTTAGTCATATCACAAAGCACACCCCAAATATCATCAGCCCAAGTACGGATGGACACATGAGGACTGCAAAGTGCAGTGAAAACACGCAGAACAAAAATGGCCGCTAAATGATATACATGTCATGGATCTCTGCCAAGGATGGCTGACAAGCCTCACCTATCTGGTTCACTCATCCTTTGCAGGTCTGAGTTCATTAGGCAGATGATGGGGGAGTGCGGCTAAAGCAAACTGAAGATATTAAGACTCTGCACATCCATGAAAATGGATGATTGCACAGAGATTCCATCGCAGATGATAGCCCAGGAGGCAAAGAGCTCATCGAGAAACTCCATAAATTGCCCTTATTATCTAGCATATGTAAAGTATGTGAGATCATAATAATAGCTTCAACTCACTGAAAGCTTGCTGTAGTCCAGGCACTTTGTTAAAATTTCTGCAATCCTTATCTCATCCTCATAACCACCCCCATGGGGTTGTTACTGCTGTTATCATGCCAATTCTGGAGCTGGGAAGAGGGAAGTTCAGTGAGGTAAGTTACCTGCCCAAAGTCACACAACTCATAAGTGACATGGCTGGAGTTCAACTTTACAGCCAGCTTTCTTTGGAATGAGGGTACTGTGTTATACTACCACTACTAGCGACTACACAGAGCATTGAAGTCCTCTGGAATGCAGTTTGATTCAATTGCATTTATTTTCATTTTTGTACTGTGGTAAAATATACATAACATAAAATTTACCATTAGAATCATTTTTAAGCGTACAGTTCTGTGGCATTAAGTGCATTTATATCGTTGTGCAACAATTACCACCATCAATCTCCAGAACTTATTCATCACTCCAAACTGAAACTCTGTACACATTTAACAATAATTCCCTATTCCTTCTTTCCCCCAGCCCCTGGTAATCACTATTCTACTTTCTGTTTCTATGCATTTGACTACTCTGAGTGCCTCATGTAAGTGGAAACAGCAATATTTGTCTTTCTGTGTCTGGCTTATTTCACTTAACATGACGTCTTCAAGGTTCCGTGTTGTAGCATGTGTTAGAATTTCAATCCTTTTAAAGGCAGAATGATATTCCATCATATGTACATACCACATTTTATTTATCCATTTATCTTCTGGATGAATGCTTTCAATTCATTTGGACATATACCCAGAAATGGAATTGCTAGATCATATGGTAATTCTGTATTTAATTTTTTGAGGAACCTCCATACTGTTCTCCACAGTGGCTGCACCATCTTACATTCCCATTAGTAATGCACAAAGGTTCCAATTGCTCCACATCCTCACCAACACGTGTTACTGGGTGTGTTTGTTTGTTGTTTTTTAATCCTACGCATCATAATGGAGATGAACTGGTATCTCACTGTGGCTTTGATTTGCGTTTCCCTAGTTATAAGCAATGTTGAGTATCTTCTCACATGCTTATTTGCCATCTGTATATCTTCTTTGGAGAAATGTCTGAATCATTTGCCCATTTTAGAACTCAGTTATTTGGTTTTTGTTGTTGCGTTATAGTAGTTCTTTATAAATTCTATGTATTAATCCCTCATTAGAAATATGATTTTTTAATATTTTCTGTCATTGTATGGGTTGCCTTTTTACTCTGTTGTTATTGTCTTTTGATGCAGAAGAGTTTTTTAAGTTCAGTTGCATTTTAATGAGAAGTGTTTATCAACTGCATGCACAGCATTATGGTCAGAAAGAGATAGATGGGCAATAGAGATCCTCTTATTAGAGAGTGAAGCACACAAGAGGCCTGATATGATTAAAACCATGTGGGGACTTAGAAAAAAATCTTTTTAAAAATTAGCCGGGCATGGTGGCACACACTGATAGTCCCAGCTACTCCAGAGGCTGAGGCAGGAGGATCGCTTGAACCCAGGAGTTTGAGGTTGCAGTGAGCTATGATGACACCACTGCACTCTAGACCAGGCAACAGAGCAGGATCCTGTCTCCAAAAAAAAGAGAATGTTTTGTCAATCATCCTTGTAGCAATGTTCTACTGTTTTTCTCTATTCACATCCCTTGCCTCATACCTTTGAAGAACAATGCATCCTCTAATCAGGGATCCCCAACCTATGGTGAATTGTACAATTATTTCTTTATATATTATAATGTAATAATAATAGAAATGAAGTGCACAATAAATGTAATGCACTTGGACCATCTTGAAGCCCTTGCCAGTCCATGGAAAAATTGTCTTCCATGAAAACGGTCCCTGGTGCCAAAAAGGTTGGGGACCGCAGCATGTGGTCCTGACAGGGATGGCAAATGTGTGGAATCTGCTCTCCACCATTGCCACGGGAGAGGGTGGCCACAAGACTTCAGGCTGATCAATCAGAATATTCCATCTATTTGCCCACAGTGGTTGACCTGTGAAATGCGCAAAAGCCCAATAAATCCAGTCAGAGAGGATTTATTTGCAGACACTGGAAGATAGAAGAGGCCCTCTTTCCTCTGAGGTAACCAGACTGGCATGGCAAGGCTGGAGTTCTCCTTGGCAATCCCATGCCCCATCTCACCTCCCCTCACCTGTTCATGTGGAGGATCTCACCTCCCCTCACCTGTTCATGTGGAGGATCTCACCTCCCCTCATGTGGAACATGTGGAGGATCTCACCTCCCCTCACCTGGTCATGGGGAGGATCTCACCTCCCCTCACCTGATCATGGGGGGGATCTCACCTCCCCTCACCTGGTCATGGGGGGGATCTCACCTCCCCTCACCTGGTCATGTGGAAGATCTCACCTCCCCTCACCTGGTCATGGGGGGGATCTCACCTCCCCTCACCTGGTCATGGGGGGGATCTCACCTCCCCTCACCTGGTCATGTGGAGGATCTCACCTCCCCTCACCTGGTCATGTGGAGGATCTCACCTTCCCTCACCTGGTCATGTGGAGGAAGTCCAGCTACAGTGAAAAAGGACCAGATCAACAACAAAAGAGGACAGAGCCACCTGAGAAACACATCTGGAGGCACTAATACCTAATGATGCCTTCTGTCTCTAGAACATGGGTCATCAAACTAAATCCACAGGTCAAATCCAGCCCTTCACCTGTGTTTTTGTATGACACAGGAGCTAAGTATGGTTTTTACATTTTTACATGGTTGGGAAAAAAAATCAAAAGAATGATAACACTTTGTGACACACAAAAATGAGACAAAACTCATATAGTGCCCACAAATAAAGTTTTTCTGGAAAACAGCCACTCTCATTCATTTACATCTTATTTGTGGCTGTTTTTTGCTACAGCAACAGAGTTGAGCAGTTGCAACAGAGACCATAAGGCCCGCAACGCTGGAAATATTTACTGTCTGGCTGTTGATAGAAAAGGTTCCCTCATCTCTGCTCTAGAGCAAAACCAATACTCTGAACTATTATGTGAGCCCAAAAAACTTCCTTTGACTGCTTATACTAGTGGGAGTTGGATCTCTGTTGCTTACAACAAAGTGTTTCCTGAAAAATATCCTTTTGGCTTTAAGGATGAGGAACATAGAGTTCAGAGGGAATCCATAACTTGCTTAGTCACATAGCTGATGACAGAAAGGGACCAGTCCTCTGGTATTTCCACACAGGCTGACTTCATGGGTGTGCAACCTGAGCAACCACACAGGGCTCCCTGCTTAGAAGGACTCTGCACTTGGTTTAGTCTCTGTTATCACAATCTTGAGATTAATAATAAGTTTGGCACAAGGGGCCCTGCAAATTATGTAGCTGGTCCTGGTATCACCCACTTGGGCTCTCCAGCCCTACAAACCTTACCCTTTTCTAATAGCATTCCACTTCCACATAATTTTCAACCACTCTACCACATTAATATTTAGAAAAACTGATATTATGGCAGCCTCCATATTTTAATTTCAACATAATTTGTAGTCAAAGGCACAAATTTTCCTACCTTTATAACTAAATTAAGTTTCTCTGGGGTTCAAGAAAAATAGCTATAATTTTATTTTTATGTGATTTAATCATTCTCATCACCATAATTGTTTTTTATTTATCTTGCATTTCGCTTATACTCTGGGAGTGGTGTGGCACAGGGAATGGATTCAGTAATTTTGCAAGTTCATAAACTGTGAACAAGATTTCAAAAATGGTGCCTTGTTATTGAAGCATCTGGCTGTGGTGATAATTGAAATGAAAACATTTATAAAGTGCTTGTTAGATATCCCCATAGCAGAGCAACGTTTGGGTCAAGTAATTTATAACATAGGGCAAACCGCAAGACTTAGTTGCTTAGTCAAAACTAAATCTCTCTGTCCAAAACAATTCAATCCACAAAAAATGAACCTAAGAAATGTAAGAGGAAGGAAAAGTTAAATCATAAGGGGACAATATTATTCTCTGATTTTTTAGAAATATTAACTTATTTGGGTTATGTTGGGTTTTTATGTTTCCTGGGTACCTCATTTGTCTTAAAACCTTTTAACTAGCTTTTTCTCCTTCCTTCCTTCTTTTCTTCCTTTCTT
This sequence comes from Eulemur rufifrons, assembly GCF_041146395.1. Taxonomy (NCBI): domain Eukaryota; kingdom Metazoa; phylum Chordata; class Mammalia; order Primates; family Lemuridae; genus Eulemur; species Eulemur rufifrons. The sequence continues at coordinate 166,770,699 of NC_090989.1, forward strand.
CCTTCCCTCTCTTTTTTGTAACTTTTGCTATTTTTATAAATTACCAAAGTAATATATGTTTATTTTAAGATTTTTATTTCAATAGATTCATAGGGTACAAGTGGTTTTTTTGATACATGGCTGAATTGTACAGTGGTGAAGTCAGGGTTTTGGGTACATCACTCACATAGTCTACATTGTACCCAGTAGGTGATTTGTGATCCCTCTTCTCCCTCCCAGCCTCCTTCCTTCTGAGTCTCCAAAGTCTATTATGCCACTCTGTACAACACATATTCCATCGCCTAGCTCCCACTTATAAGTGGGTACATGCAGTGTTTCTTCTTCCATTCCTGAGATACTTCACTTAGGATAATGGCTTCCAGTTCCATATTGCAGGATATTTTTAAAGTAAAGATAAGGAAAAACAAAAAAGAACATAAAATCATCCATCATTTTACCACCCAGAGATAACCATGGTTAACGTTAATTTTTTTTCATTGCTAACATTTAAAATATGTCTTTTCTAATCAACTCACTATGCACACATAAAACTTTTAAAAATGGAATCTTCTGGTACATGCTGTTACAAATTTGCTTGTGAGCATGCCCCCATGTCTTCTGCATTGTCATTTTAATGACTACATTTTATATAACTTATTTAGCAAATTCCCTATTGTTCGACATTTGGGTTGTTTCTAATTTTCAGCCACACAAAACAACACTGCAATGAACATCCTTACAGCTATGTTGATATGCACATTTGTGCTTCTTTCTTTCATTCATTTTATATTAAAGACAAAGAGAAAAAAATCTTTAATCTCTATGATTGTACAGTTTCTCACTCCCATAACACTATTGACAAAGGAGCTTGGGTCAAAGTATATATATAATTTCAAACAGTCACATAACATAATGCCTACACATAGTATTTGCTCAACAAATGATGGCTATTAACAGCTCCAAGAAAGCATATCATCCCCGACATCAAATTCAAATGGCTGTTTTCCTTGGTTGCCATTTATAAACCTCAACATAGCCTTATTTAAGAGATGGAAATATTTGTGTTGTACCATCTCTTAGAATATGGGTTCCATTACACGTCAAAAAAAATAGGGTATCCGTTTATTCCACTTACATCTTAGGCCCCCTTTATATTTTAGAATTATATAAATCCATCTTAAACAACTCAAAATTGACATAAAACTTACAAACTAAAAGGAACATATTTGTATGCAAAACAAATTGTTCTTTTTTAAAACTTGTGGTACCTTTAAAAACAAAGATCCAATCCCAACTCAATAAAACTTAATAAATGGGACTGAAAACTTTCCATTCTATGTTAACTACATCTAAAATATTTTATTATAACTGGCAGGTAATTTTAATTTTTAAAAGTAGATTAAATAGGCCAGGCACAGTAGCTCATGCCTCTAATCCTAGCACTTTGGGAGGCTGCGGTGATAGGATTGCTTGAGGCCAGGAGTTCAAGACCATCTTGAGCAAGAGTGAGATCCTGTCTCTACAAAATATAGAAAAATTAGCTGGGCATGGTGGTGCATGCCTGTAGTCCCAGCTACTTGGGAGGCTGAGGCAGGAGGATCACTGGAGCCCAGGAGTTGGAGGTCACAGCGAGCTATGATGACACTACTACACTCTAGCCTGGGAGACAGAGCAAGACTCTGTCTCAAAACAAAACAAAACAAACAAAAATAGATTAAATAATAATAAGATAGCTAAATTTCTTCCCCACTTGGTTCAGTATCTACAAGGGACTTGTGTCTTTTAGATTTTCCAGCAACCAAACTTCCAAACTGGTAAATTTTCATATAGGCATCGGCAGAGATAGCCTGTTTATTTCAGGTTTTCTGTGAATGTCTAAAATAGTCATCACTTTAGGCACATTGAAAATTACATTGGCGAGTCTTACAGCTTGGCACTCAACTTAGGGACTGATATATAGGTTACAATAAAAATTTATCAATAAATGAATAAATGAATCAATGCCACCAGGTGTTGCCTTTACTATTAACATCCATGACAACTTTTACTTCTCCCCTTTATTTATAATCACTATTGATTCATAACTTCTCCTGGTTTCCTCATCTGTAAAATGAGAATAGTAATAGTGCCTCATAGAACTGTTGTGAGGATTCAGTAATGTAGTGTATGTAAAGCACCTAACACCAAGCATGGCATTTGGTAAGTCCTCAACAAATATTAGCTATTTCCATTAACAATAGCATAATCATCACCCTTATCATCACCATAATCACTATCAGCATCACCATCATCATGATCATCATCCCTGAATGAAAATGCCATCTGGTCTGCTCTCTTTTTAAGCAGGCATGAGCCTTATTTTCTCCTTGAGAAGAAGATTATTTTACTATAGTTGTGTTTCCAATACACTCCCCACCTGGGGATACTATGTGGAAAGGAGTCAGGGAGTGCGAGTTGAGGGAGAAAGGGAGCCCGTTAATTTGGGAAAAGCAAGATGTTCCAGCAAACCTTGGCCTAGTGTATGAGAAAAAAAAGGACTTAGCAATTACAGTTGTTATGAAACTTGTGTTTTATGAAGCCAGAGGCTGGAACTGTACAATAAAACAACTTTGAAATATCAAAAGATCACTTTGGGTGGCCTGCCAGTGGATTATAGACATGACTTTTATATTGAGAAGGACTGTCTGGCATTGAATCAGAGGACCTATATGGTTTGAGCAGCAGGATATCAGTAGCTAGTTTGGGCTTAAATAAAAAATCAAAGTGGCAAATCAGTACAACATAAGCAAAACCTAAGAGATTTGTTTTGTACAGCATAAAGGAAGAGTGGGTTCTGTAAACATCAAACTCCAGAGGAAAATGCTGGTGATTTTTCTTTATAACGTTTGTCTCAGTGCACTGAAACTTTTCATGGACTTAATTGATTTTTAGGAAGACATTTTACATTACAATCTGGATGGGAACATTCTTGGAGATAATTTAAGAGCAAATTCATCATAAGAGCTCATTTTTCTAATTATTGAGGGGAGAGTAAAAAAAAAATTGCAAGTTGGAGAGAGATATGGCCGAGCCCAGAAAAAAAAATCCCCCCAATTTCCTAACACAAAAGGAGAAAGGGAATGCAGAAATTGTCCTTTTTTGAACAGCACACCCACAAATCTAATGAGAGCATGGCCTCACTGAGTCTGTCAACCACTGATGGTTGATAAGCAGCTAGTCTTATAAATGTTACCAGTTCAAAACGGAAACAAAAGTATGCACAAGTTACAGTTCATAATTGTCAGAAAGACCACTTACTGCTTCCAGAACTCAAGCTTCTTGATATTGCACTCTCTTCAAAACAGATTACTAATCCATGTGCAGTTCAAGTTCTAAATTCATTTTAGCAGCAACCATAGCTATTTCTCATCCACTAGAATGCAACATATACAAAATGCACAAGGCAGCAAAATGGAATTATGTCTTAGGATGTTCAGAAGCCAAGTCTTCTGTTAAAGCAGGTAAATTATGACATAGAAAAAGATACCAGCACTAAACCTGAACACAAGCAAGCCATCATTTCTCCCTAGAAACTTTCAAAATGATTTTTCCAGTGAGGTACTCTAACCTAACAGAGAAGAGACTTCCAGGCATTGTAAATGATGTTACTATAGCTGCAGAAAGCCATCTTTAAGAAATGAATTGTAATATTAACACAATTTAAATGTTCACGATTGTAGTCTGGTCCACCTGCAGGATTAAAAATAGAAGGCTTCTCTATGTTGCAGTCTTTCATGCTACAATGTCCCACAAACAGAACCTGTTTGCCTGGAGGTCCTTCCATTGGCCTTCCAGTCTTTCTAGAGAGACTGTCTGAATGATGCCTTGATTGCAGCTAATTATCTCAGCTCCCACCAGTATATTTACACACATCCAGCCCAGACTCTTCCATCAGAGCTGGAATTCTCTTGCTAAAAGCAGACTGATCTTGCTGTTACCAACCTTACCTGCTTGATCGAGCCTTCACAGTACCATCAGAGATCCCTTTCTAAAACATAAATCTGATATTGTCAGTGCCCTGCTTTAAAAATCATCAATGGCAAACCTCTTTCCTCCTGGATTGGGTCCAAAATCCTTACAATAACCATTAAAAAACTATATGCTGGGCATTTTGTAAATGTTCCATTTAATAGTGTAACAATTATAATATTTTTAAATTCTTAAACAAAGATTTTTAAAAATTTCCCTTAAATCATGTGTCTTGTACTTTTCTTCTATTGAGTAAATGGTTTCAATGTTTTCTGATTAGAGCAGATACACACTAGAGCAGTGGTTTTCAACCAGGGAAAATTTGTCCTCTAAGGGACATTTGGCAGTATCTGGAGACATTTTTGATAGTCGCAATGGGAAAGCTTGACTGGTACCTGATGGGTGGAGGCCAGGAGGCTGCTAAACATCCCACAGTGGCACAGGACAGCCCCTCACAACAAAGAAGTACCTGGCCCTAAAATATGAATAGTGCTGAGGTTGAGAAATCCTGCAATAAAACAATAAAAAATATTGCTCAGCTATAACCATGAAATTTGGGTTTAGAGTTTTATACTACAGGAGTGGACCTCAGAGGCTGATGGATGAGTGGTTCTAGAAATTGACCTTCACTTCACTTAGGGTTACAGTGAACATTAAAAAAGGTGATGGGACTATATTGCACCAATATATATATATGGCACGCCTGGTAGGCCAGAGTCTTCAGATGATATCATTCATTGCTGTCAGTCCCTGTGAAGAACTTGGGGAACCTGAGAAGCCATCTTTCTGAGAGCACTCGTGACAATTTCAGTTCTAGTTAACAATCTGTTTCTATATCCTTTACCATTTAAGATTCTTACATCCTCCAACTTCATCTGTTGGTGTTTCCATCAATCATCATCTCTTTGAGATAAAGATACACTAGTGAAACAATGATCTTGGGAGCCACATTGAATTGAGCAAGAAAAAGGAATTCTAAAATCTCCTTGTAACATAAAAAAAAGTAAAGCTTTAAGATCTGAATGAGGCTTGTGATGTGGCTTGTGCCTATAATCCTAGCATTTGGGGAGGCTGAGGTGGGAAGATCGCTTGAGGCCAGGAGTTCGAGACCAGCCTGGGCAGCATAGCAAGATCCCATATCTACAACAAATAGAAAAATTATCCAGGCAAGATGGTGCATGCTTGTAGTCCTAGCTACTCAGGAGGCTGAGGCAGGAGGATTGCTTGAGTGAGCCCAGAAATTTGAGGTTACAGTGAGGTATTAATATGATCATGCCACCGCACTCAAGCATGGGCAACAAAATGAGACTCTGTCTCTAAAAAAAAAATTTTTAAATAAAAGATCTGAATGTACCTTTTTTTTTTTCTTACCACAAGCCAGAGGAACCTGGAAATCAGGATATGACATTAGGAAATTTCCCAACTTCCAGGACAGGAAGGGGAGGGTGTTTGGGACTCTGGGGGGATGTGGAAGATGAGGAAAGGAGGTCCAGCACAAGGGCACTGACTTCTACAGGGTCAGGAGTCTGTGTGGGCTGCGTGAGAGGCAGGTAAAATGCCAGAGAGCATGAGGGAGGAGCTAGAAGCCTCAGAGATCTGGGCCCAACTTTCCATTTGTACTTTTGGAAGGAGACCACTTTTCAGACTGCCTCTGACAACTGTACAACAGTGAAGGAAAAGGCAATGTGGCATGTTTGTGGCAAAGAAATGGCCTGGAGAAGTCCAGATGTTTCTATATGCCCCCAGTGAGGAACACAAAAAGGGGTAACATTACATTGAGGGTCAACAGTCCAATGAAAGGTGACTTCATAGTTGAGGCTGGGATGGTCAACCAGAGTCTGGGGTCAGAGGCAGGACGTAGCTGAGATTCAGAGGATCTGCAGGAGGAGGGCCCACATCAACATGGGAAAACACACCCAAGAACACTAATCAAGAAAGTAAGATCAAAGTTTTACCATCTCTGCAATTTAGCAGCAATGGCAGAGTGGGAGCAAACACATCTTCATGAGATCAGCAAAGACCTGGAGGGACCAGTATTGTGGCCCAGCAAGCCAGGCCCTATCCGTGACAACACACAGGGTATCTATACATGAGCACCAGCTTAGGAGGAGCAGAAGGCGGGGTAGCCCTCTGAGAGAAGAACCGAATTCTACTCAAATGTGTAAGCAAAGGGAATGGACCCTCATGAAGGTTCGATAAGTTATGGGAAATAAAGAAGCTCTAATTTTTTTGCACATGTAAATTGTAGTATTTAAAATTATGGTGCTCATTTCAGTAGAAAATTCCTACTTACAGAGTGTTATGGGCAACTGAAGCACAAAAAGATAACTCGCCTAAGGTCACAGAGCCAGTAAGTGGGGGAGCCCTGGCTCCAAAGACCACGACCACTGATTCCTCTGTTACTGGGACATGCCAGCATACCCTTGATGGTCTGGCTCCACCCTAAATGATTGGCCCCAATTTACCATTACCTCATGCTCTCTTTGTTTCAGTCACAGGATTATTAGCCAAACATGCCACGCTTTTTCTTCCTTTATGGTTTTAAACAATTTTTTCCTGCTATTTCAATGCACTTCCAAGCTACCCTTTTCCCCCTCAAAGTTGATTTTTTCTTCCGCCCAACTTGACACCTTTGGGTAGACTAGAACCCTCTTGTTGGTAGCAAAAGACAGGAAATACTGAGGACCGAGCTAACAAAATCTAATTACCCAAGCCAATTCCCAGAGAAAGAGTGCTGTTGTCTCTGCCAGCCTGGTTTTCCTCTGGGCAGAGAGGCTGCCAGGTTCAATAGGCAAGGCAACACGGGTTTACAACCACCTAGTTCCAGCTGCAACCGGTGGAGTCACCCGCTAAGCTCATGAGCTCAGAGGTTCGCTGCAACCATTCTGTTGACAGCCCCACCAACCCCTTGACATCCCATTCCTTGTTCCTCGGCCACACAACCTTCCTTAATTTCTCCCCAACGTTCCTCCACAATGAAACTGTGGCTGCAACCAGTGGAGTCACCCGCTAAGCTCATGAGCTCAGAGGTTCGCTGCAACCATTCTGTTGACAGCCCCACCAACCCCTTGACATCCCATTCCTTGTTCCTCGGCCACACAACCTTCCTTAATTTCTCCCCAACGTTCCTCCACAATGAAACTAGCCAGACCACCCACAATTCCTGTTTTATTTACACGTGGCTTTTCTCATTGTCATGTCATTAACATGAGATGAAAACCCCTCTCACCAAGACAATCAAAAGTACCTCAGCCAAGCCTCTGCTTCACTTGGTTTATCTCTCACTGGCTCATCTCAATTTTGTGGTCCCAAGAATCTAAATACCCTGCAAGCTGGCCCTTCCTGTGGCCTTCTTATACTACACATTGACTCATGTTCTTCTAAAACCAGTTAGGTGAGTACAGCACTTTCCAACAGAACTTTCTGTGATGATGGAATATTCTATATCTGCACTATCCAATATGGTACCCGCTAGACACCTGTGGCTCCTGAGTCCTTGGAATGTGGCTAGTGTTACTGAGGAAGTGAAATTTTATTTAATTTTAATTCATTTAAATGTAAATGTAAATTGCCATAGGGGGCTGGTGGCTACCATGCTGGCAAATCACAGGGTTAGAACATTCTGTTTCAACCAATGTAACATACAGACTATTTCCAAGCATACATGATATACTTGTATACTCACTAACCAAATTCATCTTACATACTTAATACTCACCCTAAAATATGTTCTTTCCTCCAATGCAGATTTCCCTTTGTTCAATAGTAGCCATCAATTGTTATAACTGAGCCAAAAGTTGCTCCCTCAGCAAAGCTTCCCTGTCACCCCTAGAGAAGCAGTCATTACCTCTTTTCCAAGACTCACATTTTATTTCTTTGTCTATGATAGAATTCATCACAGTGTATTAGTTCATTATTTACATGTTGGTCTTCCCTCCTGTTAGAATGTGCTCTCTCTGATGGAGAGAAAGGACTTTTTTATTCATCTTTGATTCACCAACACCTAGAGCAAGAGTGGACATACCAGTTATCCAACTGGTGGATGAATAAATGAATGAAAAATAGCAATGGAAAATTGATAGATAGGCTACAACTACTTTTTTTAAATGAGCATTGGAAGGATTAAAATCTAGCTGGGGCAGAGATAATAAAGGTATCATCGTTTTGCATCTTTTTCATTCACATTTCTTTTTATAGAATCACCATGATTCTATAAAAGAGATGTTATAGAATTCTAATTGCTAATAAGGCCTCCATAGAGGCCAGAATTAAAGACAGTGTTTGAGTTGTCAGTTATCAAATGTTGGTAATAGATGGGAGACAACATGCCTGGTGGAGCAGTTCTCACCACAGATGTCATCTGCTACACACACCAACCCAGGACGTGTTTCTGCAGACTTCTGAGTCACAATTATTACACTGAGTGTTGCCTCCAATCCTTCTTCCAAACCACTGTTCTCTTTTTAAATGCAAATGATGTTGAGTCATGTCCGTGATTGAAATCCACTGCTGACCAAACTCCCTAACATGGCCCACAGGCCCCTGGGTGAGGGGACATGCAACTCAACTCTCCAGACTCACCTCAAACTGCACGCCCTTCTCCAGCCACACTGGCCTTTCTTCAGGACCTTGTGGTCTCCACTCAGCTCCTTCTGGCCTCAGAACACATGCACTTTCAGCTCCTCCTCCCTGGAATTATCTTTCCTCTCTCTCTCTCTCTTTGCTTAGTTAATGCCAACTCATCCATCAGCTTTAAGCTTAGGCATCACTTAATGGGGGAAGATGTTCCTGAAATGTGGATGAAGCCAGATCCTCCTTTTATAAACAATAAATACCTCTTCATAACACTCGTCACCCATGGTTTTACATATATTAGTGAGTATTTGAAACATGCCAGTCTTCACCCCCAAATGCTTAGTTCCATGTGGACCTGAGCTATGTTTACTTTTATTTACCATGTGACTCCCTGGCCCCTAGCACTGTCCTGGGCACAAAGTGGGTGCTCAATAAATATCTGTTAGATAAATGAAAGAATGAATGAATGATTGGTACATATAATTTCCCTTAAGAGTATAGGTCCACCAACTTAATATTATTAAAGATCACAACTCACAGTACATAAGAATCACAATAATTAGGTCCTTGATAAAGAATAAACACGTCAATCATGCCCTAACTTGTTTGTGGTAGAAACAATAATAATGACTCTCAAACAAAGGATAAGGCACTAAGATCACTTAACAGATTCTATCTCATTCTAGGCAGTGACCCACCTAGAGGTCACTAAAGCAGCCCAGCATACTACCACCTGCAGTGACCAACCAGATACTTCCAGAGATAATTAGAAGCATTGATGTTAAAATATCCAGAGATTGTCATTGTGGAATTTACTTCAGAGGTCAAGGATATGGACTTTTTAGCTTAAATGTTTCCTGATCATTAAAGACAAGTCAAGGGAAATGGAACGCTTCATTTTTCACATGTTGTATCTGGTTTTGGATATACTATGTACTTTATAAACATACTATGAAACATGTTGACTACAAATTCATATTCACTCATTTATTCATTCAACAACCATTTTGTGCCTGTAACAGTGGACAAACATAGACACAATATCTGGCTTTAGGGAGCCTACACTCTACTGGATGATAACAGGTGATATTTACTGAGTGGCTACTCTTGTGCCAGACTGTACTAAGAGCTTGACATGCATTATCTCACTTTAACGCTCACAAAAATTATCCAGGTTAGTACGTAGGCATTTTTTGTTTGGGGACTACCCAGGATCCACAATTCTTAACAGCCACTGTCTCCCCTGATAGATTGTTCTTCTCACAAGATACTCTCTAGAGCAGGACTGTTAGACAAGGCTCCACCCTCCACAGCCAACTGTCAAGATGTAACCAGTGAGGCCAAGCAAGTGCTCCTTGCCTCAAATCTGGATCTTGGACTGGGGGACAATGAGACTGAAAACAGTTGGTGTTTCATTTCATCTTTGGGGCTGCGTTCAGACTAGACTCCCTGGCCAGGAAACCACGCGGGGCTTCCTTCTTCCTAATATCCCATGTTGGGGTTCCAATCTGTGTCCCCAATATCCTTCCAGTAAATCATTTTTGCTTAGAGGCAGTTTCTATTGCTTACAACTCAAGAAAATTGTCATTGAAAAAGGGACAAAACAGGTTGAAAAAAGGTCATACAGCTAGAAAATGGTAGAGTTAGGATTACAACCGATGTAGTCTGACTCTAGAGCACTCCTCATGCCTGAAAAAGAAAGTGATATGCCTACAAGTGCCATGGCTTATAGGGTGAATTCCAGCAGGTTCTATGCTGTTCCACTTCGATCAAGGCTTTACTAATGTGCCACGACCAGCCCCAAACATGTCCATGCTTCCCACTCTTTATTTGAGAGTTTTGAAGGGTCTCCTGGAATGGAAAGTTGAGGGCTGGCTACAAGCAATGGGTTGGTAGAGGTTTGTCCGTAGAACCAGCCAGAGTCTCTAGGACACCCAAAACTATCAGTTCAATCTGGACACACTTGCGGCCAGGCTGGCCACTGGCAGTAGATGGTTTTCCCAGGATAAGGCCCCTAAATGACCTTGGTACTGAGTCAGCTTCCAGGTGGAACAGCGCCCTCATCTCCTCTTCCCTCTTCCCTAGCCAGAGGTTTATCTAGTTCTGAACAGTGGAAACACTCATCCTTCAAGCATGCATCTAAAATCTTGGGCCAGAAGCCTCTTTCACTGAGTCTTAAAGTCTCTGCTGCTGCTTCCAAAGTGAATGACTCAATCCTGGGGGAAGAAAAAGGCCCCCAGAGAACAAGTGAGAAAGCACCGTGGGAGGGACACCGCCCAGTTGAAGTTATTATTGTGCCCCATGACCTTGCCCCAAGGGCGCACAGCGATAAATGTTCCTTGTAAGCTCACGAGAGAATGAAATGTGTGTAAATACCTTGTTGGAGTCCAGTGAAGAATCCAAGCGTGTTTCTTTGACTGTGTTGGTTATGGATTTCTCACACATACAATAACAAGTTTCTGCCTTTCCTGGCACATATGTTTGAGCAATGTGTTGCTGCATCTCTGACAGTTGGTGACATTTCCTTTGCAGTCAGCAAGATTCGTACACAGGCAGTATGTCCAATGAAGAAATTAACATCCTGAGTCCCTATATGTGTTATTAGTCATCATTTGTGCCTTTATCCAAAAAATATTCACCGAACACCTACTGTGTGTTCAGCCCCAGGGGATACAGACATGAATCCAAAGCTATCATTGCTCCCATAAGGAGACAATACATGTATCTAAATAACTATATTACCCAGTGATATTATTAATTACAACAATTGACATTTATTTGTGCCAGAGTCTGCTCTAAATATTTTGCATGGCTTATCTCCTCTATCTAAACCTTGCAGGAACTCGGTTATCATACCCATTTTACAGACAAGGAACCTAGAATAGTTATATACTCCCAAGATCACACTAATACAATAAGAATCGGGGCGACGTGCTTCTGAATTCCAGGAGGGAGATGTCAGTCCCGCAGAGGGGTTCCAGGAAGGTTTTGGAGTGGAGACGTGCACAAGCTCATCCGGTTACCACACAGTCCTTTAAGCTGACATTAAGGAAATGTGAGCATCCTTCTTTGTGAGTCTCACCCCCAAGAGTCATTGTTAACCTCCATCCCTCCTCTGAGAGTTGCTTATGAATCTGCAGGTACTGATAACAGACTTAACATGAAAATCTTAGGCTTATATCGATCTCACTTCAAGCTTGAAAAAGTTCATTCTATTGGTCTGTTGTATTTGAGATCTGAAAATTGAGTAAATCTATTAAACTCGGGGAAAAAATTGTCACAGAGTTAAAAGATCAATTGAAGAAATTGATACCTTGATGAATTCACCTGTTGGCCCAAAGACCACTACATAATCAGAATTTTACAACAAGGTGAGACCTTAAACATAAACTGATCTATCACTTTCAATTTAAAAATGAAAGAATGAAGGCACATAGAGGTAAAAAGACTTGTCCAATGGCACACAGTGACTTTGTGTAGGAGCCAGGACGTGCACTCTTAGCTTCTGATTCCTAATCTGATGGGCTTATTACTATTTAAGAAAACAACATTATTGCGGTATAATTAAAGTACACTAAATCACATCTGCTTGAAATGTACAATTTGATCCATTTTGACATACGTATTCATTGACATGTGAAACCATCACCACAATAAATATTTCCATTGCCCCCAAAAGTTTCCTTATGCCTTTTTATTTCTCCCTATATCTCCTTTCCCAGGCAACCACTGATCTGCTTTCTATCATTCTAAATTTGCATTTTTGATGATTTTACATAAATGGAATAATACAGTATATACTCTTTTTGGCTGGCTTCTTTCACTCATATAATTATTTAGAGATCCATTTGTGTTGTGTGTAGCCATAGTTCATTCCTTCTAATTGCTGAATGGTAGTCCATCGTATGGATATAACCTAATTTGTGCAGCCCTTCATCTGTTAACAGACACCTTGGTTGTTTCCAGTTTTGAGCTATTATAAGTAAATCCATGATAAACATTCCAGTACAAGTATTTGTGTGGGTATGTGCTTTCATTTCTCTTGGGTAAATAATTAGGAGTAGACTGGCTGGATCATATGGTAGGTGTATGTTTATCTTTAAAAGAAACTGCCAAAGTTGTTTTACCATATTGTATCCCCACCAGCAGTGTATACGAGTTCCAGTTGCTCCACAGCCTCGCCAACATTTAATACCAACTTTTGTTTCACTATTATTTTTATTTGCTAGTAACAAGTCCCATCGCAACTGACTAGTAAATTCTTTAATATTGCACTGGTAGAGGAATGTTTCTCTAGTGTCTGAGATCTGACATGATTTTCTTACCCCCTCAGCCTTTTCTTTGCTCCACTTGTCAGCTTTAGAGGGATACAGTCTTTGGGAAAATAGAGTAAAAAGAGGAGACATTTTTAGAGGAGGTGTTAATGTGAGTGAAAGGGCTGACCTTTCTGGAGGTGCTGCCCTTTGGTGAATACAAATGAACAGAAAGCTCCCTCATTCAAAGCATGGGAAGGATGTGCTATTACCAACACGCTGGAGTGGGAGACAGCACTCAGAAGCTCAAGGACCCAATACCAGGACCCTAGAGGGTACAATGAAGGGAAAGAAAAAGGAGGAAGACCAATGAGAAGGCTCTCTAGTTTTCCATTCCAGAGCTCCTCAAAAACCACCAGGTGACTTTCTATTTCCTTTCCTAGACCCTGACAGTGGACACCTTTTGGTCTTAGACTGCCCCTAGGCAATCCACAAATATCTGGTATTAGTTAATTATAATAACTACTATTTAATTAGCACAGACCTCATGTAAGGAATTGTGCTAAGAATTTCACGTCTATTATTTCATTTTAATTCTCAGAACAACTGTGTCAGGTTGGAATTTCTAGTCCCATTTTACATATGAGGAAAGTGAGACATAGATGTTAAATAACTTGTTCATGATCACCAAATGAACTAGCAGAGCCCAATTTGAACCCAGTTCTGTTTGATTTCAAAATCCAAGCTCTTAGTCATTGAACTCTACTACCTTTTAAATTACTGAATATGAATGTTGTGAATGTAAGTGAATAGTAAATGGGTATGAAACCTCTTTCAAACCTAACCTTCAATGAATCTATTAGATAATATTATGGATTGATTGCAAGCATTGCACGCCAATTATTCAAAGAATTCCTGCAATCTTTAAATGTTTGCCAAGAGTAGGTCCTTAATGCTCCCTAGCAAATTCTGGAGGGAAGAGAGAATATACATATTTACAACATTGGTTACTAATTGCACCAACCTTTTTTTTTTTTTTTTAGAAACGGAGTCTTACTTTGTCACCCTGGCTATGGTGCAGTGGCATAATCATGGCTCACTGTAACCTTAAACTCCTGGTCGCAAGCAATCCTCCTGACTCAGCCTCCTGAGTAGCTGGGACTACAGGAATGTGCCACTGCACCGGGCTGATTTTTCTATTTTTAGTAGAGACAGGTCTTTCTTGCTCAGGCTGGTCTCAAACTCCTGAGTTCAATCCTTCCTTCTGCCAGGCCACCCAGAGTGCTAGGATTGCAGGCATGAGCCACCACATCTCGGCCTGCACCAATCTTTTCCTTTCTTTCCTGTCAACCCATTCAAGCTCATGTTTTAGCAATTAAAAGTTCCAAGACCCCCCACGGATACCAAAATACACAGACACTCAAGTCCCCTGTATAAAATGATGTAATATTTTTCACATAACCTACACACATCCTCCTGTATACTTTCTCTAGGTTACTTATAACATTTAATATAATGTAAATGCTATGTAAATAATTGTCATACTGTATTGTTTTGGGAATAATGGCAAGGAAAAAAGTCTGTACATGTTCAATACAGATGCAACCATCCATTTTTTTCTGAATATTTTCAATTTACGGTTGATTGAATCCACAGATGCAGAATTCATGAATACAAAGGACATTTGTACTACAATTTTTCAGATGTATGTATTAATACATGCCCACACCCCTTCCCACAATGTCCGATTCTCCACTTTTGGTGTGCATAAGTCTCACCTGGAGAGCTTATTAAAAGCAGAAACACCAGGGCCCCACACTCTGAGATTTTGATTCAATAACATTGGTTTGAGCCTGGCATCTGTATTTTCAAGAAGCTTCGTAGGTAGAGCAGACCTAATTGTTACTTTATAGCTACCCGTCATTCATTCCCTAACCTAAAATCAACCCAATTTTATTTGGAGGAAATAAATAAATTATGAGTTTGGCCCTGGTGGGAGGGCAATTCCAGGCACTCCCCTCTATAGAAGCCACATCCCCTTTGCCATCCAATGGGTTAGCCAAGCACTTGGCATGTGACCTATGCTTAGCCAATCACATGCCTTCTCTCAAGACTTTGAATTTTGAGAGAGGAAACAAGTGGAAGTGCTGCACCCCCTCAGCAATGGTGTCCCATTCCAAACATGAGATGATGGTGTGCTTTCTGCTTCTTGGCTGCAGAGTTTTCTTGGTAACTATCTGATCCCTCAGGTTCCTCTCAATTCTGTGAACTCCCATCCTACTTGCCGAAATATCTTCTCAACTAATAACTTTTTGCTCAAGTTAGCCGGTCAGTTTTTGATACTTGTAACCAAAGTGATCCTCCCGAATATCTCAGGCAGTTCTGATGCAAGCTATCTAAAGGCCAGCCTTTGAGAAACATTGCCTTGCATCATCAGTGCTTGCCTACTTTATTATTTTGGGAAAGGGCATGTTGTCTCTACTCGCTATCTCTAGCCATCATATCTACATAAGTAACTTGTCAAATATTTTCAACAGCATATGGAGACCCTGTTTTTACAATATCATATTCTTCCTCTTTTGTGTACCATGCTTGTACTCTCTGCATATAACATGGACCTTTTTTTTCTACCTTGTTCACTATTGAGTTAGAGCTCTAAAATGCTGTTCTTGGGCTGGCAAACCCAGAATAACTCTCACTAGCTTTTCCTTATTTGTGCACCGCAGGAGCCTCTGTAAGTCTAAATGTAGAAGAAAAGTTGGTAGAACCAAGTGGACATCTGACAAGCCACTAATTAGCTGCCTGGTAGTGTGTTGATGTGGCCCATGACCTCAGGGAACTGATTACAATGATCTCTAGGAAAGAATAGAAAGCCAAAAGGGGCACCATTATTAGCAACTCCTGATGAAATGATGACATTCCAATGATAACAATAGATGCTAATTGTCCCCTCAAAGGAAGTTTCTATGGTAATAAGCCCTTGGTCACAGATTTCTGGCTAAAGAGTTAGTCATTGCAGAACAAATTATAGCAGAACAGAATAAGGGCTGTGACCCTCTTTTCCCAGCTAAGGCAATGTTATGTATGTTGGTGTTATGCAGTATTGTTAACAAACTAGTTCTAGATGCAGCAGTTATGTTGCTCTTAAGAAGAACGGACTTCAGTGGGGAGTGGACTTCTGAGACGTTTGACCAGCCGGTATCCATTATTATTTCCCTCTCTGAGGATGGCATCTAAGTATGCCTCTGAGAGACCTCCATGCCCCCATGGTAGTCTATGTAGTTTCAGTGGGGTTGACATCACCTCCTTAGTTCCAGGGGTGGGCACAAAGCCTAGGCCTAGTCAGGGCATTCAATTTCCCTGACCACACTGATGGAGTCAAGATGGACACATGACAGAAGCCAGACTGTATCCAGCCCTATGCAAATTTCAATGACCTCTATGTATTTTTTATAATCCTCTCCCTTAACTAACTACTTGACCTTTTGAGTTGTTTCCCAGAAAGGCTGGATTTTCTGCAAGACAAAGGAGTTGAAATTCTGAAGGCCTCTGGGAAGACTTCCTGACTCCAAGACTCACCATCTGTGGCAACCTGCCCCCAATGCCCATAGCCCCTTGTTTGTTAGCGACATCACGACCTGCCCCAAGGCATGTGGCCGCTCCTTTAAAAGCTCATGATCTCTGTTAGTTGGGGAGATAGATTTGAGACAGCTTTTCCCACCTTTCACATTTAAAAATTCCTTTTTTCCTTGACAATCTTCATTGTGTTAGTAATGGGATTTTATGTTCCGAGTAACTGGACCTAGGCCAAATCCCTTTGCAGTTTCAACAGCAAGACCAGTGAGACGCTGAGCTGGTCTTTGCTGGAGCCATTGAGAAGAAGGTGCTTTTTGCTGAGTTTGTTAACGCTAGTTAAATCCACGCCATTTTCACCACCATTCAAGAATCAAGTCCCGGGAGGCTGCGCGCTGCCCCTGAAGGCTCTGAAGCCTCGCGAGAGCCAGAGGCAGCTGCCCTTGGGCGGGTGGAGCCGGTGGGGTGCCCGCGGGGGTGAGCTACCTTGGCTCAGAGGCTTCTTTGTCAGTACTGGGACATCCCTGAAGGCACCGACTGCCACCACAAAGCCTACGCCGGCTCAGCATCGCCTCCTGTGAGCACAGGCAGGGCCCCGAGGGTGGAGGGCGGAGGGCCCAGGGAGTTCATAGGGTCACGGTCCGAGTGGGTCATGGGGGCCTGGGAATCTCGCCGTGTAGCATGTGGTCGTCATCGAGGTGTCTGGGGCAGCCATGGCGGGGCTCCTGTGTGAGACAGACGCGTTGTGGGGGAGTCCAGCAGGGTTGGTGGGCACCGGGAGGTAGTGTTGCATGTGACGAGCTGGTCACTGGGTTTGTCAGAGTGGCCCCTGGGTGCTGGAATCTGGGGGGAGGCGTGAAGGGATTATTGGGGGAAGTGGTGGAGCAGACGGGGCCATTAGCGGAGTCTAAGAAGCTAGAAGATCATGAGGCTTGCTAACCGGGTAACTTTGAGATTGAGGGGGTCATTGGGATGCCTGAGGGGGTACAGAAGCTTGAGAAAGTTTTGGGGTAGAATGAGGTCTTTCTAGGATCAAAGTGAAAATGGTCAGGGACATCTGACACTTTTATTGGGGCCACGAGAGGGGTCCTATCAGAGTAGCCTTGTGGGGTCATGAGGGGACCCACAACCTTGTCATCCCCCTGTAGGGGAGACCCCAGACTCTCGCTTCTTCCAGCCTGAGCGTTTCACAGACATGATCTCCTTTAATTCTCAGTCTCCCCCAGACGTAGACGTGATGGTTTGGGTCACCTCCATCTCCCCAGCTTATGAAACAGGATCTGGCAAAAGTTGAGTCTCTACTGGGAGGCATTGGGGTTAGGGTAGACAGACCACTCTTGTATCTCCATTTCTCAGAGGTGGGAACTGAAGGTGGGAGAAGTATATTAACTGCACCATAGTCATTTGGAGCTGGGCTGCAAATCCAAGTCTGACCTGTCCCTAGAGGTCTCTGGGGCAAGGATGTGCCCAGGGGGTCCATTACGGAGGGTCTCCAGGAGAAAGGGCTGAAGGGGGAGTTCCAGGGGATGGAGTTATGTGGAGTTGGCTTGAATGGGGAGTTGTTGGAAAGGTCTCAGGTGTGTGTTGGGGTCCAACCGGTCTGTGGGGAGCACTTTTAGAGCCTCGGGGGGCTGGGCAGGGTTGGGAGTCACTCTAGAGGGAAGTTATTCTGGCTGATTCTTCTTTTTTTTTTTTTTTCTCTGAGACAGAGTCTCACTCTGTTGCCCAGGCTAGAGTGCCGTGGCATCAGCCTCGCTCACAGCAACCTCAAACTCCTAGGCTCAAGTAATCCTTCTGTCTCAGCCTCCGGAGTAGCTGGGACTACAGGCATGCGCCACCATGCCCGGCTAATTTTTTCTGTATATGTTAAGTTATCCAGCTAATTTCTTTCTATTTTTAGTAAAGACGGGGTCTTGCTCTTGCTCAGGGTGGTCTCGAACTGAGCTTAAACGATCCACCCGCCTCAGCCTCCCAGAATACTAGGATTATAGGCATGAGCCACCACACCGGGCTCTGGCTGGTTCTTAAAGGGAGACATTGACATTAGGAAATAGCTGATAAAACTTTTTAGGGGGTCATGGTCATATTTTGGGGGAAATTAAAGCAGGAGGAAATCACCTACGGTGCACACAGGGCCTCCAAAGCAATTTTGAGAGGTGGATGGTTTAGGGCTGTGGTCCCCAACCCCTTGGCCAATTGTCTTCTGTGAAACTGGTCCATGGTGCCAAGGTTAGGGACTGCTGCTTTAGGGGGTTTTGAAACTGAGAAAGACGTGACTGTTGGTGTTTGTGAGGAAGAGTGTGTGCATGTGCTCACGTATGAACACACCATAGGCATGGGCTGCGGTCTCAGGAGGCCATTGGGGGAGACTGAGCTTGTCTCAGGATGAGGTTCCTGGGGAGCTCGCTGGAGGGTCTTGGAGGGGCTAGCATGGGAACCTTTAAGAGAGGTGCCATGTTGGGGAGTCTCGGAGGGCTGCAGATTTGGGGATGGTCAGGGGCTTCTGTGAGCTTTCCAGTTGCCCAGGGGACAAGAATAATTTGTTTTAATTAAAAAAAAAATCAAGCCAACTCAGAGGAGAGATGCAAGCCAAACCATTGAGGAAGACAGACTCCTGATGGTACTATGCAAGCCCTTGAATCCAGCCATGACTGAAGTAGTGCTACCTATTTGGCTTTTCAATTACATCAGCCAACAACATCCTCTTTGGTTTTGCTTAAGTTGGTTTTGAATTGAGTTTCTGTCACTTATAACCACAAAAATCCTGACTAATATACACGGGAAGCAACAGATTGACCTCCACAAAGGTTATTTGATGAGATTGTTATTCCATTCATCTGGAACTTTCTGAGCTACTCTTTCTGGTCTAGAAAGGAAAGTGATACAGGCATAAGAAGAGGACAGGAAGCCTTTATAATTGAATCCTCCTGCTACAAACACTTTCCCACACATTTCCTAAGCTATGTGGTAAAAAATCTTGTTTTCTTGCCTTCCTTCTGCACAATGTTTTCAAATTCAGAACATATGCTGAAACACTCCAAATGAACTTGACTTCTGCTGTTTCTCTTTCCTCAGGAAATCATTTCAATTTTTGTGGAGTGGCTGGCCTCCCCTATCACCTTGATGCCTTTCTTCCAGTTGTGATTTCTTTACAAAGTCTAACCAGGCCAAGGTCATTAGCTTTGGTGCCACCATCTAATACTTCGTGCAAGTTCTCCATCAAAATGAATAGAAAAGAAGGCAGGTCGCGGCTGCCTCCTTGAGCTCATCCTTGTGTGAACCCTCTGCCCCTTGGTACATTCACACCCCAGTGAAGGACACTTGTCTATTAATATTTAATAGTCTTTCCTATGTGATGGGATAGAACTATTGAGTATGCCAACATGCCTCACTAGTATAAAGTTATAAAGTCAGTTTGTAGCTTCTCACCATCCTTGACTCCTTACAAGCAATTTATTGCCAAACCTTGTGATCTCTGTCCTTGAGGAGCTTAAAAATGAAATTCAGATTGGTCAACAGAAAACACACAGGAGTTTTCAATACCACCAGATCAGGGTGTAGATAATTCCAAGATCATCTGCTTTAGCTATATGACAGAAATAAAGTCTAAACTCTTGTGGAGAATGACTGGAGACAAAGAAGAAGTTTGAAAAAATGTGGGGGGAAAAATAGTAAAATCACTGGTTGTGTGAATACAAATGAAAACACAAGTTGGAAATCCTGCTGGAGTTTCTGGCTTAGAAAGTTAGACATCAAGTAGAAAATACAGTAGCCATGGATAAGAGCTGGCAAATTAAAAAGTATTACTTTTTTTTTTTTTTACAAAAATAATACTGGTTCATTGTAGAAATAGAAATCATCTGAAATCACACTTCCCAAGTATGAATACAATTAGAAGTTTAAGATGTTTCTTTTATGCCTAAATATACACTCTGATTTAGATAGTTGGGATCATATTGTTCATACTATTTATCACAACCTGTTTTAACATATTTTATGATCATTCTTCTATATCACTAAAAATTCTAAACATGATTTTTTTCAAATTTATTTTTTCACTTAATTATTCAATATTTTAGACATACCAATAGGTATAAAGAATAATATAATAAGCACTTATCTCAAAAGAGAAATCGTTACAAACAGTTGAAGCTTTACATATATACCTCTGGAGTGATATTCCCCTATTCTCCAGTGGTAACTACTTGCCCACTGAAAATTATTTTTCCTGCTTGCATAATGTTCCATCATAGAAATGTAACATAATCTATTTAACCAATTCCTTGTTGTTCGGCATTTGGACTGTTTCAAATTTTTCATTATTATAAGTAAAACTGTGATTAACACATATATATATATATACATATATATATATATACACACACACACACACATTTCTGTACACACATCTGTGGTTATTTCCTGAAGAGAAATTCCTAGAAGTGCCAGATATGGTGGTACTGATACTTAGGAGGCTGAGGCAGGAGGCTCACTTGAGGCCAGGAGTTCAAGACCAGCCTGGGCTGGTGAGACCCCATCTCTACAGAAAATTTTTAAAAATAGCCAGGAGTGGCACACGCCTGTAGTCCCAACTACTTGGGAGGCTGAGGCGGGAGGATCCCTTGAGCCCAGGAGTTTGAGGCTGCAGTGAGCTATGATCGCGCCACTGCACTCCAGCCTGGGTGACAGAGTGAGACCCTGTCATGACCAGAAAAACAAATTTTTAATTAAAAAAAATTTTTTTTTAGTTCCTAGAAGTAAAAATGCTGTTGTCCAATATAGGGACATGTTGCTAAATATTGCCAAGTTGCTCTCCAGGAAAGTTCTAATCAAGTACGTTCTATCCCAACCCCAGCCATTGTATGAAAGAGCTTATAAAATTACTGTACATGAAACACTGGGGAAGTATCATAAAATGTTTCTAATCTACCTTTTCAACAGGAAGAGTGTCTACTCCTCCCGGGTGCAGGCTCTCTGCAAGGTACTGAGGTTACAGAAGCAACTAAGGCCCTGTTGATCTAGCAGAGAATAGCACTGGAATATGAGGACATCCATGCTGGAGAAACAGCCTAGCAAAGTGCTTTAGGGCAGTGCTTCCAGAGCCCAACCTCCACCTTGGGCAAATTATTCAACTTCCTCGTGCCCCAGTTTCCTTATCTATAAAATAGGGGTCATCAAACTTGCCCAACATAATCTATAAATTTGAGAAATCAGAGGTCCAAAAGACATGATTGGAGCACAGTGTTAATAACTAACCTCTATGCACAGCATCTTAGGAAAAAGCAAGAGATAGGTAAGGGAGGGCAGAGTAGCAAATCCAAAACATGGAAACAAGAAAGGAGGATAGGCAGGGAGGAGAGAGAAAGTTTGTGCTCATTGCGCAAAAATACAATTACCCTTTTAAGTAAGAAGGTCTAGGAAATGCTCCAGGCCAGTTTTCCTGAGTCTCTGCCCAAGTGTTGCCTCCAAAAAAGGATTAGCAAAATGCTTCCTGACTGTGATCCACTTTGCTTGCCTGAGGTCACATCTGAGCCCTACAGAAGGCAAGCTACCAAAAGGGCCTTGGCTACTACTCAGAGGGGTGTGTTTTCTGTTGCCAAAAAGGAAGGAAAACACTCTTTCTCATCACACGTCCAATATAATCTATGTGTATGAATGTACTCTATATATCATGTAGAAAAAAGCACATTGCAGAACAGTATGCTGCAAAAGGTGCCATTTATATATACATATATAACTATAGTTCATGCATTTATACAATAATTGATTAAAAAGCATTTATTGAGGGCTTACTATGTGCCAGGTCCTGTGCTAAGTCCTGGGGGATATAATGAGAATACGGTCCCTGCCCTCAGCAAGTTTTCATCCTAGGGACAGAAAGATAAGAAGATAAGATATCTTCTATACTGCCATATTGTTGGATTTTTTTTCAATAATTATTAGATGTTACTAGTCTAAAAAAATTAATTTTGGTTTTTAGAATAATGAATGATCTGCAACATCTATAAGACAGAGGGAGATGAACAAGTGAAAACACAATACTAATGCAAAAAATATTTAAATCAGGTTAAAGAAGACTGATAAAGAACCATGATGAAAAGGAAAGTGCAGACACTTAAGGAAGGGAAGGGGAGTAAAATGAATCTGCTCTTCTTAAGAATCTCATCTGATGATCTACTCTAGAACAGGGGTCAGCAAACCTTTTCTGTAAAGGGCCCTCCCAGTGGTAAATATTTTAGGCTTTGCAGACCATTGGATCTCTACCACAACTAGTCAACTTTGCCATTGCAGTATGAAAGCAGCCAGAGATTATACACCAATGAACAGGCTGGCTGTGTTACAAAAAACTTTATTTATGGAGGCGGGAATTTAAATCTCATATAATTTTCATATATTGTTAAAAATTCTTCTTTTTAAAATTTTTTTAACCATGTAAAAACCATAAAAATCATTCTTAACTCTTGGGACAGATTTGGCCTATGGGTCATAGATTGCCAGGCCCTGATTGAAACAGCTGCCTAATAGTCCATTCTGTGCATATTCCAAAATACTTTTTTTTTTTCTTTTTTTTTTTTTTTTTTTGAGACAGAGTCTTACTCTGTTGCCCAGGCTAGAGTGAGGCAGTGGCGTCAGCCTAGCTCACAGCAACCTCAAACTCCTGAGCTCAAGCGATCCTCCTGTCTCAGCCTCCCGAGTAGCTGGGACTACAGGCATGCACCACCATGCCCGGCTAATTTTTTCTATATATATTTTTAGCTGTCCATATAATTTCTTTCTATTTTTAGTAGAGATGGGGTCTCGCTCTTGCTCAGGCTGGTCTCGAACTCCTGAGCTCAAACGATCCGCCCACCTCGGCCTCCCAGAGTGCTAGGATTACAGGCGTGAGCCACCGCGCCTGGCCCCAAAATACTTTTAACTGATGCCCCATTGGCGATATTTAGATCGCTTCCAGCTTTTTCCTGTTAGACACAATGCTGTGATGAACATCCCTGTATGTGCATCCTTCAGTGTGTAAATGACTATCTTCCACCTGTCTCTGAATTCACAGGGATGTCACCAGCACCAGCTCACTCAAAAAAATTATATGGGAGGAGTTCTTGAGACTGTCCCACTGAACTCCAAATGCAGAGGATCATAATGGCTCTTTTATTCACAAACCTAATAATTCTATTTTTAAAAGGCTGTCAAATTGCCTGACATGAGTTATTCCTTATGAACCCTGCTGCTTGTTCTCAATGATTCATCGTCTTCAATGTTTACCAAAAGGTTCTCAAGATGGCCTTCATGGTTTTCACCAGGAGGCTGTTAAAAACACTCAACAGCCATTTGCCAGGCCACCCTGCCTTGCTGAGAGACCCTTCCTCCCAGTGTCTCTCACCAGGTTCCCCACCCTGTCTTGGTTTTAGATATTCAGTCAGTTTGATATAAGATTTCCTGCCTACCGCTGCTGTCACTCAAATGCTTGGATGGGTGTTTAGTACATTTGTAAATTTTTTCCCATGGATCTTCAACTTCTATTTATACATGGCTATCTCCATCCTGTCTACACCATTTCTATTTTTTCCCTTTGTTTGCATCACTTCAAATTTTTAAAGAACATGTTTATTTTTAAATTATTTTTGCACAAGGAATGCATACTTGTAAGAAAAACAAATAGCAGCTCATGAAACACTATAAAGTAGACTGTGAAAGGCCTCCCTTCTGTGTCCCACCAGTAACCCTACCCACCCCTCGAGGTAGCCATTACTCTTAGACAGAATGGGACTCTAGCTGCAGAGCTGCTTATCTATGTGACCTTGGATGAGTGACTTGACTTCTCAGAGCCTCAGGTTCCTCGTCTGTAAAATGGGAATGGTAGTTCTTATTACTTCAGGTGGAAATCATGCTTATGAAGCAGTTAACAGTTGCTACAGTGCCTGACCATACTAAATGCTCAATAAACAATAGCTGTATTAGGAATATTATTATTATTAAGTACTTTGTATTATCTTTCCTTTGTGCAAAAGTAGTAATAATATAATGTGTAATTTTTAACATAAATGGTATCAATTTATGCGTAATCTTTGGTAATTTTTTTAATCAATTTATCTGGAGCAGCTATCTTATTCTCTCTAATGACTTTATAGAATTCCAGTGCATTTGGTATTCCATTATTTGTTTAATCATTTCACTATTGGTGATTATTTAGGCTTTCAATTCAGATTTTCAATGCTGGAGGAAACATCCTTGAACATACAAGTTTTAAATATTTATGGGAGTATTTTCTTAAGATGAATTCCCCAAAATGGAATTGCTATGACAATGGGTATAAGCATTTTAATAGTTTTTGTTTTTGTTTTTGTTTTGTTTTTTTGAGACAGAGTCTCACTCTGTTGCCCAGGCTAGAGTGCCGTGGCGTCAGCCTAGCTCACAGCAACCTCAAACTCCTGAGCTTAAGCAATCCTTCTGCCTCAGCCTCCCGAGTAGCTGGGACTACAGGCATGCACCACCATGCCCGGCTAATTTTTATATATATATATATATATATATATATATATATTTTTTTTTTAGCTATCCAGATCATTTCTTTCTATTTTTAGTAGAGACAGGGTCTCGCTCTTGCTCAGGCTGGTCTCAAACTCCTGACCTCGAGCAATCCTCCTGCCTCGGCCTCCCAGAGTGCTAGGATTACAGGCGTGAGCCACCACTCCTGGCCCGTTTTAATAGTTTTAATGATTTTAATATTTACAGCCAAAGGCAGGAGTTCTGTTGAGCTCCCAATATATTTCCAGCTTTCTGTCTTCCAGAGCCTCAGAAGGCTGCCTCCTGTGTCATAGAAGCTGTGCGAATTGGCCAATAAGTTGTAAGTGCAAGAGACATATGTCATCACTGTATATTGCCTATTTGAAATCTTCCAGAGCCTTCTTTATCTTCTGCCATGGTGATAGCAATGTTATAGATAGTGGCAGCTCCACCAACTTGATTTCTGCAGTGAGTCCAGTGTGAAACAGAGCCTCCGCCGAGCTGCTACAAACCCACAGCAGGGATGATAAATAAACATTTGCTGTTTTAAGCCACAGTCATTTAGATGTTGCTAGTTACTGTGGCATAAACTGATTGATACTCTGCCAAATTGCTCTCCAAATTTCCAATTCACCCACCTACCAAAAGTAAGTGAAAGAGCCTACTTTTCCACATCCCTTTGGCAATTTTTCCTAATTTTTCAGATTTTTCCTTTCCATTAGTTTTATTAAACATGATCAGAAAAAAAAGGTGTTAATGCCTCCACTACTTACCAAGTCTTTATGAATTTCATGCTGCTTCTTATTTATTACCAAATCCCATTTTCTTAAATATATCCCACAGTGCTAATATGCAACTAAAAGCCCTTTTCATGCTCTTTAATTGCTTTTTTTCCCCTTCAACATTACTTAATTCCTTTTTTTTGCTGGCCTCATCTTATGTTCAATAGGCTTAACAAGTGTACTGTAATACCATCCATGTCTCTCCACACCACCTTGATTTCTACAAAAGATTTTCCCATAAGGAAAATGAGCAGTCACCATATTTTATATGTGACTATATTGAATGGTCGTCTTGAAAAACTCACATTAACACCTCCACATCTCTTACCTTTATTTGTAACAATAAGGGGAAACAAGTGTAGATGTGTAGATGTTTGTATACACCCTAGCCACTCATTAAGGACTAGCTTATATGTCCCCTACTTCACGAAGCTGTTTTTCATCATCCTTAGCTTAAGGTAATAATGGCTTCCTCCTCTAAATGCCCATGTGATTTTCTATATCTTTTTCACACACTTACTTTGTTGAATTGCAGTTAGAGGGGTCTACTTTGTGAACTTACCCTTCCTGTGTTACTTTTGCAAATTAACATTGTTCATTTATATGGAAGCTATTTTGCAATCACTGCATTACTAAGTTTTATCACTGGGTAGCAGTCCTCACTGGGAGCTCGGGAAGGCCTGTGAGCAGAGCACCAGTGTGAGAGTAAGACCTTTCCGTGGAGAATTTGGAAAAAGCCTAGAAGCTTTAAAATATAAATGCTCAAACTCTCAAACCCCAAGTGCATTCTTATATTTTTTTTCTTACAAGTTAAAGGATTCTTTTACTGATAAAATCCAGAAAGAAGGGAAACAGAGGGTATGTTTTATGATAACCATTGGTGTCTGAACAAACTCTCCACTGGAATGTATCTGTCTCCAGCTGGGAAGGATGTAGCAGGACAATGTGAACTAACTTCTCAGGCCAGTTTGGTTAAGTACAAATGCCAGGGTTTGGGGTTTTTTTTTAATATAAAATATAAGTTCCAAGAGGGCACATGGAAGTTGTTCAGCCGTTGTTTACTATATAGTTACAAGTAGGTCACTGTAAACTACCTCCCTCAAACCTTGCTGCAATAAAAGTGAGTCTCGTGCCAAATTCTGTCACACAAACAAACACTTATTAGATAAGCATTTATTATTAATAGCAAGCAGGCACAAAAACAGTCACGTAATCTCCAGGCTCCATGAAGTCTCAGCTCTCTGTCCTTCTAGCTATTCCAACCATTTTTTCCATGAAACATTCTCTTGAGACAGACACAACGACATTCCTGAGGCAGAATTCAGTTAACCTCATAGCCAACATTAGGCAGCCAGCATCATTTAAGTTAGTAGATGGAGGTAGGACCATATTAGAACCAAGCCTTGGGCACCATTCTGAAAGTTGAAGGGTAAAAAGCTCACTGTTTTTATATCCTATACCTGCAATATTGGGGAGCGACTCTAAAATATCTTAGCCAATCTGCATGTCTTGCATACCAGTCATTTTACCAGTGAAAACCCACTTCTAGTATTTATTATGCTAATTAATAAGACCTTTGGTACTGGTCAAGGATAAATACACAGTAGTTGAAACACTGGTGGTTAAATTCATCTGGAGTGTGGTCTTATTTGAATAAATGCAAACTGGCCATCTCTGGAACCTATTCCCAGAGAGATGGTCTGCCCCAAGGGTGTAGCTTAAAACTAACCAACCACATATTTAGATCACATTCTCTCCACTGGCATAATTGTAAATCAATTACAGGCAGCAAAACATAAGGGGTCACTCATGTAAGATTCTAAAGCACAAAAATTAGGGTATTTAACCCACCTCTGGAAATGTGGGGTGGCAGTGAACCATAGTCTCCAAAGGCACCTCTCTGTGTAACTGTGGTCAAATTAACTTTTGTGGCAGTATAATAAAAAGGAGAATCTGATTCACCAAGAAGATATTTCTTCTGGTATATTGCCTGTGTACAGTGGGAGCAGCTGCCAGGTGAGCCTCAGCTCTCCAGATCTGTCAGGGAGACTACCCCATACACCTCACCGGCCACCCCCACCCCAGCACCTCATCACAAGCATTGAAAGACTTCTAACATGCAACTCTAAGATTGGAGATAAAAAGCAGCAGATGCTTTATTACTTCTTGTTTTTAAAGACTTTATTTTTTTAGAGCTGTTTTAGTTTCACAGCAAAATTGAGCAGAAGGTACAGAGATTTCCCATATATCCCCTGCACTCCCGCACAAGCACAGCCTCCGCCATTATCAACATCCCCCAGTAGAGTGGTACATCTGTTATAATCTATGGACCTACACTGACACATCATTATCCCCCAAAGTCCATAGTTTACATTAGGATTCACGCTTGATGTTGTAGATTCAGTGGGTTTGGACAAATGTGTAATGACATGTATCCATCATTACAGTATCATACAGAGTAGTTTTGCTGTCCTAGAAATCCTCTGTGCTCTGCCTATTCCTCTCTCCCTTCCCTCAATCCCTAGCAACCACTGATCTTCTCACTGTCTCCACAGTCTTAGCCTTTCAAGAAGGTCATGTACTTAGAATCATACACTGCATAGCCTTTTGAGACTGGCCTACTATATTCCTTCTTTATTGTCTTTAAGATGAATATAAAGGAAGAAAGAATTTCTTTTGGACCCTTATTAAATTGCTTCTTTGTACCCCCAATCTGCATCTCAGCTACTCTATATATAGGGGAGTTGATACAGATGCAGAGTTGAAAGAGGTAGCTCTGGACAATCCTTATGCTCTTCCCACCTCCTCCTCTTCATCACTCCTCTCATACTTTTTGTGGCCATGATTTTATACACTGTGGCATTTAGCGTTTCCCTGTAATTCCTCTGCCAAGTCAAGGGTCAACATTTGAAGGTACAAACGATTGCACATGGCCTTTTATTATTTCTTCAGTATTTACATAATGCCTTTTAAGTGTTTTTTAAATGTATTTTGAGTCAGTATTAATGGATCAAAAGTATTACATGGTGTGGCTCTGAGTATATATCTCTAGATTTTTTTAAATAATTCTTATAGAAAGAACTTCCTATTATTAGTCTTTGCACTGTGAGTTGCATTTTTCCTGGGATATAGTGTTAACATGTGATCCAGACCCCCTGTGTTTGCAGGCATATCTTATCTCTTCAATAGAGACTCCAAACACAGAGTCTCTGCCTTTTAATCTGTAATGCTGTAGGTCCAGCATCTAGCTCAGTGCAATGCAGTATAATAGGCCTTCAATATGTATTTTTTTAATAGGTGGATGGGTACTTGGGTGATCAGAAACAGCTGGGGTATATTTGTGCTTGGTTTAACTCTGGGTCTGGTCATATTTAGACTTACGTTTGTTTGAAATTTGGTTAACATTTCAGTGTACAGGCAAATGTTGGAGATGTTGCAGACTTGGTTCCAGACCACTGAAATAAAGTGAATATTGCAATAAAGCAATTCACATGAATTTTTCTTTTAAGAGATGGGGGCCTCACCATGTTGCTCAAGCTGGACCTGAACTCCCAGGCTCAAGTGATCCTCCTGCCTCAAACTACCAAGTAGCTGGGACAACAGGTTTATGCCACTGTGACTGGCTCACACAAATCATTTGGTTCTCCAGTGCATATAAAAGTTATGTTTATGCTATGCTGTGGTCCATTAAGTGTACAATAGCATTATGCCTAAAATAACAATGCACATACCTTAATTTAAAAAGTCTTTATTGCAAAAAATGCCAACAGTAATCTGAACCTTCAGCAAGTTGTACTCTTTTTACTGGTGGACAGTCTTGCCTCAATGTTTATGGCTGCTTAATGATCAGGATGGTGGTTGCTGAAGGTTGGGTGGTTGTGGCAATTTCTTAAAATAAGATAGCAAGGAAGTTTGCTGCATCAATGGACTTTTCCTTTCACAAAATATTTCTCTGTAGCATGTGATGCTGTTTGGCAGCATTTCACCCACAGTAGAACTTCTTCCACAATTGGAATCAGTTCTCTCCAACCCTGCTGTTTCTTTATCAACTAAGTTTATGCAGTCTTGTACATCCATTGTTGTCATTTCAACAATATTTAGAGCATCTTCACCAGGAGTATTTCCATCTCAAGAAATGACTTTATTTGCTCACCGATAAAAAGCAACTCCTCATGTGTTCAAGTTTTATCATGAGATGGCAGCAATTCAGTCACAACTTCAGGATCCACTTCTAACTCTTGTTATTTCCATCACACACAGTTCCTTCCTCCTCTGAAGTCTTGAACTCCTCAAAATCATCCATGAGGGTTGGAACCGACTTCTTCCAAACTCCTGTTAATGTTATTATTTTGACTTCCTCCCATGAATCATGAATGCTCTCAATGGCATCTAGAATGGTGAATCTTTTCCAGAAGGTTTTTAACTTATTTTGCCCAGATCCACCAAAGAATTCACTATCTATGGCAGCAGTAGCCTTACAAAATGTATTTCTTAAGTAATAACACTCACAAGTAAAATCACTTCTTCTTGATCCATGGGCTACAGAATGGATGTTGTGTTAGCAGGCATGAAAACAACATTCATCTCCTTGTCCATCTCCAGCAGAACTCTTAGGTGACCAGGTGCATTGTCAGTGAGCAGTAATATTTTGGAAGGCATCTTATTTTCTGAGCAGTAGGTCTCAACAGTGGGCTTAAAATATTCAGTAAACCATGCTATAAACACATGTGCTGTCATCCAGGCTTTGTTCCATTTCTAAAGCACAGGCAGAGTCAATTTAGCATAATTCTTAAGGGCTCTAGGATTTTCAGAATGGTCAAAGAGCATTGGCTTCAACTTAAAGTCAACAGCTGCATTAACTCCCAACAGGAGAGTCAGCCTACCCTTTGAAGCTTTCAAGCCAGACATTGACTTCTCCTTTCTAGCTAGGAAAATCCTAGATGGCATCTTCTTCCAATAGAAGGTTGTTTTGTCTACATTAAGAATCTATTGTTTAGTATAGCCACCTTCATCAATGATCTTAGCTAGATTCTCTGGATAACTTACTGCAGCTTCTATGTCAGCCCTTACTACTTCACCTTGCACTTTTCTATTATGGAGATGGTTTCTTTCCTTAAATCTCATGAACCAACCTCTGCTAGCTTACAACTTTTCTTTTGTAGCTTCCTCACCTCTCTCAAACATCACAGAATTGAAGAGTTAGGGCCTTGCTCTGGATTAGGCTTTGACTTAAGGGAATGTTGTGGCGGATTTGATCCTCTGTCCAGACCATTCAAACTTTCT
Source organism: Eulemur rufifrons (assembly GCF_041146395.1). NCBI lineage: Eukaryota > Metazoa > Chordata > Mammalia > Primates > Lemuridae > Eulemur > Eulemur rufifrons. Next base: position 166,801,654 of record NC_090989.1, read on the forward strand.
CCATATCAGCAATGAGGTGTTTCACTTTCTTATCATTTATGTGTTCATTGGAGTAGCACTTCTAATTTCCTTCAAGAACTTTTCCTTTGTATTCACAATTTTGCTGACCACAATTGGTAGAAGAGGCCGAGCTTTCAGCCTATCCTGGCTTTCCACATGCCTTCCCTCACTAAGCTTAATCGTTTCTAGCTTCTGATTTAAAGTGAGAGATGTGCGACTCTACCTTTTACTTGAACACTGCGAGGTCATTGTAGAGTTATTAATTGGCCTAATTTCAATAATGCTGTATCTCAGGGAATAGGGAGGCTCAAGTAGAGGGAGAGACATGAGGGGACGGCTGATCAGTGGAGCAATCAGAAAAACACAGCATTTATTAAGTTTGCTATCTTCTATGGGTACACTTCATGGTGCCCCAAAACAATTACAATAGTAACATCAAAGATCACTGATCACAGATCACTATAACAGATTTAATAATTATTATAAGTTTTAAATATTGTGAGGATTACCAAAATGTGACACAGAGACATGAAGTGAGCACCCACTGTTGGAGAAATGGCGCCAACAGATTTGTTCGACTCAGGGTTGCCACGAATCTTCAATTTGTAAAAATCATAATATCTGCAAAGTGCAATAAAATGGGGTATGCCTTTATTTAATTGTATCCTACATGCACATAAAAGTTTAGAGTGAGTTTATTTTTCGCTAGTACTAATTCTACATTTTTACAGATGGATGGTGGGCATTGCACCAACCCTACAGAATTTTTGCATAAAATTAAGTCAGTAGTTGCCAATTTTTAAAAGCCTCAAAATTATGTGGGGACAATTGGCAGCTAAACAATTTCATAACTAGAAGAAACCTCAGAGGTTATTTCATAATACTGGTTTACATTTTTTGAACGTTTACTATATGCAAGGCTTCGTGCTAAGTACCTTACAAGCATGATCTCATTTAACCCTTTTTCTTTTTGCCTCAGGCTCCAATATGGCTTGGTATAGAACTGTTACTGATCCTGTCTTTATTGAAAATGTTGATAGTTTGTTCATGAATTTTTTTGCATTAATTTTGATATTTTTAAAATATGGTATTAAAATATTATTTAACTTGATTGATGAGTTTTCTGGCACCTCCCTCAATTTTATATCCTATTCCCAGTAACAGTCTTAGAAAGTTAGGACTATTATTTTTCACCCTTTAGAGAGGAAGAAACTGAGGGTCAGAGTGATTGCACTTGCCCAGAGATTACAGGTGCCAGTAATGGTGGAATAAGATCAGATTCCAGATGCCCTGATATATCGGCTCTCAGGTTAGGCACACAATTTTACAGATGAGGAAACTGACAAGCAGAGCGTCATAAGGCTACTTAGAGTCACTTAACAGCTCTGGAGAAGAACCAGACTAGAACCAGGATTCTTCACCTGTCTCTAAAACATAATGTCACAAGCCATTCATTGTATAATAGATGCATCATACTTATTCTTCAGGCTACACCAGGAGGCAGAATTCAGTCCTTCAATAACTATTTATTAAGCATCTCCTAGGAGCCACGCACTATGTACTTGCTATAATGATGGCTAACTTCCTTTGCAAAGAAGCTGGGAAAGATCATCTTAGAGGGCGTTCATCTCTTCATTCGCTCTGCTAGGTTCTGGGTTACACAACAGAATAAGATTCCAAGAGGTTCAGTGACAAGAGGGGGACGCAAATATGCAGCTTAAAAATTGAAATAAAGTAGGATAAGCTTAACTATAGAAGGGCTCAAAAGTTACAAGAGTCTCTGTTCCAGATTCTGAACACTGAGTAGCTTTCGTTTAGTAAGCACATTCAGTGTTTCAAATACGCTATTATGTGCTGGCAGAAGAAGATTCCAAAAAATATAAAATAAACTTCCTCCCTTTCAGGAGTTTCCATTCAACTTGAAGAAAAAGGTCATTTACATATCCCATGTCCAGCATTTACCTGATCCCTAATTAGGTAGATGACTCCTTTAAGGATTCTCATGCTTACAGCCCTTCCCTGTCATGTAATCATTCCTTCTTTTGTTCACTAACAATGTATTGCATGCCTACCATGTGCCAGGCATTTTTCTAGGTGTCAGAGATGGAAGGCATGCAAAAAATGGACAGAGCCTCTGTTCTTGTGTAGCTGACATAAACAAAGAGACCAGGTTTGTATAGCAAAGAAGACCTCACTGTTCCTTATTGGAGCAGTCCGCTCTCTAGCATCTTTGGGAGTGTAAAAAAAAAAAAGGAAGGAAGACCTAAAAGAGAGTGACAGGACAGTGTGGTTAAGGAAGGCTCCTTGACATTTGAGCTGAAGCCAAAATAATGAGAAGGAGCTATCAGGTGATGACCTGGAGCAGGAGCAGAGGAAGTAGCAAATGCAAAGGCCCTGACTGGGAATGACTGTGGCTGTTCTGGAAGAGCAAGGAGGATGGTTCAAGGTCAAGTCAGAGGTAGGGGATGCCCAGATCATGGTAAAGAGTTGAGATTTTAATCTAAATGTTTCCCTCTTATAATTATTTAATAACTGCCTTCCAAACTGGAAGATAAGATCCATGAGGGCAGGACTTTGTTCCTTCCGTTCTCCATGGTACTGTCAACACGCAGAGTAGGAAGTGCATAGAACTGGCACTCAGTAGGGTTTTTGGAATGATGAAGAAAAAGCAGAAATAAGTCTTTTAGGAATTGTGTTATTCTGGTTGGAACTCTGGACACATAGTCCCTCTCTTAAAAGTTCATTTTAACATATTTCTTTTTAACATCATTTTCTCACCCTCAACCCCTGACTTTAATCATCCATCTTGTGCCTCCATGGGCAAAGGCTATAAAAGATAGATGTTGTTAGGAGAGGAAAGAGTCCTCACTGAGAATTTTGTCTTAGCATTTGACTTCGGTAAGGATGTGTATGGTGCCCTCCCAATATGAGGTTTTAAGAATCTGATAAGTATTCAGTCTTTTGGGTTAATCTATAATAGTATAACAATGCCCCAAATCTGGGGAGTCAGACAGACCTAGACATATATATTCTGGCTCCATTACTTGGACAACTTGCTTAATCATTCTAGGTCACAATTTCATTATCTGTAAAATGGAGAGATTAACAATATTCAGCTCATAGATGTTGTGCTGATTAAATCTAATAATGTATGCCATGGTAAAAATGTGGAGATGGGCTACCCACATCCCCTTCAAGGAAGAACTTGCTGTCCAGCTGCAGGGAGCACAGGCAGCAGATTCTCTGGCTACTAATTCTCTCTGAGTCAGCCTCAGCTGTAGAGAGCCCTTCACTTAAGTTCAGGCCCTTCCTGGGGCAGTCTATACTCCATGACTGAGCAAGGTATGAGTATAAAGATGTGCTAGGCCAGGTGCAGTGGCTCACACCTGTAATCCTAGCACTTTGGGAGGCTGAGGTGGGAGGATCACTTGAGGCTGGGAGTTGGAGGCCAGCCTGGACAACATAATGAGACCCCTTCTCTACATAAAAATTTAAAAATAGCCAGATGTGGTGGCACACACCTGTAGTCCCAGCTACTTGAGAGGATTGCTTGAGCCCAGGAGTTTGAGGTTTCAGTGATCTACATTCACACCACTGTGCTCCACCTGGACAACAGAACAAGACCCTGTCTCTTAAAAAAAAAAAAAAAAAAAAAAGCTATGGCTATTTCAACCTAATGCAGGATCTCCTGATAGTCAATACTCAGAACCCCTCACAAGGTTGGATGAGCATTTTGGGGGCCTAAATCACAGCTCATCTTCTGCCGAGTCCTGCTTCCTCCTCCTCCCTTTCACTGTGTTGATCCCTAACAAACATCTTGCACCCCAAACTCCATCTCAGCATCTGCTTCTGAAGAACCCCATTTGGGACATATGCCAAGTGCTCAGCATAGTACCTAGCACATGGATCACAAACATTCAAAACAACTAGTCAATATTATTATTATTATTAATGGCCCTAATGATGACAAGAGCAAAACTGCTTACTTGTTCTCAATGTGATTTTCTGCAATGGTATTAGATTCTCATCTTTCAGTGAAGTTGCCAGGATGTTTGAACATAATCTTCTCTCTTTCTTTCTCTAGGGATGCATGTGAATTCATTCATTCATTTTAAATTGTGGGTGACTGCTATGGGCCAGGCTGGGAATGAGAATGCAACCAGCCTGGCAAGGGCATTTTAATTGGCACCAGTTGAAGGCAAAGGTAAGGGTGAGATTTACTGCCCTGCCCTCCAGGTGATCTTGTAAACATATACCTATTTATCCCTGAAACTGGGGTCCTGGTAAGGAATAGGAAAGATGTGACAGAGTGTGACAACAGCAAATTATTCTACCTCTATTGGCAGAAAGAAGAAAGTGACAGTCAGCCCAGATAGGTGAGCCTTTTACTATTTCCATCCATTTTCTCTCATGCTTATGCACAGGTGATGGGGGAAATGCATAACTTGCTGAGTGGATGGAAATTCAGGCTCCAATTATGGCCAAAACTGATGAACAGTAACATGGAAATAATCTAGAATATATAAAACACAATGGAGAGAAAGGAACACATCTAAAGCAACCAGTTATTTCATTCAGCCATTTCTTGAGCATGCTGATGCAAAGCCCAGCTAGGATGCTGCTGATGCTGGTGGCAAGAGACACAGAAATAATTAAGGCAGTCCCCAGCCTTAAGAAACTAAATGCCTGTGAGTAAAGACTAAGACCTTTATGCAGACCAGCTATATAGAAACTAGAGTATTCTAATGGGTGCTTGTGTAAGAACACTGTACATGCATGAATGTAAGGTAAGTTTTTATTTTATCAACAATTTATACACCAGAAAGAAAGGATTTGCCTTATATTTTAGTCCTTACCAAGTCTCTCATTATGAGACATGCACTCGAATTCTTTAATTTGAAGAATGGATTACTTAACAAAAACTAACTTCAACAATGCTGGTTTGGGATGATTATGGGATCGCCTGACATTTTGTTAAAAATAAGAAGACAAATGGTCAGGCGCAGTGGCTTATGCCTATAATCCCAGAACTTTGGGAGGCTGACATGGGAAGATGGCTTGAGGACAGAGGTTCAGAACAAGCCTGGGCAACCTAATGAGACCCTGACTCTACAAAAAAAAAAATTTTTAATTAGCCAGGTGTGGTGGTACTTGCCTGTAGTCCACGTAGTCAGGAGGGTGAGGCAGAAGGATCCTTTGAGTCCAGGAATTGGAGGCTGCAGTGAGCTATGATCACACCACTGCAGTCCAGCCAAAAAAAAAAAAAAAAAAGACAAAGATTTAATACAGATTCAGAAACTATTGCTGGATGTGTAACCTCACAAATCCAAGAGTCAGATTATTTGTAAACAAGCCTTTGAAAGACCATTTTAGAAAGCAATTCAAAACTTTCATGTCAGCAGGGCAGACACTAGATAAACAACACTGCTGAAACAAGCAAGTAAAAAGCTGGATTAAAAACATAAAAATGTCTGTTTAAGTGCTTCACTGGGCTGGGTTGGAAAGAAGGTTTCTCTAGAAGCCAAAAACAGAAAAGCAAGGTCCCTGGGAAACATTTTTCTGAGGCTGGAGACCTTGAACCTTGGCACATACAGCTGCTCAGAGTGGATGTCTGAGGGGCAGGGGTGCAGAGGAGTGCTAATTTGATATCCCCACATAAAGCTGAGACCCAAACAGGCTATACCCTCTGTACAAGGAGCAATGAGAAATAAAACTAGTATACTGATAGGAACCAGAAGACAACAGCTCTGAGTCATGGCAGAGAAAAAAACTCCCCTGACAATTTATAACTACAAGCCAGCCTTCACCTTACCTGGGTTTGCAGTCTGAATTCTACCTGTTTGATCCCAAAATACTTCTCGAATAAAATTTAATATAAAGTAGGTCAGGATAATTTAAGGTTACATCTTTTCATACCTAGAACTATGACAACTTTTAAAAACCTTTCATTTCTTTATTACACAGGTAGGTACACCTAACTATTGTATGAGAAAAAAATGAAAATATAGGAAAGAATAAAAAGCATATGAACAATTTCAACAAATTCTGTATATACATCTGAATTAATAAGAAATCATACAGAGTTTTAAGGACAGCAACCGAGGATACTTATGATACCAAAATGCTTAAAGGAACATAATGTAAAGAATGGCTTGTTTTAATTATTTGCTTACCTCTTTTTTTTTTCTTCTATACTTTTCTGTTTTTAGCTTTCACATGAGAAAAAATGTGATAAATTTTGGGGGCTATTTTGGAACAAGGTGATATGATGCTCCTTGTTAATTTGCTAAATGAATCACAACCAATAGTTTTGTTTAATTATATTATATTCAAGCTGACCAGGAATGATATAAGGCTTTTCCTGGATGCCATGGGACTTAGTCAAGCATTTATCACTGGGAAGATCTCAAAAGCCTTTACAAAATAAGTAGGCAAAATGAAAAGAAGTTAGATCCTGGTAAATATTTAGGTCACTAGGGAAAAGGAGTATAAAGGGAACAATTATATTGACATATCAATGTTTTCCTCTGGCAATCAACCTCAGTCTTCCAGATGTTCGAATTACGCTTTATTTGTTCAAAGGGAACCTACAAAGGCCATAAAGCTCATCGTTTAAATAGTCAGCCTCTAAATTTCATCTAAATTGATTTTTTTTTCTCTGTCCCACAATTTGTGTGCTCTTCAACATTCCTTTTTTGCAGACACCCCTTCTATATACAATGTCAAGTCATTCAGGTACCACCATAAATAATTTAGCTATTGACAGACAATGAGGTAAGGGTAATGCTCACCAATGCCTAAATAATTAGTGGCTCTATTATAGGAATGGGGCTCGGTAGTCAGGCTGAAACTATTTTAAATCTGAAATCAAGATGTCTCAGCACGATTCCTTTCAAACTATGATAATAGGTCTGCATAGTATTTCATTAAACATAAAGGCACTTATTTGATAAATCAAAACTAATCTGATTTTTCTGATAGATGTCTATAATAGGAAAAGCTAGAGCTACCCTCTTATTTCTAAGACAGTCTATAAAAAGTGAGAGGATGATTGTTCTCCAACTAAAGTCAGACATTTAGCCACGCTCACCAAAAATTGGCAAAAAAAAAATTATACTGCATTGAAATTTAGAGAAGAATATAAAAGGAGTGTTTCTTGAAATAAAAAGAAGCACTTTGGAGAGAACATTTGTTGGTGAGCTCCTCTTCATACCTTCTAGCCTTTTCCCTTTTTTAACAGGACTTCGAACTTCTCTGTCATGAGGTTTGGCTGGAATTAAACTGTCCTAAGAATCTGAGGATAGGCCCTAACTGGCTTATGTCAACCAGTGTGTCCTTCTCCCATTGAGAGTCAGTAGCTTTTTAAAGGAATTCTGGGAAAGAAGTTCTCTCTTTTCTGTGGAAGTTAACAAAAAAAATACTTTCTCTTCTCTGCTGAAACAGAAAAGTGTTCCTGCTACCAGCCTTTTGTGACCATGAAGGATGCCAATCTTTAAATGAAACTGATGATGAGGAAGACAATATGGAGAAACAAAAAGAAAGTGGGACCCTTGTGATATGATTGAGCCACTAGATCAATATATACCTGAAGCCTGCCCTACCACTGAACTTTTCAGTTAAGTAAGCTGATAAATTCACCTTACTGTTTAAGCTATTCTAAGTTGGATTTTCTATTACTTGCAACCAAATGAATCTAGTTATTTATTGAGACTGAAACTGTATTAAAGATAAGCATCTTTTTAAAAACCAGACTTGAATAAAATTATCCAGATATCTTAAAGATTCACAGCTTAGACAGCATAGAGTATCTTACTCAGTAAGCAACTATAGATTGATGTTGAATCTATTACAATGAAAATACTTTAATACTAACATGTAGAAAAATCCATTATTGCTTGCAGAGGGGCAGATTTTGTTAAAACACTTTACCACGAAAAAAAGAGCTAAGGCTAATACCTCAGCCCATTCTTATGCATAGGCTGTGAAGAAAAAACAAAAAAGAACAAGTGTATAATTTCTTCCATCATCTCCATGGCAATTTTCAAAGCTTCCATCATGAAATATTTAATCCAAGAACATCATTTGTTTGTTTGTTTGTTTTAAGAAGACAGATAGGAATTCACATACTCTTTGAACACCTAAGACAAAATAATTTTTTTTCACTTTTTCCTTTTCTTATTGAATGCCACCAGAACAGTAGTCCATTAAGAGATTTTCTTAGTGTACCATACACTTCTCAGTTTGTCTGACCAGTGTCTGCTGCCCATCATCCCCTTTCCTCCATCCACCTGGTTACAACACTGGGTTCCTGGCAGTCATGAGTAGATAGCAGGCCCCTGCTTACTGGCTTCAGTTTATTAGACCAGGAAGGGATATCTGTTCCATTAAGCAATCAATCTCTTCTCTAGAAATTTGGATTTAGAACCAAGAGTGCGTCGAGTTTATTTGTCCCCTAAGACTAGACGAGGAACATAAAAAATCAGTAGGACTGAGTGGTCATTCTTACTAATGTAGATGGGAAAGTTTAGAAATCAAGTCTTCGGTAATAAAAGAATTCAAAGAACTAACAGTTACTGAGTACCTACTAAGTTGCAAGCATTGGGATAAGTCCTTTATGTGCATTAACTGCTTAATGCTCAGAACTACCTATGAAGAAACACTGTTATGATAACCATTTTGGAGATTAGTTAACTGAGTGGTTAGGTAAATTTTCCCAGGTCAGAGGGCTAGTAAGATTCAGAGCAAAGATTCAAATCCAGACCGTCTGACATCAGCCTGTTTGCTGTAAACCACCAAGTCCTATCCCTGGTGCCATTTTCTGCCTGAAGTTCAGATGTATCTCTCTCTTTGGATCCTGGAAAACTACCCAGTATTCCTATAATAAAGTTTCCCTTTTAGCTTAGTATAAGTTGGTTTCTGTTTCTTGCAAGCAAAAATGTCTTAAGGAGAACATTACTGACAATCGAGGATCAACATTTACATTAATAGTTCCCAGGAACTCATTATGCAGTGAGTAAATGGATAAATGATCACTACAAAGCCCCCTCTATAGTGGGCTACTGGGCATCTTCATTCACAACAACTTCAGAGTCAGAGTCACTGAGCAATGCATCTTATTTGTGCCCTATACACAGCAGATGCTCTGTTCCTGGACATTTTTGTAGTAGGTGGATAATTTCCTGGAACTGGAACATGTTCTTGAGAGGAATCACAGACAATGCCCTCCCCTGCAGTCTTGGCATTTTGAAGGACAGATGTAGGACTCAGTCAGTAGTTACAATCCAGGGGGAAATTGCATTGAGATTGAATTTTTGAAAAACAAAGCTATACTACTTATGGCAAGATTAACTCGAGGCCGAGAATCAGGCTTTGGAGTCCAGGAAATCTGAATTTGAACTCCAGCCAGCTCCACCTCTGACAGTCAATGAGCAAGTTTCTTAATGTTTCTCTTTATAAATTTTATCAATTTTTCTAAAATTTTATGAATTTTTAAAATACTACTATAAGAATTGAAAAAAGACCCCAAGAAAGTACAAAGAAAGAAAGAACAATTAAATGTATATCCCACAGAATTAATTATCATTCCATCTCGGTATATTTGCCTCCCTTTGTTTGCTTATGAGAGTTGGTTTATATGAGAAAAATCACACAATAGTGCTCATAAAAATGATATGCATTCATTATAAAGAATCAAACAATGCAGAAAAGTAAGAGGAAAGCTCATTTTAACCACCCAAATTCCACCACCCAGAAATCACCATTATTTATATTAAGTGAACATTATTGTGGAAATTTTTCTGTATGCACAGATAGAGAGCTGGCTACATAGATGAATTAATTGTTTGATAAATAGATTAGATATATGGCTAGAAATCAGGTCTATTTTAGATAGTTTTTAAATGAAATATTAAATTTAATTTTATTTGATTTCAATTTAAAAAAAATAAACAGAAGAGACACGAAGAGCATTATCTCTGAAATTTTTAAATTCCAGTTTCCTTTGTTTAAGTTCCAGCTGATGCTTAAGCAAATATTTACATACTCTCCCAATATCTGTGTCTCCTAAATTTCAGAAGAAAGGAGACCTTTAGATCATCCTATGTTTTGTTGTTGTTGTTGTGATTGTGGTAAAATACACATAACATAAAATTCACCATTTTAACCATTCTAAAGTGTACAATTCAGTGGGATTTAGTTTATCCACAATGTTATATAAACACCTGTATCTAGGACCAAAACATTTCTCATCACCTCAAAGAGAAATCCTGTACCCGTTAAGGATACATTCCCTCCTTCCCCCTCCCTCCAGTCCCTGGCAACCACTAATCTGCTTTCTGTCTCTATGGATTGCCTACAAGGGGCATTTCATATAAATGGAATCATACAATATGTGGCCTTTTTGTCTTGCATGTTTTCAGGATTCATCCATGTTGTACCATGTGTCAGTACTTCATCCTTTTTATGACTAAATAATATTCCACTACACAGATATATCACATTTTGTTTCTCCATTCAGCAGTTGATGAACATTTGGGTTGTTTCTATTTTTTGGCTACTGTATGTAATTATGCTGTAAATGTTTATGGGAAAATTTTTGTTGGAAAACCTATTTTCAGTTTTCTTGGATACAGGCATACCTCAGAGATATCGTGGGTTCAATTTCAGACCAGTGCAATAAAGTGAATATTGCAATAGAGTCACTTGAATTTTTGGGTTTCCTGGTGCATATAAAAGTTATATTTACACTATACTGCAGTCTATTAAATGTGCAATAGCATAATATCTAAAATAACAATGTACAGACCTTAATTAAAAGACAGTTTATTGCAAAAAATGCTAACCATCATCTGAACCTTCAGCAAGTCGTACTCTTTTGGCTGGTGGAGAGTCTTCCTCGATGTTGGTGGCTGCTGACAGATCAGGGTGGCGGTTGCTGAAGGTTGGGGGCTGTGGCAATTTCTTAAGACAACAAGGAAGTTTGCTGCATCAATGAACTCTTCTTTTTCCAAAAGATTTTTCCATAGCATGTGATGCTGTTTGATAACATTTTACCCACAGTAGAACTTCTTCCAAAATTGGAGTCAGTCCTCTCCAACCTGATGCTGCTTTATCAACAAAGTTTATCCAATGTTTTAAGTCTTTTGTTGTCATTTCAACAATGTTCACAGCATCTTCATCAGGAGTAGATTCCATTTCAAGAAACCACTTTCTTTGCTCATCCATAAGAAGCAATTCCTCATCCATTCCAGTTTTATCATGAGATGGCAGCAATTCAGTCACAACTTCAGGATCCACTTCTAACTCTTGTTCTCTTGTTATTTCCATCACACACAGTTCTTTCCGCCACTGAAGTCTTGAAGCCCTCCAAGTCATCCAAGGGGACTGGAATCAACTTCTTCCAAAATCCTGTTCATGTTAATATTTTGACCTCCTCCCATGAATCATGAATGTTCTTAATGGCATCTAGAATGGTGAATCCTTCCTACAAGATTTTAATTTACTTTGCCCAGAGAAATTGCTATTTATGGCAGTAATAGTCTTATAAATGTATTCCTTAAATAATAAGACTCATAAGTCAAAATTATTTCTTGGATCGAATGGTAGGTCTATTTGAATCTGTTTAAGGTATCTCCATAATGCTTTCCACAGGGGTTGCACTAGTTTGCAGTCCCACCAGCAGTGTATGAGTGTTCCTGTCTCTCCGCATCCACGCCAACATGTGTTGTTTTGGGACTTTTTGATAAAGGCCATTCTCACTGGGGTTAAGTGATATCTCATTGTGGTTTTGATTTGCATTTCTCTGATGATTAGAGATGTTGAGCATTTTTTCATATGTTTGTTAGCCATTCTTATATCTTCTTTTGAAAACTTTCTATTCATGTCATTTGCTCACTTCTTGATAGGGTTGTTTGATTTTTTTCTTGCTGATTTTCCTGAGTTCTAAATAGATTCTTGTTATCAGTCCTTTATCTGATGTGTCGTATGTGAAAATTTTTTCCCATTCTGTAGGTGGTCTGTTTATTCTCGTGACTGTTTCTTTGGCTGTGCAGAAGCTTTTTAATTTAATCAGGTCCCATTCATTTATTTTTATTGTTGCTGTGGTTGCCTTAGGGGTCTTCTTCATAAATTCTTTGCCTAGGCCAATGTCTGTAAGAGTCTTTCCTACATTTTCTTCTAGAATTCTAATCGTTTCACACCCAGACCTACCATTCGATCCAGCAATCCCATTATTGGGCATCTACCCAAAAGAACATAAGTCATTCTATGACAAAGACACCTGTACCCGAATGTTTATAGCAGCACAATTCACAATTGCAAAGATGTGGAAACAACCCAAATGCCCATCAATTCATGATTGGATTAGTAAATTATGGTATATGTATACCATGGAGTATTACTCAGCTATAAGAAATAACAGTGATACGACATCTCTTTGGTTCTCCTGGAGAGAGTTGGAACCCATTATATTAAGTGAAGTATCCCAAGAATGGAAAAACAAGCATCACATGTACTCACCAGAAAATTGGTTTCCCTGATCATCACCTAAATTCTCATCTGGGAATGATACCAATCGGATATCAGACTGAAGTGGGGGGTGGGGGGAGGGGATGGGTGTATGCCTACATGATGAGTGCGTTGCGCACTGTCTGGGGAATGGACACGCCTGGAGCTCTGACTTGGGGGGATAGGCGGTACATGGGCAACGTATGTAACCTGAACTTTTATACCCCCCATAATAAGCTGAAATAAAAAAAATTATTTCTTATTGATCCACAGGCTGCAGAATGGATGTTGTGTTAGCAGTCATGAAAACAACATTCATCTCGTTGTCCATCTCCAGCAGAGCTCTTAGGTGACCAGGTGCATTGTCAATAAGCAGTAATATTTTGAATGGCATCTTTTTTTATGAGCAGTAGGTCTCAACAGTGGGCATAAAATATTCGGTAAACATGCTATAAACAGAAATACTGCCTCACCTCCCAGGGCTGCCTCCATTTCTTCTTCTATGAAGTGGGGGGAAATGCTAACATTGCAGATTATGATGATTAGAGATAAAGCTCACAAGAGGTGACCAGTAAGTTGTGAAGATACAGAGCAACACAGTCTTTGTTTCCACATGTGTCTGGGATGTCTCAGGTGTCACTGACAAGCACTGCACATAGTAGGAACTCAGACATTATCAGCAGATTGTTGTATTCATTCCACACTTAGCCAACAGTCTTCGGTGAAGGGTGAGAACCAGGCAGAACTTCTTCTTTTGTGTATTTGTATTTTGCACATATGACAGATTGATTTTCTTATCTATTTACACCCACCTGTTTCTAAAAAGTTAATGAGACATAAGTAGTCTCTTGTCTGGATAGGGTCTTCCCAGAAAGCCTCCTCCAAATAGTCATGGAGTCAGGAAAATGCTAGAAGGGCTATTTTATAACCCAATGGGTTGATAGGTAAACTGAGGGAAAGGGCTGGCTCTGTGGCTTCTCGGCCAGCAGGAGAGATGGAATGTGAGTACAGTGTCTGGCTGCTGAGTCCACACTCCTAACTCCTACACTACACTATCTTCAGCACTGACTGAACTTCCAAAAAGAGCCATTCTGAAGCACACAGGATTTTGCTTCATCAAGCAAAACACAAAAGTAAGTAAAGAGAAGAGGCCTCAGATACCCCAATTACCCCAGTTTGATTAATTCATATTGTATGCCTGTATCAAAACATCACATGTACTCTATAAATATATACAATTATTATGTACCCATAATAATTAAAAATTAAAAAAAGTTTTAAGTGAGTAAAGAGAAGAGGCCTAAAAGAAAACAGCTTCTGCATAAGGTTAATATGGAAAAAGTGAAATGAAATGCCATAAATGCAACATACCCAACTCATGAGCTTCACCAGAAGTTAGGTGGTGCCAGTCAAATCACATTATCCCTAAGTATACAACAAATAATTTTTAACAGCTTTTGAGTCCATCTCCTGCCAACATATTTCAACATTAATAAAACTGGGTGTGGACTGGGCATGGTGGCTCACGTCTATAATCCCAGCACTTTGGGAGACCATGGAGGGAGGATTGCTTGAGCCCAGGAGTTTGAGACCAACCTGAACAACATAGCTAGACCCCATCTGTACAAAAATTTTTTAATGAAATTATCCAGGTGTGGTGGCACGTGCCTGTAGTCCCAGCTACTCAGGAGGCTGAGGAAGGAGGATCACTTGAGCCCAGGAGTTCAAGGTTGCAGTGAGCTATGATTGGGCCACTGCACTCCAGCCTGGGCAACAGAACAAGACCCTGTCTCTTAAAACAAAAAACACCTGGTGAATTTTGCAGTCTTTTAATCATTATACCAATACTCACAGAACACTACTCTGTGCCAAGTACTGTGCTAGGCATAGAGTCCTTTTGGATCTGTTGTAAGAGGATTTATTCCTTAGATGTAACTATTAGATATGTCCTATGTTTCAGGAAAACCATCAAACTTGCTATAGACATTGCTGTAGTCATCTTGATGGACCTAGTCATCAGCTAGTAGGAATGAGGTTAAAGAGGAACTTGAGTTTTTATTAAAAAATCTATCAGTACTCCATCGATACTATCATTTGAATAGTGCTGATCACTTTTTTAATGTGAAAATTAATCTCATTTAAGCCTAAAGATTGCATGTTTAAAAAAAAATCAAGCCAATGGAACAATTCAGGCATATTATCATAATGAGAACACACATACTGCACATCCTTACACCCATACTGTGGCAGTCAGAATAATGGCCCCCAAAGATGTCCACACCCTATCTCCAGCACCTGTGATATGTTACCTCACATGGTAAGAGGACTTTGCAGGTGTGATTAAGGATCTTGAGATAGATGATCCTGATTTATTCAGGTAGGCTCAATGTAATCACAAGTGTCCGTATTAAGAGAGTGGCAGGCAGGTCAAAGAGAGAAAGATGTAATGAGAGAAACAGGTTGAAGTGAAGCAGGGCCATGAGCAAAGGATTGTGGGGCCTCTAATAGCTCAAAAAGGCAAGGAAATGCAATCGCTTCTAGAGCCTCCAGAAGGAATGCAGCCCCACCAACACCTTGATTTTAGCCCACTAAGACTGATACTGGATTTCCAGAACTGTGAGATAACAAGTTTGTGATGTTTTAAGCCACTAAATTTGTGACACTATGTTATAGCAGCAATAGGAAACTTGCAGATAGACCTTTCTGAATCACCTGATGATCAGATGTATTAATAAAATTACCTCTGAATGTAAGACACAACATCATTAAAAGAGTTGGGGGGGGGGTGTCTTTTCTTAATGGTCTTTTTACAAGCTCAAGAAAGAGAAACATGGTCCTTTTGTGAAGATAAAGGGAAGAAGGATGGCAGAATGGTACCATGTGCAATTCGACTTTTCTAAGAGGTCAGGGCATCATCTATAAAAATGGGAATAATGCTAATTCAAAAGACTGTTATAAGTATAACTCACATAAAACCTATATACACCCCTACCACATGGTCCAGTTTCAACACAGAGTCACATTCAAAGAAACAGCAATCAGCTAGAAAAGCACAATTCAGAGCCATTCAAACCTTGGTTCAAACATTCAAGAAAATTATAAAGGGGAAGATATACTCTTAAGAGATAACTTCTTAAAAACCCTTTTGGGGCTTCTCACATTCTTCTGAAATGTAGCAGTGCCCCCACCCCAAATTCCCCTTTCTTTCTCTTTCCCGCCCCCCTGCCCCGATTGTCTTCGACATCCAGCTCTATGACCACTCTAGTCTCATTCCCATGGTCCCTCCAGGCCTCAACTCTTCAACATGTGTATCTGTGATTGTCAAGTGGGGGCCAGGGATGTGGCTAAACATCCAACAATACACAGCCCCTCCCCCCCCAAACAAAGAACTATTTGCACAAAGTGTCAAGATATGGTGACTTAGATCAACTGAAGTTCTCCATCTCCTGATTTTCTTTCCACAACAAAGGTAATTCCCTGACTAATGAGGAAGCAAGAATCCTTCTCCTTTAGAAATGAGGTGGGAGGAAACACTTACAATCTCTTATAATTTAAAATGTTTTCTTTTATCCCTGTGCCATAAAAATTAAACACAATGACATATACGAAGTGCCCAGCATGGTTGCTCAAACTGTGGGTGTTAATGGGTGCTCAAAAAACAATAGTTTTCATCCCTTTTTCTAGAAGGGAATGAAGAATTCAATTTATTCTTAATACAGTTCCCCTACGGTAATAGCATCTCTCTCTACTGTGGCCTCCCACCCATAGCTGCCTCAATTTCTTTCTTTTTTTTTTTTTTTTTGAGACAGAGTCTCACTCTGTTGCCCAGGCTAGAGTGAGTGCCGTGGCATCAGCCTAGCTCACAGCAACCTCAAACTCCTGAGCTCAAGCGATCCTCCTGTCTCAGCCTCCCGAGTAGCTGGGACTACAGGCATGCACCACCATGCCCAGCTAATTTTTTGTATATATATATTTTTAGCTGTCCATATAATTTCTTTCTATTTTTAGTAGAGATGGGGTCTCGCTCTTGCTCAGGCTGGTCTCGAACTCCTGAGCTCAAACGATCCGCCCACCTCGGCCTCCCAGAGTGCTAGGATTACAGGCGTGAGCCACCGCGCCCGGCCTCAATTTCTTGAATATTTAAATTATAAAAACTGTTCACCTGCTGTAAGGGAGTAGTACATTCCCAAGGAAAATTAAATTTTGGAAATAAGAACATTAGAAAAACAGCAGAGAAGAGGATTGTTGAAACCCAGCATTCAGCTGCTGAATACTGAAGTCCTCAATATGTTTCAGTACTCAAACAAAATGTTTATTATGCAGCACCCACAATGTGTAAGGAAGGAAATGGCTTCTACTTGTTTTTAAAAATGCCTAATTTTTATTGTAATGACTGTGAAGCTGTTTGCATTTTTGTTAAAAATATAAAATTTCAGTTTCTCTGCACATGTTTTTTAAATTATCGTACAATATACACAAAATAAAATTTACCATTTTAACTCTTTTTAAGCATACAGTTTGGTGGCATTGAGTACATTCACATCATGCAATGTCACCACCATCCATTTCCAGAACCTTTTTCATCTTGTGAATCTGAAACTCTGTACCTATTAAACAATAACTCTCCTTTCTTCCCTTTCCCCAGGCCCTGATAACCACCATTCTACTTTCTGTCTCTATAAATTTGACTTCTCTAGGTACCTCATATAAGTGGAATCATAAAGTATTTGTCTTTTTGTCACTGACATATTTCACTTAGCATATTCACTTAGAATATTTTCAACATTCACCCATTTTGTAGCACATGTCAGAATTTCTTTCCTTTTTGATGCTGAGTAATATTCCACTGTATGGCTATAGCACATTTTGTTTATCCTTTCATCCATCGATGGACACTAGGGCTGCTTCCATCTTTTGGCAATTGTGAATAATGCTGCTATGGACATGGATGTAGCATACATGTTTTTTAAATGCTCAAGTTGTTGTGTCTGAAGGACTCATCCATGTTTAGTTTTGTATGTGTTTAATATGGAACTCAAATTTCACTTTCATTGGCCTGTAAAAATATATAAGTTAAGATTTCTAAAACAAAATTAAGCAGAAAAACAAATCTCATTATTATAAGTGTTAACAGCATGGTGCTCTTTAGTCAACCTAGCCACATACAACTCTAGGCAAGTAACTTCATCTCCCAATAATAGTTTTTCTCATTTACTGAGTACTTACTATGCACCAGACATTGAGGCAGGCACTTTGCATGTATTAACTCATGAAATGTTCATAGAAACTCTGAGAAACATGAATTCATGAATATTGCCCATTAATATTTGCATCTACTTTTCATTCAGTACAATCCTGATACATTTCTTACCCATCCCTAATGGTCATATCTGAAGAGTAATCTCAGAATTTGCAAACTAATGTTAATATTAGCTTAAGCCAAACAAGATTTAGTAAGTCACCTTTACTTTCTAAATTATATGAAAACAGTATAAAGGTGATACAAAAATCACATTCCAAGTTCAAGTAAAATGATTGATGTTACCCATCTCTTCCCTACTATGGATAATGACTGGATTGAAATTTGAGGGACTTCAATTTGATATTAAGTTCTTCACCAACCTTGCAGGGCAACCTCGGACAGACAAGTCACTTTACTACACCAAGGCTCATTTTTGTCTTGAACAGAGTACGGGCATAGAACTCAACAGTCACTATGGTTCCTTACAACTCTAATATGCTGTGATTCTGAAGGTTCATATTTTTATCAGGCACCAATCGTTAAAGCTGTGTCCCCATTTTGGGAGAAGCCCCTTGCCTGTGGACCAACCTAACAACTAGACCCTGTGTATGTCAAAGCAGGATTATGCCCTAACTCCCTCAAATCCGTTCAACAAAGAGAAAACGTATGCCCAGTATAATGTGCAAGGCAAAATCTTTACATATGGATTGGATTCTACTGAGTGAGTAAGGTATTTTTGGAAAAAGAATACTCCCTCAAGCAAGCAATCTGTAGATGGCTTCTGTACAGAGTGAGCTCTTGATTAAACCTATCAACTGCTTCCTATCTCTTTACCATTATGAATGAAGCAGCTGGAATATTGAAGTTTTGCCAACCAGAAGACCATGCCCACAGCCTATGACTTTCTGATTTCTAGGCCCTTAGATGTGCTATTTCATCTATGTGGTTTATCCTTCCTTCTTGATGGAACTGTTATCCATTCTTCAAGGTGCAGTTCAAATACCAGATTTCCCCTTGAAATCTCCTGGGATCTGGCCAATTGGAAGGGTTTTTTTCTCCTCTTCAGTTTCAATAGCATTAATTTACACTTTTTAAATTGATCTTTATCATATATTTCTTTGCCTTAGTTGCATGTTTATGTCTAGGAACCTTACCATTTTCTTCTTTGGAATCCTCAGAACACTTAATGTGGCATGTTACAGATGCTTGACAAACGTTGGTTGGGTGCTACCTGTAGACTATAGCATATACCTGTAGATGACACCTGTGAGGTTGAATCTGATGATTCAATGCATATGCCTTGTTTGTGTCTCCCACCCCTCAGAATAGACATTGTTGGACAGATTTACCTGAACATATTATTTATTCTACATAACCCTGACACTGTCTAAATTTTCTTAATCAGAAAGTGTGAGCATGAGAAACCCAGAAAACCAAATAGGAGCATCTCTGTTTTTCCTGGATGGAAAAAGTTTCTTCTTATACTTGATTTGGTGCTGTTCTTAATGACCTAATGGAAGGAAAAACAGGCTTTGGCTGGAATGGCTTCAATAGTGTGCTTTAAAATTTCCAGGAGATAAACAGTCAAAAAACAGATGATTTCAAAAGCCATTATGGATAATCTCATTGGACACTAAACTGGACCAAATCTCATCACACATAAACAACTTTGGGTAGGAATGATGATTGGAAATACACAAACATGGACCAATACCAATTTGCAACTTCGGTTAAGAAAAAGTGGATGGCCTTTTGGAATTATTGAAGCTATTTATAAAAGCCCAGAGGCCTGTGGATTAAGAATAAAGTATAGAGAATTGGCAAGATGTAAAATCCATGGGCTAATGTTGCCCAGAACTAAGGAGTTCATCTTAAATGTTGAAAGGGGGTCCTCTGTTTCACCTTGGAGAACTGAGTGTTGCATAATGTTACAAGTAGAGAAATCACGTGATTGAAGACTTGAATCATTAGTCAGTATAAACAAAGATGTTAATTGGCAAGCAATATTTGTCATGAATAATTAAATCTAGGATTGGCTGAAGTCAGATTCCAAGTAATTCCTTAATGTAAAACCAAACTCATTGAATAACCTCCAGAGAAGTTCCCCATTTGTTACATGGAAACCACAGTCCCAAGGTGCTGAATTTTGCTTTTGGAAAGAAAAAGCTGGCTACATTTTTGATGTTATCACCAGAGAGTCCTACGCACCTGTTCAGTGCTTGAGATGCCCAGTCTTTGTTTTTTGTTCAAATTAAAATTATATACATAAAAAATGGTAATTACTTTTTAATCAATTCAACATATTTTACTGAAAACATTTGTGCTTGTGTGAAGGGACACAGAGATGATTAATGCATGGTCCCCTTCCTCAAGGAGCACACACTATATTAACAGTAATTACAGTAAAACATGATGAATACAATAATGTGATAGAAATAGAATAGATGCTCTCTTATCTAATGTACAGTAAGGCCTCCAACCTTGTTCTTCTTTAATTGCTTTGGCAATTTTAGTTTGTTTGCATCTACATTTAATTTTCAAATCTGTTTTGTCAATTTCTTTTAAAAAAGATAAGTGAAATTTAGATTGAAATTGTGTTGAATATATGGATCAACTTGGAGTGAAGTGACATCTTAACAATATTTAGTTTTACAACCCATGAACATGGTGTATATCTCCATTTATTTGGATCTTCCTTAAAATCTCAGCAGTATTTTCAGTGTAAAAGTCTTAGAAATCTTTACCAGGTTTTTAAGTATTTTGTGTTTGGGGGCACTACTGTAAATGAAATTTAAGCTTTATTTTCTTAGCATATAAAAATGTATTTGATATATTTTTTGTGTGTGTGTGTTGTCTTTATCTGGTTTTGGTATCAGGGTAATAGTAGCCCCAGAAAATGAGTTCAGAAGTATTTTCGCTTGTGTTTTCTGGGATATGTTATATAAAACTGAGGTTAATTCTTTTTCAAATGTTTCATAAAATTCTCCAGTGAAGTCATTCAAGTCTGAAGATCTATTTTTCAAGAGCTTTTAAGTTATGTACTCAATTTCTTTAATACTTATAGGGCTATTCAGATTATCTGTTTCATATTGGTTGAGTTTTGGTAGGTTGTATTTTTTGAGGAATTGGGTCATCTTCTGAGTTGCTGAATTTATGAGGATAAAGTTGTTAACAGTATTCTCTTATTATCTTTTTAATGGCTGCAAGAATTGTAGTAATAGCTTTTCATTCCTGACATTGGGAATTTCTTTCTCATCTATTTTTATTTTTGTCAGTTTTACCAGAGGTTTATCTATTTTCTTGATTTTTTTTTCTTAAGGATTAGGTTTTCTTTTCATTGATTTTCTCTATTATTTTCTTATTTTTAGTTTCATTGATGTCTGCTCTTTTCTTTGTTATTTCCTTCCTTCTGCCTGCTTTGAGTTTATTTTGCTCTTCTTTTTTTTGAGATAGAAATATAGCTTATTGATTTTAGACATTTCCTAATTTCTAATATAAGCATTAGTGCTATAAATTTTGCTCTTAGCACTGCTTTACCTGCATTCATAAATTTTGATAAGTTGTGCTTTTATTTTCATTGTGTTCAAAGTATTTTTAAATTTCTTTTGATATTTTCTTTTTAAGCCATAGATTATATCTTCCTGGTGAATTCATTATTTTATCATTATGTAATAATTCTCTTTGTCTCTAGTAATTTTCTTTTCCTGAAACCTACCTTATCAGATGTTAATATAGATTCTCCTGCTATTACTGATTGTTTACATGTTACATGTTACATAACTTTTTTCATTCTTTCAGTTTCAACCTACCTATGTCGTTAATTTGAAGTGAGGTTTTTTTTGTATGCAGCGTATAGCTGGGTCATGTTTTCCTATACACTCTCTACCAATCTGTCTTTTTATTAGTGTATTTAGACCATTTAATTTTAAGATAATTGTTATGTTATCATATAAATCTCCCATTTTATTGTTTGTTTTCTATTTGTTTCTTCTAGATTTCATTTCACTGTTCCTCTGTTTTGACTTCCAGTGCATTATTTGAATATTTTTTAGGATTCCATCTTGACTTATTTATAGTGTTTTTGAATACATATCTTTGTATAGTTTTACTCTGGATATTTTAATGTACATATGTGATTTATAACATCTACTGGTATCATTCTGCCTTTTTAAGTATAGAAATCTTTCAGAAGGATGGGAGGGCATGGGCAATATATATAACCTGAACTTTTGTACCATAATAAGCTGAAATAAAAAAAATAAAAATAAAATAAATAAATAAAAGAAATCTCAATTCCATTTAGGTCTCTTTACTTTCCCTGCCATTAAATATCATTGTCTTGAACATTAAATAGTGTTACATTTTTGTTTCAATCATCAAATATAATTAAACTCATAAGGAAAAGTATAGCCTATAGTGTATATTTCTCTTTCTGTTCTTTCTGTTCTTCCTTTTAAATTCCTTATACTCCAAGATTCCTTTTTTTTTTTTATCATTTTCTTCCTGTTTGAAGAAACTCCGTTAGCCAATATTAAAGGGTAGTTCTGCCCACCACAAAATTTTTTTATTAATATTTTTCCTTTGTCTGACAATGTTTTTATTTCTCCTTTATTTCTGAACAGTAGTTCCACCAAATTTGGAATTCACAGTTGACAGTTGTTTTCTTTCAGTACCTTAGAAGTAATGTGACACTTCCTTCTGGCCTCCACGGTGTTGGATGAGAAATCTACTGTCATTTGAATTGGTGTTTTCCTATGCATAATATATTGTGTCCCTTTGTCTGCTTTCAAGGTTTTTCTTCTTTATCTGTAGTTTTCAAAAGTTTAATTAAGATGTGTCTTGTCATGGATTTCTTTGGGTTTATTATGGTTGGGATTTGCTCAGCTTCTTGGATCTGTGAAATTGTATCTTTTGCCAAATTTGAGCAATTTTTAGTCTTATCTCTTCAAATACTCTTTCAGCCCCACTCTCTTTCTCCTCTCCTCTTGGGACTGTGATAATACAAATGCTAAATCTTTCATTATTTTCAGCAGATCCCTGTAGCACTTTTTATTTATGTATTTTGTCTATTTTCTCTCTGTTGTTCAGATTAGGTATATTCTACTGCTCTGTCCTTAAGTTCACTAATCCTAACCTGTTTCATCTCCACTCTACTATTAAGCCCATCCAGCAAGTTTTAAAATTTTTTGTTATTGTATTTTTCAGCTCTATGATTCCCATTTTCTTTATTTTTATAACTTCCATTTCTTTACTGAGATTTTCTATTTTTTCATTTTCATTTGTTTCAAGAGATTTTGTAATTGACTGTTGAAACATTTTTTTTTTTTTTTTTTTTTTTTTTTTTTTTGAGACAGAGTCTTGCTCTGTTGCCCGGGCTAGAGTGTCATGGTGTCAGCCTAGCTCACAGCAACCTCAAACTCCTGGGCTTAAGCAATCCTTCTGCCTCAGCCTCCCAAGTAGCTGGGACTACAGGCATGTGCCACCATGCCTGGCTAATTTTTTCTATATATTTTTAGTTGTCCAGATAATTTCTTTCTATTTTTTAGTAGAGACGGGGTCTCACTCTTGCTCAGGCTGGTTTCGAACTCCTGACCTCAAGCGATCCTCCCACCTCGGCCTCCCATAGTGCTAGGATTATAGGCGTGAGCCACCACGCCCGGCCTCTGTTGAAACATTTTTATGATGGATGATTTAACATCTCATTTATCTTAGTATTTGTGTCAGTTGATTGTCATTTCTCATTCAAATTGTGATTTTCTTGATTCTTGGTTTTTTGGGTGATTTTCAACAGTAATCTGTACATTTTTCTATTTTATTAGGAGACATTGGGACCTATGTAAATCTTTTATTTTAGCAGTGAGTCATTTTGTTTTGGTGTAGCATGGGGGTCTTGGCCTCCTTTTGTGGAGTGTGGTTTCAATGGCAGTTTAATTTTCAGAGACTTTCAGATATTATTTTGATGTGTTTGGTTTATCTGAGGCCTCTGGTGCCATCTGAAGGGACAGACGAAGTTTCCCCAGGTCAGGCCACAGGACGGCTTTTTTTTTTTCTTTTCTGAGACAGAGTCTCACTCTCTTGCCCAGGCTAGAGCGCCATGGCATCAGCCTAGCTCACAACAACCTTAAACTCCTGGACTCAAGTGATTCTCCTGCCTCAGCCTCCTGAGTAGCTGGGACTAACAGGCATGTGCCATCACGCCCAGCTAATTTTTTCTATTTTTAGTTGCCCAGCTATTTTTTTTTTTTCCAATTTTTTAGTAGAGACAGGGTCTCACTCTTGCTCAGGCTGGTCCAAACTCTTGACTGCAAGCGATCCTCCTGCCTCGGCCTCCCAGAGTGCTAGGATTATAGGTGTGAGCCACCACGCCCAGCCACCAGATGCCTTTTGATAAGAGAAGGGCATGGGTAGGGGGATCTACCTACTGGTGGCCCCCAGCTGCCTTGGTGTCTCTAGGTGAGGGGGGAGAGTTTTGAAGCATGGGGACAAGGAAGCTTCTTGGACCAGGCCACCTGCTATGGTTGGGGCTCTCCTGCAAGATCCATATGCCTGCCTTGGTATCTCTTGTCAGAAATGAATAGTCTCTAGTCTGGCAGGGAAAATGAGACATCGATTGAGTTTTGAATGTTACATCAATCTTGCATTCCTGGAAGTTGCATCTGATTTGCTAATTTTTTGCTAAGAATTTTGCATTAATGTTCCTGACGAATATTGATCTGTAACTTTCTCTTTTTGTAATGTCTTTCTCAGGTTTGAGTTCTCATAAAATGAGTGGGGATGTATTGTCTCCTATCTTTCCTATTAAAGATTGTGTAATGGTGATTTTACATCTTCCTTGAATGTTTCATAGAATTCACCAGCAAAGTGATCTGGGCCTGGAGGGTGTTTTATTTGTGGGAAGGTTTTTGATAATGTATTTAATCTCTCTAATTGCTATAGGACTATTGAGATTTTCTGTTTCATCTTGTATTAGGTTAAGTAGGTTGTATTTTTCAGGAAATTTGTTGGTTTCGTCTAGCTTGTTGAATTTGCCAGCCTAAAATTGTAATGCCTACAGGATCTGTAACAATAAACACCTGTCTAATTCTTGATATTAGTGATTTGTTTTTTATTTTCCCTTGATCATTCTAAGTAGAGGTTTGTCAATTTTGTTGATCATTTCAAAGAACCAACTTTTTGACTAGTTAATTTTCCTTATTGTTTATCTGGGACTTTTTTAATTGATTTTATTTATTTTCTTCCTTCTACTTATACCTATTATACCTTCTACTTATACCTATTACTTCCTTCTACTGTTCCTCTTATTCCACCTTCTTGTAAATGTACCACCTTTGGTCATTGATATGAGAATTTAAAGTTAAATCTTTCCTTCTAATGCTGTTTTAGCTTTACCCACAAATTTTGACAGGTTATATGTTCCTTATCATCTAGTTCAAAATATGTTCTAATTTCCCCTCTGATTCCTTCTTT
The DNA here is from genome assembly GCF_041146395.1 of Eulemur rufifrons. Lineage (NCBI taxonomy): Eukaryota > Metazoa > Chordata > Mammalia > Primates > Lemuridae > Eulemur > Eulemur rufifrons. The sequence continues at coordinate 166,826,867 of NC_090989.1, forward strand.
GACCCATGAATTATTTGAAATATGTTGTTTAATTTCTAAATATTCAAGGTTTTCCTAGGTATTATATTGTTATTAGTGTTTAATTTTTCTATAATCTGATAACATACTTTATATGATTTAATTCCCTTAAATTTATTGAGACTTGTTTTATGGCCTAGCTTAAAGTCTATTCTTATCAATGTATCATAAGCCCTTGAAAAGAAGATATATTCAGTAGTTCTGATGTATTTTATAAATGTCAATCAGATCATGGTTATATAGAGTATTATTCAAATTGTCCAAGTCTTTTTTTTTTTTTTTTTTTTTTGAGATAATGTCTCACCCTGTTGCCCAGACTAGAATGCCGTGGCATCAGCCTATCTCTCAGCAACCTCAAACTCCTGGGCTCAAGCAATCCTCCTGCCTCAGCCTCCCAAGTAGCTGGGACTACAGGCATGTGCCACCATGCCCGGCTAATTTTTTCTATATATATTTTTAGGTGTCCAGATAATTTCTTTCTATTTTTTAGTAGAGACAGGGTCTCGCTCTTGCTCAGGCTGGTCTCGAACTTCTGAGCTCAGACAATCCGCCTGCCCTGCCACTGCCTTACAGGCGTGAGCCACCTCACCCGGCCTGTCCAAGTCTTTACTGATTTTTTTGCCTAGTTTTTCTATCAGTTGTTGTGATAGAGTATTTACATTCAGTACCATTATTGTAGAATTGTTTTTCTCCCTTTAATTCTGTCAGTTCTTCTTCATGTATTTTGAGGCTTTGAAGTAGCAAACAGCAGGCTATAGTCAGGAAATCTACATTCAAATTTGGGTAATGCTGGGCATGGAGTAATGTTGGAGCTATTAATTTTCATCTTTAGTAAATAATAATTGCATGAATAGTATTAACGATATTATCTTGCTGTTCTTGGTTCATGCTGTAAGACTTTATTACAATAAAAACACTGTTGTCAGGAGAATCTGTAGACACTTCTAAAACAAGATATTATTAGATGGAGTTTAAATGAGATCCTTCATAGAAAACTGTCTCAAAATGTATAAGCACAAGTAGGATGTATGATAATCATCATCGCTATAAAATCAGAGATCGCGTCCTCTTCTACCCAGTTCTGTGCTAGAGAAGGTTGTGTGGTCTATCAAGACTTTAGTATTAATAAAGTTCATAGAGCCGTTTTTAAAAACTCCTTAAAGTCATTATTGTAAAAGGGAGCTCTTTTCCATGAAAAAAAAGAGGGGGCTGGGAAATAAAAATATTCTGAAAATTGTAGAAGGTACATTATATGGAATATAAAATCATGATAAAAAATGTTTTTTAAATCTATACATAAGCCAATGAAAAGTTGACCAGAATATATTGTTAAATGAAAAAAGAAAGTTGTAGAATATATAATGTGGTTTTTAGAAAGCACACAACTCTATAGGTGTACATGTATATGTGTAACCTTGTACAGGCCTGGATCAAGAATGAAATTGTTAACTGTGGACAGCTCTGAGAGGGGGACTTCAGAATGGAGAATTGGCTGGCAGTGAGGGTAGTGGGGGGGGATATTGGGGGGATGTTTGGGTGAGGAAGGGAACTTTCTGTAGTTTTATATTATTTGTATTTTCTTTTATAACCAACATCCATTATTAAACAACTCTTTTTTTAAATTTTAAGCATAAAACAACTGATCAAAAGGAAAATATGCATTAAAAAATAGTTAAACTTTCTAATATTGGGACAGACTAGAACCTTAAAGAAAGACAAAGAAAGACAAAGAGGAACTCCACAGTGAATTTATCTCTATAATGCAGGGCTGGATAAGATTACTGGAGTATTTTTTTCATAAATTCATGAAAATAATATGCTCTGAGATTAATGATAATTATACATTGTAACTTGTTTGTTCTATTGGATTTTTAATCAAACTTAAAAAAAATAAGCAAACACAAAGCTACCTCCTGAGCATTGCAGCACAATAGCAGCTTTCTCCTGTGCTGTCCTTTATTAGATTAATTAAATTAAATTGGTTCTTAGGGAATCACAAATTCTACAGAAGCCTAAAGGAAGAAGACACACAGGGCTCCCTAGCCACTGCAACACTGAATCAGGACTCGGTTTGATGGGGTGGTCAATGGGAGACAGGATTTGCTTGCAGACAGTAGCATCTTTAAGCAAATCTATTTTGTCTGAACAAGCTATGTTAACCTGCTCAGATGTGGTCATTTAGAATGTAAAGCAATCAAATACCAGAAAGTGGTATTACCATTGTGTGGTAATGGTACCTAACATTACCTAACAGACACCTAACAACCATTTTCCTACCCTCTTTCTTGCGAGCAGAGCCCTCCTCCTATTCCAAGAAGCTGAAAATACAGATACGCAACTTATGATCCTCCTTGAGCCAGTGTGTAGACATGTGACCCACTCCTGTCCAATGGGACTGAAGGGGAATGTTTCCTGAGATAAAGAGAGAATGAATGAGAGAACGATCTCTCTCTCATCCTTCCTACTTTTAGACGTAGTTGGTTTTTGCCACTGCAGCTGCCATCTTATAACTATGAAGAAACACATGTCACTGACACACTGAAGAGGACAGAGCAGCAAGAAAAAAAGAATCTGGGCTCATGAGTCAACTGGGAAGCCCACCTTGGAATTACCTTCTTCTGTACTTCTATTTGCTCTGCGGTGGGATATGGAGGGGTCTGTGAGCTGCTCAGGGGTTGAGCAGCAATCATGGGCAAAGAGAAGGGATCAGATGTTACCCATATCGTTGGCATAGCTAAGAGGATAACCACATTGTTACAGCAGAAGTATTATGGTGTGAACAAGGAAAAGTTTTGAGTCACACTTGGTGTCTGGGAAAGTCCTGGAACCATGGCAGCTGGAAATGGAGGATGAAATCTCCCTTGGAAGGCCTGTAGCCCCTCACCTACACAGAGCCCCATTTCCCAGGGGGAATCTGCATCTTCCAGGCCAATTTGCAGTGAGACAGAACCCACCTGGTCGTTCAAAGCAGATGCCCAATCCATTCAATCTACTTCCTTTGCAAGTCATTTTTTATGGAGAATGTCTCATTGCTATCATCAGGGCCACATGTCTTCCAGAGTTCCTTCAAGAATTCTTCAGAGACTTCCTCCCCCAAGGCCCTGCAGTCTTCTGTACCTAACTGTTACTCCAGCTGAGGGCTCTAACTCCCAGGCAATAATAATAATATAATAATAAAATACTAATACGTACTGAGCACTCATTCTATGTCACATACTGTTTTAAGCTTTTTCATGTACTAACTCACAGTAATTCTATAAAAAGGATACTATCAGTGCCCCCATTTTACAGGTGAGGACACTAAGGCATTAGGTAACTTACCCAGCATCTCACATTTAGTAGGCAGCAGAGCTGGGCTAGAATCCCTGGCAGTCTGGCTCTAAAGACTATGTGCCCAACTCCTACACAAAACTTCCTTTTAGAAATAAGTTTCCTTTAGAATAAGGGGAGAGGCAAAAGAGAGGAATTAACCCAAAGAACAGATGCATAGAAGGACAGTGTGGGAAGCGAGAGAGAAGCTACAAGTGGAGAAATGATTTAACAATGTAAGTGACTTATCGTGTGTTACCAACTCAGTCCAACACCCTCTCCATATTTCTTTCTTCTTTCTGCAAAAACAGAAGGCATAATTTCAGTCAAACTGTCTCCCTCACTGGTTTGCCAAGGTTACCAGCATCTTCTCCCAAAGCTCCTACTTTTGCTCTGTCCATTCCTTCATTACATTTCAATTGTTTGTTTAATAATGTATTCACTACTTGATAGACCTGACTTTTAGGTTGCTGTTTTTCTTGTCATTGTTTTGGAGACAGTGGATCATGTTATCCTTTTGGTGGCATATGACAAAGATTCAGTTTCAGTTTTCTTAAACAGGGGTGGGAAGATATACAAGAAAAATATCTTCTTTTCCTAGTGTTCCTTTCCCCTACGGATGCTCACAGCCATCATAAGAATGGGCTCCCAAAATAACATCTCTTCAATGACACCTACTTATAGACACTTTTCGTAGTGAGGACCCCTCAGCATCAATGAGACTGGATCAGAAGCAGTTTCACTAGAACTTCCCCTAAGATAGTAATTCTCAATCCTAGAGGCAGTTAGAATCACTTGGGGAGCTTTAAGAAAACAAAAACAAAAAAAAACAGTGCCTACACTATGCCCCTGACCAATGATATCAGAATCTCTGGAGGTGTGACCCAAGCAACAGTATTGTTTAAAGCTTCCTTTGTGAGTCCAGTGTGGTTGAGAACCACTTCCTTAAAATAATGGGTGACCTCATTGTTAAAATATCATTTTCAAAAAGGTAAAATTATGACTCCTATGCAAATATGAAATGAATGTGTCAAATTTATTCAACTCATCAATAAAGGAGCCAGTAATATGTCAAAGTCAGTTCAAAGAGCATTTGAGGAGCTAAATATTTGTAGGCAATCTTAGCATAACATTGTTGTGTTAGATACAGATGTTGTTGATGTGACTCCCCCCAAAAATTTACAGATTCAATGCAATCCCAATGGCCTTTTTTGAAGAAATGAAAAGCCAATTCTAAAATTCACATGGAATTGCAAGGAATCCTGAATAGCCAAAACAATCTTAAAAAAGCAGAACAAAGTTGAAGGACTCACACTTGCTGATTCCAAATCTTATTACAAAGCTGTAATAATCAAAACAGTGTGGGACTGGAATAAGTATAGACATATATATCAATGGAATTGAATAGAGTCCAGAAATTAACCCATATATCTATAGTCAATTGATTTTTGACAAGGGTGCCAAGATCATTCAATAAGGAAAGAGCAGGCTTTTCAACAATGGTGCTAGGACAATTGGTTATCCACATGCAAAAGAATGAAGTTGGACCCTTACCTCATAGCCTATGCCATAAAAAAAAAAAAAAACCACTTCAAAATGGATCAAAGACATAAATGTAAGAGCTAAAACTATAAAACTTAGAAGAAAACATAGGAGTAAATCTTCATGACTTTGTATTTGGCAATGTTTCTTAGGTATAATATCAATAGCACAAGCAACAAAAGAAAAAATAGAAAAATTGGACTTAACAGAGTGAGAAGGCAGCCCACAGAATGGAAGAAAATATTTGCAGATCACATATCTTTTTTTTTTTTTTTTGAGATGGAGTCTTGCTATATCACCCATGCTGGTCTCAAACTCCTGGGCTCAGGTGATCCTCCTACCTCAGCCCCCCGCAAGCAGCTGGGATTATAAGCATAAGCCAGTGAGTGGTCTGACCAGATGATATACCTCATAAGTGTTTAATATCCAGAATATATAAAGAATTTCTACAACTCAACAACAAAAAGACAATCCAACTTAAAAGTGGCAAAGGTCTTGATAAGGCATTTCATCAAAGAAGACATACAAATAGCCAACAAACTCAATGTCATTAGTCATTAGGGAAACGCATACTAAAACCACAATGAGATATCTCTCCATGCCCACAAGTTTGACCATAACAAAATAAAAGGAACATAGGTGTTAACAAAGATGTGGAGAAATTGAAACCCTTGTACATTGCTGGTGGGAATGTAAAAGGGAATAGTTGCTGTGGAAAACAGTTTGGTGCATCCTCAAAAAGTTAAACATAGAATAACTACATGACCCAGCAATTCCACTCCTAGGTATATACCCAAAAGAATTGAAAATAGGTATTCAGACAAATACTTGAATGTTCATAGTATCACTGTTCACAATAGCCAAAGGGTAGAAACAACCTAAATGTCTATCGACAGGTGAATGCATAAACAAAACATGGTATACGCATACAGTGAAATACTATTTGGCCATAAAAATGCATAACATACTGCAACCAATACAGATGACCCTCGAAAACATTATGCTAGATGAAAGAAGCCAGACACAAAAGGCTACATATTATATGATTCCATTTACATATAACATCTAGAATAAAGAGAATCCATAGAGAGAGAAATCAGATTAGGGGTTGCCAAGGACTGGGGGGATGGTAGAAAGGGGAATGACTGATTAATGGGTGCAGAGTTTCCTTCTAGAGTGATTAAAATGTTTTAGAACTAGAGGTGATGGTCAAAAACAACATTTCAAATATACTAAGTGCTACTGAATTGTACACTTTAAAATTATTAATGATTAATTTTATGTTCTATGAATTTTACTCCAATTTTTTAAAGAATTGGTTAATGTACAACAGGACCATCAATTATAACCTTTAAGGTTATCTGTTCCACTTGATAGAAACTAATTTCATCTTGCTAAACCCTATGAGACAAAAATCTGCAAGTTAACCTCTGCCCCTCAGAGTTGTGAAATTACCCCTGACAACAGAAAGTCAACCTGGCAAAGGAAGAACATCCAGTAATCTCTTCTCACTCTCCAAGTTTTGGGTATTTTTCCTGACATCATATAGGGTCCAAGTTATCAGTTCAGACCTCACCCTTAGTCAGGGTTACTTTCCCCACTGGAAAGGGCTGCCTTTTTTTTTTTTTTTTAAGTCACCTGGCCTTGTTCAGGCCCACCCGAGTCCATTACAAATGTACTTAAATTGAAAAGAGAAAGTATTGGGACCTAGATTTCTTTACTCCCTGAAGACTTCTTGGACCATAAGCAAATTTGCCCACCTCCTCCCAGCAATCTGCAAGTTTTCTGTGTGTGATCTATCTACTTATATATAGCATGCATTTATCTGACGAGTAAGGAATAAGAGTATCATTCGTTGCCTGCAGAGCTGGGCTCAGCCCTTACCAAGTAAAGTAAACAGAAAGCCCCACCAAACCCTTTCACCAAAATATGGGGGAGGTTGGGAAAGAGAGAGAGAGAGAGAGAACGTGTTCCCAAGAGTATGCAGACATTGAAGTGATTTGTATAGGACTTCAATTTTTACTGAACATTCTGGGATGACAGAATGCTTTTAAATTTCAAGAATTTAAAGAAACCTGAAGACTTCTGCAGGAAAACACACACGGATACATAAACACAAAACTCTGCAGATAATTTCAGATGGTTTTTTGCCTCCAGAAAGGTTTCCAGGTAAAGAATTCCTACTCTGGGCCAGGCGCAGTGGCTCATGCCTGTAATCCTAGCACTCTGGGAGGCCAAGGCGGCACATTGTGCTCAGGAGTTCGAGACCAGCCTGAGCAAGAGCAAGACCCCATCTCTGCTAAAAATAGAAAGAAATTATATGGACAGCTAAAATATATATAGAAAAATTAGCCGGGCATAGTGGCACATGCCTGTAGTCATAGCTACTTGGGAGACTGAGGCAGAAGGATTGCTTGAGCCCAGGAGTTTGAGGTTGCAGTGAGCTAGGCTGACGCCACGGCATTCTAGCCCGGGCAACAGAATGAGACTCTGTCTCAAAAAAAAAAAAAAAAAAAAGAATTCCTACTCTGGGTCCCCCCAAACTAGCAGAAATGGCCAGGGCAACCCACTTTAAAGTGTTCTGTGTGATCTGACTAACCCACTTGTAGATAAAGCCTCCAGTCTGTAGCCTTCATCCTTTTGAAAAGCAACAGAGAATATAAGAAATTGCCCCCTTTATTTGTAGGTTCCCTAAATGAGGGAATCAAATGGTGAACAGGGAAAAAAACATCAAAGAGGAAAACTTATTCCTAGAACTGCTTTTTGGAGTTCCGGCATTTTAACTAATTAGCCCACTACTGTTAAAAGACATTTCATTTTGAAAAATTTATTTTGCTCTACTGCATTTATTTGCTTAGTGCCACTCTTATGTACATAGATTGCTGGTTGATGAAGTCTAGAACAGCCTTACCCAGCATGCATTGCAGTATGAGGCTGAAAACGCAATGAACTTTTACATCAACTTCTAACTGAAATTAATCATCTTCATTTTTTTCTCAGCTTTAATACTTTTTATGGGCCTTTCTGCTCCTCCCACTCACAAACTCATTATTTTCATCTGCTAATTTATTTTTTAATTACTTAATTCTGCCATATTATCCCAATAGTATTCAGTAGTTCTTAGTAAAACTTGGACTATTTCAGGGGAAAAAAGGGTGGTCAGAATGTTATTTTTTGAGGGGAGTGAAAGTTAAAAATAAGATTTACTTTGTATGCACCATTAAAGGCGATAAATCTCTAAGCTTCAATTAAGAACATAGCAGCACCAAATGTCATGGAAGTTCCTTCCTTATTCCACTTATTTCATTATGAATTTTACAGTAGAATTTAAGGTCTTTTTTAAAAAATATCATAGAGTTGATGAACAATGCTTCTGGAAAGATGAAGAAAGCTATAAAACCAAGACTGGTAATCAGTTGCCACGGACCCGTAACCAGTGTGAGTTTTTAGATCACACATCTCTACTCTTTGGGCCAGTGTCCACTCTCACTTGTTAGGGACCTTGTTCTGTTTAGCTGAATGTCTTGGGTGACCAGTTTATCCCTGTTTGCAGGGGACTTCCCCAGTTTTAGCACTGAAAGCCTAGTATCTCCTTTCAGTTCCAGGAAAACTGGGACAGTTGGTCACCCTAATTACCCTTTTCAGCTAAACCCAACAATCCTAATTTAAAAGCACCTCAAGTCCACATTTTGTAAACAATTGTCCCTCTTTGGGTTTGTAATACATTCCAAACATTTTTTTAAAAAATATACTTAACTTAAAACACATTTAAGACCAGAATGGAAATTATGTGAGTATTGTATCAGAAAAGACTGGTAACAGAAAGATGAATTTGCATTGGCATTTACAATAGAGAAAATTTACATGTTGTGAAATTAAAAATAAAGCTTTTTTTTAAAAAGAGGCAGATATGGAAATCTGCCGAAAAGATGTTAATCTGAGAATAGCACAGAATAGAATTTCTTCTACAGCTGAGATTTGTTATTGTTTGTAAATTTGAATTGTATTTATTGGAATAAATTCATGAAGTATAAAAGTTGAAAAGTAACAAAAAGTATATGTAGAAAATGAAGCATCTCCCACTCCATTCCCCAGCCATTCAACTGTCCAAACAATTGTTATTTATTTGTAGTATGCGGTCCAGAGATATTCTATGCAAATATGAACAAATAAGTAGAATTTTCAGAAAGTACAATGATAATTACTGAAGGTGAGGGCGGAGAGGTACAAGGAGACCTAACCTGGTGCAAGGGTTGAAGGGGGCCTCCCCAGCAGGCCGACTTCGGAGCTGAAGGGTAGGCGTTAGCCAACCTGGAAAGACAGGAAAGAGCAAAGGCACAGCATGGAGGCAGCTTGGAGCATTCAGGGAACTGCAAGCAGTTCAGAAGGGTCAGAGCTAAGGGGACAAAAATGGTGGGGGCTGTGAGAGATCAATCTGGAGAGACACGCAGGGCCAGCAAATATGCTTTCCTTCAGTACGAAAGCACAATTTTTGTCTTAAATGTGTGTGAGCCAAAGAAAAGCAGATTAAGTCTCTACTAGTGGTGAAAAAAACTATAAAGGTCTTGAGAGAGGCAGTTCTCTGGATGCCAAGCCCAGTTTGGGCCAACCCCTGGGTAATGTGTTAGATGACATAGTGTAGAGGAGGGGAGGGAAGGTGTCTACATCCAAGACAAAACTGAGTTTCCTACAAGACTGATGTCTATCACTATTAAGTGAACCCTAAGCAATGCTTTGACAAAGGTAGATATTAGGGGAAATTGTTTTAGCAAGGGCCCCTGTTTCCACGTCAACTGCCTCGACAAGCTCTGTTTGTCTTTAGATCATTGGGAAGTGCTGCTTTTTTAAACACTCTCATCAGTCCTTCCTCCTACAATCATACCTTAGCAGATGTCATAGTTGTGATCTTTTAGAAGGCGTTCTCTATGGCTGAAATGCAATGGGAGAAGCTTGAGGAAAACTGTCCTCACTTGTGCCTTCTCTCTGCATGTCAATAGACTTCTGGCAGCTGTAAACATGTTCCAGTTGCTGAGCCAATGAATAAGGACTCCCTTTCTAGAGAGAATGGCTTGCACCACTGTATAGTAATTTCTAAGAAATAAAAGAGAGAATTTCCAAACAGGAGTTCCCTAACGTGGTTCTGTATCAGAATCATCTTGAGAACTGAAAAAAAAAAAAAAAAAATTCAGGACAGCAACCTTGACTTACTGGGTCAGCATGGGGGAGGGGCGATAAAGAAGCTTGTCTATTTTTTAAAAGTACCTCTGGAGTGATACAATGATCAGTCAGATTTGGGAGACTCCATCTGCTAATCCAGAATGGGACGGCATCCTCAAAACAATCTTTTGTAATCATAAAAGTCATTTCAAATGAGCCTGATTGCATTGAGGCTGTTGAAACTTTCTAGTGACAGGTTGGAAGACTCTTCAACTACCTGGCAATTTGTTAGTCTCCATAAGAGAGGAAATGGCCAGTGGAGAAGAAAGTCCTTATAGAAACCCATTGGTGATGGGTCATTTAACTGCACTGGTGTACCTTAATGCAGCAGATGTGTTTCAGAAAAAAGAGTGAATAAATCAAATTTTTATAAATGGAATTTTTTAAAGTGTATAAGGAGACTTAGAGATTTAAAAGAATCTTATGGGTCATTTTTCAAATCAGTGTTTTATTTTAAATGTAATACATGCTTAGGGTTAAAAAAAAAAAATCCACACAGTAGAGAAAGCGATAATATGAGAGGTAAAAGTTACTTCTTCCCTTTCCAACTCCTCTCAAATAATCAATTTTTTTCCAGATAAATCAGTTTTAAGGCCTTCTTGTTTCCCAGCCATTTTCATTGCATATTCCACCATGATTTTATAAAATCCATTTACTGTTTTTTTTTTTTCATCTATCAATATATGATGCGCACCACTCCATGTTAAGAGATAGGCCCTCTCATTCTTGCAGTGGCAAACTGGATGTACTATAACATCTATAGTCTGTGTAACTATTCCTCTACTTTTGGAAATTTAGGTGATTTCCTCTCTCCCTCTCCCTCCCTCTCTCTCTCTTCTTCTCTCACATGCACACGCACACACACGGACACACACACAAACACACCCCAGTGCTCCAATGAATATCCTGGTAAATATATCCTTGTAAATATATCTTTATACATATATGCAAATATACATATATCTATAGGGTAATATATAGTATACCTATAGGATAATTTCCCAGAAGCAAAATTGCTGGGTAAAAAAGTATGTGCATATCAAATTTGGTAGACATTCTCAAAGTATATTCCCCCCAAACAAGTCCACCAACCTCTACTACCAACAACGGTGTACGACAATCCGTGCATTCCCACTTCCTCACCTCCTCTCTGTGGCATCAAACTGCTTCATCTTGGTCAATCTTAGGGGAAAATGGCATCTTATTCTTATTTTAACTAGTATCGATTTTATGTGGAGGCTGGGTGTATTTTCCCAGCCACTTGGATTCTGTTGAGAATTCTTACACAAAGCAGAGAATCATTTTTCAAGGTGATCCTTCAGCTTCCATGATTTATCCCTTTCTAAGTTTGGGTTGTCACAAGTCAGCCAGAGCAAGTCATTTCCAAGGGATAACCATGAACAGGTCACTCTTATTTTGAAAAAGCCATCACTTGATCCTGCTCCAGTCCCATTTCTCTCCTTTGCTTTGCTGCCAAGAGGTTGATTCTTATTTCCTCCCCGCCCACAGCTTCCTCATTTCCCTGAGTTCTGGCGTCTGTCCCCAGCACTCCAAGCAACACACATTCTGGAAAGTCACCAAGGGCCTCCTTATTGCTAAACCCTCGACCTCTGCTGTCATCATTCTCCCTCATGTGTGGGAGGCACTTAAGGGGCCCTACCTCTCTGGGCCTCAGTACCTCAAGAGATATTAGTAAGAATACGCTCACTCTAGCCCGGGCAACAGAGTGAGACTCTGTCTCAAAAAAAAAAAAAAAAAGAAAGAAAAAAGAAAAAAAAAGTAAGAATACCCTTTCCATCTTAGGTTTATTGGAAGTTTTAAATGAAAAAAAATGAATGTGCTTTGTAAGCTATAAAATACTATGTAAATACAAATCGTCATTATTGTTCTTCTGGACCCTACAGTTCCCAGGACAGGGTTAAGCTTAGAAGAGATACTTCCTGCTTATTGATCTGCTGATGAACTGCCTCTCTTAGTTTTCTGTCTCTCTCTGAAGAGATTTTTACTGAGTACCTACTATGTGCCAAGCGGCACGGGGAGTGCTGTGGAAACAGCAGTAACCCCTTTTGGGAAACCTCCATTGAGTGTTGACAGAGTGCCTGCTCTCTGCCTAGTAGCGCACAGGATAATGATATCTAATCCTCACATCAATTCTCAGAGACAAATATTGTTTTTACCTCTGTTTTAAAGATAGAAATCTGAGACTCAGAGAGGTTAAGTAATTTACCCAAAGTTACACAGCTGGTAAGTGGGGAAACTGGGATTTGAACCCGGGTCTTTATGACTATTCTACATAATACTCATTACACTTACACCCACCACCTAATATGCCTGTTGGGAAAGTTAAGTGAGACAATGTACATGTTTAATGAGAGGATATAGCGGTAGATGAGATAAATGAGTAGCTATAAAAGTAGACTCTTACTAACTCCAGGACCAAGAATGTCAACATGGGTAACTCAGGTATAAGCAGGCTCTAGACAGGATTGACATGAGCCAGCTCACCGGCCTTGGGGGCACTTTGATTTTCCATGATAATTAGTCTATGCCACAACCAATTATCTATTTCCTCCTTCTGCCACAGGGGTCCATAACCACACCTGTTTTATTCACTCATTTTATGGCCTCTTGCTAGAGAGAGTGACAAGGAATCAGGTGTCATGCTACAGACCTGAGCCTGAAGAAAGGTCCCTGCAGGCAGAGAGAGCAGGCTGCTTCCTTTGGAGAGGAACTTAAGCCCTCCAGTATGAGAATAACATTCTCTTGGAAAGGGCACCCAGAATTAAGGATTCTGAGTCATTCTGCAGATTTATCGATAAGTCAAAGAGAGACAAAGTTCATTGGTAAACCATCATTCCAAAACATGAAAAACTTACCTATAGAGAGCTACATGTCCATGTGAATACACATGGACCCACAGGACACGAATCCAAGCACTACTGTGATGACTGTGGCTGCTGCCATTTCTCACCCAAATTAAGACAACATCAACTGTGAAACAGTTCACTTTTTAATATAGTGCTAAAATAAATGCTGCCAGTTAAATTGTGACATGCCACCATTTGTAAGATGCACCCTTATCTTGAAAGTGGTTAAAAATGTAAAAAAATATTTGTGTCAAAATTGATAAAATCCATAATAGTAACAGCAACTAAAATTGTGGTGTCTTCCAGCTGCTGGACAGTCTTCCAGGCGCTTCGTATGCCTCATCTTCTTCAATCTTCAGAACCTGGGGTGGGGCATTACTCTTCCCCTTCACAGATGAGGACACAGAGGCCTAGAAACATCTACATCACACACGTAAGATCACAGAAGTGTCCCTGGCATCCAGATCCGTCTGACCACGCCCAAGTGCTCTTTCTGTCACCACCCCCATTAGTTTGGAAAAGGGCAGTGTGTTCTTTGGAATGCCCAGCAGGCAACGTGGAGTCACTGAGACCAAGTCGGGGAAGGAGTGTCGGTGGGAATGGTGCCCAGAGCTGCCACCTGCCAAATGAGCTTGGGACGTGCTGCAGAAGACACGTCTGGCTCCCAGAATAGTTTCACCAAGGTCAACTAACATCAAAGAACACGAGAGGAGTTCTGGAATGTGGTTTACCTACAGGCCATTATTAATCACAAGCAGTGAGCTGACAGAGTGAGGATGACAGTGAGCACCCTGGGTGGACGGAATTCTCTCAGCCCACCCTAACATCACAGAACGTGGCTTCATTCTGGAATGCCAGGAGCATCCGCAGATGAGGCTGGCTGGCCAAATCAGAAGGAGAAAAGCTCCTTTTGAACGTATTCCTGGGAAACCTCCAATGAATGCTCAGACAGCATTTGTTAGAATCATGTGCACTCCTGTTATTAAGTATCTACTCTCAGCCAAGGTTTCTCAACCTCCTCATGCCCTCCCATGTAGTTCTCTTACCTCTATTTTCATCAGCTGAGGAATGGACCCTGGCAGGAGATCACACAAAGAGGGGTCAAAGTCGAATAAAAAAGTCGGCCCCATCCCTTCAAGGCTTGAGGATTAGAAGGGCGCAAAAAATGAACAGCAACAAAAATTAAAAGAAAAAAATAAAAAGAAAGAAAAAAAAAAAAAGTCAGCCGCCTACCCGCCCAATCCCATTCAAACCAGTTTGTCTCAGAAGAAGAAAACAGCTGGATGTTGATGTTTTTACAAGCAAAATCAGTTTTGTGATTAATAAGAGACAGCAGTGTCCCCAGGCAACATTCTCAATGGACAAGTCTTAGGACTCACCTGGGGAAGCTCATTAAAAATACTGATGCCTGCACCCTCTTCCCCCAGACCTACTAAATCAGATTATCCAAGAATAGATCAGACATTTGTGTGTGTGTGTGTGTGTGTGTGTGTTTTTTTTTTTTAAAGTGCTCTAGGTGATTTTTCTGATCAGGGAAGTTTGGGAAACCCTGCCCTACAGGCAGTTCTTGTTTCAGTAGCTGGAGAGCCTTTGAAATAGGTGTCACCTAGGTGGGCAAATTGCTGGAATACAAATCAACTTCTTGAAACAAATGGATAATTGAAAGGTTCCTGGTTCTTACCTACTATTTTCTCAAAAAAAAAAGAAAAATCTTCCAGCTGATTTTGTGTACTTTGATGAGAATGCGTTGCACCCTCAGTGGCTGAAGCCAAGGAAGGAAACTCAAGAACTGCAGATCAGGGACCATAATTTTGGTGGCTACTGTTAAGCTTCCTGCAAGCAATAATAGGTGTGCTCTGTGTTACCGTCATTTTACAGATGAGGATTCCAAAGCCCAAAGAGGTTAGTAACTTGCTGGAGAGTCAAATGCAAGTGGGGCTAATGGGAGCTGAAGAAATAGGAAAGACTTTTGAAATTGCCATTTAAGTAATCCAATCTCAATCTGGAAATGTTATTTTAGCCCTTTTAAAAATCATTAGGCTTCGAAGTAAGAGGAATAAGCCCTACTCTAAAGGAAATTGGGTTCCAACTTCTGTCATTTAACACATTAACTGCCATGTGAGTTGTATTTAACTCACACTAGTTTTGACCCCAGAGCCTTGTGAAGCAAAACCTGGGCAAAACCCTGCAGTTGGTTCATGAAAATCTTACTTGTTGATGTTCTTATTATTACAGTTAATATTTACAATTTAATTCTAAAAACATGGATTAAATGAATAGAAGTCAATAACAAATTTTTCATTAAATTAGAAAGGATTGTTTTGTGTTCAAAGTTTTTATTCTATTTTTGTAATAAAACTCTATGGCCTCAAGGAAAAAATATTTTTTTCTAATGTGGAAGTGAATGTGTTAAACTCAATCAAAAAGAATTATGAAAACCCAGACAGGCTGGGCGAGGTAGCTCATGCCTGTAAAACCAGCACTTTGGGAGGCTGAGTCGGGAGGATTGCTTGAGGTCAGGGGTTCAAGACCAGCCTGGACAACATAGCAAGACCCCCATCTCTACAAAAAAATAAAAAATAAAAAATCACAGCTGTCTCGTAAAGAATTTTTTAATTGGTCCACTGTCTTATTAATAAGGATGGAAAAATATTCATTACACTTCAGCTGCACCATTTGTGGTTCTAATTGCAAAGGGTCAAATTTACAAGAAAGAGCTTTACCCTCTACACAAATCCAAACAAAACTACTCCGTCCTTGTATTGTTAAAATAATTCCTTAGTTCTGTTGATCAACCTTCAGTGTGAAGAAAAAACCTCTTTTGCAGCTTATTAAAATTACAGATTCCTGGACCTGAGGTTTTAATTCAATAGGTTAGGTCTGGAGTGAGGCTCAGAAATGTGTATTTTAATAAACAGCCCAGTTGAATCTCATAATGGGGACTCATTTATGAGATTCTACAGTAGTAAAACTTATCTGTAACTGCTTACTATTCTCTTTCATGCCAAGGGAGCCCATTTTTGCATTCAATATAGAATTTTCAGAAAAAGCTGAAAGAGCTCTGAGTTTCAAGAAAAACAGGTAAATTTCCAGCAGAGTGATTTATGAAGTGAAACAACTCACTCATTTAAGCAAATCGGCTCCCCCTTGTGGAATGTCTTCTATGGCAGGTATGGGCCTCTTAAATGAACCACAGGTCTTGGTACTGAGCTGATCAACCGACACAACTCAACCAAGAATATTCTTGTGGTTGTTGTATCTGGAATTCTGGGCAAGTCATTTGGTTTCCTGCATCCCACTTTGCTCTATTTCTTGCATCTGATCTGATGTTCTGAGTTCCTGTCTCACTGATGGCATGAGTAGAAATTAATTGAATTAGCCTGTTTCCAGTTTTCATTTGCACAAACCCACTTAAAATTTAATTCTGAAAAAAAAAAAATTAATTCTGCAATGTCTGCTTTCCTCAAAGCCCTCTCTTTTTAGAGGTAAAATCCCTAGATAAACAAACCACCAACAAAAGGGGTTTTCCCTTGGCACTTTCCAAAGATAGATAAGCTAAATGAATTTTGTGTAATAGGTTCCATCATCATTTCTAAAACAAATATTTTTTTTTCAAAATCTCTTAATTCTATGATAATCTCTTGTAATATGTGTTTGCTGTCCTATTTAAGATTATTCAGTTCTGCAATGGACAATAAGAGAATCAAATAAGAAAAGATGAAACTAAGCGTAGAAGCAAGTAGCTTTAGACCTAGATAAGGTAGAGCAACACATGTGCTAACCATAGATAGAAAGGGATGGAAAGACCAAGAGGCTCCAAATATTCCTCCTACACAAGTTAGAGACATTTTAAAAAGGGATGTTGTATAGGACATTACATTAATGCAGTGGTTGCCTCCAAGTACATGAGGCATTCAGTATTCAATCTACGAGGTCTTAAATTGTCTCCTATTCGTGACACCCATCCTGGCCCCAAGGTATCTGCTCAAGAAACACATATGGCTCTTATCAGCTTTTTGGCAAGCTACAGATGTTGGCCAGGGGTACTCACAAGAGTGTTCCCAATAGGCAAGTATGTGTTATGGTCCCAGGTGCCTTTGTCTGTCGGGTGCTTTGCTCAAACCTCACCTCTGGTCTTCCTAGACATACCATCACTGAAAAGACTGAGGTGGCAGAGAAATAGAAAGGAGGGAGGGGGAGGGGAAAGAAAAGAGGGGGAGGAGACAGGGAGGGGGAGAGGGAGGGAAGGTAAACACTCAAAAATTCAGATAATGCGAGCCTTTCACCCTATTGATAGGATAACCCTATATGCAGTGTGTTAACCTAGCGCATCTTTCCCTTTGCTTCACACTGTTTTAAATTGCTTCAATGAACCATACAGTTTAAACGTCTCAGTTTGGTTTGTGAGTCTTTCAGTTAAGTGACTTCTTAGTTAGCTTGCCTGGTAGTGTATTTGGAAGCTATCATTGCATCAAGGAAATTTCTCACACAACATCCCTTATTTTTATCTTGTCTATAACTTGTTTTAAAATACATTAGTAGCAACAATGTGTAATGTATGTGCAAGTTAACATTCATTACTCATCACCCTAGGTGTGGCGAATTAACATTCAAAGTGCCCTGATCAGGAAGCCACCCTCAGCATCTGAAGGGTGTTTGTCAGGAATCAGTGCACCGGAGAAGCCCCCTTCCCCAAGAGCTTCAAATATCCCTATTGAATCAGCACCAGAAGTTTTATTAATTAGCATAAGAGATGTTAAAAATAAGTTTTCATGTGTGAAATGTGAAGTTGGCAGGAAAATTTGTACAGGCATCTTCACTCTGGCATAGATGAGGTATAATTATCTGGCGAGCCCAGAAGCCTAATGCGTCCTGAGTGGCACTGAAAGTTTATAATTCAGTTGCGTTCCGCATCATCTTGACTTACTGGAAGATTCTTTCACCCGATCTGACTAGAAGATAGTGGATGCTGTCATCACAACATGGTTGCATTTGTCTCAGAATAAACCTTTCATGCAAAATGCTATCAAAGTGCCTAAAATGACAGAGAATGGCAACTTTAGTGAGTTCACAAGACTGGATGTGTGATTGTTTCGTGTCTGCTTGTTTGCCTGCCAGAATTAGATCTAAGACTTGTCTGAGTTGTTTAATTCAGTAATATTGTTAGGAAGAAGAACTAGAGCCCTCACCTACCCTAATGATTGGAGGATATTAATATCCATCAAAAAAGAACATGCAAGTTATGAAATTTATTTAGGTTAATTTGAGGCATGTATTAGTTATCTATTGCTTTGTAATAAATTACTAAAAAATTTAGTAGCTTAAGACAATGAGAATTTATTATCTCCACGGATCAGATATTTAGGAGTGGCTTAGCTGGGTGGTTCTGGCTCAGGGTCTTTTATGAGGTTGCAGTTAAGATGCCAGTCGGGGACGGGCATGGTGACAGATCACAGGCCAAGGTGGGAGGATTGCTTGAACCCAGGAGTTTGAGGCTGCAATACACTATCATCATGCCACTGCACTCCAGCCTGTGTGACAGAGCAAGGCCCTGTCAGTCAGGGCAGCTGTGACTGCAGTCATCTGAAGGATTGAGTGGGGCTGGCAGATCAGCTTCCAATGTGGATCCCTCACTTGCCTTGCAAGATAGTGCTGGCTGGTGACAAGAGGCTTCAGTTCCTTACCATATGAATCTCTTCATAGGACTGCTTACATGTCCTCAGGACACTGAAGCTGGCTTTCTCCCAGAGTGACTGATCCAAGGACAGCGAGGTGAAAGTGTCAATGTCTTTTATAATACAATCTCAAGAATCATACATACTGTTACTACCACATGCCATTCATTAGCAGTGAGTGGTTAAGTCTGTCCCACGCTTAAGGGAAGGGGAATAGTCTCTACCTTTTATATGGAGGAGTGCCAAATAATTTGTGGACCTATTTTTAAATCTCCATGAGTCCATTGGAGTCTCATTTTTGCAAGTCAAATGGAATTTGTTCTATCTTTTCCATATTCTTACAATAAATATTTGTCAGGCACTTACTACGTGCCAGGCCTTGCTATAGGCGTTAGGCATACAACTCGGAACACAGCAGATGGGGTAGGCAGGATGGAGGACACAGCCAGTTAACAACAAACCCAAGTGCAGTTGGAGGGAGTAGCCAGGTGTCAGGATATGGAACAGCAGAGACGGTGGTGAAATGAGAGTACTTTCCTGTCTAAAGAAGACATTCACTACCACGTTCTGTCGGGGGGTATGGACTCAGTACTTCCAGGCCTTCTGATTTTTCGAGAGACCTTAGAAGTATGTTCATGTATGTAAAATTTCCAGAATTTTAATGTTAATAACTAATTCAAATGTTTATAAAGCACTATGAGAAAACAAAGTGGGTCTAATTCAACCGAAGTTTGCCATTTTTACAATGTCTAAGCTTGAAAATAAATACAAACCCTGATGATTTCAGGATGATGGGAACAAAATAACAGTCTAAATGAAAGAACAAGTCTAAATGATAAGGTAACACTTTAGTGAGAGACTGAAAGATGAGACCATCATATAGAAATACAGATAGACAAAAGTATTTATATAAAATAAAAATTCAGATGAAAGTTTAGATAAAAGCTCTCCTGTTATCTTAGTGTTATTGATGACTTGAATTCTGATTAATTCCTCTATTTTAAAATGATGTTAGTAATTATTTTAAAGTTTAAAAACAAAAATCTCTAGGAAATAAAGTAGGAAAAATGGTGTTATGTAAGAAATTGGTACAATCTGCATTTAAATAAAATGGATTTACAATCAAGTATGCAACATCCTGGATCATTCTGCCCTTTTTCCTTACAGAAAATAAAACAATTATGGTATTTAAAACATAGATAGAAATAAGATAAAGATATAGCGATATACATATGCCCTGAACCCAGTTTGTTGCTTTTGGTGATTTAAAAATAAGAGCTATCACAGGAGTTCGAGACCAGCCTGGGCAACATAGCAAGACTCTGTCTTAAAAAAAAAAAAATAGTGGAGTATGGTGGCACGTGCCTGTAGTCCTAGCTACTCAGGAGGCTGAGGCAGGAGGATTGCTTGAACCCAGGGGTTCAAGGCTACAGTGAGCTATGGTCATGCCACTGTACTCCAGCCTGGGCAACAGAGCAAGACCGTGTCTCCAAAAAAAAAAAAACCCAAAAAACAAATAAGAGCTATCGATACTCTTAACTGATCATTCCTTTTTTCCCAAAAAATTATTTATTCTGTTGTAAATCTGCAATTTACAATTGAGAAATAAAAATGGTGTTGTAGCATGTCTTTCTTTAATAATGTAAACTTTGAAGTCAGTAAGATTTAATCTACCAGGCTTTCAAATTTAAATAAGAAATCATTACATCTGACATTCTGTAAATGAAGCAGATTGGGTATGGAAATTTGGTTTAGGAAGGTGAATGACTTCTGCAGATATAAACACAGGATTCATATCAAGCGAGTGTTGGTTAGAACATGAATTTTTAGCTTTGGATTCTTGGTTCAAATTTAAGCCTCTGACCCTTGGACAAGTTATTACATCTCTCTAAGCTTTTTATTTTTTAATTTGTCAAATGGTGATAATTAGATACATACTTCCAAGTATTGGAGAGATAATGAGATTATGCAAGTCCTGTACTCATTGCCAATGCTCAATAAATGTCCGTTGTTGTTATCACTGGGACGCGTGCCTTCCATATGGTTGCCTCCTGGGAGAGAAGTCAATCCACCTCTTAAAGATCTTTCTTACCCTTAAAATCCGAGGGGTTCCTTTTAGGCCACAATTTGGGCCAACAGCTGCTTTCTTCAAAGGTAGTTTAACATCACCAGGTGGGTATTTGTTAAGGCCCTGAAAAACTGCCTTAATGGTCTTTGTATAGGTTCAGATCCTGAAATTCTGTCCGTGACCTCCTCGCTCTCAAAGGGTAAATCACTTAAACTCTCAGCTTGTTTACCTGGAGAAAAGAATAAAAAGTCACTTTCCCAACTGTGATATTAATTAGTAGAAGTAAAGTGTTTTGGAAGTGCAGAATATGGTTAATTTTTAAAGGGTAAAACATAAATGTTAACTTCATTGGAATTTTATCACACTGTAGAGGGAATGTAAGTGTTTTACTTTTTTTCAGGAAAACATTAGATGGTGGTGGTAATGCTTAGCTTTCAGAGACCTGGGTTCATTTTGAGCAGAGCTAAGAAGAGCCTCCAGAGATGAGGCAAGTTTTTAAAAATTGAAGTAAAAAAAAGAATTAGGAATTTTATAGGACTGCTTTCTCTATGAGATCCCTTTAGTACAATGAATTTGTTTCCGGTTTCCAAAGATTTCCACTATTGAATATCTCTAGCTTTAATATGGGAATAATAGCACTCAGATTCTCTCTTTGTCACTCAGGGGCTCTCCGTTGAGTACTAAATTGCTCATTTCACTTGTGAAAGTGAGGGTCCCTGAGTCACCGAATCAATGTAATGGATTTTATGAGCTGGTTTATATCAGTGAGGTGTTCTAGAATAATGACTTGCTTAAAGAACTATTTGGCTTTTCAAAATGGAAGTATTATCCATTTGACCAGTAAAGTTCACATAGAAATCCCCAAGGCGGGTGGGGTGGGGGAACTGTCACGGCCCACACTGCAATAAATGTTGCTAATGAACACGGATACTGACTTGCTTTTAGTTTTTAAAGAGTGTTACTTTTTATTTATTTATTTTTTTATTTTAAATCACAACCTTTAAAAATCCTCTGTGGGGTAGAAGAACAACATAATCCCCCACTGACTGGAGGAAACTGGGGCAGTTGGGCTTGGTGACTGACTTTTCCTGAGCTTGTGACAAGCTAATGAAAGAACCAAAATTAGAATCCCTAAGTTCCTGCCCCTTCTGGGTGCTCCACTGAACCCTCTTCATTCCAGGCAAAAGCACTTCATTTTACATTTCCTGTTTGGTCTCCCAGGGAGTTCAGCCCCTCCCTGTTCCTTTTGTCTGACCTTCCAAAGACAGGAATATTTATCAAAGTCCTCTCTCCCAGTGATCTGCCCAGCACCAGCCATTTTCAGATTTCACATAAAGAACAGGCTGGTGACACCCCAGCATTTAGTGAACTTGTTTGAGGGGGACAGTGTGCCTTTGGAAAGGGACAGATGATGATTAGAAGGGCTAGGAAATGGGTCCTATGCAACAAGGATGGGATTAGCTGAGAAAAGGAAAACGCAGTCTAAAGAACTGTAAGAGGAAATACTAAGGAAAAGAAAAATAGTAACTGGTGTTGTATAGTGATTGAGAACAGAGCTGGAAATCAAAGGCTTAAATTGTAGGGAAGAGGTTGAAGGAGGAGGAAATTTTCTACTTCCTGGCTCTGAGCAGAAAGGCGGATAACTTGATGATAATGATGCTGCTGGTGGTGGTGGTGTACTTAGAGAGTTTGAATGCAGCGCTGCCTAGGGCAGGGGAATGAACTAAGTGAGCGGTTGGTCATTGAGTCTCTGGGTTTTAGACTGAGAGGTAGGCAGAGGCATAACCTTGATCAAATGCAGGTTCCAATACTGAATGAAGATGGGGCTCCAGTCTGCATTTCTAACAAGCTTCCAGAGGCTGCTGTGGCTGCTGGTCAGTGGACCACATTTTGAGTAGCAAGGTTCAGAGCTATGCTGTTAAATAGAAATATGATGTGAGCCACATATGTAATTTAAAATTTTCCAGCAACCACCTTACAAAAAAAAAGAAATTGAAAAAATTTTAATATATTTTAACACATTATACCTAAAATGTTATATTAAGAATATAAACTTTCATGTTGAATAGCATTCAAAAATCTCACTTAAATTTTTATATATAATAAAATATATATTTACCATGTAATCAAAACAAAAATTATTTTACTTTTTTTTCCATACTAAGTCTTTGAAATCTGTATGTATTTTACACTTACAGAATATCTCAATTTGAACCAGCTGCATTTCAATAGCCACATGTGCTGGTGGCTTCGGTATTGAGTTTGCAGGTCTAGACAACCTCTGCACAAATGTATGGTAGTTCAAATGCTATTGGCGAGCCAAGAATAACTATGCTTTTAGTACTAGAACCCACTTGGGTAGGATCCAAGAAAGCCCAGGGGCACAATGAATTCTCTGCTGTGGAGCAGCAGTCCTCAAAGTTTAATTATTCACCAGGACCCTCTAAGGACAGGGTTAAATTGCAGATTGCTGGGCTTTACCACACACTCCCCACCCCTGAGATTTTTTTATAAATCCAAAACTTTTTATTATTAAAAATGTGAATATCTATACATAAGTATAGCAAAATTAGAATACTGGACCTTTTTCCTTTCTTTAATGCCATTGATGTATTTGTTAGAGAAACTGGGTTATTTGTCCCCCCTTCTTGATTTGGCTGATTGCTTCCCCATAGTGTTGTTTCTCTTGTTCTTATGTTCCCCATATTTCCTGCAAATGGGCATTTGTTGCTGGAGAATTGATGAGATTCAGAGTCCCAGAGATTCTAATTAGCATAGGGGTTTACAACTTTGGCTCCATGTGGGAAGCTTGGGAGCTTTAAAAATTACCAATGCCTGGGTTTCTCCCCCTGAGCTTCTGATTTAATTGGTATGGGGTATATGGTCTGCACCTTAGGATTTTTAAAAGCTTCTGGGTGGTTCTGGTGTGCCACAAGGGTGGCGAGCTATTGGAGTAGACAAACTCTGGCTTGAAACAAGACACGTGCTCCATGAGGGCCTCAGAGCAGGCCTTCTCCACCTTCTTATCCTGAAGGTCTCCTTCTCCAACGGGAACAGAAATCACTGAAACAGTCCCAGAGCAAAGCCTAGAACATGCTTGTAAGTCTTACAAATTTTTATTTTTCATTTTAGAATTGGCCTTGTGAAGGGGCCTCAGACACAGTATTGTGCTAAGAATTAGAGTCACCTGGGAGCTTAAAAAAATACCAACATCCATACTCTACCCCCAGAGAATCTGATGCAATTGTTCTGGGGTGTGCCTTGGTGTCTTTGATTTTAAAGTCTCCCCAGGTGATTCTAATGCGTAGCAAAGATTGACATCTAGGTCATTCCTTCTCAAATTTTAATGAGCATATGAATCATCCGGGCATCTTGTTAAAATGCAGATTCTAATTCTGCAGGTCTGGGTTAACTCCCAGGTAATACTGCTGCTGCTGGGACCACGATTTGAGTAGCAAGCGTGTAGATGGATGATAGGCACTATGGCACTAGAAACAATTGTCTTTGAATTCTGGCTTTTGCAACTTACTAGCTTGTGTGGGTTTCAGCAAGTCACTTCTCCTCTCTGAGCCTTTTTCTTCACTCACAAAATAGTGATAATAATAATGCCTACCTTTACCTCCTCCCATGGCAGGTGTTCAGCACACGGTACTGTATTTGGCTGATGTGAACAGCACAGGGAGCCTAGCTGGATGTGGAGTCTCTTGAAGGTCTTTGCCCACTGATGCTAAATCATTTCCAGGAAGTTTGTCTGGCCTTCTAGCGGACCCTTTGTTAAAACCGACAGATCAGGGCATTTAAATAAGTGTTCTGAGGCCAGCATCCATATTCCTCTGCTCTGTGCCAGACTTTCTGCTTAGCAAAGCAGAATTTAAGGTTATCCATGACCTGCGCCGTCTCCTCACTTCTCGTCCTCATTACCTCTGATCGGTTTCCCACCCACTTTGCTCCCCGCCCTCTTTGTGTCGTCATAAATCACAGCCAGCACCACGTGTTTCTATGACTATGTTGAAATAAATCCCCTCTTTTCTCACCATCTGCCGGGCTTGCCCCCACATCTGAATCTCAGTGGGTTCTCTATGCCCTGATTTCAGTGCTCAGAACAAACGCCAAGAGGAGTATATCTATCTTGAGTTGAGAAAAGAAACTCTCTGTTAACATAACTTATGAGCTACAAGTTCAGATCCTCTATTTTTAACCATATGGAACAATTTGGAAGTCTATAAATCACATGACTGTGTAAACTAAACCAAAACTACCACTTTTTCACTTTAAAAAGAAGTTTATATTTATTCTGTTTTCCAGAGTTGACAGACAAGAAAAAATGTTTGCAGTGGCTTCCTGACTTCACAGATGTGCCTTCCAGGTGCTTTCAGCTTTGTTCTGAGTGTTAACAGTTCACAGTGGAAACTGATTAACACCATTAATAGTTTTCCAGTTCAACAGCCCTCTCCTATCTGAATTACTTTTAATATTTGTCTATTTCTTTCCATGTGCTCTTCATTCAGGCACCTGACTTCCTCTCAAGTTCAGGTCCCATTGTGTCTTTTGAGGGATCAAATAAATTAAAAGACTTTTTATTCGTTTCCCTGTAGAGATGTCCTTATGCTAAGTAAAGTGACTGTAAATGTGTTTTCTTTCCAAATTAGAGGGAAGAAAAGATACAACCTCTCCATATCAGTATTTTAAAAGCAAACTATTTATTAATATTAACTGATTCAATAAGCAATTATTGGGTGTTTGCTGTGTTAAAAACACCATGCTGAGTGCTGGGGAAGGAACCTACAGAGATGAAAATAATGAAAATACAAAGTGTCTGTCCCGAAGGACCTGAAAACCTAGAAAGGGAGAGAAATCTACATGTACAAGCACCTTTAATATGAGCACAATGTGAAAGATGTTTCTCAAAGCCTTCTTAAGTCCAATTTTCCTTGTACACTCTGTTCACAATGCAAATACTATCCATTGTGTTACAATTAGTTGCCTGCTGCCTGTCTGCTTGGGAGGGCTGTAAGGACTCTGAGGTTGGAAACCTTATGGCAATATCTCTATGATTCCACGCAGGGCATAGTACACAACAGGGGCTTGATGAATGAATGAAAGAGAGGGAGGGAGGAGGAGGAAGAGAGAGAAAGAAAGAGAGGCTAATTTGGGATTGAGTGGACCTGAAGTCTAAGAAATGGTGCCTGTGCTCCACGGATTCGGAGCTTGTTGAAGGAAGGTAAATTTAAGTCAGGCCTCCAAACCTGATAAGAGTTACACTGAGTAAAAATGAGGTAGTAGACACTCAGGCTCAAGAAATTCTATAAGGAGCGGAGTGGAGGCAGGTACGGCAGGGCTTTTCTGGGGAATAATTCGTGTGCTTGCAGCTCCTTCCATGTCCAAGATAGAGACACTGAGAAATTTTAAGAGAGATGCAGAAGTAGAAGCTCTCAGCAGTGGAAATGCCAATGACTGAGCTGGTAAAAGTCCTGGTGGCAAAACCATCCCTTTCTTGTTCACTAACCCAACACATTTAACTGTGTGTACTGAGCCCTAGTTTTGTGCAGGCCATGTTCTAGTTTCTGGGGACCAGAACAATGCAGGTATGTGAGCTTCCTGCCTGCATGAGGCTCATACTCCCATGGAGGAGAAAGGCAATGATTAAATATACCCACAAGATCACACACACACACACCATGTGGTAATTTACTGGGAAGGGGATAGTGGCCTGTGATAAAAAGTGACCAGTTAGATAGGGTGGTCAGGGACAGCCTTCTGTGAAGTTGAGCTCAGAATAATGAAAACAGAATAACCAAGAGTTGAGGGAAATAAATCCAGCTAAAACAGTCATCTCAACTGGCAGGCAGGGGAAGGGGGGGGACATTAGGCAATGTATGAAGACATTTTAGAGTGGGGGTGCTATTGGCATCTACTGGGCAGAGGCCAGGAATGCTGCTAAACATCTTACAACGCACAGGACAGCCCTCCACAACAAAGAATTATCTGGCCCCAAGTGTCAATAGTGTCCAGAGTAAGAAACCCTGAGTGAGGGGGATGGGCAGTTGCAGAGACTCTGAAGTAGGAATTAAGTGTTAAGTGGAGAAATAGGCAGAGGGCTGATGTGGATGGAAAATTCTGAGGCCTGGGGGGAGTGGAAGGTGATGAGGGAGATAGAGGCGGGGCCAAGTCATACAGGGATTTGTTGGCCGCGGCAATAAGCCCACCTAATTGTGGTACTTTAGAACAATTAGCCCAGACCCCATAGCTACTACAATTTATGATTTTGGGCACATAAGGCATTTCCTTTAATAACTTTAAAATAAACAAGTCATTGCTTATGGTTGCTATTCCCAGCTCTCTGCTATTCCAATAATAGAGCAAGAAATGATTCAGTACAATTTTCTTCTGCGGGCTTGAAGAAAAGAACTTCCAAACAATTGGCCCCTTCATTCTGTGGATCAACAAAATTCCTGCAGCAAAGAGGGACCCAGAAAATGGAATCTTGTTTAACCTTGTTTAATCCAATTCTCCAGTCTTCTGTCATACATCTTTATGGCTCTTTCGCCCACCCAAATTGCTAATGTGGAAAGAAAGACACCTTCATTACTGAGAACTCAGACATGATGGATGATGATGTAATGATTGATTGCCATTGTTGGGGAACGGAGCTGTACATGCTAAAACCTCAGTAGAGAGAAGCAAGATTAAACGGGAATGTGGCTATTAACGTGCTTGTGGAGAAACATGTGCCTTTAGAGGCTTTGATGTACATACACATGTATAGTTTTATAAACATACTGATAAATAGTTATCTCTCATTCTAACATACATGTTACTAATACTATTGAGCACCTACTATGTGGAAGGAAATGTATATGGTAGTGGAAGTTAAAAAAGAAAATTAAGGCAGACTCCTTGGTTTCAAAGAATTTATAGTTTATAGATAAGATATGTCAACAGAGTATAATATAATCCATAATTAAAGAAATATCAAGTAGAAGTCAGAGACATCTATGGTTTCTGCCTGTCTAGCATATATTCCCTTTATTGTAGAAACAGTGACTTGACTTTTTAGGGGGGAACCACTTCTCCCTTATTCTCAAGTCCATGTGGATTGGATGACGTTGACCCTCACCATCATACCACCAGGCATGGGCACATGACCCAGGCCCAGCCAATCAGCTTATTCCATTCCTCTGGCCACAGGCAGGCATATTCCAATAGTCTAGGATGGACATGTGACCCACATTGGTCCAGTGACAGTGAGCCCCATCAAAGACAAGACCTGGGGATAGGGGAAATGGAGAGTGAATGTTTAATGGTACAGTGTTTCTTCTAGGGGTGATGAAAATCTTCTGGAGTTAAATACTGGTGATAGTTGCACAACTTTGTAAATATATTAAAGCCACTAAATTGTACATTTTTGAATTTTAGATTTTATGATATGTGAATTATATCTCAATAAAGCTGTTATTAGAAAAATAAATAAATAATACAGAGAGATCTCAGGTACCCTTTACTCAGTTTTCTCCAATGGTAACATCTTGTAAAACTATAATATAATATCATACAACCAGTATATTAACAGTGATATAGTCAAGGTACAGAAAAATTCCATTTGCCATCTGTATATTCTCTTCAGTGAAATGTCTGTGTGTCTTTTGTCCATTTTCTTATTGGTTTGTTTTCTACTGTTGAGTTTTGAGAAGTCTTTAAATACTTTAGATACTAATACTAGGCCTTTGTCAGATATCTGGTTTGCAAGTATTTCCTCCTATTCCTTATCTTTTCAACCTTCTCATATAAGCTTTCGCAAATCAAAAGTTTTTAATTTTGATGATATCTAATGTTAATCAATTTTTTCTTTTTTGGATTGTGCTTTTGGTGCCACCACTAAGAACTCTTTGCCCAGCTGTTGATCCTGAAGATTTTCTTATTTCCCCCCCAAATTTTATACCTTTACATTTAAGTCTATGATCCATTTTAGTTTGTATAAATTATAAGGTTTAGGTAGAGGTTCATTTTAAATTTATATTTATATAAAATTTTGCCTGTGGATGTCTGGTTGCTCCAGCACCATTATTTAAAAAGTTATACTTAATTTACTGAATTATTTTTGCACCTTTGTGAAATATTTCTTGGACCAGTGCTATCCAATAGAACTTTTCTACAATCATGAAAATGTTCTACATCTGAACTCTCTAATATGGTTGTCGTTAGCCACTGATGACTACTGAGCCCTTGAAATGTGGCTAGTTCAATGAAAGAACTGAATTTTAAATTTTATTTAATTTTTATTAATTGAAATAGCCACATGTGGCTTTTGGCTACCATATTAGACAGCACAGTTTTGGACATCTTCCACATCAGAATTTATGGCTCTGTCTTAATCTTTCTTAAATTAATCAATATTTGATATGTAATTTATATCTAAATTATACTGCATGACAATAAACTCTCAATACA
Source organism: Eulemur rufifrons (assembly GCF_041146395.1). Taxonomy (NCBI): domain Eukaryota; kingdom Metazoa; phylum Chordata; class Mammalia; order Primates; family Lemuridae; genus Eulemur; species Eulemur rufifrons. The sequence continues at coordinate 166,856,011 of NC_090989.1, forward strand.
AAATATATATAATTTTTAAATGATAAATTTGTATGTGTTATATAATAGTGGAAAAGGAAATTGAAACCTTAGTTTTGAAAAAGTCAGATTTTGTTACATAGTAATTGTATCAGTTATGGATGTTTTAGACCCAAGTGTTTTTCCGTGTTTCTGCTCCGCCATTCTCATCTTCATGCTTTTAAGCCTTATGGTAACAGGAAGCTCTAGCACTACATCCATGTCCAAGTTAGGAAAAAGGGGAAGAAAGAAAAGCATTAGCTAAATCTAGCCCCCACATGCACTTTTAAAACATGTTATTATGAAGCTAGGTGAGGTGGCTCATGCCTATAGTTCCAGCTACTCAAGAGGCTGAGGCAGGAGGATTGCCTGAGCCCAGGGGTTGGAAGCCAGCTGGGGCAACATAGCAAGACCCTGTCTCTTAAAAAAAAAGAAAAAGAAAAAAATTATTATGGAAAATTTCAGACAAATACCAAAGTAGACAAATAAATGTAATGAACTCCATTAACTCCATGTACCCATCAAATAGCTTTAACAATGATCAACTTATAGTCAAGCCTATTTCATCTATATCCCTATCTACTTTTCCCATTCCAGAGATATTGTGAAACAAGCCCCAGTAATCATCATTTCACCTGCAAACATTTTAGTATGTATCTCTAAAAGAAAAGATTATTTAGGCATAAACAATCCTTAATATAATCAAACATGTAATATTCTCATAAATGTCATCTTTTTTTGATATGGCTCTTAAATCTTTTTTTACATCTATAGATTATACCCTTTTTCTTTCTTTGCAATGCATTTGTTGAAGAAATAAGAGTGTCTTGTGGTTCTCACGGTCTGGGTTTTGCTGATTTCATTGCTGTGATGTCATTTAACATGTTCTTTCTTCTGTATTTGCGATAAAGCGGCAGTTGGATCTAGAGGCTTGACCAGATTCACATTCAACTTTTTTGAAGATTACTTTATAGGTAGTGGTAGTGTCTTCCTCAGGAGACTGATACCTGGTGTCGCCTTTAAAAGTAAACTTTCCCAGAATACTCTGTCCCCCATCCCCTGCCAAGTAGTCTGCTGCTGCAGTCTTACTGGCCAGAACTGGATCACATGCCTATCCCCAACTGCAAGGGAGGATGGGAAATCAAACATCTGATACAGTGAGCAGGATCTGAGCTGGGTCCATTAATGCTCCAAACTGATCAGGATTCTCTTGGCAAGGAAGAAGGGCCAAGAGGACAGTGAAAACTGTCTGCCATAGCAGGTTAATAAAAATTCATGATTAATACATGTAGTAACTATTCTTTATAAAGCATAAGTAACATTTATAGATGACCATTAAATGTCAACAAGGAGAGAATGATTACAGTTTAATGATAAGTTGTCATACTATGCTTTGCATTTATGTTTCAAGTAAGAATACCTGTATATGGTGGTTTCTCCTAAGTACAATACAAAATGGCCCTTTTCAGATGATGTTTCTTAAAACAACTTGATCTTCTAAAATGATCCCTTAGCTTCTTAGTTTCCTCCTGTTTGATATGCTGAAAAGAATATCAAGATTCTTGAAGAAATAAGAAGATTCCAGTGTTTTTGAGAATCCTGTAATGAGTGCTGGCTGAGCAATGAGCTTCATATTTTCAAATAAGAGTAAGAATTACGTGGGTTTATTGTAAAGCTGAAAAGCTATAGTTTGATTTTCTGATTAAATTTCCTCTGTTCAAATCAATTTCATGGTGCTTTATCATAGCAACTAGACTTTTTAATTATTCAAAATAAATATTTGTTTTAAAATTTTCATTGTAGAAAAGTTTAAAAATATAATAAACTTAAGAAGAAAATAAAAATCACTGGCAATTTTTCTATCCTGAGATAATCATTGTAAATATTTTAGTGAACTTTTTAAAAATCATTTTAAAATGCATATAGATTTTTTCTGAGATTGAGCTAAGACTATGTATTTAAGTTTGTGTTCTGATTTTACCTTACAGAGTAAGGTAAGCATTTTCTACATGTCTTCATAAACATAATTTTAATGGCTATGCAATAAACTACTATAATGATAGTTTCACCATATTGCTTTGTATTTATAATTTGCTATTATAAGTATTATTACAAGGGATAACTTTATAAATATTTTGAGGGATTTCTATTTTTTATTATCTCTGTTATGGGACAGTACTAATGGTTTAATTTCTGGACCAAATGATATGAACATTTTTGAGGCTCTTGATACATACTGACCAGTTTTTTTTCAGAATGAGTATACCAATTCATATTCCATTGGCAGCATTATGAGTACCCATTTCACTGCATGTTTCCCAGCATTTAGTTTTATCAATGAATATTTTGCATTTCAATTTTCTTCCTTTTGGGAGGGGGTCGTTTATTTTTTTTAGGGGTTAACTTGCAGAGACATTATATATGTGGAAAATCACCCATTTTGGATAAATTTGGGAGACTTCTTCACTAACAGAAAATCTTAAATAGAAAAACCTAAATGCATTGCTTTTACATATTTCATATTTATTTGAAGTCCCTTTATTTTCTGCAACTGTGGAAAGCATTGTTATGGCTTCATATCAATAAAGGTTTTTTTTAACTGTTATAGAAACTGTTTAAGGCCGGGCGCGGTGGCTCACGCCTGTAATCCTAGCACTCTGGGAGGCCGAGGCGGGTGGATTGCTCAAGGTCAGGAGTTCGAGACCAGCCTGAGCGAGACCCCGTCTCTACTAAAAATAGAAAGACATTATATGGACACCTAAAAAAAAAAAATCTATATAGAAAAAATTAGCCGGGCATAGTGGCGCATGCCTGTAGTCCCAGCTACTCGGGAGGCTGAGGCAGTAGGATCGCTTGAGCCCAGGAGTTTGAGGTTGCTGTGAGCTAAGCTGACGCCACGGCACTCACTCTAGCCTGGGCAACAAAGTGAGACTCTGTCTCAACCAAAAAAAAAAAAAAAAAAAAAAAAAAAAAAAAAAAAAAAAAAAAAAAAAAGAAACTGTTTAAGACTTTAACATGTTCAATTTCAAAAGCATCATTGCAAATTTCAGCATAATAGTATTCCATTAAATGGCTACATATTAATTTAGTTAATTTATCCCCAATATTTGGACATTTTTTCAGCTGAAAATACTGGGATGAAAATTCTGTTTATAAATTGTCATCATCAGCTCTGATTACTCTGGGCCTACAATGTTTGTGAGTCATGTTTCTATGTGACTTTAGCATTGAGGTCTGGTAACTAGGCTTCAAGTCTTATTTCTGGGCCTATGGTATCCTGTCAATGAATTCCTGCCTTATTCCCCAGTCCTTGGTATTAATAGTTTCACTTCATATTACCTAATCTCTTGAGGTCTCAGTTTTTGCTTCTTCAAAATAGGGATAATATTTGTTCCCACCTCAGAGGACTGTTGCAAGGATTCAGTGCTATTGTAGCTAATTTTTTCCTGCCTACCCTTTGCCTACTCATTGTCCTCCTAAAGTACCGAAAATCAGGAGTGAGTCCTGCTTCCGCCACCAGGTTGGTTCATTCTGGGCTTTTGTTACTCATAACTGAAAGAGCCTTATCAGTCACATTTTCTTTCTTTCTTTCTTCTTTTTTTTCTTCTTCTTTTTTTTAATAAAAAGGGGGTCCTGCTCTGTTGCCCAGACTGGAGTACAATGGCATGATCATAGCTCACTACAGTCTCATATTCTTGGGCTCAAGCAATCCTCCTGTTTCAGCCTCCCAAGTAGCTGGGACTACAGGCATGAGCCACCTCACCTGGAAAGCACCATTTAGTTTTAACAGGTCAAGTAGATTGTTTGCAAAGAAGGCAACAACAGTTCCTCCCTTCCTTATATTGATGTCCCTTTGCTGCTCCTCTCATCAAGAACTGGAGTCTATTTCCACCTCCTCTTAAATCTTGCCTGGACTTATGACTTGCTTTGACCCATCAAATGCAGTGGAAATAATGTCATACGATTGCTAAGTCTAGGTCTCTAGATGCCTCACGACTTTTCACTCTCATTCTCCTACTGCTCTAAGAACTTTTTATGAATAAGTCTGATAGGCTGCTGCAGAGGACAATAAATGAGGTCTGAGGTGCTGCAGCCAACAGCCAGGACCAGAAAGCCCCAGTTGAGCCTCTGGGTGCTGGTGCTGTAGCTGCATGGGTGACCTCACAAAAGACCAGAAGAACTGCCAGGCTGAGCCCAGCCCAAAGTGCTGGCCTACAGAATCAAGAACAAATGAAATGTTTGCTGTTTTAAGCCACTAAGTTTTGGAGTGATTTGTTACAGTAACTGTAAGTGTCAGAAGCTTGAGTCTTCTGTTGTTTGCAATCTCAGTCACCTCAACCAAATCACTTAATTCTAACAGCCTCTGCTTCCTTCTTTGTGAAATGTGGATATTTTACTTACTTGTCACCATTGATTCCAGGTTTCAGATTTTTAGTTTCAATGAATAAAAACCCAACTCAAAGAGGCACAGAAATGCAAGGAATTTATCAGCTCAAGTAACTCAAAAGTCCAAGGTTTGTTTTGGCTTCAGGTGTGACTAAATTCAAGGACTCAAGTGATGATATCAGGGGTTTGTTGGCCCCTATCTCTCCATTCTGCTTTCTTCTGTGTGTCAGCTTCAGCCTAAGGTGGGCTTATCCCAAGTGTGGCCCTCCTTGCAGTTCAAGTTCATCCAGCTTGGCAAACTCAAGAGGAAGTTTGACTCTCATTGGACCCACTAGAAACATGTGCCCATCCTTAGGCCAGTCAGGACAGAGGGAATAGAAGCTCCAAACGGTTAGGGCTGGGGCACATGCCCATGATGAGCCAGTGAGGTGGAGAGGCTAAGGTTAGAGCTGAGGGAAGAAAGACCAAGACATCTGTAGAGATTAACACAAAGGAAAATCAAGATGCTATTACTAGAAGAAAGGAAATGGAAGCTGAGCAGGTAAAAAAAATAAGATGTTCACTCCTTATCACATAGGCTGGATGAACAGATAATAGTAATAGCTTACATTTATTAAATGCTTATTAGGTGACTGGTACTGAGTCTAAGTACTTTGTGTATATTAATTTCTATTATTCCTCTCAATTTAGGAATAGATGTAGTCATTAGACTATCCCCCCTCTACAAATGAGGAAGCCGAGACACAAAGTGGTTAAGTTGCCTATGGCCATGTAGATGTCAGTAACATCAGAACACAACTAGACTTATACTCAAAATAGGTCCCCCAAGGTACCCATCCCCTGGTGTGTAAATCCCTTCTTCTTGAAAGTGGGTGGGATCTGTGAATATGACCGATTGGTCATTCCCTTGATTAGGTTACATTACATGGCAAAAGTGATAGCTGACTTTTGAGACATTACATCCCTTTGATGTCTCAAGACTCCTTCATAGACAACTGTAAGAGTATTCTCCTGTTGGCTTTGAATAAGAAAGCTGCCATGTTGTGAGGAGGCCATGTGGCTTGGACCTCTAACTGAGAGCAACCCTTGGCCAACAGCTGGTAAGAAGATTCTCAGTCCTTACAACCACAAGGATCTGAATTTTGTCAATAACCTGAAAGAGCTTGGAAGAGAAGCCCTGGCTCCAGATGAGAAAGCCTGGTCCACATCTTGATTTCAGCTTGATGAGACCTTGAGCAGAGGACCCAGCTCTGTGGTGCCCCAACTTCTGACCTCTAAAACCGAAAGATAATAAGTATATCTTAAGTCACTAAATTTGAGGGTAATTTATTACCAGTGGGCATCTTCTTTTTATTGCTTTCCCATCTGGGTAGCTAGGTTCTCCCTCCTTTAGCACTCCCAGGGCCCTTCACACTAACTCTGCTCACTCTGTTATATGGGCCCCACATCACCTGGGTTGAGGGTTGTTATCACCAGGTGGGAACATGGCAGGGCCACTGTCTGGTCATTTTTGTCTTGTTAGCAAGTGAAACAGTATCTGGTGGGTATGAGCTGCTCTGTAATTGGTTGTAGAATGAATGAATGAAAGGCATCTGTGTGGTATGTCCTCTTCTGTAAGAACTGGTGGGGCCTGGGTTGTGCTTCTAAGAACAGTCTGGGGGTAAACCGCAGCCTGGGGCCCTAGGACAGTCACCAGCCCAGACGACATAATTTGATGTGAAATTTTAGCATGGCCACTCCTGCACTACTATGGTAGTGGTAATTCACTCCCCAAACTCATGTGAGGTTTTCCCCCCACTCTGACGCTGTTTCTCTGCATCCTGCATTTCATTGTTTTCTCAAACCATCATTTTCTTTTGCCTTTTCACAGCTGTGGAGGCAAACAGGCCTGGGTCCGGCATCTCAGCTGCTCACTAGCTGGGGATCCATCATTTTACTCTTTTAAGCATATTTCCTTGCCTATAAAATGGGGGAAATAATTCTTACAGCTGGCAGAATTGTAAGGACTCCACGAGAGAATGTAGCATGTACTCCGCAAAGTAAACTCCAAAAAGCTCCCCCGCCCCCTTTTTGTTCATGGCTGTGTTCCCAGTATGCCCTGAACACAGTAGGTGCTCATTTGTTGAATGAGCAAACAGTTAATGGGAAGAATGTAGCACAGTGCCTGGTAGACAGTAAGCATTCCACAAAGGGCAGCTTTAATTATGTCCATTTGACAGGAAACTCACCTGAGGATGCTAACCCAAGCGTTCCGCATTTATCCCATTTTATCACTCAACCTCTAAGAAGGTGGTCAGGCACGCTGGGGTGATTCTAACCCGTCTCAAAGCTCCTAGTGACAAATGAATATCCCTTAGATACCACATTTTCAAGAACACTGGCCTCGCAAGCATTTATTAGGGAGTCACGATTCCAACAAAACCAGGAAGGACCAAATTCCAAAGCAAACAAACTCGTCTCATTCTCCACCCTGGCTGGGGGAGGGTGTTCACCCCCGTTCTGCTAAAGATAGAGCTCGGGCCCTCCCCGGGAACTTCCTGGCTTTTATTAGTTTGTAATCCCAAACGTAACTTCTCAAAGGCTTTTCTTTTTGAAGTGTGGGTGCGAAACTGCTTCCTAATCACATCTTGCGGGAGGATCTCTGAACATCTGTATATTATTTGAAAACCTAGCATCCAGTTGGGATGTTTGGGTGGGTGGGGGACCCTGCCGTGGTGGGACGAAACAGCAGGCACGCGTTAGGAACATGTCAATATCGTTTTTAAACAGAGGCAGAAAAATTAGGCAAAAATTACAAATGGCTAATTACCTTGGCTCAATTACACATTTAATCAAAAGCCCGCCTCCCCCACTTTCAGCACCAGTGGGGGAAAATAGGGCGGTTAGAAGGCTAAGCGATAAAGATCTTCTCACTGAGAGCCAAGGGACAAAACTCATTACAGATAAGCCTAGTCCTCCCATTTCCCCAGGACGCCTCTCCCCAGTGCTAAAGAAGCAGCCGTTCCCGGGTAGCAGCCAGGAAATCAGTCCTGCCCCACCGCGCAGCTCTCACCCTGCAGGGGGTAAGAGGCGCACTTCCTGCGCCCTCCCCGCGGCAAAGCCGGGATGCAGGAACCTTCTTCCGAGGAGCTGCGAGTTGGGAAAACTCCGCTGCCGATCCATTGTGGCGCCGGGAAAGGGGGTGTGGGGCTCGGAAGGGCCAGATTTTGCAAGCCTGGGATCGATATTTCTCCCCTCCCCCTCTCCCCAGCCGCGGACTTGGCCAATGGACGCCCGAAAAGGGAAAATAAATATTAAATCTCAACGCACCCCGAGTGCAAAGGCCGCTCGGCTTTGTTTCCAGGCGGGGGAATACGCTGGGCTAAGGGCGCGAACAAGGGGCGCAGGCGGTGCGCCCCGCCGCGGCACTGGCAGCGCGATGAAACCGAACAGGAAACCCCTTCGCCCTAAAAAGGCAGCTGGGTGGCCTCCTCCTTTCCCCAGACCCAGGCCAGGGGCGCCTTAGGTCCCGGATCCGCGAGCTACGCGGACGGGGGATCTCGCCAAACCCGCGCAGCGCGCGGCGTCTTTAAGAGCTCGCACAACGGGAATCTGGCAAAGACACGCCGGCTCCCGAAGGCAGCCGCCCTCTTCTTCCAAGACCGCGCCAGAATCGCCCCAAGCCCCTAAACTGCCCCAGTAGAGCCCGCAATCCCCGGGGCCACACTGGCTGAGCAGAGCCGTGGGACCCTTTGGAGGCGGGAGACGAGCGTGGCTGCTTTAAGAGCACGGAGCGCGCGCGCCCGCCGCCAGTTGCCCGGGACTGCGCGCCCCCGCCGCCCCCGCGCGTCCCCGCCGTCGCGCGCCCCTGCTCGCTCGCTCGCCGGCTTTAAAGTCTCTGCCAGGATCCATGCTCACATGTTACTTCCTGTATGGAGGCATGGCCAGTTTCCAGCCCCGCGCTCCCCGTTCCTCCCCAGCCTGCGTCGGAGCCACAACTTTCAGGAGCATGGACTGAAGGCGCCCTCGCCCCAGCGCCCCTCTGAGATCCTTTGTGTTTTTCTCCATTTCCTTCGGCCGTTTCTATTTTGGGGGGCTCTCCGCTCCCCCCGCCTCTCCCCTCCCCTTCCCCGCTTGCAAACATGCCTCCTTCCTTCCCGGGGCCCTGGAAGGAGCTGCCTGCCTGAAGCCCGGAGGCGCCGCGCCGCGCTCAGCCCTGCCTCCGCCCGCCGGCTCTCGGGCTGTGCTGCGCTGCCGACTCAAGTTGGGGATCCTCGGCTGCTCGTCGCCGCCGCCTGCGATCCCTGCCTGCCCCGGGCCCGGGGCATCGCCGCCGTCCGCGGACTCCTCGCCCTGCTTGCTCGGCTCGCTCGTTTTTGAACGGAAAGCAGCTTTTCTCCGCCGAGAGGATCGTCCCCAGCGTGGCTCCGCGTTCCCGGTCACTTTTTGAGATTTTCCGGGGGGCGCTCGGCGGCTAACCGGATTCCAAGGGGACTCGGGCCGCCGAGCGCGGGGGGCCTGGGGAGCAGGCGAGCCGGGGAAGCGCCCCGGCTTAGCGGAGGCTCGCACGGAGGCAAGAACTTATTCAACAAGTTTACCCCCCCTGCTTTCCTCTTTTCGATGTGCGTTTTCGGACATGCGGAGGTTACTGGAACCGTGTTGGTGGATTTTGTTCCTGAAAATCACCAGTTCTGTGCTCCATTATGTCGTGTGCTTCCCCGGTGAGTGCCGGCCACGGAGGGGACGCGGCCCCGGCCGGCGCGCTGGGGGGGATGCGGAGTTGTCGCCGGGGCGCGGAGCTCGGGCGTCCTTCCCCGGGACCCCGGAGAGGGCGCAGTGGGGCCTGGGCCCGGGGAAGGAAAGGGGGATCCGCTTCGCTGGCTCTGCCGATGTTTAGGGAGGCTGGTGGTCTGGAAGGGTGGAGGCAGGCGCTGGCCGGGAGGGGACGGGGGACGCGGGGGTCTGTTCCTGCTCCGGTTTAGGGGGCCTGGGAAGCCGGAATGGGGAGAAAAGGGGACTTGCTTTGCTGATCCGCCGCTGTTTGGGAGAGAGAGAGTTGCGAAGCGGTTTGGGGAGACTGGGGCAATGGGGAGGATGCTTCTGTGGTTTTGGGGGGCCCAGGGTGCGCCCCTCGCTCCAGCGGGGATTGAAGGAGCTCAGAACCGGGGCTCGCTTTGCTGCTCTCGGACCCTTTGGGAGGGCTGTGTTCGGGGATGGAAGCCGGAGGCTGGCCGCGGAGCGCTGAGGATGTGGGGAGCAGCTGCGTTCTGGTCTTGGGGGCCGGGGGCGCCCCCCGCCCGTTTGGGGCTGGGGCGCGGGCTGCGCTTCGGTGCCTGCGCGAGACAGCCTCCCTGGGCTCAATAGGAGGGCATGGAGCAGGCGATTTGGGGTTCCCCTGGCCCCGGCCCCTTTCCCTCCGTGACTCTGCTCCTCTGGGTTGCTGGGGTTGGGGCGCGGGGGGCGGGTCGGCGGCCGGGTTGCTGTTCGAGCTGGGGTGGATTTTTTTCCTGTCTCGCGCTCTCTGCCTACCTTCCTCTTTGCCCTTTTGCAGGCTGTTCGCGGCTGGCAGACCCAGACCTGCTCCTTTCTGGTTAGGTTAGGACAGGAACAATATTGACCATTGATGACGAGAATAAATCACCCCACGTAACGGTGTGCGGCTCAGCGACCCTCGACTTCCAGCCCTCAGCCAGCAGGCCCCCCTCTTCTCTCCCCTCGGGGAGGGCAGAGGCCGGCCGCCTCCCTCTCCCCTTTTGCAGGCTCACTGGGCTGCAGCCTTGAGCCTCCCTCGAAGCTGTCCGGCTCCATCCCTGGGGGTGGAGGACAAGTCCTCTGTCCTAGCCAGGGGAAGGGGTGGGAAAAAGGGGGCAATTCGCTTTTCATCCTTGCTCCCCTAAGAACAGAGAATCCCTCGTTTTTCTACTCTCTCTCATCCACCAGCTCCTGGATAGCCGCAGGTGGAGGTTATCTGAATCAAGGAAAAGAGGAACGTGCCCGATATTTCCACTCTGCCTGATTACAGCCGCCTGTCCCCGGGCAGCCAGAGCGCCTGGTTTTGGTGCAGCGGGTCCCCAGCTCCGTGTGCGCCCTGAAGCAGGGCGCGGGCGCCCTCGCTGCCCTCGGGGACCCGCTATGCAGGGACTGGCAGCGAGTGCCCCCTTTGCAGGTTCGGCATTAGCCTCGAGGGGCAGAGAGGCAAAGCCCGTCTTTTCTTCTGCACCCCAGTTTCTGTCTGCGCATCCTCCTGGCCGTGGAGCTGCACGAAGCTCCAGCCACAGCCCAGAAGAAACCCAGCTTGGAGGCCGAGCGAGGACGTGCATCCACACTCACCCGGAGGCCTGGGGTTTTCCCCCTGGGGTCCTGCCTCTGCAGGGGTGCGGGTCGTGGGGACGTCTCTTCTGAGAAATAGCTGCCTTCTTTCCCTTAAAGATCACTGCTCAGTGTTTGTATTAATCATCTCTCCCTTCTACACTTGCCACAGACTTGCCGGCTGAGTGGGCTCAGGTGCATACGGGTCGAGCTTTGTGAGGGCCACGCTTTAATGGGGGCGGTGGGAGGCAGCGGAGGGCCACCTTCAGATATAAGAGGAACTTGTGATTCCACTTCTTGCCTTCTTACGTTCGGGAATGCAGTGATTTTCTTTATCTTGGTGTCCGAGGAAGCTTGACATCCAAAATGGGCCTGCCAGGGATCCTGCCTTCGTGGGGCTTGGACCATTTTCCTCTTCTCATTTTCTTTTCGTGCCCACGCTGCGAGGTAAATAGCCCTTTCCCTCGTCCGGGTGTCGAAAAAAGGAAGGGGCAATGGTGCGAGGCGCAGGGAAGAAGGGGGGTTTGGTTGTGGAAATGTGCAGCCGGAGAGGGTGCTGCAGCCTTTGGAGCCAGGCAAAGTTGAAATACCACGGTGGGAGACGCTGGCTTTGCGTTTTCTGAGGGTGCCGCCGCGCCGCTGAACCTCAGGGGGCGCCCCCGAGCCACTTGTCCGGCTCCTGCCACCTCCACTGGTCGGCCTCGGCCACCTCCACGCCGCGGGGATGGGGCGCGTGTGCCCGGGTCCCGAGGCTTGGGAGCTGCGGACGCGCCTCGGCCGTGCTGCTCCAGGGCTTCTCGAAACCCGGTGGGGGCTGGAGTTCGCTTTGGGACCCCTTGCCTGGGCATAACCTCGAAAGCGTTTATCTGATGCCAAGGGATAAAAATGCTTCTGGTTTTGCATTAGGGTCCTCCTTGTGAGGTCTTAGCCAAAATCCCTTGGTACTTACTTTGTTTCCTCTCAGAATCGCACGAACTTTTTCAGTTGCATTGTCAGTCGTGTTTGTCGGCTTCTGTTCAGGATACAGGGTAGCTGTAGTTTGGGGAGGGTTTTGGAAGCAGTCCGGGCCACGGGTCTTTTCCCAGCAGATCGTAAACAGTGGCTTTTAGTCTTTCAACAACAGCAGTGTGGCAGGTGTGGGATCCATATGAGGGTTAGTGCTTCAAGTGATGCTTTCCAAGTGCAAAGCAGAAGTGTTCTCAAACATGATATGGGCATATTACATTCTTCTCCTACGTGTTTTTAAAAATTATTGTGGAAAAATTTACAAACAGCAAAAAATCTAATGGACCCCTGAAGACCCCGCCAGCCAGTTTCAACAATTAGCAGCTGGGTCTTCTCTCATCTATTCCCTCCCCAGCACCTGATTATTTTAAAGCAAATCCTACACATAAGTCATTTAAACTTTGGTATATATCTGTAATCATTGGGAATTTAATTGCCTCTGACACGATATAAAATATGTTGCTTGAGAGGGTTAACCTTTGATCTATTTTACATTCTCTAGCTATTCAGCAGATTTTTTTTTTTCTATTGATTTCTTTTCTCTTTCGGTTCTCAGTGAAACTGTACTCTTTGGTTCTGATATGTTTTGTACCATAATTACATTACATCTAGGAGACTGCCTTTGGAAACACTTCAGATGGATAAGCTCAGCTGTGTGCCTTGCATGTGTCAGAATTAGATGATCCATGATTGATGTCGGGTGAATCATGAATCTCCCTCTAAGCTGTCTCTTACATTTGCATGTGCATGCTTTAGTCCTGATGGACATCCTTTATGGCCTTTTTAGAAAAAGGCAAAAGTAATATTTGAAAGGCAGCAATCTTACTCTTAGGAATGTGGTGAAAGATCATACGGGGATTTTTTTTTTCCCCTTCAAGCGTCTTACTTGAAAATGAAGAATCTTTATCCATTCTTTAAACTGGGTCCCTTTGGCAGTTATGGAATAAAATCTTTGATGTTTCCTTCTTAACAGTGTTCACGTTAGAGGGTCGATGAAGTTAGAACATTAATACATATAGGCATAAATAGGACCTTTTGGAAGTAGGGGGAGTTGCTGTTGCCAGAGGAAGAAAGGTTGTGTAGGAAAGATGGTGTATCCTATGAGAAAGGGTACTATCCAATAGTGAAGCTTTGAGTAGCTCCTCTTAATGATGGACCTGTTTTCACTGAATAAAAGATTATGTTGTTTACATGAAGTGGTCCGGGGAATGCTGATGATTTCATGCAAGAAAACAAAAACGCTTTCAGATTTTCTTTCTATTCTGAAAAACTCACAAGTTGACATAGTATAATCGGGTATATCCTTGCATCAATTGAAAGGAACTTTCTTGCTATTTAAAGTGCCCTAGAGCAATTATTATCAGGGAACTCTTCTACCCCCATCCCCCTTCCCCCTTTTCCTGGAAACTTCTTAACCAGAGAGACGGTCTGGGCACCTAAATTAGCCTTACCTAGGTGAAGAAAGCAAATTAAGCATTCAACAGGGGGCTGTTGATTTCACACTTCCGTTTTGTGGAGAAATCTTGTTTGTTTTTTCTAAATCTGGATTTTTCATTCATCACTTTATTTCTAGCATGTGGGACAATGAAATGTCATTTCTAAGCAGGATGAAGATTACAAGATGGGTGTGCATTCTGATTTGGGAGATTAAAAAAATTACGATTAACACCTTCATCCTGGGGACACGTCTCTCATGTGGTCACATTTCATAACCCAGAGCTTATGGGAAAAATTTTGAGCATCTAAAATTCCCTCAAAAGCACTTGATACCCTCAAATAAGCCTTTGATACTCCTTGGTTACAGATTGACCACTCTCAGGTGATGGGTGGTAATCACTGAAATTGCATTTTGGGATACATCTGTGTAGCACATACTAGGCCTGTGTATCTATTAATATGATGGAAGCCAATGAAGAGTGCCCCGCCCCGCTTTTAATTGTCCACCTGACCTTGATTTAGGTAGAGTTAGTAGTAGCCACTAATGAGGTAAAGGGGAAGGGTTCAGGAAAATGAGAAATGTTCTGAGAAGCGACTGTTCCCAACAGGCTCTGAGAGCTTTTTGTGGAATTTGGCAACAGTCACTGAATTTGTCCCAGAATGAAGTTGCCTGTGCAAATGATTTAAAAGATCAAATACCTCCATTTCCCAGTCTGAGAAATGGGAGTGCCCATCTTGCTCAAAAAATACTGAACCCAGGACTATGGCAATGTTCTGTGCCCTTACAAAATCAAATGCACATCTATGAAAAGGAGTTATCTGTTCAGGTCTTTGCTTTGACTTATTTTTGGTATTGTGTTTACATGGAGTTGTAACAAATGAAGAAATCACTCCAAAAAAAAGATAAGTGTGTTTCAAAAACTTGTATTTACTTCCCCCTGCTTTTTCCTACAGTTCTCAAATTTCCAAGACCACAGATTGTTACTGTTTCTTAAAAGAAAAATCTTGAATGTAGGTGTGTTTTACGTTCAGAAAAGTCTGTGATTGTAATGCATAACAGATTAATTCATGGTTTACTCATATGAAAAGGATTATTGAGTTTATAAGTGATGGCCATGCAAGATTGCTTTTAGTAGCTAGAGGGCTCCCTGAGTAGTTTTCCCCTCTTATATGGACACCTAGAATTGGAGGGGCCATTTCACTTGGTATCATTTGTAGAAAATGTTTGGTGTTTTCATGGAAAATGCCTTGCTGGGCCTATGAGATGCCTTGCTGGGCCTATGCAGGCTCAAGGTTTTTATGACTGCAGCACTTGATATGATTATTTATAAAAAAATTTTTTTTGGAAGTTTTTTTAGGGCTAGGTGGAGGAATAACAGCTGATGAGCTTCTAGATGTGCCTGGTTTTCCTTTTGGAAGCTTCCCTAACTGAATTGGGTGGGGTTACTGTTGTACTTGGGGTGGGTGGGGTGGGTGGCAACTTAAACATTGAATGAGAAATGTGATACCTGTCAACCATTAGATGAGAGTCACTCTACTGTTTTGTCAGCACATAGCAAGGAGAAATCTTTTAGGAGCCTGGAACTTGTTAATGCTTTTTATTTTTTTTCCCTAAACCAGGTTGCTATTGAGAGTTGTACAGAACATAGCAAAGTGGGTAAGAAGATGTACTCTGGAGCCATCCTGCCTCTGCCATTATTATTAAATAGTTGTGCTACCTTAGACAAGTTATTTAAGGTCTCTGTTCCTCATATTTTGTTTTGTTTTGTTTTTCCTTCCTCTGTGAAGTGAGGTAGTGAGAGAACCCTGACTCCAAAGGTTTTTGTGAGGCTTGATTGAGAGTGCATGTAAGGACTTGACACTGGGCATGGTAAATAGTAAGTGCTCAATAAATGAACCATTTTTATCTTATGTCTATTTAAGAGATTTGGATAGGAGTATATGAAAAGAGGAAAATGCAACTAAAAAGGACAACTGTATGTATGAGCAACTTTTAAAAAAATTTATATAAGCACGTGTGATGGGTTTTCATACCTGCCTTTGCTGTTGAGGATGGGCACAAGGACATCCCGTGGAAGATTAGTAAAATGGTTCCATTTTTGAGGATTAAGCAGTGGGAAAGCCTCAGTGAAGTCCGAGATAACTCCTCGCCCACATTGCAAGGGAAGTCTCTGCTTTCTCAGCTTAAAATGGGAAAAATGCTTTCTGTAGGCTTAAAATGTGCCTCATAAATCTCCCAAATCCCTGTGTAGAAGGAGTTGGTTGGGCATGCCCCCTCTTCTTAGGCCTTGTGGGCTGTGTGGTAAAGGAGGGAAATAGGTCTGCTCTGTAACTGTCCTTTCTGGGTTTTAATTTAGTGCCACGAATGGGAAATAAACAGCAGTATTTGGGTGTTTGTTTTTGTTTTGCACTTGGGTGACCCTTGAACATGCTCCTGTGCCTGTCTCCTCCGTATTTTGGTAGATTCAGACCTAAAGAGCATCCAAGAGAGAATCAGACACCCATGCACAGCTCCTGCCCTCTCATCTCTCTCTCTTTTTTTTTTTTTTTTTGCAGACTGAAACCAGCATGACGGTTTTCTGGCCAAACAAGAAAATGTGATTTTAAACTCTTCAGTTTAGCTATTTTTGGGGAGTAGCAAAGTGACACAGTTGGCTGCTAAAATCTAGCAACTAGAAAAGAAGAAATGAAAGCATAGTTCATGGAATATGTAACACTTCCATGTAAGAAAATAGGACAACTGGTCTTATTTTTGGGTCTGTGATACTATCTTTCTGAGTGAGTGAAGCAGGTTGGTTTATAATGCAGTGGGTATACTTTTGAGGAATTCATACCAGTTACAATATGAACATAAGAAGGATCTGAGTTCTCCTACCATTGCTGCCTCAGAAATCCCGCCGAGTGCACTTAAATCAGATAAACTCATTAATTTGGCATAATTTGGATATGAGACACAGCCACAAGCAATTTTCCAGGCATAAATAAGCAGAGTAGAGATCAGTGAGGAAATACTGACTTTTTAAGATTGTCTTTAAAAAACTTTTTAAGAATTGTCAAAAGGATTTATTTACAAAACAATGGTTGGTTATTTGTAAATGAGTTCTAGCCATTAAAAAGAAGACCAACACTTTTCTTGAAGTGTTTCTATTCAACGAGTGTGTAGGAGCCGAGAGTCCGCTGTAGTTTCAGCTTTGTCACTGGTTAGCCGGGCTGCCCTGGGTCAGTTACCCAACCTCTTGGGGAAGTGGGGTTGAGTGGTGCTGGGGGTCTGGGAGTTCCAGATATACATACCTCTTATTCAGAAACCAGGACCCCACAGAGCTGGGTTGAAATTCTTGGTCTCTTGAAGCAGTTACCTTGGGCAAATGGGCCTCCGTGTTTTCATCTCTAAAATGGGAACAGTGGTTAAAATAGCCCACACTCACCGAGCACTTGTGACCGAGGCCCTGTGCCTGATCATTTTATATGCCTGTAATCCTGCCTGGAAGTAGAAACCATGATTATCCCCATTTTAGGATGAGGATACTAAAGCTGAAGGAGGTTGTGACTTATCCAAGATCACCTGGGTAGTAAGTGCGGGGTGGCTATAATATGTTTCTCCAATCATCTCGTGGAATCATTTTGAATTTCGGACCAGTTGCTGTTTGAAGACAATTTAGAAGCTGTTTTTCGAATTGCACAGAAGAACCAATTTAAAACCAGACCCAGCTCTATGTATCCCACCCTATTACTTTTCCCACATAAGCAAGTGTCGTAAACACTGTGCGAACTAAAGGTGTCTTCCTGTATTTGCTACAATTAAATAAGGAAATAACACAATTAGCGTAGGATTTTATTTGGTTACATTGAAGAGAGGACCTTTCAGCAAATTACTTTAGCTTCTGAATAAGCTGATAATAACTGTGGATAGAGTCTCAATTTGTTGGTAGTGAGGTTTTCTTCCACTCCTCTTCAAAATAACCTAAATTGATTTGTTTTGTAATTTGAGAACTTTTTTATTTGGGGCTTCAAATATGGTTACTTTATAATAATGTGGCATTTTTACTATCCCATATATATCATCTCAGTGTGGGCTGCAGGCTCTGAATCATAACTTCAGGAAAAGGTCTGAAGGAGTTGTGCTTGGCAAGAGATGGTTTGGGTTCTGGATTTTTCCTCTGGAGTTTAGAACTGGCCATGGGACCCAGCCCAACCAGCTGCGGGATCTTGGGCAAGACCATCAAGTTTTCTTTGGGATTGTTTTCCTCACGCTTAACTAAATGGCTTCTAAATCTTTTCTGGAGTTTTAAGGGTTGTTGATTCCAAGCCAGACGGTTGGGAAAGGTGGTGGCCTTTTTACAGTGTGCTAGTCAAATGCTCAGTCACACATTGTGATTTGTGGGGTGCACCTTTTGTTAACTTTTCCTGTGAGAATTTGCTTCCTAAGGCGCTGAGAACCCTTCCATTGTCTTGCTAACCTTGCTACAGAATATCCCCAGCAAGTAGCAAACTAGGTGGTAAGTGGATCTTGGTTAATGGAATGCCTATAAACAATTTTTTTTTTGTTTTTTAAACATTAAACTTTATTTTTCCTGGAGTCCAGGTTTAAAAAAAAATGGAGATTTGCTCATGTCAAGAAAGTAATATATGGCCTTTAAAATTAACCTACGTCCTTTAAAACTAATACGATTTATGGTTGGGGTGGTAGAGGCTGGAGTCATTTTCTAAAATACCACAAAGCTAATTCTGGATCTGTGTCTGGAAAAGAAAAATGGAGAAAGAATAGGCTTTTGGGTTATCTGGAGTTCTTCAGGGAGCATCTGGCTAGCAGATGCTCTGTTTGGCTGTACTATGTTGGAAAGAAAAAATTAAGTTAAAAATTGGTCATTTCGCATTCATGCCATCAACAAGTATTTTCTGAGTATTTGGAGCATGCCAGGCACTGTTCTAGGTCCTGGGGAGACAGTGGTGACCAGAACAAATGGATGCTCCTGCCCATAAAAGTCTGAGTTACTCTTGAAAAATAGAACGGTATAGCAGTCCAGGGCCTATGTTGTTGCTTGGCAACAACACTAAGCTGGAATTAATAGTGGCTACCTCTTGGGATGGGGCACACACCTGGCCCATAGTGATTATTTACAATACTCAGCTGGGTCCCTGGAGGTGTTTTTCTCCCACATATAGGTGATTTCTACCTGAGGGACAGGGTTTTTATTTTTTTGGCCTGTTTGAGGTTTTGTGTTGCTTGGATTGGTAGTGGATAAATGTGTGTGTGTGTGTGTGTGTGTGTGCTTGCACTAGTGCAAGCATGTGCATTGTTGGCTGATGACGTGAATTCATTCTTATCTGGCCTAGGAAGCTTAAGCTCAGCTATCCTGGTTGTGTCCTTTCTTGGCTCTACAAATGCCCTGTTACTTGACTATTTCACAGTAATGTGTTGACTTCTACTGGTGATCTAAATTTCTGTTAGCTTGTTCAATTAAAAAACTGGTGTTTTGAAAAAAATGTTTCATTTGATTTAAGAGCTGGCTCTCTCGGGTTACTTTCTTGCTACCAAATGACCTAAGAAAGGGGATGGATGATGGGACAAGACAGAAGGCCAGTGACTTATATAGTAGGGTCTGAGTAAATTAATACTAGAGATGCCTATTAGTGGGTTCCTTGACACTTAATTTTTTCAATATCCCTGCCCCCCTAATTTTTGCGTATGGATTTCTAATAAATGATAGAAATACTGCATATCATAATGTTTCCAACAACAAAATATGAAAGCCTGAACTTTGTATTGAGTGGCTAGCTTTTGGCTTGGACAGACAGAAGATTTAAGGGGATGATTCCTTCACCCTAATTTCAGCACGTGTTCGTTAAGTGGTCACTATGATGTATGCTACGTTTAAACACATTCCCCGCATATGAACAAAAGCCAAATTTAGACTGTGTGTTCTTGGAAGGAGGAATCTGGGCCTGCCCTCAGTCTGCTGTATCTTCAGTATCTAGGTGGCAGTAGTCATATTTGAGGACTGACAGATAATGCTCTTCAAAATGATTTCAAGACATTGTACGAGACACTGATATCATTGCATGTAGTTTCCAGAAATCTCACATTTGTATATCGCATCCTCTTAACAGATATGATACCCAAGGTTCATGTCTTTCTTAAGAGAATTCAGAGTTGTATATATTGTCATGGTGGCTGAAGTCTATCTATAGTATCTCTTGCCAAAAACAAGATTCTATTCTAATTAGAAGACAAGTATCTGTGGGACAGTAAGGTTATATTTTGAGAGTTGCTAATGGTAGGAAATCCTTCTTTCCTCTTTTGTGGAATAACTTAGGCTAAATTCTGTGAATGTGGTGGTCATTGTGTCAGAAGCAGCCTTAGCTTTAAGGTTGATCCAGGAGGAGGCTTGGTTGTTCTAGAAACAGTGAATGAGGTATGTAGAGGCAGCAGAGTTTGCCTCTGTTGACTAAAGCATGAAGATGAATGTTGATCTGTTGTCTAGTAATGGCTTTGGGCAGATTGGTGTAGGAGAATGGGTTGACTGAACTGACCATTTTTGCTTGGATGGCAAGCATGGGTTGACCCTCTCATCTGCTGCCCTCCATTAGAGACAGATGTTAGCTGGTGAATCATGGTGATTCCAGATGTGCTTAGGCAGAAGCTAAGTTTTCTAAAACACATTGCCAGTTGATGCCTGCTCTGTTTTATCCCTCTTCCAACCAGTTGTTTTCTGTTCTAAAACTTGTCATTTTCTTTTACTTAACGTGTGTAAAGGCCATGAGTGGAGGGTATGGAAAATCTCGACAGTTGTAAGCATCAGGGCCTCATTTTCTCACCTGGGCAATTTGGGTGGAAGCTGCTGAAACTGCATGTGATGTAGAGTGGTTGTCGTAGTCCATTATGTGTTGCTGTAACAGAATATCTGAGACTGGGTGATGTATAAAGAAAAGAGGTTTATTAGCTCATGGTTCTGCAGGCCGGGAAGTTCATGGTCCAGGCTTCTGGGGAGGGCTTTTGTGCTAAGTCACAACATGGCAGAGAAGGTCAAGTGGAAGTGGACACGTGTGAAAAGAGAAAACCTGAGGGGCGTCCTGGCTTTGTAACAACCCACTCTCGAGGGAACTAATCCATTCCCATGAGAACTAACCCAGTCTCGCCAGAGCAAGAACTCAAGGGCCAGAAGAACCCATTCATGAGCAGTCTGCCCCCATGACCCAGACCCTTCCCACTAGGCCCCCACCTCCTAACACTGCCCCATTCCACACTGGGGATCAGATTTCAGTATGAGTTTTGGTAGAGACAAACTCCAACCATAGCAGTGGATAACTCTGGCATTAGAGTTCTTTCTGAACTTTTTTTAGGATGTGCTTTTTAGAAGAAAAACTCAGTTGCTACTGAAGTATCTTAACTGTGATATGAAGAAATTGCTGGTTCTTGAAGTTGCTGCCTTCACTCATGATACAAAGTGGAGGGAAAATTTATTTCTGGGGAATCTAGGGAAAATATAAGCTCTCTGACCACATTAACAAAGGACTTTGTCAAAGTAACTGTTAATATGCCTTGGGAACTTTAAACAGGGTTCTGAGGGAATGAGAGTTTTAAAAATAGGTGGATTTTGGTGAAAAAGGCCAGTGGCAAATGCATGTTTAAAAATTGTGCAGATGCTGAGTGAATACCAGTTTTTTCCTGTCAATTTTGGCCAGTTACTTTATTGGTTTCCCATTTATAAAATGGGGATAACAAGAATTTCAACCTTGTAGAGTCCTTGTGAAGATTAAATGAGATGTGTGTGCAAAGCACCAGAAAAGCATTAGGCACACAGAACATTATAAATGGCACCTGTTTTAATAGCCATTGCTCAAGATTTATGAAACAAATGCTTGCATAAATGTGTTCTCAGTTAATGCCATGCAACCCTGTGAAGGGGTGGGAAAGCTAGAAGCCAGGGAGAGTGAAGATCCTACAGCTGATGAGGTGACAGAACCAGAATGCCACTGACAGCATGGATGCCGTCATGCTTCTCCTCTGCTAGCAGAGCAGGTGGTGGATGCATTGAAGGCTCACATGGCTAACCAGGAGCATTTTACTGACAGAGACTAATTAAAGATGGCTGTTAGGGTTTAATTTGCCTTATATATCCCCCAATTTGAAGGAGCAGGTTTCTAGCTACACTTGGTATTCTCATTATTGGAATTATCAGTGTTAGTAGGATGCACATGCCTTGCTGTGTATTTCTGTGTCAACATGAGACCCATCACACCCCTAGGTGCCTGTGAACAGTGATGTTCAATGAAAGTCAGAAGCACATACCTTCTTCCTGTCCCTGTGTATGATTTTCCAGTTTTTCTACAGGGAGATGGAAGATTGGCACTTGAGCTAATGGTTCCCATTCCGCTAGCTGTGACAGACATTGCTAATTGATCACAGAGCTCTTTGCTGCTGAAGCCTGAACTAGATCTTAGAATCCTTTTCAACGGGTGGCCTGGGAGAGGACTTTTTGTGCCATCTCTGTGCTATACTAAGATTAGCCAACCTTCAAAAATAACATAATAAGGAGAAGCATATCCAGGGGGCTTGTATATCCTTATAAATAGGTGTGCTGCTACATGGGCAATTTTTAAGGTTTTCCGGTCCATAAAATTGATTTGGATTCATATTTGACTCACATTTGTTTATTCAGGAAAAAAAATCCAGTCTCTTGATGGTGGTTACATCACATTCTAATTGGTGTGATCCACTAATGGAGGTTCAGGGATCTGAAATTACTTGCTTATTTTTCCTTTCTTCAAAGCCCAGAGGTTTTGCATCAGATTATGGCACTTGTAGGACTGTTTGTTTTCCAAAGTGACACCTTTCTGAATTCTTAGCTGTTTAAGTAAGTGTTAAGAATGGGCTTGGCGACAGCAGTTTTTCAAACTGTGACTGACTTAATGGACCCTTTTCCCCTGTTGTTTATACCCGGTAAAGTGTCTTGTGTATACTCTGAATAAATTCATTGTTACTTTTAGGGTAGCTTGTTTCTCAAAATTTGAGTGGTCCTCTGATCAGTGTTATTTTTAATAAGGAAATTGGAGAATAGGAATGAAAGGTGAATCCTGTATTTGTTTGCTGGATATGAATTTTTCCCCTTAAAAATCCCTTTTGATGGTGAGCCTTAGCTTATTTACTCTGTATTGTCTATAGAGCTGCTCTGTTCAATATGGTAGCCACTAGCCACATGTGGCTATTGAAGTATGTCGTGTCCGAATCGAGATGTGCTGTAAATATAAAATATACAGTGGATTTCAAAGACATGAAAAAATGTATGTGTAATATTTCATTAAAATTTTCCATGGCTATCGAAACAATATTTTCAGTATATTAAGTAGAAAATATTAAAATTAATATCACCTGTTTCTTTTTCTGTTTCTGTTTCATGTGACTACCATACAACTTAAAATTATGCATGTGGCTCACATTCGTGGCTTGCATTGTGTTTTTATCAGGCATCATTGGTCTAGAGTGCTCTGTGCAACCTTATCTCACCTTTCAGAAGAGCTTTTCTTGTTTGTAGTCCCCTATGCAACACTGATTACCTCTTCTCCCTCCCTCCCCCTTCAGAACTCTTGTCACTTGATGAGAGGGCTGCCTTCTGGGAGGTACTGTCACTGGGACATTGCGGGTATATCATGATAGGGAGTTGAGAATCATTTAGCTTTGTGTGCTTGTTTGCCTATCTGTGAAATGGGGTGACAGTCCCTGCTCCATGAGGTTGGAGGGAATGAGGTAAGCCACATAAGGCCTATGGCACAGGCCTGTCATCTAGTGATCAGTTGAAAATAATAACCATTATTGTTGTTCTGCCGGCTCATGTGTGGGCATCTGGAGAGTTCCTGGCGTTGATTTCTCCCTTTTCTGGTTCCTGTTGGTGATGCATCATGGGACCTGTGGATCGTTGCAGACAGACTGGCCCCTGCTGCCGAGCAAATCCAGGGACAGCTTAGAATACCTTGAGCATACTGATTGAGCTCATGCGCAGCAGTGTGAAAGGCAGAAGGGACTTAGGAGATCTTCAAAAATTCCACATGGCCCACAGAAGCTCCCTGACAAAGTGCTAATCCATCACAGCACTCAGTTCCTTGTGCCTGGTGGAGGAGGCTTTTAGAATCCTGGATCTTTGCATGTGCTTTCCTAGGTATTTTGTCACTAGCCAGGCTCACACAGGATCCAGGCTCTGGACTCCGGGTTATTACCAGTGGACCAGGCTTTAATACAGCTGTGGATTTATTTGGTCAGTTGGATTGAGTGGTGATCCCTGCATCTGTATAGTTTGGAGACATCCAGAATGCCCTCTTATCTTAGGATGCTTGGTTCCTTTTTCCAACAGAATGTTAAAATGGGTGGCTTTTCCAAGTGGATTAAATATT
This sequence comes from Eulemur rufifrons, assembly GCF_041146395.1. Lineage (NCBI taxonomy): Eukaryota > Metazoa > Chordata > Mammalia > Primates > Lemuridae > Eulemur > Eulemur rufifrons. The sequence continues at coordinate 166,879,510 of NC_090989.1, forward strand.
CTCTGTACTCTCCAGTTTGCTATTTAATTTGGAAAGGAAAATGGGGAGAATGTGAGAGACAGATAGGACATCTATCAGAAACCTGTCAGGTCCGCCTAGAAGGGCTTCTAGCTTGGGCCCTGTTGTGTCCACAGGCCAAGAACGTGGACAGGGGTGGCTGGTGCTCGGGAGGGAAGCAGAGGGCAGCTGGGAAAACCCCATCCCTGTTTAATTGTTTTTCAGGGTCCCAGTAGGAATGTTTCCTTCCCAGGGAATGTTTGGCAGGGTGGACATATGCCCTTTGTGTGGTGCAGGTGATAAGAATCTGGGTTTCAGTGGTAAGTTCTTTTACAAGGGATAAACAAGGATGTTGAAGTCTTTAAGTTAGGGTGTTGAAGGTGTATTGGACATCCTTAGTCCCAGCCCCGAGCCTGTCTTGGAAACTCAGGGGAGGGCTTCTGAGAGCAGCTGTGCATGCCCACGTGGGAGTGGGAAGGAGAGTTCTCTGAGGACTTCTTCATACTTCAGCGGAGCCAGACTTCAGAGTGACTCTTAAAGGAGACTCATCCTCCAGATCTTTCTGTCTGCGTAGAGCATTTCGCCAAGTCATCCCTTGCCAAGGTATCAAGACACACCCTTTTTAGGGAGTCTTGTGATCACCTGTATCTGCCACTAATGACAGCTCCCTCTCTCTCTGTCCCTTCACTAGGTCTGGGAGTTTTGCGTCTGTGTAGTATTTTCCACTGTAAGCCCTGAGGGCAGAACATTTCCCTTACCAGCCAGTCTTGCAGAGTGAGGGAGGGCACCCTGAAATTCTGCTGTTACTCCTTCTACAGGTGTTTTTACAATGTGGCTACCATTAACCACCATTTATTGAGTACCCACTATGATTATGGTAAAATAAAATAACCTCATGTTTGAGGCTTGACACATCTTACCTGTAATTCATCTTTGCCTTTCCAAGGTGTGCAGATAGAAGTTTTGCTAAGTTAAGAAACTTGCCCAGTGTCAGATACCTTTGAGAGTGGTGGAAGCAGGCTTCTGATTCCAAAGCCAATGATCCTCTTTCTGACAACATGGTGGTTCTGTTCGTACATAGATAGCCGTCTGTGTACCTCTTGTGAAGTACACTGATTGGGTTGAAGTTTGGGCCCTGAAGACTGACAACTTGAGTTCTGAAAAGGGGAAAGGCCAGGTGAGCGAGGATTGAAGACTAATCCAGACAGAAGTCTTAATTCTTTGGCACTTGGCCACAGTAGGGATACGTGGAATAGGGTCAAGTCTTTGTATTTACAGTTGACCCTTAAACAACCGGGGGTTGAACTGCCTGGGTCCACTTATATGCATTTTTTTCAATAAATATAATATTGGAAAATTTTTTGGACATTTGTGACAATTTGAAAAAACTCACCATGTGGCCTAGAAATACTGAAAAAAACAGATATTTTCAAAAAAGGATATACAGATGGCCAAAATGTTCAACAACACTAATGATCAAGGAAATGCAAATTAAAACCACAGTGAGATACCATCTTACCCCTGTCAGAATGGCCATTGTCAATAAGTCAAAAAACAATAGATGTTGGTGCAGGAATGCAAATTGGTACAATCTTTGTGGAAAATACTATGGAGATTCTTCAAAGAACTAAAAGTATACGTACTGTTTAATTCAGCAATCCCACTACTGGGTATCTACTCAGAGGAAAAGAAGTCATTATATCAAAAGGACACCTACACCCAGATGTTTATCACAGCACAATTCACAATTGCAAAGGTATGGAATCAACCTAAGTGCCCATCAACTGATGAATGGTTAAAGAATATGTGGTATATATACACCATGGAATACCATTCAGCCACCAGAAAGAGTGAAATAATGTCTTTTGCAGCAACTTGGATGGAACTGGAGTCCATTATCCTAGGCAAAGTATCTCGGGAATGGAAAAATAAATACCACCTATTTTTCTCACTTATAAGACATATAATTTAGATATGTCATAAGTGAATAAGATATATGTAGATACTATTAATATGTTTATTGACTGTTATTGGTAAGGCTTCCCATGAGCAGTAAGCTGTTAGTGGTTAAGTTTTGGGGGAGTCAAAAGTTATATAGAGATTTTTGACTGTGTGGGGGGTGTCAGTGCCCAAGCCCTTAGTTGTTCAACGGTCAGCTGTACTCTAATTTATGGTTAGTGAAATGCCAGAATGCATTTTAAACTTTATAAATGCTACACGTGTTAATAAAAGTAAGGAAGAAACCTTACTGGGTAAGTGTGTTTTATTCCTGTGGCCAAGACTAAAGTAAAAGGACTTAAAGATGATTATTTTTTTTTGGCTATAGAAACCCTTCAGGAGCTCTTCTTAAGTTACCTTGGGTAACGGGATATAATTACACCCTTTGTCTACAGAGGGCATGTTAGCAAGGTAGTGTGCTATTTGTACTGAGTTCTGGAGGTTTCCGAATAATTACAGAGAAGTAATGTCTTTTCATGGAGGGAAAATATTTGTGTTTATTTCATTGCTATCTTAGACCCAGAGCATAGCCAACATGTGTTCTTGCCTTCTGATTTGTCAAAGGCTTGAGGGCTTGGTCCACTTTTTTTTGTTGATGGTATCTTTTGCATCTTCCTTCTGTAGCCAAGGAAGCAACCAGCTTAGCAGCTTGGGTTGAATTTGAAACTTTTCTTGGTTGTGGATACTTTTAAAAGCTGAATAGGTTGGTACTATTTGAATAATGAATCCCATCTCACTGTGCTCTCAGTTAGTTCTAGCCTAGAGGAGGGATTGTAAATCTAGAGTCATTAATTCCCTGTGAGAAAGTTGCCAAGGTTTTTTCTTTCTTTCTTGCCACACCTGTTAATTAGTTCCAGACGCTAGCTAATCAGACTCGGGTGTGAAAGCTCAGGGGTAAGAAGGAAGGTCAGATCAGCTGTCTGTCTTCTAATGTAATGGAAGCCCTTGTTTTAGCAGTAAAGGTTTCCTGGCATGCTTTTCCTCCCTTGCTTCCCTAACTGTGCGTGCAGGCTGCGCACAGCTGTGGAGCTTTTTATCTCCTGTGAGGTTAGGATTGTGCTTAGTGGTTTCAGAGCAAGTGGCCACAAGGATGTGAGAGGGTGGCAGGAGGGAAGAAGGGCAAAGAGTAAATGAGAGAGCCTGTAGTTGCTTCTTGATCTTAGCAGGTACGATACCGTTATCACATGTGTGTGTGTGTGTGTGTGTGTGTGTGTGTGTCCTGGCAATGCTGAATATATAATATATTTATATATGCCGTGATATATAAATGATAAAAGTTACAAGGGTAGCAACCACATGTAGCCAAAGTGTTTACAGTTTCTAGTGCATTGTTTCTGGTTGTCCTGGCATGACCCTGGGATCCATACTGCTTTCTCTGGGAGGGAAAGGTGACAGTGTCAGGTTGAACAATTTATCCGAGGTGACCGCAGGCAGAAGGTAGTGTAATTTGAACCCAGGGAGCCTTTGCTTTGTTTAATCAGGGTGGAATGTGTGTTGAATTTAACCACATACTCTTTTGTCTGTTGGGATGCTTGGAAGGGAAGGATGACCAGACCAGCTCTTGGGTGAAGCTATTGATTTCTGGACCTTGCTGTTTCTAGTCTGTAGGTACAGGAATATATGCCTGAGCTGTCTCTGTCCAGTGGGACATTATGATTTTTAACTATAAGGGGGTATCCTCTGGCATATTACTGCCAGGAAAATAATGGATTTGCATCAGCTATTAGTGGAAACTCCATGTGTTAGCACTTTACTTGTGTTATGGGGGTTCTAAAAATGTGTGTAAATTAGGGAAATAAGATAAAAGTCCCTAAAACAGTTTGTATTCCTGTGTAAGGCTGAAGATAGTGCTGAAATACTGATTGAGACCTCAGACCGTAAGTATTCAGAAGCAATAGAGCAATAGGGTCATGAGATCAGATGCCTTCTGGGAGTAGCCTAGCTGGGTTTTATGTGTACAAAATGAAGTGAGCAGAGGTAGTCATGAGCCTAGGGTAGTTGACCAGTAGGTAAATGGGCTTATTGTTAGGGTGGAGTCATGCATTTCTGGGTCTCAGACTCATGTCTGCCTTGTATCTTCCGTGCGTCCTTGTGCTGTAAAGCTACTGGTGACTGTGAGCTTGCAGATGGACCCTGCAGAGATTTGAGAGGCATGGTAGCCAATGTTGGGTGCATTGACTGGCCCCTGAATGCTAGGCTGAGGCATTTGGATTTGATTCTGTGGTACTTGGAAACTGTAAAATCGCACAGGACAAGGCTCAATGACTTTGTCACAATGGTCTTGTAAACTGAGTCCGTGGTGTCTTCCTGCTTCATGGAGGGATGGCTGTGTGTCCTTAGTTCCCCAAATTCCTTATATATAAGATGGGATGATGCTTCTTATCTCACAGAGTTGATGTGAGGATTAAATGAGAATGTGAGGAAAACACTGGTCCCTAGCAAGCACATGACGGTTCTTCTCATCGTACTGCTCTTGCTCTCGCCTACCCAGCATCTCTGTAACATTTTTTACTAATAGCATCTTTGCTGCTCTTTGGGCATTGATCTCTTCTCCATGGTCTTGATGGGATTCTCTGTTAATCAGGGGCTCTGTTCATCACTTGTTAAGGGTGGTACAAAACCCACATCTTTTCTCCCTGGAATTGGTAGCTTGAGCCAGGTGATACAGGGACACTGTCACCTTTCTCAGTTCCATCTCTCTGAATCCACAGAGCTGCTCTGATCCTTGCCCCTTCGAAAGCCGGATTGTTTGGCTCGATTGGACCCTTTAGCTGTCCAAGATCCTCTCAATGCATTCTTTTTCCACTTATGTTAACCAAGGGTTGACTTTGGTCATCTTCACTCAGATAGCGTCAGTATCCACTGGAAGTACACAAAAGGATGGATAACTAGGTGTGTTGAGGACAGGAGCCTTCTCTCCTGCCTGCCAAAAATAGCCCTTTAACAGTGGTTCTGTTCCTCTGCTTGGTTTTTCGAGATCATTCATTGTGAGCTTTTTATCTTCAGGAATCGAGGACTTTTATTTTGGTGCTAGGGACAGCGTATCTTAAGGAGACATGCTGATAACACTTAGTGCTAACTGTTTCTCTTGATTTTATTTGTAAATTAGAATCCTAAGGATCTGTAAGGAAACGAGTAAAACTTAATTGAACAACATTTAGAGCCTGAATTTAAAAAATAATAAAACGAGTCCATAATGGTAAGAGGCCCTGGAGGATGAAATTAATGCAAAGCTGTACGTCTGGGTATATATTTTGTTCACACCTAATCCTTTCTGTCATGTTTTAACTACTGCGTGGACGGGAGGGCAGTGAGTGTCTGATTACCTCCAGAGTGCTTCCCTCTTATCATATCTTATTCCCACTCACAGTTTCCTTTTCTGGCATTACTGGACAGCAAGTGTTCCAACCTAAATTAAAATCAATAAGAAGCAATTTCATTTGTTTTTAACTATGAAGACAAGTGCTTCCAGCAGAGCACTGTACTTTCAAGTAAAGTTCAAGTTTTTGTTTTTGGTTTTTTTTTTTTTTTTTTGCTTTTTCTGGCTGATGCCCAAAACGCATTAATTTTTCATTGTAAGACTTTTCTTATGTTGTCCTGCTTTGATTTAAGGCCTTGTTACCATCATCATGTCTTTAAAACTGGCATTGCTGGCATCTCAACTATTTTCATGTTTTATAGGTCCTTAGCAATCAAAGTGCCATTGCTTTTGTCCAACCCTCCCGTGGGAGCGTGTTAGAGATGCAGGATCTTGGCCCTGGCCCAGACCAGTGGAATCAGAATTTATATTGCAATAAGATCTCCAGGTGATTTGGTGCATGCTGGAGTTTGAAGACTGCTCTCTCTGAATGCGAATGACATTTTAATCTCCACGTCTCCATGTTTTTCCTAACTTTTTTCACTGATTATTGAGGTATAACAAATGTTCATTATGGAAAATAGGGGAATTCATAAAGATACATGGAGGAAAATAGAAATCATCTGTAACCTCAATACCTAGTTATAAATAATGATTTACGTTTGATCTGTAGCCTTTTGGTGGGTTGCTGATTTTAAAAACAGTATTAGAATCATATTGTGAATATTAAAATATCTTTTATTCAGGATACAGCTTGATTCTTAGGAGATGAATGATGAAGGTCCAAGTTCTCCTTTAGTCAGTAGCAGAAAATTCTTGAAGAAGCAGCCTTGGACCTGCTGTGTACCAGGCGCTGCTGCCTGCCTTGTGGAACTATCAAGTTGGTCACAGAAGAAGAATGAAGACTCTGATTGGACTAATGGTTCATAACATGCATTTTTGGTGAGGCCTCTGGACTTGAGGCAAAGGAAATTTTTAATACAGTTTGCTTTTTGCTTAATTTTTCTTCTTTTTCTCTTTTATTTTTTGCCTTGTTTTGTTAGTATGGATTTTGAATTAATTGCTACTTTAATTGGTTTTATTAAGTGATAGATTCTCCTGAATGAGTAGACCTTTTCTGTCCCCAGATAGCTAGGATTTGAAACTTAAGGTCAGGAAGGACAAGTTCTTCAGTGGGGGAGAGGGGAGGGGAGCGGTTGTCTTGGCAGCAGAAGCTTGCTCATTACGCTGCCAGTTGTAGTATCTATTTATGATGGAGGCACTGAGCACCCAAGTAGCAGGTCATTTTCCTGTATGGGTTTTGGGATTGGACTCTGGTGTGTGAAGATGATATGTATGACAACTAGTGAGCACCTTCTTAATGCAGGGAAATTGGAGATGGTTTTAGATCTTGTTGCTTTGGGCCGCCACCAGTCACTGAAAGGAAACTAAAGCTTGACTGTTCTTCCATTCATTTGAACCACCAGTTTCTAAAGTTGTCTTGTCTGCAGGGCCCACAATACTGAAAAGTTGCTACTCTCAAGAGTCTGGTTTCCCGGGAAGGAACTGGCCCCAGTGATGATGAGACCAGGTGGGTTATGAGAATCAGTGACCTGGAAACACAGGAATGGGAAAGGCAGTGGGAACAGGAGGACATTTCGTTGGTCCAGATGACCCATGTGTCTTGGGGCTGTCTCTTGGAATGAATCTACTTGGTGGCTTTGACTAACATTGACGTGAGAATGGTAGGGCATCGTCAGACAGACTGGGCTACCATTTTGTTTCCCTGTTTATTCCTGTGCAGGGCCAAGTGTCACCCAGCTGTTTCCACACCCAGATATGCCTGCCTGCTTCTAGTCCTCTGCCCACACATGGAATGAGCACAGGTGTGACTCACCTGGTGGGTGCCAAGGGCAGAGAGGTTATCTGTGATGGGACTATTGCAGGGGCTACTGTTACGGGGGCGGAAGAAGTGTTTTGACTTATTCTTATCTTACCCAGGGCAGAAATTAAGGGCCGTGGAGACATTAGATGCAGTCTTGATGTTAGCTTATTTGTGGTACTGATGGCAAATATCATCCTACATTATTTTGTAAAATAGAAACAGAAAAAGCAAACATGCTCTCAATATAAGGGCTTTTTAACAGGGAACTTGTAGCTATCATTTTTTCTCCTTAAATTTTTAAATTTTGAAATAATTTCAGATTTGCAGAGAAGTTGTAAAAATGGTACAAAAAATTGCTATATTCGTTCTGCCCAGGTTCTGCAAATATTAAGGTGATCACATTTGTCTCCATTTCTACATACATGTTCACAAAACAAGCCCCGCCTTCCCCACACACTTTTTTATTTTCTAGATAGTTTGAGAGTAAGTTGCAGACATGATGCTCTTTTACTTTTAAATATTTCAAGGCGTGTTACTCAAAACAAGGACATTCTCTTGCATAAGCATAAGGTAGTCATCAACATCAGAAAACCAACTGGCTGTAGTGCTGTTATCTAATCTGTGGGCTTATTCAAATTTAGTCGATTATCTCGATGCCTTTTACAGGAAAACAACCAATTTTAAGATGTTTTTCTTTTTAACTTTTCTCTGGTCCAGGATCCAAATTCACAATCAAGACTTTACCTTGGGTTGTCCTGTCTCTTGAGTGTTCTCAAATCTGGAACTTTTTCTTTCATGACTTTGCCCTTTGAAGAGTATAGGCCACTTTGGATTTGTGTGATGCTTCCTTGTGAATGAGATTCAGGTTCTCATGTTTTTTTTATTCCAGTTAGGCGTGCTGCTTCTGAGAAGAGGCATGTAGAACTTGTTCAACTCTTTTAGATCTGGTATTCTTATAGCAAGGAGAAAGTATTCGACGTGATTTTCTAAATTAAACATGTACTCTTCTACTTATGTTATCAAAACTACAAAATTTAGGAGGAATAAATATATCCGTATTAATACATATTAATTATATAATAGATATATAACATGTATATATACATACATATGCACCCATGTATATGAATTCATAGATGTTCTGTTGTTTTCTTCGAGTAGCCCAGTGCTGGAGACTTCTGCAATAAACAAAGGTTACAGTCAGCTCTCTACAGGGAGGAAAAACTTGCTGCATGGTGGGTTGGGATTTCTTGGTCTCTCTGTAGGTTATAGGATTTCCTCTAGCACATAGGGATCGGCAAACTGTAGCCTGGGACCAAATCTGGCCCACTACCTATTTTGTATTATAGTAAGCTAAGCGTGCTTTTTGCATTTTTTAATTGTTAAAAAGAATTAAAAATAATATTTTGGGATGTGAAATCATGACATTGAAATTTTACATTCATAAATAAAATTTTATCGGCACACATCCATGACCCCGCCTTCACTTTTTTTTGAGACAGTGACTTGGTCTGTTTCCTGGGCTAGAGTGCAATGGCACAGTCATAACTCAACTGTAGCCTCCAACTCCTGGGCTCAAGGGATCCTCCCCCCTCAGCCTCCCAGCAGCTGGGATTATAGGTGCACACCACGATGCCTGGCTCCCTTTGTAAGCAGCACTGCAACAGCAGAGTACTATGTAACCACATGCCTGAAACATTTACTGTATGGCCTGCTAGAGAAAAGGTTTGCTGACTCCTACTCTAATACCATCTTGTGAATGAGACTACCACTTGTTGAATGATACGTTCCAGGTCTTGAGTTTAGCACTTTGCATGTTTTAATTTAGTCCTCACTATAACCCCATGTGAAAAGAGGGCTCCTGAGCTATCTGCTTCTAAGATACTGTCTCCACCTTAGAAACGAGAAAACTTTGAGGCTCATGGAGAGACAGAGTTTCCCCCGGTTACACAGCTGGTTAGTGGTGGGACTGGGATTTGAAAACAACTGTTGGAATTTGGTTGTCCATGACTCTTATTCTGAACTTTCAGGATTCAGATGGCTGGTGGTGTGGGTTGGTGGTCAGTGTGGGTAGCTCAGGCCACTAGACTGGTCTGAGTGGTCAAGATTCTTGCCCATTGCTAAGTCCTTAGCACACTGGGCATGTGGTAGCTCCTTGTTGAAGGGTTGAAGGCTAGATGATGTCTAAACTCAGCATGGAAAATGACAGTAGAATATAGGCATGTGGTTAAGGTCTGCTGCTAGATTAGATTTACAGAAAACAGCCACTTCCAGTTGAGCTAGAGCAAGAGGCCCACTGCCTTAGGGAATCTGTGGCAAAATGCTGAAGTTAGGCCAGAGATGAGGCTGGGAGCCAGGAGGGCATCAGATTAAAGGTTTCCCAGACACATTCCGGTAAACTGAGCATGACATCGTAGCTCTTTGGGAGTGCTTAGACTCGGGCATGTGCCTTCTCAGGTTGGCATCATCTCTGTTTCTGATGGAGGTAGATGGGCCAGGAGCACAGAAGCATCAACTCCTAGGTTAGGCACCACTGACATTTATTTTTTTTTAATTACATACAATATATGAATATGTTCCTTCTTAGAACATTTCAGCTAAGGCTTAAATCTGTTGACTACTTCCGTTCATCCTGCCATCCTAGAATATGAAGCTAGGTTTACACAAATACATTCATACAAATACAGAGATTATTTTAAGATAAATAATATACTGTATTTATCATTGCGCTGATTGCTTTTTTCATTTGATAATGGTTTTTAGAAATATTTCATTGTTGATCCCTACTACCTTAACATAGTCCTTTTAATTGCACTATAATATTCTACTGTGAAAAATAAGTCCCAGAGCTGATTAGTCATCTTCCTGCTGATGGTCATTAAGGCCACTTCACAGAGAAACAGTCTTTACCTGTTCCTCCTTGTGTACATTTGCCACTGTTTGCTTAAGGTCGATACAGAGAGTTGGAGCTGCTGGGTCACAGGATAATAGAAGCGAGGTCTTGGCTAGCCCTCCCTTCCTCTGGTCCTCTTAGCCTCCCTTCCTGTGTATATTGTTTCTTTTTCTTTCATTTTGGAGGTTGAGAGGGCACAGGGATGAGCTTGCTGTGATATTTGTAGGCCAAGTGGACACAGATCCAGGGACATCCCACATGCTGTGTCATCGTCTCTGCAATGGGTTCTCTTCCCTTTCTTTGTTGTGGAGTGACAGAAAAGATGTATCAGATTTGCCAGGGCATCCTTGCCTTAATGGCTAAATTGCCTTTCAGCAGGAGGGGCCCGTGGCATCCCGCTCCAGGCCAGTGGTATGGAAACAAGGTGGAGAAGCAGTAGGAAGAGAGGACAATGAGGGTTGTAGAGAAAAAGAGAGAATTCTGTGGACCACAGGTGTTTATTTATTTTTTTTGAGACAGAGTCTTGCTCTGTTGCCCAGGCTAGAGTGCAGTGGCATCAGCGTAGCTCATAGCAACCTCAAACTCCTGGGCTCAAGCCATCCTCCTGCCACTGCCTCTCGAGTAGAGTAGCTGGGACTACAGGCGTGGGCCACCTCAACCAGCTAATATTTCTGTTTTTAGTAGCGATGGGGGTCTCACTCTTGCTCGAGCTGGTCTCAAGTTCCTGAGCTCAAGTGATCGTCCCACCTCGGCCTCCCAGAGTGCTAGGATTATAGGCATGAGCCACGGCGTCCGGCCTGGACCATAGGTTTTAAACGTGGCAGTAAAGGTATCATATGTTGCTGTTTAGAAATACCAAAGCACCATGACACAGTTGCAGGAGTTTGGGGGTGGGATATGGGCTTTGGTTTAGTTACAATCGTGTAATTCTAGGCGTAACCAGCTTAAGTTTATCAATCTGCCCTGACCGTTGGCTTGGTTTCCCTGAGTATCCTTGAGAATTGTTCTCAAAGGGGGCAAAGGGGATGTTCAGAAGATAACAGATACTAAGGGCCACACAAGGTGCTGACACTTAGTAGTTGCCAATTGTTAATTCTCTGCTATGTGTCAGTCACTGAGTTTTGTGCTGGGCTCTGGAAAGGACAACTAAGATGTGTTTTTGCCTCCAGAGCGAACACAGTTTAGAAACTGCCATGTAAGTAAATGAGCATAAATAAAATGTTGGATGAGCTCAAACTGCTTGGAGTTTCTCTCAGAGCCACTGGGGAAGAAAAAATGATGACTGACTTTTCCCTTTCTCTGGAGCTTAAACTGTGCCCGAGTAAATGGATACTGCAACATGCCATTTTTGTTTTTCTACAAAATTATGCCTCATCACAATAGTTGCAAATTATTTTCTTAGTGGTAACTGTGGAAACACCCCCCTCCTTTTTTTTTTTTTTTTTTAAAGAAAAGGGAATGATCTTTCCAGATCTCTCAATACTGAACCCTGTCTCTGAAAATCACCCTCTCACCTCCTTGAAGTCTGGGGAAGGCAGCCCCACAAGCTTGTGTTCCACAGGTTGCATAGCCCTGTTAAGAACCCATTCAGGTTCCCAACAAGTTCCAGCAAGAATCCTGGGGCTCACTCTTCCCTGGACTCCCTTGGGGCATGGCCCCATCTTTGACCTAAGTGTGGTGGTCAAAGGAATGTGCTGAGGTGGTTTCCTAGGGACAGTGGATGCTGCGTAGAAAAAAAGAGCATGGGTTCTGAGTGGACCTAGGGTGTTCTAGGATATTCTGTGTCTTACTACTCAGAGAGTGTTGTCCTCTGACCAGCGGGCTCAGCACTTGGGAGCTTGTTAGAAATGCAGAATTTTAGACTCTTCGGCCCCACTCTGAGATCCCATGGATCAGAATCTATACTTAATAAGATCCTCTGCACACTGGAATTTGAGATGTGTAGGACTGGGACAGGTCAGGGCAACTTGGCCCATGTCCATACACCCCTTCTTTGCTGCATATCCCCACATCCACCCCAGGCACCTCCATCCCCCATCAGGACAGACACCTTTGAAACCCTAAAACAATATATGTCAAGAGAGGCCCCACTATGGTGAATTACTTTTAGGTGGCCCTGTAATTTCCTTTAATCCAGGAATCAGCATTTCCTTTGTTAGGTAAAAATGATGAGATTTAAAAAAAATAAAGATGGCCCAAATTTTTCTCACAGTTAAAAGAAATGTAGTTACATGGGTAGGGATTGCTGCTTAAAGGCTTAAAGTCTATTCCTTAAAAATAAGCTGTGTACACAGTTCTCCTTTTCTTAGCTAAACAAAATGAAACTGGGTTTCAAAAATTGGAGATGAATGAGGTTTTTATAATAATCACTTGCATTTGCTCATCAGCTCTTGTTCTTGTTCTCTTCATTTCCTTTAAGATGGAAGCATTTTTAATGATGAGAAGAGTTAGAAAAGGGGGTCACAAAAACCAAAAAAACAGAGAAAAATTCTGCTGAGCACGGTAGCTGTTCACAGTTCTTTAAAGTGTTTGAAAAGTAATATTTTGTTGCTACCAAATCTAATTAATAGCTAGCTGGTACTTATCAAGACCTCATTTCTTTCAACCTTGAAGGCAATTGGAAAGATACACAGATCTGTGTATTATCACAGCAAACGAATTCTCTTTTTTCCTTAATCACTTAGAGCTTGATAAAGCAATGTAGGCAGCAGATGGACAGCTGTGTTTAAAAAATAAAATGCATCTCAGGGTGTTCAGTGTGGCATGTAATGAATGTGTATTGATTGTTAGAATTACTTCTTGAAAAAATAGAATTTTGAAAGCAGAATCCAAACTATATACTAGGCATGGTTCTTAACTGAATATCCTACCTGTTCCCGAATGATTGGATTGAACGAATAAGTATTGGGAAGCCTGTCCTCAGCCTAGCACGGACTAATCAGAATGCCGTGGGCCAAAATGGATTTAAACACAAAGAGGGGATGAAAATGCTCATCTGGGAGGAGGGTGCTGGGTGGATTACAATGCAGGGCCCTGCATGGATGCCTCTGTAGGGTGCAGCTGTGGGTTGTTAGTTACATGGGCATTTCTTCCATTTCTGAGCAGATCAAGTATGAATTGACTTGGCGGTCGGGGTGCAGATAGGCTCAAGTAAAGTAGGTTAGGTCTTAATTGTGGCTATCAGACATTGGGAGTCCATGCAGAAGAGAGGCAGCGATTGCAAATGCTGCTTATTTACAGGACAAGGGCAACTTGAGAGGACTGGAGGAGCATCCTGTCTGCATGCTCCCTCCCCCATGTAAAGCAATTATTTATGCTGAAGCACACCCAGGACTGATAGTGTTTTACGTTTGTTAGGTAGAGTGTTACTTAGTTTAGCAAATATTTATTAAGTATCTACTTTGTGCCAGGTCCAAGGTTTGAGTCTCAAATCTGCCTTGGGTTGGGTTGTGCCAGTGGCATGACATCCATCAGCGTGTCTGTAATTTATACTATGCTAATAATCTGGCAGCCCTGCTTTCAAGCCTGACTCTTATCAATAAAGCATGACAGAGAAATCTGCACAGTGTGTTTGGGGAAATAGTTTACAGGAAGAAACATGATGTTACAATAAAATTGGCCTGATCTAAGGGTAGCCAAGATCTGAAATCGGACAGGGAATTGTTACAATTAGTGCATTGTTTTTTTTCTTTTAACCATCCCTGGTCCCTGGTGGGAAAATGGAGGAGTTTCTCTAAATTCTGATGAAAAGTGAGAAAACTGGTCTGTTTGTTTACAGATGTTTGTCATTTTGTCAGTACACACAGATGACAGTCTGCATTTTTTGGTTCCCATCTGGACATGCTGCATGTATCTGTGTGCAGAAAGCAGCAATAATCTCCCACCTCCCTGGACAGAAGCATTGTACCCTGAATATAGGAACTTTGCAGTCAGTGTTTGCTGGTGAACCGTTTGTTTCCATGCTGGGTGGATGGTAGGATCGTCACAGTCAATATATTATTAATAACATTGAAAGACATTTATTAATTGTACTTTTATCTTTTGTAGAGAGGGAAAGTATCTGATATATGGTGTCATCATTTAGTTGCTCAAAGAAGTATACTGGAGCAAAAAGGATGAGAACTCTAAGGAATCTTTTCTCAGAGCTGGGAATGTGTCCTCAAAGTTTGCATTGTTCTTTCTCTAAGATAAGTGGCAACAGTGTTGCAGTTACAAGAAAGGGACTAGATGTCAGAATTTGGGTCAAGAAGACATTTCTAGTAACTGCTTGAGGAAAGGTGGTAAAGAATTTCAGTTTGATAATTTAGTAGTTTGGTATAATTAATGTTACACCCATAAGCTAGGAGGCTGGAGTACCATTTATATACATACTATCTGTCAAGCTCTGGTGGGACTGTGTCTAAGACGGGTGGGGAACCTTTTCATGTTGGAAGGCCACATTAATTTAGCTGTAATCAAGTAAGGCCCCATTCAAGAAAGTTAAATTAGATATACTTTAAAATGTACATTATTTCGTAAAAATCTTAACTTCTGTGTACTTAATAATTTCAGAAAATGAAAAGTATTTGTTAATTTTAAAGTTAACCTTTTAATGATGTTGTTGTGTTTGTTTTTTTTGCTGGAAAGCATTTGAATATTTGGTTGCAGCGTGGAGGTCCTCAGTTTCAGTTGATCCTCTAGATGGGTATCAGTCATTTGTGACCTTAAGGGCATCTTGATTTGGGTTAGGTTGGAGAATGTAGATTCACAGCAATAAGTGGTTGAAAAGCAAGAAAGCATTTTTTGGGTGTGGGTATTCTACTGCATTTTTCCATATTTCAATTGGATCTTTCTTAGCATCAAACAATTGTTTTAAACTGTCATCGGCTGAGAGCTCAGTCAATTCCATTGTAGTTCTTTAGGTGCCTTGGTGATATCAACTAGATGAGGCTGAAATGCTAATTTGAGTGTGGTGTCATGATTCTCAAAGTCAGTGAACCTTTCATTGTATTCTCTAATTAATAGGTCTCTAACAGCTGGGTGTTCTTCACATGATTCACATATATCATCCTGCTCCTCAGTGACCTCTGCTAACTGGGGAAACCCAATGTTCATCCGAAATTTCCTTTTGAGGAAGAAGTGTTTTGAAAAAAAGATGGCTTTTCTTCTAAATGCTTGGATTTTTTGCCATATGAGCTTAGTTTTGCATTGCAAAGAAATATCACGTGATTTTGATTTGACATGATATCATGTAGAAATGCTGCATTCCTACAGAAATCTTTCAATAATGGACATTGCTGATTCTGTTCTTCATAAAATTTATCTGTTGCCGCAGGGATAAAATTTTGGCTAACACGTATCCCTGTGATAGCCAACACACTTTAGAATGACATGGCAAACCCACACTGAACACCTCATCCTTCAACTTTAGCTTGTCATGAAACTGACAATGCCATGTTGTATTTGCATGAATATAGTTAACAATACTTGTAACTTCTTGCAAAGTGTCACTTAGAGATTTTGCTGATGCAAGATACGATGAAAAGAAATGAGAACGTCTGGATCTGTTAATACTTTTTTATCTGTGCAATAAACCCTTCATGTTTTCCTGTCATGGAAGGTGCACTGTCTGTACATACACAATAAATTTACCAAATTTAGTCCAACTTCGTGAGATTTATCTTGGAAGTGTTGAATATATCTATTCCCCTGTGTTCTATTTGCAAGAGTGTCTAAAGCAAGTAACTCTTTGTAGCAAAAAAAATTTTCTGTTATGACCCAAATGAAGCATAAAACCTGTGCTGAGTCAGTAGTATCAGTTGATTAATCCAAAGCAATTGAATAATATATATTTCCCTTTTGAATTATTGCATGAAGTTGTTTTGTTAAGTTGAAGGCTCATTCATGCTGCTGCTCAGTTATGGTTCTCCTTGAAAGAGGCAGTTGTTTGTACTTTGAAGGTGCACTGTCTGATAACTTTGAAACATTATCAGGGTCTGAGCATCCTACAACTTCACCAATGCATTCTTTCACAATTTCTACATCACTGAATGGCTTCCCTTTTTCCCTGAGTGTATAAGCTACTTTATAAGTTGCTCCAGTGACATTATATCCAGGTCTTATTGCTGCTTAAAAGAATTGTCTTTGCTTTTGCTTCATCTTTTAATTTCTGCAATACCACCTTTCATGCCTCTCCCTCTAATTTAAAATATTTGTGGCCCTTATGAGTGTTATAATGATGATGAGCATTGAATTTCTTTAAAGTTTATATTGCAGTATCACAAAGCAAGCAAATCATCTTATCTTTAGCAGAAACAAGGTAATATTGCAATTCCCAGTCCTCATTAAAAAATCTGTTTTCTTCTTCAGCATTCTCTTGGTCTTGTTTGACATGATGGGCTGTTCAGCAGACAGAATTAAAAAACATTGTCAAGCTGTGCAGCTATTCACAAATTCCGTTTCAAACAGAAACACAATTCACTGTTGTCAAGAGCTGATAACAGACTGATGTACCTGACCCCCATAAACTCCCATCAACCAGCCTCGTGCAGTAGTGGCATCATTGAGGCTGGGGACATTCGAACTAAATCATGAGTGTAGCAGCCATCAATTTAGCCCTTATGGCTCACTAATGTTCTAAATGTGCCAGTTGATCTGGGAAGATTATTTCATTGAAACTTATTTTATTCTTTGATATTTTAAATGTGTTTATTTAAAAAATAAGATAAAAATATAAAAGATGAACAAAAATGGATTAATGAAAATAAAAGGATTTGTTCTATAGAATTTGGATTCACTTGTACAAGTGTAGTCAAAAGGCTACACTTAAGGACCTAGAAGGCCGCAGGTGCCCCACCCCCAATCAAAGATTTGCATATGCAAGTGGATTTGGGTCTTTTAGAGGCTTTATCAATTTTACAAATTTGGGTAATGGGTTTATATAATATCCAAGAAGTCTAGCTAATGTTCACACCAGGATAAAATATTAGATAATTTATATGTTTTATTTCTTTTTATACTTCTGTTTCTCTCAGTAAACAAAGTTTGAAACAGCTACACACTGAAATGTGAGCACCATTTTTTAACAAGACTTGGAAATATTTTGAAAAGAAAGCTCCTCCCCTCATGTAATTTATCCATAGTCTGCCCTCAAGGCAAAGATCGATACAGGTAAAAGGACAGTTCATTTTGCAAACACATTTGAACAGTCTCCATTTATATTTGGTTTTAGAAGTGGAAAATGTATGCTTTTTAGATCAGTTTTCAGTAACTTTGGCCAAAAGATATTTTAGGAGAGAGTATTCTTTAAAAGTTGTTTATCTTTGGAATGCTTAAAGTAAAAATTTATCTGTGGTTACCCCCCTCATTCTTGAATTCCCCTCAAATCAGTTGCAACTTGTTTCCCTTTGTAGGAAGACACTAAGTATGCACATTTAGCTTAAAATTAAGTGCAATTTTACTTTAGGTTTGCATTACTTTTATTGTGAGTGGGAGACAATATACATATCTATTTATATGAGCAACAGGTTTCTTTTTTCAAAAAAAACAAGACCAGATTTCACCAGTTGTTTTCAAACTCTTTTTTTTTTTTAAACACAGAATCCTTTCTTCAAATCTGATGCTTTTTTGTTGAAGCACAGTGCATGAAACATGTAGTGTGACCTCTTTATTTAAGAGGTAATTGGGGTGGCAGCACAGCAAGACCCTTGCCATTTTAGGCTTTCAAACTAGATATTAGTTGTTGATCCAGTGCAACTCTTATTCCTGATGAGGAACCTGAGATCCAGAGAGTCTGACCTATTCAAGGTCACAGTGAGTTAGTGGCAGTTAGTGCGTTTGAAATTCTTCTTCTAATTGTTACTTGTGATTGTTTCCTCTTTGACAGAAAAGGTGAACAGAAACGCCAATTGCATGAATGTGAGTATAGAATCTCAACTGCTTTTTAGAAGTGAATAATTATTTTCAGTTTGACCTAAATTTTAGTAACTGTGTGTCTTAGTCCATTTGGTGCTGCTATAACCGAATACCTGAGACTTGGTAATTTATAATGAACAGAGATTTATTGGCTCATGGTTCTGGAGGCTGGGAAGTCAAAGATCAAGGGACTGGCATCTGATGGGGGGGTATGCAAAGGTGGGGGACGGGTGTGTGTGATCCAAACACCAGGATCTGCAGCTCTCAAGTACCTTACATGAAATGGAGTAGTACAGTCAGCCCCTCCACATGCTCGCAATTCAGGCTGCTCTTGGTTGGATCTGAGGATGTAGAACCTGTTGATATGGGGCGCTAATTGTAGAACATTTACTGTTGAATTTTACTTTCCGTGGTCTCTTAGCTTAGGGTACTGCAAGCTCCCCACCTCGTCTAGGGCATCCAAGTTCCTTTGTTAAATTTAATCTTTTTCCCCATGTAGAGTTTGGTGTCAGGTCATTGTCTCAAACTTTATAAATTTGTTTTAACATCCTGTGTGTTGTTGGCTTATGTCATGTTTAATTTAATCCATTAAAATGGATAAATTTGCAAGGATGTTGAAGACTATATTTCTTTGACAGATTTTTGTGAGCCATTTAATCACTTTATTTTTGCCACAAATTGATATTTATGTGAAAAGGGATAGACACAGTGATTTGTGTTAGTCGTAATTAGGGCCATTTTACTAATATGAAATTTATCTTCTTAAAGCATTTTGAACCATTATCCATTTATTCTAGGAGTATAAAACAAAACCAAACATTATTCTAGCATGAAAAATCCACTTAAAGGGCGCAGTTGTTGCCACAGTTTGTTTTTCTTTACCAACCAAGATACGGCTTTGAAACCAAGGGGCATTGGCCATGGGAAGGAGCTACTGGCACTGAATGAATAGAAATTTTGCACATGCTTGTTTTGAAACTCAGCTACTTTTCTGTTCAGGGTTGACTGGTCTCAGTGGTAACAAGCTTAAAATGAAATAATGCCTTTTTGCCAACACCATCTTGATTCTTCTTGTATGGACTGCTTGAGCCAATGTAACACATAATGTAGAGCAAAACAAGGAATCGATAAAGCCATTAAGCAGCTCACTGTCTGGCTAGGAATGTTGATGAATGGGTCCGCATTTCCCCTTGGGTGTTTTTATTCACCATGGGAAGAAAAGGAGTGGGCCAGCAAAGTAGAGAAATTAAGAAGAACAGCTTTTCCTGCTTCAGTGAGGCAGTGCAGCTAGCGCTTGTCTTTTTTACCCCGGAGACTCCTTTTCTTACCTCTGAACTGGGATGTGAGGTTGATCATCCTGTGCTGTCCCTGTCCTGTCTCTTATTTTGGGAGTTTATTACTTGATGATAGCATGAAGAGACAAAACACAGACTCATTAAACTCAGCCATCAGTTAAGTTGTAACTCCACGTGGAGTCACGAGACCAGTGCCTGAGAGCTTGGGGTGTGATGTCCATTTAGTGGGGCCACAGGATAAAATGTGAGCTCGGTGGTGTATTACCTCGCTAGGCCCCCTGTATTAAAGTGCAACAATCTGGTGGCTCAAACAACAGAAGTGTATTGTCTTACGGTCCTGGAGGCTGGAAATCTGAGATCAAGGTGAGGACAGGGTTGGTTCCTCCTGAGGGGTGTGAGAGGAGAATCTGTTCTCTACCTCTCCACTAACGTCTGGTAGTTTGCTGGTAATCTTTGGCATCCCTTGGCTTGTAGAAGCAACACCCCAATGTCTGCCTTCATGTCTACATGGCATTTTCCCTGTATGTGTGAGTCTGTGTCCCATTTTTATGAGGGATACCAGTTGTATTGGATTAAGGCCCACCCTGATGACCCCATCTTAATTACATCTGCAGTGATCCTGGTTCCGAATCAGGTCAAATTCTGAGACACTGGGAATTTGAATATTCGAATTTCTGGGGACACAATTCAACCCATAACAGATGGGTAGGAAGATAGCTGGTTTTGAGTCTCTAAAATCTCACTTAAGAATGGTTCCAGTAAAGCAACCTGCAGATTCAAAATTAGTGAACACCTACTAGGTGATAAAACGTTTTCTAGGTGCTCTCACGTATCCCACATTCCTTACCACTGCAAACAGATGCATTCATGTTTCTGAAAGTTGTAGAGGCTTTCTAAAAGAATGCAATAGAATGAACCCTATAGAACAGGCACACTTGAGAATCTTCTACTCATCTTCTGTTCTTTTCTGGGTACTAAAAAGCATAATAATTCTAATCCTCAGTCACCTGCATGAAGACTTTGATTTTAATCAAGATAAGTGGGTGGCAAATATTGGCATTACCCAAAACATGAACTGTATCATTACATAAAACATGTACTGTGCTTTTTGGGTGATTCAAGGGGTTTGTTAAGGATAATTTTGACTCTGGCTGAAACGTTGTGCACTGACTTTTGACTTATTACTAAAGTTTGATGTTTTTCTTGTTTTCTTTTAAATGTCTTAAAGGTGCTTTCAAGCTTCTCTTTAGCAGTGGAATCTATTTTGCAAATAAAATCTTATCTGAAATCTCAGTCTATAAAACAGATTTTGGCCAGGTGCAGTGTCTCATGTCTGTAATCCTAGTGATTTGGGAGGCTGAGCTGGGAAGATCACTTGAGGCCAGGAGTTTGAGACCAGCCTGAGCAACATAGCAAGACCTCATCCCTACAAAGATAGAAAATTAGCCAGGTGTAGTGGGGCATGCCTGTCGTCCCAGCTACTCGGGAGGCTGAGGCAGGAGGATCGCTTGAGACCAGGAGTTTGAGGTTACAGTAAGCTATGGTGACTATAGCCATTGCACTCTAGCCCAGGCAACAGTGAGGCCCTGTCTCAAGAAAAAACAACCAAAAGAAGCCCCCAAAACCCCACAGATTTTTAAAAAGCACTTTTCTGATTGAATCAGAGTAAAAGCTTCTATTCAACCTAACCCCTGCCCACCAATCCTTGGTTGAGCTAACTCATCCAGAACACAGTTGGGGAAGACACTGAGACAAACTATAAAGTGTGAGAATGTTTGTTTTTGCCATGTGATGAGAGTTCTAGCACCTAGAGGAAAATTGCAACAAGTGAGGATATTATATCCTTTGGGTAATCTCAGGTTATTTATGGGCTCAAATCAGTGCTCATGATATATTCTTTTATTCATTTTTCCAACAAAAATTGAGTGTAATTTGTGTAACATGTTGGAGATTCAAAGATTAATCAGATGCAGTCTCTTCCATAAGAGTTCTTAGTTTCTATCCATTCATCCATCCGTCTCATATTTACTCAGTGCTTCCTGTTTGCTGTTGGTTTTGTCGCTGTTCTAGATATCTGGAAAAGGAACAAAACTAATGAATAATACCTGCTTTTGTGCAGCATGTGTTTTAGTAGGCAGTGGGGACACATTAAAAGGTAGCAAGTGTCAGGGAAAAGGAAAGAAGAGTAAACGAAATTGGGAGTTGTTGGAAGTGGGAGGAGGTTGGATAGGTTGCCACATCTTTTTAAATAGACTTGATTGGGAAACGTTGACATGTGAGCAAAAATGTGAGGAGCATGTAGTGTCTGGGAGCAGAGGGAACAGACAGCTCACTTTTATGCACGGTCTCATTTGGACCCCACAACAACCCTGCAGGAACGTTACGATGGACACCGAGCCAAGGCTACAGTTGTCCAGGCTCAGGTGGCTAGGAAATAGTGGTAGAATTGCAGCCTGCGGGTGGCTTTATGTGAGATGCAGCTGGCTAATGAGACAAACGTCTCTATGTGACTGCATTAATGGGAGCCTTCTTAGGCTTCTGTTTCAGACTCTTCTAGCTTTTTGCCCGTCTGTGTGTGCCAGAAGAGCTGAGGCTGTATCTGTCTTGCTCACTTGGGTCTCCAGAGTGCCTAGCCCATAGTTGTTGCTTATTGTACATGTGTTGATTGAACCAGAAGGATAAAGTATGGCTCCTGCCCCCTTAAAATTAAGAGAGGGGTTCAAACAGCCAAGCCAGTGGTGATAACACAGTCCAGAGGGGAATAAGGCCAGTGTCCTCATGCTTGGTACCAGTCAGGTGGCCAGCTGTGTTTCAGCTGGGGCTCCAGGTAGATGCCTCACAAACATGTTCTTCTAATTTTCTCTGTGGGTCACACTAAATAGTCCATTGCTCATCAAGGAGAGAGGAAATTGATTTCAAATTACTCCTGTATTGGTTAAAAACCGAACTGCCACGAATGCTTTATGGGATCAGGGAGAAGATAGGCCCAGGGTTTTAGCTGCAGTAAAACCTGCTTAATTAACCAAACACTGTCTATTACCACCAGACAGCAGGCGTGACCCCTCTTCTGCAGAGGGGCTTGGCTCTGAAGACCATCCTCCCAGGGCTGGGCGTGGTTTAGACCTGTGAGGGTGGAGGATTTGGGCTTGGAGCGCTTCTCTTCTGCTCTTTGCTTCCTTCCTGGGTCACTGCTTGTGCTGGTTCCTAAGAACTGTTCGTTATATTTTCAGAAATTCTGAGGGCTTATTAAAAACAACCTTTTAATACACAGAATTATGTAAACTTACAATTAAATAATATTTAAAAAGTGATAAATACCCCAAACTCATCACTTCCTATCTGTGCCCTAGGGGTTATGTCTGTTGCATGTGTATGGTAGAAATACTGTAGAATGGTTTGCCACTGCGCATCTCTTTCCTTCTTGCCATTTAGGGATGTTATGTCACATTGGGGATTTGAATTGGCCATTGTGGGAATATTTACACCACGGAAATCAGCAAATGCTGCAAATCAGCTGCCCTCCCAGAGCTGAATGGTAAACATTTACCAAAACACCATGGGCTGGGGGCATCCCTTGTGTTAGTTTCCTAGGGCTACCATAACAAAATGCCACCAACTGGTGGGGTTAAAAGCAAAAATTTGATTGCTTCACAGTTCTGGAGGCCAGAATTCCAAAATCAAGGTGTGGGCAAGGTTAGTTCCATTTTGGAGGCTCTGAAGGAGCATCTGTTCCTTGCCTCTTCCTAACTTCCTTCTGGTTCTTGCAGTCCTTGGCATCCCTTGGCTTGTAGATGCATCACTCCAGTCTGCCTCCACCTTCGCATGTTAGATATACATATATCAAATCATGTTGCACACCTTAAATGTATGCATTTCTATCTGTCATATTTTTTTGTTTTAGAGACATGATCTCATTTTGCTGCCCAGGCTCAACCGCAGTGGCACTATCATAGCTTGCCGTAGCCTCCAACTCTTGGGCTCAGGTGATCCTCCTGCCTCCGTTTCCTGAGCAGATAGGACTACAGGTGGGTGCCACCACACCCAGCTAATTTTTTCTATCTTGTGGGTGTCACACTTCCTGGCCTCATTCAGTCCACCTCAGCCTCCCAAGGTGCTGGGTTTACAGGCATGAGCCACTGTACCTGGCCTGATTTCTCAGTTATATCTCAGTAAAGCTGGTGGTGGGGGAGGGGGGGAGGCCATCTTAGAATTTTGTTGCTACATTTGGGGTTTCCTTCTGACTCTTCCATCCTTTTGGGCTTGGACCCATGTTATTCCCACATATTCGCTCCCCTACCTTAGCCAGATATGTCCCATGGTTCATGTACAAGTCATGGTTAGGGGACACTGAGTGCATTAGCCTTGCTTGGCAGGCTTTTTATGAATAGCCTCTGCTTTACCAATCCTTGGGCTTAGTGTAATGTTATGTCCTCAGATTCTTTGCACAGAGTCCCAGTCCTCTGGCCTCACGCCATTTTCCATTATTTAAATGTTCTTAATTTCAGAAAATTAGGGGAACGTTGCAAACATTGAAAGCCCCCACCCCAGCCTCACAGAATGGCATTCTCTTAGGAAAGAGGGGTCTTTGCCAAGAGAAGGAAGGAAACTTGGGCGGGTAAAAATGACACATGCTCACTTAGGAACCTAGAGTGATGTGACACCTATATAGATCAACTTGGTGTAGTTCCAGGGATCCAGAACTGGTATATCCTGTTCCCGGTTCCTCAACACTGCAGCTGGTGACACCCAAGTGGTGTGGACGGCCACCTGTGAAATAAATATTGTGGATAAGGGGCAGTTCCTGCTAGGTTTTCATTTTGGTGTAAATCTTCTGTCTTCTTGACACGATTTCCCTTAAATGCTTATTAATATTGTTCTGAGAAAATGCCACATGAATTCAGAAGTCAGATCAAACTATGTTCTTTGGGATTCCTTAAAACCGAAATACCTGGGGCCAAATGCTAACCCCATGCATCAAATGCCACAGTAAATCTAAGACTGCACTGAGCCACATCTGCTGCTCTCATTTCATAGGGTTTTCCTTTCCCACAAAAAGACAGTTCCAAAGTTTTTTTTTTGTTGTTTGATTTTTTGCTGTTGCTGTTGAATTTTGGGAGAGGGAGTAGCAGAGGGGGGAGGGTCTGAACAAAGATACCAGACTGGCTGGAAATTTGATTATTCACCTAACTCTCCCCTCCTGCTTCTTCTTAGAAGTAAATGCTCTGTGAGGAGGGGCTAGGGGTGGAAGTTCTAGCTATTGGGTTTTATGAGTTTGACGGCCTACTTTAATTCAGGCATCGGGGATAGCCGATACTGAGATTGCAAGATTTCGAACCCATATAAATGCCATCTGGGCTCAGGCAGGTAAAGTGAAGGAGGGGAGGGAGCAGAGCAGCAGGAAGAACCAGACACAACTTGCTTCTTCTCAAGAACTTGGGCTGATTATCGCATTGTGGGGATTTGAGTTAGTGTCGGTAGATCATTCTGATATTTCAAGAGAAAGTAGAGATCTGAAATTTCACCTAATCACCTCCCGTTTTTAAACTTTGGTAATGAATTCAGTTTTTATTACGTATGAGGGCTGAAATAATTGTCTTTTGGCTAGGCTTGTACTGTGGGTGGCCAATTTTGATCTCTGGTCTACATCTTGCTCGAGGCAGAAGGCTTGTTGGGGATGATGATTGATGCCTTGGCAGCATCCATTTCTAGCTTCCTTCTTCCTAACAGCCTCAGTTTTGTGTAGGTGCCCTCCCTCCTCCATGAAACCAAGTAGCCGGGGAGAAGCCAGACCCTGGCTCCAGGGTTGTCTGGCTTTGATTTACAGCCCTTATTAGTGATTGGTTCGCGACTGATCATGTGATCTCACTCTGTCCAATGGTGTGGGAGGATGTGTCTGCTGAGCCCTTCCACGGGAAGCTGGCTGTGCTGCTTGCCCTGGGTGCGCTCAGGCTGTGCCACCCGCAGCTGCTGTCCTGCTGAGGGTGAAGGCAAGGTTGAGAAGCGCTGACCTGGAAGGGAAGAACCTGGATTTTTGTTGACATCCTTGAGCTGCTGTATCAGCTGGCTGTGAAAGCCTGGTCTTCCTCTGGACTTCACTTGTATGAGATAATAAATTCTTTATTGCCTAAGGCAGGATGAGTCTGCCTGAGAAGCAGACGAGAGGGGAGACCCCAGTCTGTTTCTAGACCTCATGAACTGTTGGTGATAAAGAATTTCTTCCCTGATGCCAGGGCTGGGCTGTTGCCAATTCAAGGCTAGATAATTGGTAGGATTTCATCCTGTGTCTTTACACTGATGCCTTGTTGTCGAGCCTTTGGAGAATTATCCATCCTTCTGTTGAGAAGGAAGCTCTGGGCTCGGTGAGGAAGAGCATGGTCACTTACATCTGCCATGGTGGCTCAGCCTGAGGAGTGCCAGGAGTGCCATATGTTTGTCATCCATTTTTGAGGTTAGGCAGCCTGAACATGATAGCGATGTGATGCCTTTGGGCTCTAGAGAGGGTTAGATATGGATTAATACTAACTAAACTATGACCGTTTCCACTTAAGAGAATTATTCTTCAGAATGATATGCCTTTATCATCAAAAGAGCCTCGCCCTTCAAGGAAAGGCTGAGTTGTATTTAGTTACAATCCTAAAGTTTCAGGCCCTTAGAAGAGGACAAAACAGAAGGAGGAAGCACCTCACATCTCTAAGCATTCAGGCTTCTGCTTCTTCGTCTTTTTTTTTTTTTTTTGAATAAGAAATAACATTCCATTTTAAGAGACTCTTTTCTTATTTCTATCAATTTATGCAGGTCATTCTTCCCACTCTTTTCCCAATTAGTTAAAAATTAAAGACTGCCCTTTAAAGACTGCTCTTCTGTTCATAATGCAGATAAGTTTTGATCATACACAATTGATTTTCACACTTAAATATGTTTATTTGTATGTGGTATGAAGAGTCAGTGAGGTATGTGGTAAGGAGTGTCAACTCTTAGGCCACACTGCCTGGGTTTGAATCCCAGCTCCACCACCTACTGGCAAATCACTTAATCTCTTTGTGCCTCAGTTTCCCAACCTATAAAATGAGAATAATTATGGTACTGACCTTGTAGGGAAGGGAGGCTTAACAATTTAATACATTAGGACATTTAAAGTGCCTGGCACACTGTAAGTACTGTGTGTGATCACTTTTATACATAGTCAAAATAATGGTAATAAAATCTGCAATACTACAACCGGCTATATCATCAGTCTTTGTTAAGAGATTTTGAAAGACCTGAATCATTTGGTAGATGTATTGTCACTGTCTCTTAGATTATAAGTGATTTATTGCTGGATATAAAAAATTGCCCTGGGAGGTAAGCCTGGGAAAAGGAGCCTGCATGGGGCAAGGATGTTGGGCTGTAGCCAGCAGTCTTCGTAGCAGATGGATAAAGAGATTATATAGTATGTTTGCCTACATGGATTTGGCTGTACTCAGGGTGATAGTAAGAACAGGAACTGAATGTTACGTAAGAGCTCAATGCTAAAGCATATGCAGCATTTAATAAGACAAACATGTCTCTATGAAATGACCATTCCTTTTACAGGTAGGTAGTTCTTTTGTGTCATTCACTGAAGCATTATTTGTTCTCTCACTGTGTCATTCTTTTTCTGAATGGCAAAAACAAATTTTTGAACAGGTATCTTAATCATCTTGTAATAGTTGAAAGCATGGAATTCACAGCCAGTAAAACCTGGGCTGAGGCTCTGAAGACATCATATACTGCTGTCACCTTATGAGGATGTTATTCAGCTTGTCTTGGGGTCAGTCTTCTGACCTGTAAAATGGGGATAACCATGCCTCAGAACCTTGTTGTGAGGATCGGATGGGATGATGTGTGTAAAGTGCCTTTCTCATCATTTTTTATTTTCATGTTTTTCCTGCTCTATTTCTAACCACTGTCTTGGTCAGAAAACTTGAAAGCTTTTTTTGGAGACTTTGTTATGCTATTTTTGCTGATCTTTGTAGTGGTGTTTTCTGAGAAGGGCACCTATTTAGAAGGAAAAGAACAATTTTTCTTTCATTAGTAACACCATTTTTCTAGTGGGCCTTTAGTTTATTTGGAGCTGTTTTCCTGAAATTTGTGGGTGAATTAAGGCAGGGATTGGCAAACATTTTCTGTAAAGAGACAGATAGTAGACATTTTTGGCTTTGCAGGCCATGTCTCATTTGGACCTACTTACTGCATTGTAGCACAAAAGTAGCCATAGACAATACATCAATGAATGGGCGTGGCTGTGTTCCCATAAAACTTTATTTATGGACTCTGAAATTTGAATTTCATATACATTTCATGTGGCACAAAATATTTTTTGATATTTTCCCCCCAACCATTTAAAAATATAAAAAACCATTCTTTGCCTGAGGATCATACAAAAACAGGCAGCCGGTGGGGCTTTGTTGACCCCTGCATCCAGGTTTTGATACTACGTTGTCATGTGTAATCTGTGAAGTTGAGAAGGCTCTGGTTCAAAGATCTTGTCTGGTGAGCATCTTGGAATGTGAAACATCTTTCTGTAACATTTGCTGGAACTCCCGATTCCATCAGGTTGAGAAACTGTTTTCTTGGATGGCCTTTGCCCGAAATGAGATGCACACGTGCTTCCAGTTCAGTTGCAGGTAGTTCTCAGCAGCGCGGAGCATGTGGCTCATTTCCTGCTAACAGTGTTAGCTCCGTGAGCCCAGGTAGCTGCTGGGCATGAATTGCCTGATTGCCTCCCTGAAAAGCTGTTAACTTCTCCACCCCTTTTGAAAGGATCTTCAGCTTTATGCATTCTCCAGCCTATTTTGTTCCTTTGTGTTTTTTTTTATTTTTTCCTCCCCTGTCTTCTGTACATTAAAGGTGCATTAGTGTATTCTCAGTGCAACACTTCAGAGTTCTTGAAATGGGCAGAGAGCAGTTATATCCCACAATTGCAGGATAATCAATGGAAAGAGATAGATTGCCAGGTTGTAAATCATGTGAGAGAATTTGATGATATCAGCTTCAGGGGAATGGGATCCTATTACTCGTTCTGAATTCTCTGGTTCCTGGAATTAATTTTTTTTTTCTTTGTACTTGTAATCATATGGTGGAACAGCCTTTACCGTGAACCAAAGGATGACAAAGGACAGGTCAGCTTTGTCCCGAACACTCCTTCCATCCCTCGCTGTCTGTGCTCACTTTGGATGGGAAATGCTTTCTATATAGCCACAGTCAGCACAGCAGAGTGGCTTACACTTAGGCTGTCAAAGAGTCAAAAGAACATTTATTCCTCCATATTCAAAAGTGGAAAAAAAAATCACACCCTTTAGACTAGGACACTCAAAAACCTAGCAGCGTCCTAGCAAATGCATTTGCTGGCAGTAGGAAGCAAAGGACTTTTTCTATTTTGAAGAGAAATAAACTGTGCCTTTTACTTTCTAACTTAATGCAGAGAGATGAAAATATGCTAAAAACATGTTTTTTTAAAAAGACATAGACCAGAGACATTTTGGAACCTTTTCATCTATCAAAGCCAGCTTCCCTTTAAGCACAGCATCAGGATTGCTTCAATATTTAGGTATTAATATTCCCTTGTGGCTCAATCAGCTCTTTGAAAATGAATTTCTCGGCGCTGCTGTCACAATTAAAGACAGACATGCTGAGGTGAAAGGGAATTTGTGTGTTTCTTAGATTGGAAGGATGTGTTGAGTGAAATGAACATCCTCTCAAGGTTAAATTATCTATTTAAAACCCGTCCAATTACAGTGCCAGGTACAATCTTTGATGAGATGCAGGTAGAACAAATGACTTAATCTGCGAGAGGGAGATTCTCTTTGTATGAAGGAAAGCTATGCAATTGGAATGAACTGGATGTTGTTTATTATGGGGGGGGGGAAACGGTTACATAAGTTGAACATGGTGTAGTCTGACTTTGAAACACAAACCACTGTTGGGTTACTGGAGCCCTCATGATAGTAGAAGAGGTTTTATTCACTATTGTGCTTTTTTTTCCCCCCCCAAAAGAATCATGAGGTGACCAGAACCGAAAACCATGAGCAATATGCTGTGACCTCTGTATACTGAATCTAATTCAAGGAATTTGGATGGTGAATACAGTTTTACTTAACAGGTGGTCGCATGGCATGGCTTTGTAGAATCATCACCCAAGTCCTGTAGGCTTTGCCTCCAAAATAATCTCGAATCTCTCTGGCCAGTGCTTTCCATCTGTACTGCTGCTGGATAGGAAGCCACCAATCTCCTTGAGTTAAAATATAGTGACAGCCCCCTAAGTGGTCACCCTGCTTTTAGAAAACATCTTCCTGGTAACATATTAAAAAATCCAAGCTTTCACCCATGGACCTACCTCTGTCTCTCACCTCTTCGCCTGCCGTTCCCCACTTACTGGCTCCATCTTGCCTCACCGTCCTTCACAGTTAGTTGCTTGGGTTGCCTGATGGCACCGTAGGTGAGTGTAGACCCTGGAGCCAAACTGGTAGGTTCAAATCCTGGCTGTGCTACTCAGCGACTCTGTGACCTTGTGTGAGTTTCCTCATCCTTAAGTTGGGTGTAATAATAGTTTTACTTTTTAATAATAATAATTCTCCTTAAGTTTGTGTTGAGGAATAAATGAGTTAAAACACAAAAAGAATTTAGACCATTGCTTTGCACTCAGCACTGTATAGGTGATGGTGATGTTTTGTTATAAAATCAATGTCATAATTATTATCTCTGCCCCTCGGGTTTTTATGTGGCAGCTCCTTCTCTTGAACATCTCAGCTCAAGTGTCTTCTTTCTGAGTGACCTTCTCCATCCCCCTTCCGAAAGAACCCACCCCTTCCATACATACTGTGCACTCTACCCATTATAGGTTTAAAAAATAAAAAAAAAAAGGAAAAATTGAAACAACAACATAGAAAAACTCCACCCCCACCCCTATCCCCACCCCCAGCCTGAATGAACCACTTGGATTCGTTGCCAACCTCATGCCCCATCACCTTAGGACACTTTTGAATATGTATTTCCCGCAAACAAGGACATTGTCGTACAGTACTGTATTATAATACATCCATGCAAATTGAGAAGTTAACTTTGATACAACACTACTGTCTAATTCTCAGACCCCATTCAAATATGCCCTGATTGTCCCAGTAACAAAAAGAACCATTTAGGATCATATGTCAGTCGTCAATCTGCTTCAGGTCTGGAACAGTTTCTCAGGCTTTTAATCTATTAGTCTGTTCCACTGCACGTTGGATCACTCCTCCATGTAGACACCCTCTTCAGTTCTCTTAGACACTAACACTCCACGCTAAGCGCTTCTCCCCATTGTGTGCAGACACCCTCATCATCCCCCTTGGTTACCCCTTCTGAACAAATGGTACCTTTGTGCAAAATAAGGCATGTCTTCCTCTTGGTGAAGGGCAGCCGCATGCCAAAGTACTTGGCTTGGCAAGGAGAGTATACGGACTGGATTTCTTTGTTCTTAATTGACCAGGCACCTTTACCTTGTACATAAAGTGTCCAACTTGATGTGGCAGCCCCGATGACTCTACCACACCCCCCACCCCATAGTTGATTGGTTGATAGTGGCTTCCTCACCTACCTTGGGATTGAGGCACTGCTGCAGGCATGCTGCTGTGTTGAACCTAGGAATTTTGAGAAAGGTGGTTGTTGGTAGTTGATTTCCTGCCATTGATGCTAGAAGATAGAGAAAATTTGGTTCAGTGAGAGAGGAATGAAGTACACGGACAGAGAAGAGATAAAGAGGACTGCTGTTGGTTTTATAGGATTGGGTGCCTGGTCCTGGTTTGTATCTGAGGCTAGCTGTATCCCTGTCCTTGGGATTTGAGGAACAATCCCATATTCTTACATAACAATAAATTCAGTCTTGACGTTAAGCTACCAACTGAAGCAAGTCACACGGTCAAGCCCCAAGTCAGGGGACAGAGAATTGCGCTGTGTGGGAGGAACTGCAGAGTTGCCTGGCAAAGGACCTGGATTCGGGGGCTGATTAGCCAGTTTATTGTAGAGGTCACCTTGTTTGCCAAAGGCTAATTTGCTAATAAATAGTAGAATCTAAATGAGGTCTCTCTAGCTAGGGTGTTGGCATTTAATCACCCTTCTGGTACTTCTGGATAAAATAGTTAGGAACTTGATCTGCATGTGGGTTTATCAGGGTGTATAGGCAATTTAAAAGGGTGTTCCTGTCTATTTGCTTTCTCCTGCCTTCTTGTACATAGGAAGTTTTCTTTTAAGAAGATAGTGTTAAGCTGATACAGAACTTCCGAGAACCAGATGGCCTTCTTTTCTTTCTTCCTGATTAGCTATATAGAACTAATTGTCCAACTGAGAGAGGCTTAATTTTACAGGCTTACAGGGGAGGCAAGCTTATTGTTCACAGCTTTCCACCCCCCTCTTGCCTTCCTTGCCAGAGGCTCTGCTCCAGCAGGGGGACCTGAATCTAACACTAAAGAATTTTGGAAGAAGTTGGATTTTTATAAGGAGTCACCACAATGGATATGAAAACATTTCTCTTTAATTCTGTGAGTTAAAGGTGTACCTGTGCTGCTCTTAGGTCCTGCATTCTGTGTCTCCTTTGTTGTATCACATTTTAAATGACTTTGACGGACAGTAGGAATTTGTATAGTGTTTTTCAGATAATATCTGCATTAATGTACTGTAGGCAAAGGCCTGATAGTGTTGGAGACCATTTTAAGGAATTATAATATAAAAATTATGCTGAATTATAAATGTGCAGGGACACATTATAACTAATTATTAAGCTTACAAAGAGGCCAAGTGGTACTTGGTAAATCTTATTATTTGGCATGGTGGAAAAACTATTTTTGCATCAGTGGAAATATTACACTGAAGCAGTGTGCCTTTTATGCAGAGTAAAGATAATAGTGGCTGGAATACAGGATCAGCCATGTGCTGTATGAAAGATGGCAGGCTTAAAAATCTCCATTTGTATTTCTGGCAAATTGTCTTACCATAATCCCCATGCCTTTCTAATTTAAAGTATGAAACTTAAATAAAGTTTATACTGAAGTTATATCCATTAAGAAACTGGAAAATAATTAAGTCTCACAAGCCTAAACTCCAACATTAGATGTGAGTGGGTGTCTGTGTGTGTGTGTCCTGCTAACATTTGAATTGTGAATTCACATTGCATTCCCTTGCAAGGATGTGCCATTTTTAATTAAGACTAAA
Organism: Eulemur rufifrons; assembly: GCF_041146395.1. Taxonomy (NCBI): domain Eukaryota; kingdom Metazoa; phylum Chordata; class Mammalia; order Primates; family Lemuridae; genus Eulemur; species Eulemur rufifrons. The sequence continues at coordinate 166,912,011 of NC_090989.1, forward strand.
ACATGGTGGGGTATTCTAAATTAGGCCTGATTATAATTGCAGATGGCAATTGAGCTTTTGGAAGCTGGTTTCTTTAACTGTTAAATAAAAATTGTCTTTTTTAGTATTGGTTTGCAGAAGTTCAGCAGTGGTTGTTTAGGGAAAAAAAGATTCACCTCTTTATTAAACTAAATATCACAGCATATCTATCTTCTATTAAGGGATTTGGCTCTGAAGAAATTTTTCTTAAGGCTTTCCTGACAATTGATCAAATAAAGACTTTGGGCTCAGAAATCTGGACTTTCTGGAGGCTTTATGTTGATGAACATGGAAAACTCATGGTAGATATTTTCTAGGTGCTTTTCCTCTGGATGAATTAATGCAGTAATAAAATGACAGTATTCTTTTTTTATTATAAAGAGTACATTTGACCATCAGTAGACTCTTCAGTGATCAGAATTAGCATAGCTTTCTTCTGTTTGGTAGGCAAACTTGACTTTGTTCAGTGTTTCAGGAAGGATTATGGGCATGAGAGTTTGTAGTGGTTTCTGTATGGAGTTCCATACATATACAATTTCTGCCTGTTGGTGGGTATGTAGACCCACTAGACCAGTAATTTGCAACCAGAGGCTCACAGTTTTGCCCTCCACCAAGGGGCCATTTGATAATGTCTGGAAACATGTTTGATGGTCAGGACTGGGAGGATGGTGCCACTGGGATTCAGTAAGTAGAGGTCAGGGATGCTGCTAAACATCCAACAGTGCACAGGACAGCCACCCACAGAATTATCCAATCCAAAATGTCAGCAGTGCAGCTTTTAAGAAACCCAACACTAAACAGTGAGGCTGCAGTGCCTTCCTTGGTCTCCCACTGTAAAAATGGGCTTGGACTCATCATGGACGTACTGTATTTTATCTTCCCATTATAGTACTGGTGAGTATCATTGGGTAGTATATTAAATGTGAGGGGTTTTTTTTTGGTTTCTTTGTTTGTTTGTTTGTTTGTTTTTGGAGACAGAGTCTCCCTCTGTCACCTTGGGTAGAGTGCAGTGGTGTCGTCATAGCTCACAACAACCTCAAATTCCTGGGCTCAAGCAAGTCTCCTGCCTCAGCCTCCTGAGTAGCTGGGATTACAGGTGCGCACCACCATGCCCAGCTTCTTCTGTTTTTGTTAGAGATGGGCTCTAACTCTTACTCAGGCTGGTCTGAAAACTCCTGATCTCAAGTGATCCTCCCACCTCGGCTTCCTAGATGCTAGAAGTACAGGCGTGCACCACCATGCCCAGCCTTAAATGTGAATTAAAAAGAAATCATATTTTCTGGAAGAAGTCAACAAGGAAGGTAAGTGATGAATTAGTGATGTATCAGGTAAATGGCATCATGAAAAGAGCCAGAAGTTTGGAAGAGCCCAAGGTGCTGGATTTGTTCATGGGCTTTGGGGACCTGCTTTGACCCCAAGGAAATCTACCTTTGTTAGAGTAGATGTCGCTCCTTAAATGTTAGCTCTTATAAGTGATGAAGTCTTTGAAAAGGTGCTGATGAAAACATCTTAATAAATAACATCTCACAATTGTGTTACTCTTTCACACTGAATTCTCCCTAATGAAGATTGGCTGTGTACAGCCACCACCGCTTAATTTTGTTGCATTTTGTATACACAGCTCAGAAAATTAAGAGACCAGGGAACTAGTATTGAGTAGAATAATAAAAGGACTTTCTTGAATGGTGGCACTTTTGATGTTTTTTTCCTGCCTTACGTGACTGGAGGAATAAGGGAGGACGATGTCATGGGGCTTATAAACAGCTGATAACAACAGGCTTCATTTACATTTTGTAGCTTGTGTAGCCCCCTCCTTCAGGCACATGCGTAGGGAATTGAAATTGCAGTTTGCCTATTATGTGTTGGCAGTAATCTTTCAAAAAAAATTTTATGTTTCAAAATCAGGCAGCCAACAGCAGTAGCCAGTGATATATGGGGCTATTGATGTGAATTGAATTTGCGGAGGGAAAATGGGATTTGGTTGCCGTATGAACTTATAATGAGGTGGCCCCACAGATTTGTAATGGTCAGCCATTGATTGTGCCCAGAATCAGCTAGGAATTTTTTTTTTTTTTTGAGACAGAGTCTCACTTTGTTGCCCAGGCTAGAGTGAGTGCCGTGGCGTCAGCCTAGCTCACAGCAACCTCAAACTCCTGAGCTCAAGGGATCCTCCTGTCTCAGCCTCCCGAGTAGCTGGGACTACAGGCATGCATCACCATGCCCGGCTAATTTTTTCTATATATATTTTTAGCTGTCCATATAATTTCTTTCTATTTTTAGTAGAGATGGGGTCTCGCTCTTGCTCAGGCTGGTCTCGAACTCCTGAGCTCAAACGATCCACCCACCTTGGCCTCCCAGAGTGCCAGGATTACAGGCGTGAGCCACCGCGCCCGGCCTCAGCTAGGAATTAAATACCTTTTGAGGAGAGACTGAAATGAAACTTGAGAGTTTTTTTTTTTTCCCCTCCAATGAATGAAGTGGTTCCAAAGTCATGTCATTTGGTTTGGCAATGGAATATGTTTGAAGTTAACAGTTAACTCTTCTTCTTTTTTTTTTTTTTTTTTTTTTTTTTTATTTAGACAGAGTCTCGCTCTGTTGCCCGGGCTAGAGTGCCATGGTGCAGCCTAGCTCATAGCAACCTCAAACTCCTGGGCTCAAGCGATCCTTCTGCCTCAGCCTCCCGAGTAGCTGGGACTACAGGCATGCACCATCATGCCTGGCTAATTTTTTCTATATATATTTTTAGTTGTCCAGCTAATTTCTTTCCGTTTTTAGTAGAGACGGGGTCTCGCTCTTGCTCAGGCTGGTCTTGAACTCCTGAGCTCAAACAATCCACCCGCCTCGGCCTCCCAGAGTGCTAGGATTACAGCTGTGAGCCACCGTTCCGGGCCAACAGTTAACTCTTTTAATGAGTTCAGCATTGGATCAGTGGTCTTCATTGATTCCCATTGTCTTATCAGTAAAAAAAAATTTGGACCTATGCTCCTAGTACATGTATGTTTATTTTTGTTACTTATATATATATATGTGTATGTTGTTATTCTAAAACCTTATGTAAATTATAAAACAACAAAAAAATGTGAAGCATTGGCCGGGCGTGGTGGCTCACGCCAGTAATCCTGACAGTCTGGGAGGCTGCAGTGGGAGTATTGCTTGAGCCCAGGAGTTTGAGGTTGCAGTGAGCTATGATGATGCCACCGCACTCAAGCCTGGGTGACAGAGCAAGACCCTGTCTTAAAAAAAAAAAAAAAAAAAACCTCAAAAAAACCCCAAAAAAGTAAAGCATGAAGTCAGAACTATAATATTACGGATATAGAAGGTTAAATACTTTTTCTCATGTCCTTGGTGAGTTGTCTTATGAACCCCTGGGTATTCAGTGCTAGAAATGACAAGCGCTAATATTGCCTTAGGTGACAGTGTCAGGCAGTGGAGAATATTGGGCTGTGCCCTTCCTTCCATCCTGGAGGCATCTTGCGAAAACAAATGACTTAATGTTGAACCTTTACTATGATTATGTGGTATGTGCTGTAGATACTAAAGATTTAGTAGTGATTCTTCTCCAGAGGTGTGAGGTGTAAGCTAGAAATAGATTGTCAACTAAAGCTCACCTGTTATGTCTTACCTAGACACTATCTATGCCTTAGAAGTTTATGTCCTGATCATCTCAGTACTGTTCTTTATTTCTTTTTCCCCCTTCCTCCCTCCTTCTCTGTCTCTTCCTTACTCCTTCACTCCCTTCTTTCTTTTCTTTGTGCCAGAGTAGGCTGGCATGCACAGTGTATTCCAAATTATTTCTTTTCTGAGTTCAATTGGAGTTTGTGGGTTAAGAGTCTGGGATTTTGATGTGGGAGTCAGCCTCAGAGAGAAACCAACACTGCAAAAGACAGGGTGAAGGGATGGGACCTTGGGGACAGGGGCTGGCTGCTCGGCCAAGCCTGACCTGAATTCTTTGTGGGCTTTTGAGGTACTTTGGGCAGTAAATTCTCTGATTAATTAAGCAAAAAAAAAAAAGTATGAGATTTTATGGCCAGGCACAGTGGCTCCTGCCTGTAATACTAGCAGTCTGGGAGACAGGAAGAGCGAGACCTTGTCTCTCCAAAAAAAAGAAAAGTTAGTCAGGCATGGTGACATGTGCCTATAGTCCCAGCTACTCGGGAGGCTGAGTCAGGAGGATTGCTTGAGCCCAGAAGTTTGAGGTTGCAGTGAGCTATGATGATGCCATTGTACTCTAGCCCGGACAAAAAAGAAAGAGCCTGTCTCAAAAACAAAAACAAACCCCAAAAACAAAAAGCATGGGATCTAAAGTTAGAATAATTACAGTATTTGAAAGAGTGAATGAATGAATCAGTAGCGTTATCCCTTGGTAACCCAACTATGCTGGTTAGGTGATCTTAGTCAAGCTGGTCAATTTCTCTGATTATCTGTTTTCTTATCTGTGAAATGGAGATCATCACCAACCCTTGTGGTTCTCTACATAATTAAAGAGGGTGTATGTGAAATAGCACAGAGTCTGGCCTCGTGTAAAGGCTCATTTAATTTCAGCACAGTTATTCTCAGCAGTCCCTGTCCTTCTTGGAAGTCTTGAAATGTTTCTTGAAAGTCTTCACTCAACCTCAGAGCATCTTCTGTACCAAGGTGAACAGATGGTACAGTATTTTCTGTGCACAGATCATTTACTTAGGTGTTTTTTACTTTTCTTTGCCCCAGTAAGTTAAGTTTCTGGAGATTAGAAACCAAATCTTAACTTTTTTTGTGGTTGACTTTCTTGCCTCCCACCCTGACACATTATTCGGTGGGTAATCGGAGAACTAATTTTTACTTGTCAGGTAAAAAGGCATTTTTGTGTTTCTCAACCCTTAGCTTTTGGTTGAATCAGAAGACTTGCTTTGAAATTACAGAATGTGAATGGGGAAGGGAGAGCTGGAAGGATTTCAGGAAGGGGAGTTTGCTAATTGTAATTAGTGCCTAACAGAAGTTGGTATGTTTCTTCAGTTTTCTGTTGTCAGTCACTTTGGATGATAATTTTTTTTTTGCTATTATTTTTAAGTGACAGATTGCAGTACATATTTTAAGACCTGCCACCCACTTTGATTTGAAAGATTATGTTGTCGGAATTTTAGACACTGCAGGTAAAGACCTAATTTTACTAAATAACAGGGACCTATGAATCTTGTAAATTACTTTCTTCTTGCAACTGAAAGTGTTTTTCCTCTGATTTATTATACAAATAATTGTAAATCCTATAACTGAGCAAAGTAAAACTTTTCATGTCTTTTAGAATCTGTTTTCTGGTTTTGAGCATTCAGTAATAGTCTTACCTTAATAGGGAAGAAGTTGAAATTGTGTGGATTATGAGCAAAGATGAAGGGCAATATATTTTGGTTATTTCCAGCTAGTAACTGCCTCTTAATGAATCAGATTAAGTGCTTCAGTCACTTCCTTTTTTCCAGGTTGTCTTTAGGAAGGCACATTTGCACCCTAAATGTAATAAAGGGAGAGTATTATTTTCCTGCTTTTAGTGGAAGTAATGATGTCCTGATTTTCCTGTTGTAGAATTTCAGGCACCACCTTGTGAACATGAAAAAGAGACTAATTTTCCACTATGTATCTAATATCTGGGAAGTTATCTCATATGCATATCCACCTGATACAACAGGGTTTCCTTGAGTGCAAGCAACAGAATAGATTATGACTGACTTGAGCCAAAATTTGGAATTGGAAAGGCATTACACAGTTTTTTCTCAGGGTGAGGAAATCGTGAGATAACCAAACCTTGGGAAGAGCAGGAACCAGGACAGTGGGAGCTAATGGCTAACTGGTCAGAGTGAGTTGGTCCTACCTTGTTTTGTTTTTAGGGATGGCACTCCTAAGACTCAGATGCTTCCCTGGGAGAGATTCTGATTAGCTTGGCTTGGGAGGACAGGATGGCAGCACGGATAAGGCAGAAGAAAATTAGGGGACTAGAACATGGAGAAGTGAGGGGCAGGAACCATGAGATTAATTACAGCTGGAGCTATCTTTCTTTAAGCTTATCCAGTGCAGGGTTTTGATCATAGAATAGGTTTTCAAGTGTTGGAGCAGATAGTGGCTCCCAGATCTCTTGTAAAAGCCCTGGTGAGTGAGTGGCTTGTTCAGAGGTTGGTATAGCTGGGACTGCAGCTGGATCCTCTGCCTGGTTTTCTTTACCTGTGTACCAGGCTAGAGAATTTGGTTTCCTAAGTGATGCTATCTGAAATTGGGAAAGAAAATCTCTTTCCGTTAGCAGAGATAAAGTATTGACAGGGTGGTAGAGTACATGCCTATAAATATAGGCTTTCTATAATTGTAAAGGAGCAATTAAAGAAGACACAAAGAAAACTTTCAGTTGCTGTTTGTAGAAGCCAAGTACAGGACTACCTGTGAAAGGCTTCACTATTTGAGCATTGTAAATATCACTTGAAGAAATAAAACATCCAGAGGAACAGCAGAAGGCAGGGAAAGTCTATTCCCACATTTTACTACCAAGTACCAAATACAGCCTCTAGTGTTTATTTAGATATGCTGTTGTTTGGGGGCACATCCAAGGCTCTGCTGGCCTGCTGGCCTGACCACGTCCTTGGATTCATGTGCTAAAAAGTTCTCAGTTTACCTTGAAATTCAGAAAGAGAGGCCATTGAGCTCAGGAGCAGCTCAAAACCCTCTCCAGCTCCTTTTCACTTAAGACCACCCCTTGATAAAGGTTTTGGGTTTGCTAAGAGTACAGCATGTAGTATGGTGGTTCGCAGTCCCAGCATGGATTTGGGATTAAGATAAAACATGGATTTGAATCCCCAACTCTTCTATTTAATAGCTGTGAACCGGGGCAAGTTTTTAACTTCTTTGGGCCTCCGGTGGACTTGCTAACTCAAAATCTACTGCCTCCCTTTTCTTCTAACTGAATCCTTGCCTTATTGCCGGTAGCAATGAACCCAACTAAAAACTACATTTCCCAGCTTCCCATGCCAATAGGGATGGTTGATGAGTTACAAGTACAAGTTGTTTGGAGCTTCCAAGAACGCTGCTCTAAAGGGATTCATTCATACTTCTAAAGGGGAAGTATGCTCTTTTAGATTTTATACAATTTGCTTTTCAGATGTGATGGCTTGGAGCTGCAGCATCCATTTTGGGACTATGAGGGAGAGGCCAGGGGAATTGCAGAGACTTGGACATCTGTGAGCTGCTGAGTATCTGTCTACCTGCAGCCACCTACCTGAGGACTTCTTGTTATTATACATGAAAGAAAACCAACCCAGCACTAGAATACAGTTCCTGATACCCAACCTCAGATTCCCTGTCTGCAAAATGAGGATAATAGTACTTATCTTCTAGGGTCTTTCTGAGGATTCAGTGACAGCACTGGCAAACTGCTTGCCACTGTGACTGGTAGCTGCTACTTTTCTTTTTAAATTACTGTTACCATTATCACATATTGCATATAGGTACATGCATTAGTTGGCTAGGGTTGCGGTAACAAAGTACCACTAAGTGGGAGGCTCAAACAGCAGAAATGTGCTGTCTCACTGGTCTCGAGACTGCAAGTCTGAGATCGAGGTCTCAGCAGGGGTGGTTCCCTTTGAGGACTGGGAAGGATGCCTCTTGCCCAGGTCTCTTTCCCTGGCTTGTAGGTGGCTGTCTTCTCCCCGTGTCTCTTCACTTCCTCCTCCCTCTAAGTATGTCTCTGTGTCCGTGTTCCCTCTTTTTACAAGGACATCATCGTATTTCATTAGGCTCCGACCTAATGGCCTCATTTTAACTTGATTACCTCTGTAAAAACCCTATCTCCAAATAAAGTCACATTCTGAGGTACTGGGGGTTAAGGACTTCAAACCCATCTTTTTTAGGGAGGAATACAATTCAATCTATAACTGCATACGTAACATATTATCAGTGAAGCTTTAGTCTCTCACCCTTTTTCTGAGTAACAGAAACTCTTTATAAAAAATCAAATACGTCTTCTTTATGAAAAATTGCTCCCACCAAAAAAATTTGTCCTCTTGTATAAATGATTTTTAGCTTACCTCTCCAGGTTCTGCTGGGATTTAAGGGCTTAAAAAGGGGCTGTTACATTTCAAGGTATAGTTTTAGGATGTTAATTATCAGCTCTTACGATGCTCTTGGATTTGGGTATTCACTTGGTTGGGTTTTCAAGCCCATGAGTGGGAAATGCAAGGGTCTGTTGTTTTTCTGCATGCCTTAAAGGATTCTTTTTTTTTTTTTTGAGACAGAGTCTCGCTCTGTTGCCCGGGCTAGAGTGAGTGCCGTGGCGTCAGCCTAGCTCACAGCAACCTCAAACTCCTGGGCTCAAGTGATCCTACCCCTCAGCCTCCCGAGTAGCTGGGACTACAGGCATGCGCCACCATGCCTGGCTAATTTTTTCTACATATGTTTGGTTGTCCAGATAATTTCTTTCTATTCTTTTTTTTTTTTTGGTAGAGACAGGGTCTCGCTCTTGCTCAGGCTGGTCTCGAACTCCTGAGCTCAAATGATCCACCCGCCTTGGCCTCCCAGAGTGTTAGGTTTACAGGCGTGAGCCACCTCGCCCGGCCTTAAAGGATTCTTTAGAATAAATTTGTTTGATGGTCTTGCTGAATTTACCAGCCGTTGGCATCCTAGAACATCATAGGAGCTTATAGAGTGCCCAAGACAGGCCGCCTCAGGATATTTAAAGTGTCTTGACAATTCTGCCTCCAATATAAGTTCGCCAAGGTGGGACTTGTTTAAATCACATTCTGTGTATAACAGTTTGAAAATGCTGAATGAAGTTTCTGCTGTTGCAGAACTTCTTCAACTGCGTTTAAATTTTGAGCAGTGTTCTTGCAGCTGCTTCCTTTTTCTTTGCAAATATTTCAAGCATCGAGACCATTACCTCCTGAGCGAAGCAGAGTAGTTTATGCATTAAATAAATAACTTTCCTGTCCCAACAGGGTTTTTTTGAAGATCACTTTTAGGCGGCATTATGTGTTTGTAGGGGCTTCTCTTCAAACAAAAAGCATAATTGAAATACAGCAGAATAGGAATCAAGAGTGTGATTCAAGTGTAAGGTAAAATTGACGACATCTCTTATTGCTTTTATAGATGAATTACTTTACGGCGGCCTATTTCCTGATAAAGCTTTTTAAAAACTAAAAATGCATTATTCTACACTCTTAATTGTCCATCCTGACAGCAGCAAAAAGAAAGCCTAATTTTTGTTTGGTTTTGTGTTTTATATGTATATATATATATTTTAACCCTACCTTAGCAGTGATAGTAGAAATTGCTTATGCTTGAAAATTTGTATTTGCCTGCTGGTGTGCCATTAAAAAAGGGATTTGGAAGCTGAATTCCATTTTTCATTTAACATAAGACATGAGGGGTTACGTTTTCTGTACTGGCAGAATGTGGCATGGGTAGGTGACTTGAATGTGTCACTTGTCGGAGCATTACCATTCAAAACCACCCATGCCAAGGAATTGGAATGTTTCAGTGTGAGATAGGAAGATGATCTGGAGGTTAGTTCTGTCTGCATCCACCAAATTGTTAATATTAACTATCTCAGAATCACAGTCCGAGCCAGGGAAGTAAGATTACCATTCTTCACTGTGGCTGCACACGTCCTATGGCTGGGTGCCCACAGTGGGCAAATTCTCAACTTCCCAGCAATGTCAGGAGTCTAGGCTGGTGGGGGAGGGGGATGCCAGTGCTGCTTGGCAAATCATTAGAGGCATTTTACATTTGTCATCCAATTTCATTTCTATATCCACATGACCCCCTGTGATGTATTCTTGGAAAAAAGAATAGTAACTTGAATCAGATCAAGCTTCTAGATCAAGTACTGAGGATAGAGCATGATGTAAAATGATACACCTGGAATGCAGTCAACAAACCCACAATGAGGGGAATTCTGCACTTAAAATGACCCTGTTTATTCAATACATGTATCGAACGGCTTAAGGAGGCAGAGAAAAACCTTTGGATTGAAAGAGATTGAATAGACCTATCACCCAAATGCAGCATGTGGATTTAGAATCCTGATTTGAACAAATCAATGTTAAAATCTTTTTTTTTTTTGAAATGGGGAAATTTGGATACTGGATGTTATCTGATGTATGGACTTATTTCCACCTTTTAGGTATAGACAAGATAATAGTGTTGGAATTATGTTTAAAAGAGTCCTCATCTTTTAGTGACATGCTGAATTAGTTATAGGGGAAATGATTATGTTAGGAATTTGCTTTAAGATAATTCAGTTGCAGTAGGGAGTGGGTTGGGGTAAAAATAAGATTTGCCATATGTGATGTGTTAATTGTTGAAGGTAGGGAATGGGTATGGGGACTTTTCTATCTTTGAATGAATGTTGGAAATTTTCATAATAGCAAGTTAACAAATAATAATGACTTACCTGTGTTCTATCCTTCATGACGGCTGCTGACTTTACAAGGCCTAATTCTTTGTACGTATTCTTGGGGTAATGAATATTTAAACATATAACCTTTTTACCTCAAAGTAATCTAAGTATAAACATGGTCACTAACTGCAGCAACCAAGCCTCACAGAATTGACAGGTTTTATTTAATGACCCATTTTTCTTTATTTGAACTCAGCCCTATGGAATAGAGGGGATGTTTTATTCATCAGACTCTTCACTTTTTTAATTCTAGAATGCTTTTGTAGGAATTAGCAGGTGTTTAATTATCAATGGGAGGATTCTTTATTTGCTGAATGCAGTAGAAAGTCATTAAAAGAAGCCTGAAATATGAAAGAATCAAATGGTGGGAGAACTTGGGGGAAATGAATAAATCCGTTCTCTCGTGTCTTGGGTTTATTAAGGTCAAATGAGGTGTGGTTTAATGTTTTGCAGCTTCATTGTAAACGGAGCCAGAGGAAAATCTTTCTGCCCTTTGGTCAGACATTCCTAAGTGCAGAGAACACCAGCTTAAATGAAACGGTGCCAAGGGTTTTCGGTCATACTTTCCTTAGAACTTAAGTTTAGATAATTGAGATAAGCCAGGATTTATGAACAGATTTATTCCTAGCCCTGGTATTAAACCATCATTTTCATTTTTGCATTTTCTTTTCTTGCTACAAGTATATTTCGGAGGGCCTACTGTGTATTTAGCTGTGTGCTAGGCACTGGGGAATGAGACAAACAAGAATTAACATGTATTTTGCTCTTCTGTCTTATCTTGAACATAAACTGTCATCTTCACCCTCTCACCCCTCCCTTCTCTTTTCTGTTTACCTTTCTCTTTTTCTAGCAACATTGTCCCGTCAACTTCTAATGACATAATAATGTCTGTAGTGAGGGTAAATTATTTGGATTTGGGGAAAAGGTGTGGTTATGTTGAAGCAGTTCAGAGGTGGGGTGATGTAGGGGGAGGTAAACAGCTACCATTGATCTAGCTCTGACCCTGTGCCATGTACTACGTGAAGACATGTCTAATTTATTCCAGCCCCAAATATGGCAAGATAAGAATTACTCCCATTTTATAAGGAGGAAAAGGAAACTCAGAGAGCTTAAGTAACTTGATCAAGGCCTTATGGCTCATAAGCATTTTTTTTTTTTTTTGATACAGAGTCTCATTCTCTTGCCTGGGTAGAGTGCAGTGGCGTCACCGTAGCTAACTGCAGCCTCCAACTCCTGGGCTCAAGCAATCCTCCTGCCTCAGCCTCCCCAGTAACTGGGACTAGAGGCATGCACTAGGACACCTGGCTAATTTTTCTATTTTTAGTAGAGACGGGGTCTTGCTCTTGGCTCAGGCTGGTCTCAGACTCAGGCAGTCCTCCCATCTCTGCCTCCCAGAGTGCCAGGATTACAGGCATGAGCCACTGCATGGCCTCATAAGCATCTTTACTGGTAAACACCCAGGTCTGTATAAAGCTGTGCTTGTAACAACCATACCATATATGTTCTCCAGGGTAGTAGGTAACAGGGACAGTTTTACAGTGAAACGTCTGGCATTTATTTTCACCATGATGATACTTCTTACTGATTTCATACAGAAAGTTTAGGGGCAGGTAGGAGGGACACTTGGAAGTAGAGGCATTTGTGCCTTCAAGCAGTTCACTTAGGGCATCTGCATGAACTTCAAGGTTCCCTAAATTACATTTTTACCTCAACTATTTTCTGGGTAAAAGAGGGGCCCAGGAAGGACAGAGAGAGACCCTGTTAGGTTCAGTTACTGTGAAATGACCTGGCTAGCTCTTCATCTATATTGGTGCTTTGTTTTAAACTCAAAGTTGAGAAAGTCTCCATGATACGATATAGAGAGATCTTTGTGAAGAAAGCTCCTTACCCGCTGCAGGCACTGACATAGGAAGGCACTATCTTCCTAAACCTTGTCGCTGATATTACTTTTGTGGTCTCAGGTAGGAAGGAGATAAAAAGGGTCAAGGTTTACTGTAGATTCTTTGGAAGGCGTGTGGAGTTTGTGAAGTAATAATAGAAGACAGATTCCAGCTGGTCTCCGGGAGGCCGTTGATGGTAACTGGAGTTATAAGTGTACGTGTCTCCAGCTTTAGGCTCTTGCGCCTTTCAAGGGCCCTTCTGTCAGGCCTGTGAGCCACGCTGCCGGGAGTGAAGTCCAATATTAAATCAGAATGTTTGTTAAACAGAAGGTGGATGGAGAGCGGCATTTTCAAGTAATGGACAAAAAAATCATGGAATTGGAGAAGTCACTCAGGTGGCTACAGTGTGCTGAAAGACACTGAGCATCAGCTTGTGACTGAGACGTGTGTCTAGGTGGGATTTCTTGGCCATAGGGTGGTAGGAGTGTGCTTCACATGGATATTATTGGTGCAAAATAAAATGATGAGGAGGGAACTGTAGACCTCCTTCCTGGACTGTATTCCAGGTCTTTTTTATGGAGTTGTTGCCCAGAGCAAATTCTGAGATGAGCATTCACTTAGTTAAAGTTGTTGTCAGGGCCGGGTGCGGTGGCTCACGCCTGTAATCCTAGCACTCTGGGAGGCCGAGGCGGGTGGATTGCTCAAGGTCAGGAGTTCGAGACCAGCCTGAGCGAGACCCCGTCTCTACTAAAAGTAGAAAGACATTATATGGACACCTAAAAATCTATATAGAAAAAATTAGCCGGGCATAGTGGCGCATGCCTGTAGTCCCAGCTACTTGGGAGGCTGAGGCAGTAAGATCGCTTGAGCCCAGGAGTTTGAGGTTGCTGTGAGCTAAGCTGACGCCACGGCACTCACTCTAGCCTGGGCAACAAAGTGAGACTCTGTCTCAACAAAAAAAAAAAAAAAAAAAAAAAGTTGTTGTCAGGAACTTCATTCTCAAGGAGTTGATTTGAACGAATTCACATAATGTGAACAAATTCCACTGTTTTGGCTTTCCACCTTCCTATATGAATATGAAAATCACATAGAAATAAAACATTTAGGTTTTCTTTAGTGATTTAAGCACTAAACTCTAAAATAACCCGATTAATACTTTAGTATTCTCTGCTTTCCTAGTAATATGATTTTTTTCTAAGTCTGGATATTTTTTCCTCCTGTCCTCCCCCAATCAGAAAAAAAAGGGTTACTGTCTGTTTTTGGAGAGCTCTTTAGGGGATCTTTTTAAAAATTGGCTTAGCCAAAGGAATTTTTCAGTTCAGCTGACATTCACTGCAATGTGTTTGTGGCTTGGCATGGTTCAAAATGTTTATCATCTGAAGTCTCTTTGACAACAAGTGTAGAAAGCAATGTTAATATACTTTCCCCAAAGAGCTATAGTAATTGTCAACTATTAATACTTAAAAAAATGTATCTTTAAGATTAACTAAAATTCAAATCTTCAGACTGTTGGAAGCAACTAACTGTTATTGGGATTGAGAAATCAAAACTGACCGTTGTAGTTTTACTACCTTGAAATTGTACAGTAAGGAAAAAAAAAATGGCTAGCATCTTCTTGCCAGGTGTAAAAAATTTTCCAGATTGGTTAAAATACAGTCATCCCCCTCTTTCCAAGGTTTTGCTTCCAAAGTTTCAGTTATCCATGATCAACCACAATCTGACAGTGAGTACGGTACAATAAAATATTTTGAGAGAGACAGACACGGATCATATTCACATAACATTTATTACAGCATATTGTTATAATTGTTCTCTTTTATTATTAGTTATTGTTACTGATCTCTTACTGTGCCCAATTTATAAGCTTAACTTTGTCATAGGTATGTATGTATAGGGAAATCATAGTATTTATAGAGTTTGTTACTATTTCTGGTTTCAGGCATCCACTAGGGTTCTTGCAACATATACCCCTTGGATCAGGTGAGACTACTGTATATTATTTTCTAAAAATTAAATTTGTGATATACAAATCCATGTTGCCAAAGTTTTTAAGCCTTTTGTTTTCATAAGTAGTTTAAATACTATTAAGTGTTTACTTACTTGTTGAGGAGATTCTTCTTGATCAGTAGAGAAAAGGTAAATTGCAAGTCTGTGAAAAGCTTCCCCTTGTTTTTTTGTGATAATAGGCATTGGAGATACAGGTGTGAACAAGATACAGAACCTCCCTTCACGGAATTTATAACCTGGTGACAAAGAGGGACATGTAAATAATCAGCTGTAATAAAATGATGTACATGCTCTGATTGTAGCCTGGATTGGGGGCAGTGGGAGCCATTTAATAGGGAGTGATCATTTCTGCAGAGGTGAGATTTGAGTCAAGAATCTGTAGTCTCGAGGAAGTGATAAGACACAAAGATCATGGTTATATTGCTGGATAGGAAGTGATCAGTACTGAAGGAGATAAAAGATAAAGTGGCTCTTGATTTCCAGAGAAAGAAATTACTTAGATTTTTAGAAGATTAGAGAAGGCCTCAGTGAGGATGATGATAATTTTGTTGTATGTTCAGTAGTCATTTTTAGTTTGCAAAGAGATTTCAAGTATGTCATCTGCTGGTCATTTGGAAAATCTGGGAGGCAGTTGTGATAAATTAGATAATGGCTCAGAGAGGTAGGGCAACATACCCAGGGCCACACAGCCTGTGATTACATGAACATGCATTTGAGTTGAGCATTTTTGACCATTTATTCCACAAAGAACCAGAGTCATCACATCACATCACTTTCCTTCATTCTCTTTATCCCTCTCCTCTCCCTGACCGTGGCTTCCCATTACATAGAAGGTAAAGCTTTCACTCTGGACTGCGGGCTGCAAGGCTCCCCATGATCTGGCTCTTGTCTTTCCCCCAGGACTAGCCCCCTTGCTTACCCTGCATACCGACTGTTTCAGGAATATACCACGCTTGTCGCCATTTCGAGGTTCTTACACATGCTGTTCCAGTTAGATACAAAGCCATCATTATTACACCTCTTGTTGATTTGGCTCATTGTTAGAATGTCACCTCCTAGGAGGTTTCTCTGACCTTTGTATCTGAAACACATCCCACTCTTCTATCAGCCTCCATCTCTCTTTCTTGTTTTATTTTTGCTATGACACTTAACACGATCAGAAGTTACCATTGTTGTTCATCTGTTTGTTTTGTTGTATTCCCAATTAGAATGGGAGTTTCATGGTGGAGAGTGGCAGGGATATTTTTGTTCACTGTTGATTCCCCAGTATGTGGGATGTAGGAAGCTTATGTGAAGCACTTTGGTAAGTATTTATTAATTGAATAAATGAGTCTTTCGTTGCTAAGGTACAATTCAGGTAGTTTTCCAAGAGCTGGAAATGAAAGTCATTGGAATGATTTTATAATAACCAGCTTATAGATTGGAAATTGGAATTGATTTGTGACAAGGTGATGTGAAATACCAATTTTCATTAAATAATTTCATTTTTGGATTGTTCATTGCTAATGTATAGGAATATGATTGATTTTTGTATATTTATCTTGTATCCTACAACCTTGGTGAGCTCCTTTATTGTCTCTGGTGGTATTTTTTTGTGGATTCCTTAGTATTTTCTATATATAGGATCATGTCATGTGCAAATATAGATAGTTTTACTACCTCCTTTCCAATTTGCATGGCTTTTTTTTTTTTTTTTTGGTTTTTCTTGCCTAATTGCCCTGGCTAAACCCTCCAGTGTAGAAGTGAATAGAAGTGGCCTTCAGAATTGAAGCGGTGAGATCAGACATCCTTATCTTGTTTCTGGTTTTAGGGGGAAAAAGCACATAGTCTTTTACTGTTGAGTGTGATGTTAGTTGTTGGTTTTTGATTGATGCCCTTTAACAGGTTGAGGAATTTCTGTTGTTCCTAGTTGTTGAGTGTTTTTTGAAATCATGAAATGGTGTTGGATTTTGTCAAATGCTTTTTCTGTGGAAACCTACATCTTTTTATGATAAATAATATTTGTACATATTTATGGGGTATAAGTGATATTTTGATATATGCATAGAATGTGTAATGATCAAGTCTAGGTATTTAGGATACCCATCACCTTGAACGTTGATCATTTCTTTGTGCTCGGAACATTTTGAATCTTTTCTTCTACCTATCTTGAAATATACAATATATTGTTGTTACCTTTAGTCACCTTACTGTGCTCCTGAACATTAGAGCTTATTCCTTCTATTTAACTATATGTTTGTACCCATTAACCTACCTGTCTCTTTTCATCCCCACATACACCCTTCCTAGCCTCCAGTAACTATCATTCTGCTCTCTACCAACATTTTTAGCACATATGAGTGAGAGCATGCAATATTTATCTTTCTGTGACTGGCTTATTTCACTTAATGTAAAGACCTCCAGTTCCATCCATGTTGCTGCAAATGACAGGATTTCATTTTTTATGGCTGAATAGTATTCCATTGTGTATATGTACCACATCTTCTTTATTCATTCATCCACTGATGGACACTTAGGCTGATTCCATCTCTCATCTGTTGTGAGTAGTGCTGTAAATAAAACATGGGGGTGCAGGTAACTTTTCTTCTTGACCCCCTGCTCCCTAGAGACTTGAGAGTTTTCACATTTTCTCCCATGAGGTCCCTGACTACCTGGAGCAGTATTTTTCACAGGGGTAACTGTCCAAGAAGGATGCCTGTGCTTGTCCTCTGGGAACAGCTCTAACGACAGGATGTTTCTCTGTATGTTTCAGAAACAAACTGCTAGAAGGTGATGCCATATCTGATGTGCACACCGTTGCTGTGTTTGTTTTGCAGGTGTAATACTGTCACAACACTGTTGAGTGAGCTGATTTCAAGCTGTTGATACAGTTCAGACCTTGCCAGTTCTCTAATCTCTTTGTCGCTTTAGTGTTTGATTGCATTCGTTTGCCCTGCAAATAGTCAATGGTGTCGGTGATCTCAAAGTGAGAATAATATATCTAAAGCCTGTATTTATAATAGACAAGGTTCGAAGGAGAGCTGAGACCTTGTAAAATATACATATGAACTTCTGAGCATGCCATAAAGACTTAACTTCTATTCATCGGAGCCTGTCAGACAGCCATATTGCAGGCATGATTTGGTTGCATGGGACCAACTCACCAAACTGAGCTGGTGGAAAACAAGCTGTCAAGCATGAGAATGAAGGAAAAGATAGGACATACATAAAATTGTATTGTGTTAATTAGGCGATTTCAATAGTTGGAGGTGTCTTAGTTTTTTGTTGGGAGATATCTGTTGTCTGATATTTTATACCATGCCTTTGTTAAGGTATTAAAATAGCCCGATTTTTTTTTTTTTTTTTAAGAACTTTTGGATATTGATTGGAAAATAGCATACATGCTCTGTTGTTGGGATCTATAGTTAGGACAGGCTGCAGCCCCTTTTAATCAATGAATGCTGGTGGATAGTATTTTTGTTTTAGTTGGGAATTTGTATATAGATCCTATAGTGCTACTAAAAATCCTATTCCAGTGAGACGCTATGAGAAGGGCCTTATCATTATATTGTTTAGTTCTTACCAACTACCCTGTAAAGTGTTAATTGATGTTATTATTGTTATTATTCTTGACTTTATTTTGCAAAACAAGAACTCAGTCATAGGCTGATTGCTTCCTTTAGGCCAATGTGGAGTATGAATTTGATCCCAGGTAGCTTATCTCCTTGTTTTGTATTCTTAAACTTATTCTAATTCAGTGACTAATTCTTTAGTCACTCTAAATGTCATCTGACAAATACTAGCATTTTAGTATCTTAGAGATGGTTCCCTAGAGCTTTTATCACTAAATTGAAATAAATCTTTTTGGTAGTATTCTTGACCAAAAGTCAAGTAGCCTCTGCTTGAATGCTTCTAGCACTGGAGAGCTCACTACTTCATGTTGGTATGTTTTTGTTGTTGTTGAGAAAGTTCTTCCTTATTTTGAGCCATCCTGGAGGTCAGTTTAGCCTTTGTAGCAATTACAGTACTGTATATTGCTATCTCTAAACAGACTACTGAATGCTCCAGTGCTTACTTTTTTGGGGGGGTAACAGTTATTTTGAGATAGAATGAACATACCATACAGTTCACCCATTTAAAGTGTTTTTCATATATTCACAGAGAGTTTTACAACAGTCTATCTTAGAACATTTTCATTATACCCAAAAGAAACCTTGTTTCCTTTAGCAGTCACCTCCCCACTTCCACTGAACACTCCAGCCCTAAGCAACTATTAATTACTATCTGATTTTATAAGTTTGCCTATTCTAGACATTTCATTTAATATATGGCCTTTTGTGTCTGGCATCTTTCACTAAGCCTATTATTTTCAAAGTTCAGGCATCTTGTATCAGTATTTCATTCTTTTTATGAACAAATACTAGTCCACTGTGTGGGTACTCCACATTTTTTGTCCATTCATTACTTATGGACAGTTGGATAGTTTCTACTTTTTGACTGTTATGAATAGTGCCGGTATAAACATTTATTTCAAATGTGTTTTTGACTGAAAAATTGGTTTCTTGCTGTTCCTGCACTGTATTTACTTACTGGTTAACCTGAATGTAGTATTTTACTTGGTAAAATCTCATATTGTTGGTGTTAGTCTGGTTCCACCTTGCTGGAAGTTTGAAATTTTGATTCTTTGATCCATTGCAGGATCGGTTCCTTTCAGCCTTGGGTACTGTGCCAGTTGGTGAAATCTCCCGTTACCTGTCTTCATCCAAATCAGAGATCAATATACCATGGAGTGGGGGTCGCCTTTCTGCCACATCGCTTATTACTGTAGGGGCGACAGAGCCATCTCCTCTTAGCCATTGGTCTGCAGTTATGGAGACCAATGTTTTTATGTTATTACTAATATGAATTATTTTAGATTCTAAAAACACCCTTAGTTTCTACCGGCACCAAGATGTTCTGGTGTTACGGGATTATCTATGCCACTTGCTCGTCTTGAGTCAGGTTAGTTAGTTCTTTCAAATACCAGCTCAGATCAGAATTTGAATTCTGGCTTTTGCACTACTTGTTATCAGAATGACCTTGGGCAAGTTACTGGAAGCTTAACGTGGTTAATTTTGTCATCTGGATAATAAGAGTGATAGTAGGTCTTACCTCACAAGGTTTTTGAGAGCACTGAGTGAAGCAGTCCACATAAAGTTCTCCTCCTGCGCTGGACACGTTTGTAAGGACGGTGTTTCAAGGATAGAAACCGAGGCCAGAGAGTTTTCTGTGACTTTCTCAGTGTCAGAGCTGGAGCTACACAGGTCAAGCAGAACAGTTCCTGATCCTCCCGGCTCTGTTCCCTTAGGGTTTCTGTTTCTGAATGAAGTGAAGCTGTTTGTGATGCTGGAACACACACCTGTGGAACATTGGGCTTCTTAGGAGTTAACCAGGGTTGCTTCACGTTGCTTCCTTGTCCCTTCCTCGACAGTGCTGTCAGCTGGATTCGTGTGTGTGTGTGTGTGTGTGTGTGTGTTTATCGTTGTTGGCCATGCACCACAAACAAAGATATCAGTCACATCTAAAACTCTGCTGGAGAAAAAACTCCTGCCCATAAACATAGCCCAGCCCTTAGAGAACCTTGCCTACCATGTGCTGTTGGTAAATGAGGATAGCCATCTTATCATTCCAGTCTGTGAATTATTATATATTCAGACTGGAATAATCTTGTTAAGAGAACTGTGTGTAATCTCTGCTTCATAATCGGATTTCAGTTATCACTTGGAGCTGTGACTCAGTCTTGAGGAATTTTAAGGACATAATTAAAAAAGAAACCATTCTTGGTTGCCATTCAGAAAGGGGTGGTTGTCCTTAGATTTGTTAAGCGTTCAGCCACTGTTTTCAAAATTGTGGTCCAAGGTTATTATTTGCAGGTATTCACAAGTGGTCTTATAAAAACCAGATAGGCTGAGGAAGAGAGGCATCTTACTGGTAATTCTCTTCAGATGCTGATGTGGAGATGACACTGATTTTTTTCGTATTCGGGAGCATCCACTGTAAGGATAATTCAATATTTGTATGCAGTTTTCGTTCTGTTATGTTTTACAAAATGTCAGGACTATACTGTGGAGCATGTTTCTCAAATTGATGTATAGACCGGTTATCATAGGGGAAAACACCTTGCAAGAATCCTACGAATTTTTTCCAAGCCTCACAAACAAAAGATACTTAAGTTTTTTTCATGAAAGTGTCTTTTGACTGCCAGTTATCAGAGTTCTGGCCTGGTTTGGTGTTCATAAATGAGAATATTTTATTTTTAGGTTGTCATAGAAAGGCAAAACTTTGAACTTGTGGACTCCTGAGAATACCCTGGTGGCTCTTCCAACCCCATTTTGAGAAACCCTGGCCCAGAGATGAGCCCCAGGTAGGAAGTGAGGGCTCTGGTGGTCTCTAGGAGGTAGCAGCTAGTACGTTTATGAAGCCTGGGGGTCAGACTACAAGACATGATCTTTTCTTCCTAGATTTTGTAAAGTAGAGGTTGAACGTTTGCAGGGTAATTTAAACAAAATCGTGTGTGTGCCTGTATATATAATATCAACTTCAAATGTCAGGTATTCTTATCTACAGCTAACATCCACAGTTCCTTAAATACCTGATAATTAATTAATTGTGCTGTACTGTCTGTGGCACCATCATAGCTCACTGTAACCTCAAACTCCTGACCTCAAGCAGTCCTCCTGTGTCAGCCTCCCGAGTAGCTGGGACTACAGGTGTGCACCACTGTGACCGGCTGATTTTTCAATTTTTTTTGTAGAAATGGAGCCTTGCTCTTGCTCAGGCTGCTCCTTCTTTGGCCTCCCAAAGTGCTAGGATTACAGGTGTGAGCCATCGATGCCTGGCCTCCATTCTTGTCTTGCCCCAAACACCCTGAGCTACACTGTTGCTTTGTCACTTTCTGACAAAACCTGACGCCTGCCTGGTTCAGTCTGTGGCTTCTGAACCACTTAAGGAGGAGGAGGTGACTCCTCAACTCAGTTACCTGGGTATGTACTTGCGTGTGAGGTGAGGTAGCTATTAGTTTGCCAGGGCTGCACAATAAATCACTACAAACTGAGTGGCTTCAAACTATAGAAACTTATTCTCCCATAGTTCTGGAGACCTGAAGCCAGAAATCAAGTTGCCGGAGGGGCCATGCTCTGTCTGGAGGCTGGGAGGGAGAATCTGTTCTTTGCCTCATCTAGGTTCTAGTGGCCAGTGGCATTCCTTGACTTGTGGCTCCATGTGTCTCTCCTCGGTCCCACTGCTGCCTCCTCTTCTGCCTGTCAAATGTCTCTTGGCCACACTCTCATAAGGATAATTGTCATTGGATTTAGGGCTCACCTGGATAATCCAGGATAAACCCCTTCTCTCAAAACCCTTAACTTGATCACATCTTTTGCCATGTAAGGTCATGCAGTCGGCCCTCCATACCTGTGGGTTCTGCCTCTGTGGGATTCAACTGACTATGGATTGCAAATATTTGGGGGAAAAACCCCAAAATAACAATACAACAGTAAAACATAAAAGAAACTAGATAGCATTTACATTATAGTTGGTATTATTAGTAGTCTAGAGATGGTTTGTAGGAGGATGTGCGTAGGTTATATGCAAGTACTATGCCATTTTATTTCAGTGACTTGAGCATCTGGGGACTTAGGTGTCTGTGGAGTCCTAGAACCAGTCCCCCCACATTGAAAGATAAATGTATTTACTCTTTTACCATATAAGGTGAGAGTCACAGGTTCCAGGCATTAGGATGTGAGCTTATCATTTTTGAGAGTTGCAGGAGTTACTGTTAAGCTCATTACTGTAACCCAGACCACTAGATTGCTTCTAGCAGGCAAAAGCACAAACACAGAGACTGGACACTTAGCAGAAGAATATTGCTCGCTCTCAAGGCCACCACTTTGCCTCCTAGGGAACTAGGTGATGTGTTGGGCTTGTTTTGCATCATTTTCTGTTTTTCATTCAATAAAAACTTAGCACAATACTAGGTATGGCGTGGGCCTGACACTGTGTCTCTCTCTAACTGGGTTTGCGTTCCACTGGAGACTCTCAGAGCTTTGCCTCCTACTATGAACTCTTACAGCCTCTGCCCTCTGAGTCCTGCCCACGGCCTGTGATTGACAGCCTGGTTTGCTGGCTGAATGCTCTATATGAACGTGAAGATTCATAGCAGCCTTAAGGGACAAATGAAGCTGATGCAGTGGGTGGGCAAGGGACAGCAATAGCTGTCTTTTCCCAAAATGAAAGCTGACCTATGGAGAGATCAGAGCAGGACCTGCGGTATATATATAGCCTGGCCATCTCAACACTAACATGGGCTTTCTCTCCAGTGGGTGCCAAGTGTCGCCCATTCTCCCCCTCATCTTCCTCCTCATAAACACAACATAAAGCAAGGGTCGGGTTCTATACCCAGTGCTTTTTGCATGTTACCATATTTATCCTCATATAACCCCAAAAGGGAGCAGCTACACTTATTATCCCATTTAACAGATGAGGCAAAAGTCTCAGAGGAAAAAGTGACCTGTCTAAAGTCGTGTGGCCAGCAAGGATCTCAGCTGCCAGATCAGAGCCTGAGGGTTATCGTTAAACAATCTTGCCTCCTTTTCCTCCTGCAAAATTGGCTTTCACGTTTTAAGGAAATGAAGTCTAACACAAACTGCACTTATTTTAAAGGCAATGCAGTGATTTATTCAAGATCCACTCCCTTTTAGGTATTTTAAGTGTCTACTTCTGGTTTCCTCTTGGGTCACTGTCTGAATATAAGGGGTCTGCAGTGAACAGGGCCCTAGTCATAAGGGGGGAGGGTGTTTGCAGCTGAGAAAAGTCGACGGATTGCATGGTGCCCCATGCTGTTTGAGGGGCCCCTGAGAAACTTGGTGTGGAGACAGGAAGAGGTCAGGGGAAGACCCTTCACCTTCAGCTAGGGGAGGTCCACATAGGTTATTTTCTGATTACGTGAGAGTAGAGGCATATTTGCAGAGAAGAATCTGAAGCTTGACTCTTTGGTCATCATCTCCTTGGAGTATCTAGTTAGTTCTGAAGTATTCCAGGTTCCATTGAAAATGAATAAAATTCCTACCTTCTCCATCCTTCCCTTCTACCTCTTCTTCCTTCAAATATATATAAAACACGCACCATAAAGCATTGTTCTTGGCTCTGGGGATACAGCAGTGAACAGAAACAGAGAAAACCCTTGCCCTTAGTGGATGCTTCTATGAGTAGGACAAAATGGAAACCTCAAGAGGGCAAGAAGCCCAGCCCGAGGTTGTCCTGTGGACTGCAGTTATGGTGAGTAGTTCGTTAAGCAATACTTTTCTTATTAATCTCGGGAAGAGAGTTTTCAAATGTTTATTTCTCCTTGCCTTCTTTCTGTGCCACCCTTTTTACTGATTTATTTTTAAAGAAAAATCTGTGAATTCTGAATCCCGCTTAGGTAAATATTTC
Organism: Eulemur rufifrons; assembly: GCF_041146395.1. NCBI lineage: Eukaryota > Metazoa > Chordata > Mammalia > Primates > Lemuridae > Eulemur > Eulemur rufifrons. The sequence continues at coordinate 166,935,768 of NC_090989.1, forward strand.
CAATTCATTTAAGGCTTATCAGCTTTTGTGTTTTGTCCTACTACAGATGGGCTTGAGGTTCTGTTTAGAAGATGGGTCACCATTACATATATAGAAACTTAATCCAGGTTTAGGAGTGTCAACAGATGCCCTCATGAAATCTGACAGCGATTAGAAAAATCAGTTTCTTTCGTTGATTTGGGAGGAGTGGGTCCAAATCTAGAAGCACGGTCCTGGGACATGATTTGAGTGCTTATGCCTTTTAGAAAAATGAAAAGCAGGAAGTAAACCTTGCCTGCTGCAAAGATAGGAGATTTAGAATGGATGGGTCTAATTTTGTTTTGCATTTATATTTAATGGCCCAGGCCCTCTTCCTGTGGGCTGGTGCACATTTAGCTAATGAATGTCTTCTGAGAAGACCTTGTTGGCAATAAGGAGGGCGCGCCCAGCCTCCCCCTCTGGAAGCCCCAGCGAGAAACCTGGTGCAGTTGCCGGCAAGGCCCTTGCAGGGCTCGCCCGCGGAGTTGTTTTCCTGCACCCCGCTTGCCTGGATTGTTAGTTTAAGAATCAAAGGACCAAGGCAGAAGCCCAAGTGCTGACCCTGAGTTATTAAATCGGCTCCTCTGGCCATTTTGCTCAGCCACAGAGCTGCCCACTGCCCACAGGCCCTGACCCTGCACTGAGGTGTTTGCCTTTCTCCGCCTCGGGCCCGTCAGCTTTCCAATTTGTAAAGCTGTCGTTCAGTGGAGTTCAGACTGTTGATTGCATTTTTCCTGTGTACAGTTTGTCAGTTGGCTCTGCTGTGCTGCCCTTATGCAAGAGCCTTGGGGGGTCTACTCTTCTGGTCACAGATGCCTGCTTCAGGGTTGGGGAGCAGCTCAGGGTCCTCTGCCGGTTCTGGGAAAGCACCTTAGGAGTGATGTGGTTCCACGAGCCGGTGGATGGGCCCTCAGTCCCCAGAAGGGGTCTGTATTGTGCCCCCGGCATAGCAGAGTAAGAGAGAGGCTGGAGTTCTCTTCGGACTCCACGTGTTCTCTTTGTTGCCCTTTGTACTGAATGGACATAGACTCAGGTGTGTCCATCCTGTCTCTTTGGAGGAATTTCTTGAACCCTAGATTTGACTAGAAAATAATGAGGCTTTTGATTGTGGCTTCTGGCAGTACTGTATGCAGTGGAAGCTTGGATGTGTAGTATGTATGTATTTTAAGAATTAAGAATAGTTTTTAATACGGGTAACCAAATCATAGGTGAAGGTAAGTTTTTCCTCTATAAAATCATTATAGCTAAACATGAAGACAGAGTGATGGAAATAAAGGCTTGCCGTGTTGCCGCCCATTAATGGATTGATGGATCTAGGCATCAGACATGAACGCTTGGTAATAACCCCCAAAATGACAGCTAGCCTCTGATGGTAGAACACTTTACTTTCAAGGAAGTAGTCCTATAAAACCAAACATGATATGTTCAAGTACCAATTTATAGGAATTTCAGATGACTGGGAAACATGGTTAATAACATTATAGGGATACCATCAGCACATTCCAGAGTGACCAAAGATCTGCCTTCTTTAACGAGTAAATTGCAAGGGAGGAAAAAGAGAGGTGGAGAGGAAAACCTACAGATTAAAGAATTTAGGAGATATACCAACCAAAGCAGAGTACCTGTAGTCCCAGCTACTCAGGAGGCTGAGGTAGGGGAAGTTCGAGTCTAGCCTGGGCCATGCAGTGAAATGCTGTCACTCTGGGAGGCTGGGGTGAGAGGATTGCTTGAGGCCAGGAGTTCAAGACTGGCCTGAGCAAGAGCAAAACCCCTATCTCTACAAAAAACAGAAAAATTAGCCAGTCATGGTGGCACAGGCATGTAGTCCTGGCTACTCAGGAGGCTGAGGCAGGAGGATCATTCTAGCCCAGGAGTTCCAGGTTGCACTGAGCTGTGATGAGGCCACAGCACTCCAGCCTGAGCCACAGAGTGAGACTCTGTCTCAAAAAAAAGAAAAAAAAAAAGGGGGTGGGGGGGAACAGAGAGAGACATGCTAACCATTCTCTGTATGTATTTTATTTAGATCTTGATTCAAATGAACTAACTAATAAAAAGAGGGCATTTGGAGATTTATACCCTGATTAGAAATGAGACAGCATTAGGGAACTATTGAAATTATTTAGGTGTAATAATAGTTTTGTGTTTTTATTTTATTTATTTTTAAAAATTTATTTAATAAACATAGGTGAAATAAATCTGAGTTACTTACTTTGAATACCTTGATATATTTGTGTGTACATATATATCTTAGGTTTCTAAAAATGTAAGTGAATACTACTGTACACTGTTGTAATCTGTGCTTTTCATTGAACTGTTTATTTTGAGTATTATACTGGACCTTTAAATATTCTTCTAAAACTTTTAGAATCAACTGTAGAGAAATGTTGAGTTTAATGCTTAAACCATGATTTTATTAATATTTAACAATTCCTTTATTGTTAAATAAATGATGCTTACAATTTTGGGTATTACAGTGAGTGCTGTGATGAAAATCCTTCTAACTAAATCTCAACACACATCCTTCTTTCCTTAAAATAAATTTCTTGGAAGTGCTAAGGTAGTATATATCCCTAGTGTTTCAGATTGCCTTTGCTTGTGTGCTTTGCTTAGGAAATGTTCTTAACTTTCTTTGGAGAGGATTTCTTTTTCCTTCCAGAATCATAAGCTTCTTGAAGCCAGGCCTCATATTTCCAGTTTCCTTTGTGCTTTGTAAGTTTGTCTGGATGTTCAGAGATGTTCACAGAACTGCGCATTCTTCCCCTCATCTTCAGAACAAATGGTATTCTTACTAAAGATCGTCAAGGAAGATTCCATCTTTATTACATGGGTGTGGCTTAGTAGCATCTGTAAAATAGAATGAATATTCAACATTTCATCAAGCTAAGGGAAAAAAAAAAAAAAGAGCCCAACCCTATGCTCCGACATTTATTTGTCTGAAGGTAAAATTTCCTTTGTGAGCATGGAGCACTGAAAACACACTAGCAAGGAGATGACTCTGCAATGCTCAGATTCCATGCATATAAAAATAACTTTTCATAAAGTGCCCTCACCATTGTTTTAAAATGCTTTGGGTTGGATAGCTTGGGTGCAGCCAGGTGCTAGGATTGTTTAGATATACCTGGTAGAAACATGTATTTTGTGATCCGAGGGTAAGTTCTGCTCTCATATTCCTTTCCTCACCCTGGCAGTGTGAGAGCGGAACATCCTTAAAAAAGATGGATGTGGACTTGGTTTGTGTTTCCAAATTCCACACGAGAGTACATCCATGTCTCATTTCTGTGGACAAGGGAAATTAGTAACTACGGATTGAGGTGTTTGGTTTGCAGAGTGGGTAGGTGGGGAGTTTTGTTCCTGTAGGAAACAAACAGGAGTTCCGTTTTAAAAATGAGAATATGAAACAGAGATGAAGTGGCTCATCTATAGTCACACAGTGTTAATGATGAAAGCAAGACTTGCGCCCCACCCTTCTGTGGAGGCGGGCCAGTAGACTGCTTGCCTAGCCTTGCGAAAAACCCACTCATGTGGAGTTTTGTAAAAGGCCTTAGAGGAAAGAGATTAACTCTAGTCTTGTGTTTCAAAAGCAAAGGTTTGTAGCGTAGACAGAACTGAGTTTTCATCCTAGCTGTGCCACACGTGGGTTCGTTGTCTTTGACAAATCCTGTGAACTTGTGCCTCAGTTTCCCCCTTTGTAAAATGGTGGACAATAATAGCATTTACCTCACAGGGTGGCTGTAAGGACTAAATGAAATAATAGATGAAGTAATATATATTTTTAAAATGATTAGAGCAGCACCAGGCATGTAATAATGGCTTTATAAATAATTATTATTGATACGCTGGCTTTACTAGAGTATGCTAAGGCATCTAATCTCCCACAGTGATTGCGTATAGTAGGCAGTCAGCAAATGCTTGTTAAACGGTCAATTTGATTATATATGATAATATTTAATTTAACTCTTGCAGGCAAACTAGAATACCCTTTTTATTCTGACTTGACCATTTGAACTCTGTAGAAAGGAATAGATTAGGCTTTAAATTTTTTTCTCCTTCCGGCTCTGTGGAACCAAATCCATTATGTATACAGCACCTACCCTAACAGAGAGGATCACGATCACATTTAAATTACACTGTGCACCTAAGGAGTTTCAGCAGATGTGTGAATATTAAGTTATTAATAACTAATTGGGTGCTAATTACGTGCCCTGGAGTTCTTGGAACTGATAAAGAGGTGTCACCTACTGTGTCAGGCCTCTGTCTTTTCAGCTCTGGAAAATCATTTTTGGCAGATGTGCCAAAGTTAACTTTGGAGCTTTAGGTTTTTAATATCATTTCCCACAAGTCTTTGTTTTATTTTTTTTTGCCTTGTGAAAACTTGCTATGAAACAGGTGCGACTTCCCATACATAGAAATTCTATGTACCATTTTCCAACAAGAGGATGGCCAATATGTGACCATAGTGTTTCATCTCTGGGGAGACAAAAGAACTAAATGAACTAAGAGTAATCCCAGGGAAGAACTTAAATCTGTTGAAGGAAATTCAAGAGTGATTGTGAAGCCCAGTGGGTTTTGGTATGTTTTGGGACATAGCTCTAATTTTGAAGGGCTTTGAACTTGGATCTTGCAAGACGTAGCTCCAGCACTAAGGACATGCATCTCATATTTGCAACCCTCCCCTCAATCAGTTGTTCCATCCCTGTCCCAATTAGGAATACTGTGGCTTTCATTAGCTGAAGAAATCTTTGAGTTAGAAATCCTGGATGCGAGTCAGGATGCTAGGAATGTGGTCTGCAATATCTAAGATTTATGCAACCCTGTAAAATTTAAAAGAGTTGTTTTGAATGAGATCATTATTGAAAATACTACCCTTTTCCCCCTTTCTCTAGTTACTTGTAAGCTTTAGGTTGCTGGAACTTTTTGCTTCCTCCTTTGAACGGGCAAGATACTCATTCGTCTTAAAGTCACATCCAACAAGAAAAGAAGGTGTTGCTTTATGGTTGACAGGATCTATTTGCTGCTAGGAGGTTGTTAGGACATTAGGGCTGCCTCGTTTGCTTTGTCTTTTAAAATTAGCTTCATAAATGCACAGAAGTGAAGAGCCTTCTGAGCTTGGATATTGCTTTTTCTCCTACCAAACTAAGAGCATTAAAAAAAAAAAAACCTAAGCATTTCCAACCCAGGGATAAAAATATAAGTATAAAAGATATAAGGAAAAGCTGAAGATGAAAGTAAACAAATAGAAGCCCAGGCTTAGCAAATATTGACAACGATTAACACCTCTTACTGGTCAAGTTGGCCAAAAACCCAGTGTTTGAGTTGAGCCACAGAAAATAAAAACTCTCCCAGTTGGGATGTGGTTATTAGCTTTGTCCACACTCCACATACTCCTTCTATGCTGTGCTTTTGCCTGCCTCCTGTCTGAAACCCCTTCCTGGGTTTTTTTTTTTTTAATTTTTAATTATTATGGGCCCATAACAGTTGTGTATCTTTATAGGGTACATGTGATGTTTTGATACAGGCATACAGTGGGAATTAATCAAATCAGGGTAATTAGGTATTACATTTCTTTGTGTGTTAGGAACAGTCCAGTTCCGTTCTTTTAGTTATTTTAAAGTATACCCTAACTTATTGATTATATTCATTTGCCATGCTCTCAAATATTGTTCATTCTTTTTAACTGTATTTTTGCCCCCATTAATCATCCCTACTTTATTCCCCACCCCACCTTCCCAGCCTCTGGAAACCATCGTTCTACTCTCTGTCTCCATAAGATCAATCGTTTTCAACATTTAGCTCCCACATATGAGTGAGAACATGTGAGAGTTGTCTTTCTGTGATTTGTTTATTTCACTTAACATTATTCTCCAGTTCCATCTATGTTGTTGCAAATGGCAGGATTTTATTCTTTTTGTGGCTGTATAATATTTCATTGTGTATATGTACCACAATTTCTTTATCCATTCATCCATTGATGGACCTTAGGTTGATTCCAAATGTTGGCTATTGTGAGTAGTGCTGCAGTAAAGATGGGAGTGCTGATATCTTTTGATATACAGAATTCCCCTCTTTTGGATATATACCCAGCAGTGGAATTGCTGGATCATATGGTAGCTCTATTTTTAGTTTTTTGAGGAACCTCCATACTGTTCTCCATAATGGTTGTACTAATTTACATGCCCACCAACGGTGTACAACTGTTCTCTTTTCTCCACAATCTCGTCAGCATTCCTTATGCCTGTCTTTTTGATAAGAGCCATTTTAACTGGGGTGAGATGATATCTTACTGTAGTTTTGATTTGCATTTCTTTGACTAATGATGTTGAGCATTTTTTCATATACCTGTTGGCCATTTGTATGTCTTCTTTTGAGAAATGTCTATTCGGACCCTTTGTCCATTTTTAATTGTATTATTTGATTTTTTTGTTATTGAGTTGGAGCTCCTTATATATTCTAGTTATCAATCCCTTGTCAGTTGGGTAGTTTCTCCCATTCTGGTTGTCTCTTCACTTTGTTGATTATTTCCTTTGCTGTTCAGAAGCTTTTTAGCTTGATGTGGTCCCATTTGTCCAATTTTGCTTTGGTTGCGTGTGCTTTGAGAGTATTGCCCAAGAAGTTCTTGCCCAGACCAGTGTCCTGAAGTGTTTCCCTGATGTTTTCTTTTAGTAGTTTCATAGTTTCAGGTCTTAGATTTAAGTCTTTATCCATTTTGATTTGATTTTTGTATATGGGGAGAGGTGTGAGAGTCTAATTTCATTCTTCTGCATATGAATATCCATTCAGTCTTAATCTCTTCACTGATCCATTGGTCATTCAGGAGCATATTGTTTTATTTCCATATGTTTGTATAGTTTTCAATGTTTTTCTTGTTACTGATTCCTAGTTTTATTCCGTCGTGGTCAGATTAAATACTTGGTATGATTTCAGTTTTCTTTGAGACTTGTTTTGTGGCTTAACATATGGTCTGTCCTTGAGACTGATCCATGAGCTCAGGAGGAGAACGTGAATTCTGCAGTTGTTGGATGAAAGATTCTGTCAGTATCTCTTAGGTCCATTTGGTCGATAGTGCAGATTAAGTCCAATGTTTGTTTGTTGATTTTCTGTCTGGATGATCTGTCCAATGCTGAAAGTGGACTGTTGAGTTCTCAAATGATTATTGTATTGGGATCTCTCTTTCTCTTGAGCTCTGATAATATTTGCTTTGTATATCTGTGTGCTCCAGTGTTGAGTGCATATATATTTAGAATTTTTATATCCTCTTGCTGGATTGACCCCTTTATCAACATATAATGACCTTGTTTGTATCGTTTTATAGTTTTTGTCTTAAAATCTATTTTATCTGATGGAAGTATAGCTATTCCAGCTCTTTTTTGGTTTCCATTTGAATAGAATATCTTTTTCCATTCCTTTATTTTTAGTCTGTGTGTGTCTGTATAGGTGAAGTGGGTTTTTCTTGCAGACAACATATAGTTGGCTCTTGGTTTTTTATCCATTCGGCAACTCTGTGTCTTTTGATTGGAGAGTTTAGAGCATTCACATTCAATGTTGTTATTGATAGGTAAGGACTTACTACTGCCATGTTGTTATTGGTTTCTGGTTGTATCTGTTGTAGGTTTTTTGATTTGAGGTTACCATGAGTCTTGTAAGAAAGATTTTATAACCGATAATTTTAAACATATGACAACTCTGCTTACAAACAAACATAATAAATAAACAAGCAAAGAGAAATCTAACAAATTCTACCCTTTAACTTTATCCCCTCCCACCCCCACTTTTTAACTTCTTGTTTTCCATCTATATCTTTTAATACTATCTATATCTCAGAAAGTTGTAGTTATTTTTGATAGGTTTGTCTTTTAGTGTTCCTAGTCAAGATGTAAGTGGTTTATACACAGTAATTATGGCAGTAGAGTATTCTGTATTTGTGTCCTTACTGTTAACCAGTGAGTTGTATACCTTCAGATGATTTTATTTTTCATTACTGCCTTTTCTTTCAGATTGTAGAACTCCTTTTAGCATTTCTTGTAGGACAAGTCTGGTGTTGATGAAATCCCTGTTTTTGTTTGTTGTCTAGGAAAGTCTTTATTTCTTATTCATGTTTGAAGGATATTTTTGCAGGATATAATATTCTAGGGTTAAGGTTTTTTTCCTTCAGTACTTTGAGTATGTCACTCTCTCCTGGCCTGTAAGGTTTCTGCTGAGAAGTTTGCTGCCAGACTTTGTATGTTAATTTTTTCTTTTTTGTTTTTCCTAGTACCTTTTCTTTGTGACCTTTGAGAGTTTGATTATTAAATGCCTCGAGGTAGTCTTGTTTGACTTAAATCAGCTTGTTTTTCTGTGACCTTCTTGCACCTGGATATTGATATCTTTAGATTTGGAAAGTTCTCTGTTATTATTTCTTGGAATAAACTTTCTACCCCAATCTCTCTGTCTTTCTACCTCCTTTTTAAGGCCAATAACTCTTACATTTGCCCTTTGAGACTATTTTCTAGATCTTGTAGGTGTGCTTCATTCTTTTTTATTCTTTTTTCTCTTCTCACTGTGTATTTTCAAATATCCTGTCTTCAAGCTCACTAATTCTTTCTTCTGCTTGGTCAATTCTGCTGTTGAGAGACACTGATGCATTTCTCAATTTGTCCATTAAATTATTCAGCTCCACAATTTCTGCTTAATTTTTTAAAAATTATTTCAATCTGTTTGTTAAATTTCTCTGATAGGCTTCTGAATTCCTTCTCTGTGTTGTCCTGAGGTTCACTGAGCTTCTTCAGACAGCTATTTTGAATTCTTTGAATGGTCACATATCTCTATCAGTCTGGGATTGGTCACTGGTATTAGTTCATTTGGTGAGGTGTTTTCCTGGATGTTCTTGATGCTTGTGGATGTTTGTTGATGTCCGGGCATTGATGAGCTAGGTATTTATTTTCATCTTCGCGGTCCTGGGCTTGTTTGAACCTTTCCTTCCTGAAAAGGCTTTCCAGATATTCAAAGGGAATTGAATGTTGTGATCTAAGTCTTTGGTCATTGCAGCTATATCAGCACTAGGAATGCCCCAAGCCCAGTGATGCTGTGACTCTTGCAGGCCCCTGGTGGTACCACCTTGGTGAGTTTCAATAAAATGCAAGAGAATTTCCTGGATTACCGGGCAAAGTCTCTCATTATCTTCCCTCACTTTCTGTGCTGGGCTGCTGGAGTTGGGGGAGGAGTGACGTGGGCACTCCCTCGTGGCCACTAGTGCCAGGTCAAACCTGAAGCCAACCGAGTCACACCCAAAGCCTGAGGTGACTGTTCTCTGGCTTCCTCTGATGTTTATTCAAAGACCAAGGGCTCCTTTAGTCAGCAGGTGGTGAATCCTGCCAGGACTAAGTCCTTCTCTTCAGGGCAGCATGTTTTCTTCTGGCCCAGGGTGGGTCAAGAAATGCTGTCTGGGAACTAAGGCCTGGACTCAGCAGCTTCAGCAGTCTGCTTGGTACTTTATTTTACTGTGACTGAGCGGTACCCAAGTTGCAAAATAAAGTCTTCTGAATTCTTCCCTTCCTTTTCCCCAAGCGGAAGAAGATTCTTCCTGAGACACACTGCCTGTAGTTGAGGGGAGGGCACAGGCGACTGGCTTGGCCACCACCGGTGTCTGGCTGGTGTCTCACTGGGTCACGTGCAGCCGAAGTCCACTGGCTTCTGAGCCAGCACAGCTGCAAGAATTGCCCAAGGACTGCAGCCTTTGCGGCCGACTGCCTTACATATTTATTCCAGGCCACTTTTTGTCAGCTCGTGATTGGGGCTAGCCAGATCTCGGGATCTTAGGTTTTGGGGTTAAAGGATTTCTTTCTGGCCAGGCTGGTCAAAATTTTCCCTCTGTGGGCATCGGCGGAATTCTGCCATATGCTGTGTTCCCCTGTGCCAAGGCGGCCCTGAGTTTCAATGCAAAGTCCCACAATCACTTCACTCTCCCTCCCCTGGGCACACAGGTTCTCTCTGCACTTGGTGCACTGGCACGGCACTACCAGAGGATGGGGAAGGGGTGGCATAGGCAGTGCAAGGCTGTCTTTTCTGCCCTCCTTAGTGCCTCTTTCCTTGATACAGTGTTAAAACCAGGCAGTATGATCGCTCACTTGACTTTTGGTTCTTCTAAAGGTGCTTGGTTGTGTGGATAGTTGTTGAATTAGGTGTTTGTGCAGAGGGATGATCACTGGAGGTTTCTATTCAGTCATCTTGCTCCACCCCCTCCGCAGTCCTGGGTTTTGACCTTGCCTACTTGCTTTATGAGTCTGGTGAGAGGCAAAGTCTTTCTCATGTTCAGGTTTCCAGCCTCCCTTGCAACTAGCATGTAAGTGTTTTGATGTGGGCTTCACCAATCATATGCATCTGCCCTAGACTTTAGATCTCTTGCTAGTTTTGCAGACACAGGGAGGGAGGAGAAGCCATTTTGGCAGTGGCTACAATATCTTGTTGACAAGGACAGCAATGGTAGTGGAGGGGCCTCATTGTCTTAACTGGCCAGGTTCCTGAGCTCAGTTACATAGCCCAGGGATTGGCAAATTTTCCCTGTAAAGGGCCGAGTAGTAGATATTTTAGGCTCTACAGACCATAGAGTATTTGTTTGAACTATCCAGCTCTGCCATTTTAGTGTGAAAACAGCCGTAGATAATATGTAAATAAATGTGCATGGCTGTGTTCCAGCAAAACTTTATTTACATGAACAGGCAGTGGGCTGGATTTGGCTGTAATTTGCCAATTCCTGATCTAGCTACCCAGTGATTTTGGTAGCTGAGCTACCTAATACTTTCAACAAGTTCATTTTCTTAGATCAGATAGACTTAGTTTACTTTACTTGCCACTAGGATAATCACTCCTACTTCCAGACTTCATAGTCTAACTTATGGCCCTAAAATCCTATATGCTCTATACAGACACAAATAGGGGCTGCTCTGTGCAGAGACAACAGCGCTTTTGGCTGAGATATGGCTCATTTCTGATCCTCCGCAGTGTCAGATCATCTAATTCTTAATGGAAATTACCTTCTCTGTCCAAAATTGCTGTAATTCCAAATCCAAAAATGCTTCCATGCAAAACTTCTTTCCTTCAGAGGGGTCCTATGTACCCCAGACCCAGCCTCTCACAGTGGTACATTCTATGTAACTATAATACAATATCGAAACCAAGAAATTGACATTGTCACATTCAGAGACTATATTCATATCTCACCAGTTTTATGTGCACTAAGCTGTGTGTGTGTGTGTGTGTTTAGTTTTATGCATTGTGTCATATGTGTAGGTCAGCACCACCAAATCAAGATATAGGACAGTTCTATCACCACAAAGATCCCATGTGCTACCTCCTAATAGCCACCAGCCCTCCATCCCTAACTTCCAGCAATCACTAATCTGTTGTCACTTCAAGAGTGTTACAGAAATGAAATCATATAGTACATAACCTTTTGGTACTGGCGTTCCTCACTCAGCGTAATTCCCTTTACCCATCCAAGGTGTTTGTTCCTTTTTATTGCTGAGCACTATTCTGTGGTATGGATGTAGCTGTTTGTTTAACCACTTAACCTGTTGAAGGACACCTCGGCTTTTCCTAGTTTTCCTAGTTTGCGGCTCTTACAAATAAAACTCTTGTGAACATTTGCATACAGGGTTTTTGAGTGAACCTAACTTTTCATTTCTTTGAGATAAATGCTCAATTACTAGTTCATAAAGTAAATACATGTTTAGTTTTATAGGAAACTGCCAAACTTTACTCCTTAACTAGGCACATAACAACTTGAATTGGCAGTGTTTGAACAGCTCTTGCTATCCTTCATTTTAGTCTCCTTTACACTATTATCTGGACTAATTTTCTCAAAATGCAGTAATGCAGTTCTCCTACATGCCATGTATTATACTAAGCACCATACACATACTATGTAATTTAAGCCTCATGAGAACTCCCCAGAGAAGGGTCAATACCATTATTTCGTTAGAGAAGGAAACTGAGTCACTGAGTGTGTAATTAACTTGTTCAAGTTCATCCAGCTCATTAATAGTTAGCGATTCATGCTGACTTTGGAGCTAGAGTTGTTAACTGCCTCACTAGGCTGCCTTTCTGAAACACCACTGAATGTTTGATGCACCGGATGCCTTGAGATTTTCCCTTATAAAGTGTCCTTATTCTGATCGTGCCCTTTGAGGCCCATTTGTCCACCTGCTCATATATTTTTGTACCCATCCATGAATCCTCTGCCATTTTGGATTTTATTTTTCTTTCTTGCTTTTGATATGTTTGAAACTCAAGATACTCTATAATTTTCACGGTAAGTCAAGGCTTAACGTCTGAGAAAACTGGTCCTTTGATGGTCACCTGAGTATCCTAACAGTGAAATTCGTAAAGGAAACTGTTGCTGCGTGTAGTGAACCACACTGGGGATGGAGACTTTCTGAGATTAAATTAACATAGATTTATAAACGTAGTTGTAGATGTGTTACCCATACAATCCTTGTTTCGTGAGCAAGGTCTCATAACTGAATCTCAGCTGGACTTGATAGCACATACCTGCTGCGGATTCCCTGGCATCTCCAAGGAACTCACTCTTTCCTTCTTGAATGTCTTCCTGTGTTCTAGGCACCAACCCGATATAAGGATCCAGATGTAAGACGTTTAGGCTGCCCCCATCAGGGCACACATGTTCATCACAAGCGGGAATGAAAACTGGGCAGCAAAAGAGAGATTTTGTTCAGGAATTACACATCTTAAAATACATCAGTTCCTCTATCCTGAGACCAAAATATGTCATTTTGTGTCAGCAGTTAAATGCAGGGTGTTTGAGTGGTGTGACCCCAGGGTAATGTACCAAGGGAATGTTTAATGCTTGCACCTCCTAGGCTTTCTTCTGCAGAACACACACGTTTGACACACTGGTTTTGCTGCCATACGTAATACATTCAAGGAGAGGGGGTAGGAATTTTTCTATTAGGTTCCGTTACCCTGTATTGGAAGAATAATGGTATATTGCTTGAATGTTTCCCAAGAGAATGTTTTCATGTGCTTCTTGTATATTTCACGCTCCAAATAAGAAGAATAATGATGGTGGTGGTAGTGGTAGGGGCTGGTTAGTGAATCTCTAGTTTATTGATTCTGATCTTTGTTGAAGCAATTGTAAAACAAACATAAAAAAACAAAGAATGCCAAAATTAAAAAAAAAAACCATGAGATTAAAAAGGACAAAAAAATTAAAAGATGCCTTTTCCTTGAACTGTCTCAGGAAATCCAAAAGTTAGGAAATGCATACAGGTTTAATATGGTATAGCAATGGCAGTGTTAAAGAGCACTCCTATATAAGTTTACTATCAAGGCTAAAACACCTAGTGGCAACTTCAGGCTTGTCTTAATTTGTTTTGCATTGTTACAACAGTATACCTGAGACTGGGTAATTTATAAACAATACAAATTTATTTCTCAGTTCTGGGGGCCGGGAAATCCAAGATCTAGGTGCCAGCAGGTTCGGTTGTCTGGTAGGGGCTGCTCTCTGCTTCCAAGGTGACACTTTATTGCTGTGTCCTCCAGAGAGGAGGAAGGCTGTGTCCTCTCTGGCAGAAAGTGAAAGGGCAAGCAAAGGGAACAGTGCCTGAATCTTCCTTTATAAGGGCCTTGATCCCATTCACAAGGGAAGTGGCCCTCATGGGCTAATCACCTCTTAAAGGCTGACCTCTTAATACATTGATTACTCCTGAATTTGGAAGAGACACAGTCAGATCAGGGCAGGGCTCAGTCAGAATGATATAACTGGGATTTATTGGTTTAAGTAGAGTGCAAAGTACTTTACCTATAGCTTGACCCCTTGGAAATGGGTTGTCTTTTTTTTTTATAGATGAACAAACTGACACTTAAGAAAGTTTTAGTTATTTGCTCAAGATCATGTGGCCGGTGATAGGGCTTGAAATTGGGTAGAGCCTGAGTTTGGGGTTTGGACCTTGCTTTGTTATGTGCCTGAGTGCAAATGTTTCCGGTTTGTCAAAAGCAGACTATAAAGAACACCTTTTACAAACAGTAGCCTGAAGGTCTAATAAACATGGCACTGGGTTTTACTACTAAACTCAGTAAGAGGCATTTCTGGTTTCTTTCATTCTGTCCTTGTCCTCAATTCTCCCCTGTTCTTCCCAAAAGGAAAAATAAACCCCATAAGCACCAGGGATTGAAATGCTTGGTAATTGTTTTCCCCCTGTATAAATGCAGTGATACATAGTGAAAGTGTGAAAACCAGAGCTGTATACTGCTGCCAAGAAATTCTCTCTTAATGCGTGAGGGTTACAAAACTGAATCAAGGAAGCCAAGGGTGGGGGCTCCATGTACTGTAACCCTAAAAACGTCGAATGCCAGCATGGTATTGTGGAACTGGCCATTGCCATGCACCCAGGAACATCAACGGGAATGTGTAATACAAGATTTTTGTGGAATGAGACTCATGTTCGAAGAACATAAGTGTTGAGTTCTGCACAGAACTGTTGAGAAGCAGCCAAAAAAGAGCTCATGAATGATTGGGCTCCGGCCAGGATAAGGGGAAATTGGCACCTGATTTCATTAGGATGCAATAGCTGTCCAGCCCTTGGATGCGCCCGTGGTTTTCATGAGGAGGACTGTACGATCTCTGAGTGATGTCTGCACAAGGAAGAAGTTTTGTGTTAGAGCCCATGTGTTCCTAACCAGCAGCGTTCTTTTCCGTGGAATGAATGTTTCCCAACACTCCGGTGAAAAATTTAATCAAATTAAATAAACATTTGCATCATCAAACGCATCGTCAAGTTTTATTTTAAAATTTATTAATGTGTGTGTTTTTATTTTCAAATGTGGCCATTTTCAATCGTTTTAACTCTTTGCAAATGAGTTCCTTTGTGAAATGTGTGCATTTGGAAGGGTCTTTTCCCCCGTTTGGCCTTTGCTTGTTTACTTTATGTTGTAAACTAATTTTAACTACCAATAAAAGTTTTAGCAATCCTATTTACATCTGAACAATGATGCAGCAATTTGAACCTATATTTTTTGCTGCGGAGTTGTCTAGTAAAAAGTTTATATGGCTCTGCTGACTCTAATGGCTCAGATAAATTACACATTTATCTGTGTGTGTGTTTATATTTCTTTCTTCACTGCCTACACTTTTAGAACCCTATTCATCAACCTCAATTATATGGTTGTATTTGGACACTCCCTTTCTTTCCTTTTTTTTTTTTTTTTAAAGGAAAAACATAATTTCTATATGCTACCAGATGGATGTGTTGGCTGTAAGATAAAAATCCCCAAAATACTTAAGAGGCCATCTGGTATCTTGGTAAGGTTTAGTCGATTAAGTTTTTGTGTATTGATTTTTAGTCTCAGCAGAGGTAATCTTACCCTCTTTGGATCTGTATGTACTCCAAAAGAAAGTTGTAGTTTATATTTTGTCCCATTGTTAATCTTCTTTTTTTTTTTTTAAGCAATTTCACCAAAAAATCTGTGATAGATGGTAGCAGATAGTTATTTATATCCTCACGCAGTTCTCAAGTTGAACAGAACTGATGAGGTCAAAGGACTAGACTTGGTTTGCAGGACACAGCTTTGTCCAGCAGGTAATAATGGGTCCCTATAAGACTTAACCTTCCCTGGATTCATTGGTATTGAGCCTGAAGCTAAGCAATTTCCACACACTTACATGTTGGAAGTTTTTTGCATATATGCATTGAACTTTGCAGGCCAGCTGTTAATATGGCACCCCTTATGTATTTTGGGCAGTATTAGAAACTTCATATACATTGATCATGTAAGTCATATAAGAATTAAATAAATAGTACCATGGTCCTCATTCTGCAGATGCGCAAAATATGTTAGCCATTGGCAGGGCTGAAGTTGGAATTTCCTCTTTTGTGCCACTCTGTTCCCTGGCAGATGCACAATTGGGGGAGCCCCGGCTTTGTTCCCTGCACTGTGCTGTGGTTAAGGGATGTTCAGAAGAACAAATGTTCCCCTTCTCTTGTTCCTCTAGAAATAGTATTTTGAGTATTGTTAATAATATTTCTTAAGGTAGGTCCTCAGGGTCCCCACTTCGTAACAATATACGATTTTTATTCCAGTACCTCTAAGCAGAGTTTCTCAACCTCAACACCACTGACATTCTGGGGCCAGAAGATTCTATGTTTTTAGAGCTGTCCTATGCACTGTAGGATGTTTAGTGGCATCCCTGGCCTCTACCCACTCAGATCCCCCTAAGGTGGAACAACCAAAAGTATCTCCACAGGTTGTCACATGTCCCCTGGGGGGCAAATGTGCCCCTAGTTGAGAACCATTCTTCTGAAGTAACTGCCAGCTATTTGTCACTGGGGGAAAGATCAGAAGCCTGTTTTGGCAGCTGCAGAATCTCTGTCAAAGGGGAGATTTACAATACAACCACTAGATATCATGGGAGTAGAAGTTTTGCCAACCAACAAATTTATATTCATTATAGAACACTTTATAAATACATATAAGACAGGGGAAAGGCAACTTTTTAAAAAGTACCATAAGCGAAAAAAAAAAAAAGCAACCGACCATTTAAAAAACCATGTCACCATCTAGAAATAAATGCAATTTGATGTCACTACATTCTTTGTTTTTTCCCCCACCGTACGTATTATGTATAGGAGAGACAAGCTCTGCTTACAGGGATAGTCGAGACATCCTGTCCATGATGTTTGCAATCTGCTTTTTCACTTTATATTGCGAACATCTCCCCGTTTCTTTAAATCTCCCTTTTCAGCATAATGTTCATAATGGACAATACACTTGTGCCCCGTTCCTCACCATCTTTAACAGCTGCAGTGGTAATTGTCAATGGACCAATGTCTAATTTTCTGTCGTTTTGATGCTGGACATTTTGTTTTTGTTCTTTTTTTTCTGTTCTAAATAATACTTTGATTTAGTCCCAAATATGTATTTATGCTGTATTTTGTGCCAGGCACTCCTGTTTCAGATACCTGGGATAGAACTGTGAACAAGGCAGATTCCTGCCCTCATGTATCTTACAGCCCAGCTACGTACTTGTAGCTAAGTCATTGCATCTGTCTTTGCTTTATTGGGATTCATCGTGCCCTGCTATTTCTCATGTGTTGTCCCTGCACTTTCAACTTTCTTTTCTTGCCGAAGGGCCCAGCCTCTGTGAAAGGAAAGGTCTAGAATCTGCTGCCTGTGAAATTAGAATTATCCTTGGCTCAAACTTCTCCCAGTTTTCAAGTGGGAGCAATGTAGCCCTTGAGAGGCACAGAGTGGGCATGCAATTACGTGTCCTTCTTGGGCTCCTTGACCTTGGTGAATTGCTTAATCTCTTCAGATCTCAGTTTACTCTTGAGCTTCTTGTTGTGAGAATTGGATCAATGTGTAACTAGCATCTGTCATGGGGTCTGGGATGCAGGAATCACTCGAGAATCGAGGCTGCCCTTGTTCTTTACCCACCTACCCTTTAGAAAGTCTTGTCAATTTCCCTTTCTGTGAGTATCTCCTGTATGCCAGACTCTTGACACGTGTCTTCAAGTCTTCACAGCACACTCAGGGGATGTTGGGGGGGAGGGGATTCTGGCAGGTTTGAGGCTCTGTGGTTAGGTGAAATACACATTTATAATATCTTTCTGGTTTGTTGACCATTCTGTCCTGGGTTCTTGTGTGCAGCCCAGGGCTTCATGGTTTGAACTGACTGCTGGTGACAGAGGAGGCCTCACCCAGGCTTGCTTATTAATTTGTTGAGATGTGGGGTGGAGTCCTTGTCACCTAGTCATCCTGCAGATGGAATTGTTGGGTCTCTGAGTCCCATGCCCGGCCCGGCCAGAGTTGTACAAGGGCACAGTGCTGCCTCTCAGTGGGAAATAGATGTTATGTCCTCTGCTGTTTGTCCTTATTTCATCACTGATTATTGTCTTCCCAGCATTTAACTGTATTTGTAAGTTACACTTTTCACTTATTTGTGGACCTGTTCATGATATTCCTTAACCTCATAGATGAAGATCTTCTTGGACTGTTATCAGTTTTATTCATTCTTGTATCACGTGGTCCCAGAGCAGGGCCTGGCATATAGTAAGTGCTCAAAAATATGGATTGCATGAATATTACCATTGAAACATCTCAGTCAAGGAATGTCAGTTATACTCAGTCATTTTTCTCAAAGGTGCCTTCGAGTTACTTGTGCTAATGGATGGTTGCACATTTTGACTATTCCACTCTTAAGTATAGAAACCATTTATTTCATGAAAGGATTCCCTTCCCTGGCTAAGTGTGTGAGCATCCCTCATCTGATGCAACAGGTGAGATGACACAGAAGTGGTCTTTGTCTCAGGGATTAGCAGATTTAGCATGGGATGCTTCTCCAGTCCCCAATTTACATGTGAATAGTTAAGAGCTGACAGTTCCACACAATGAGCAATAACCGGTAATGCATGTTTTTAGGAAGGAATCTCGCAATGTGTGAATTTCCAGAGGAAAGAAGAGACACAGTCTGAGATACCAGTGCCAATTACTTGGTACTAACGTCAGTCATTCCCCTTTGGCAACATTATTTTTAAAATTGACTTTTAGAGATTTCGTCTTCAAGTGTATTCTTGGTTCAGCCTTTTAACTATTCATTTACCTGGTTTTATTTGATGGATTTGGGATTCAGAATCTATAGGATTCTGGAATGTTAATTTTGCTTTTTAGGAGATGGGTTGCCTGGGTCATGTCCAACGTTCTTGTATATTGAAGACATTTCCTTTAGTTTCTTGTTCTTTGCTGTCTGCTCTCGCATCCTTTAAATGTTTTCATTTATTCACCAGATATTTATTTGCAACTATATGCCAGGCACCAGGATAGAGCAGTGAACAAAACAGGTCCCGGCCCTCAGAGAGCTTACATTCTAGGACGTGCAGGGGAGAAGAGGTTCTTCTTCTCACCTGCCACAAGGTTCATGGCTGAGATTCCTATAACAAAAGACAGATTAACAAGAGAAGTTTTACATGACATGGGAGCATGATTGGAGGACAGAAGGGTATTGTCTGATGGTAATAAACTGGGGGTACACAATAAGGCCTATTTGTTCAGTTTCTTCCTGGCTTCTCTGTATCTTGAGTGGTAAGGCCATTTCTTTTCTCCAGGTACAGGGAGGACTCCTGGAAGGAGGGTCTTATGATGTTCTTTCAGGGGAAGGTCAGTCAGGATTATGACTGGCTTCAGGGGAGAAGGGGTGAGAGAAGATCAGAGAGACCTTCCTGCTCAGAGAGGCCAAATGCCACCAAAGTGCCATATTTTGGGGTAATGTGTCCTAATCCCCAGCACATGCTTGTAGCTAAATCATTATATATGTCTTTGATTTGTTTTCTTAGGAGTCATTGTGCCCTAGTGTTTCCTGTATATGCCATCCCCTATTCCTCCAGCTTTCTTTGCTGAAAATGAAATCAGTTAATTAAAAATGGAATGAATTCAGCAAGCTTTAAAGCAGTTGCTCACCACTGAGCGTTTAGATTTCCCTCCCTTAAAAAGTGCCATTGGCACGGCTACTGAGAGTGGAGGCTGGTTCTGTTTGTTCCTAAGCTGGTCAATAGCAGGCATCAGCGGGGAAGATGCTTTGTACTTTGCTTGTCAAAAAGAGGGCTGCTGAGTGGCTGGAGTCAGCTTGGCCCTGGCTGTGCTGTTGTTGGTGACATGAGTGTGCACTTGGACAGTGGTTATAGTGCTTCCCTGGGCACTCACTCTGGGTGGCCTCTCCATGGATAGAAAGCTCTGTGAAGAAGATGTTTAACAAATACAAGAGCTCCAGGCCCTGGGACGAGATGCAAAGGGGACCTAACTAACTCCCAGATTTGGATGTGAAGAGTCTTCTTGCAACTGTTCCTCTCGAGTCAGGTCATTCTTTGGACACATACTTCGTAGTTTGATTGGCTTAAAGCTGAGAGGCTGTGAAAGCTGTCAGAATGGGAATGTTCTGGCCTGGTCCAAGCAGGTAGCAGTGCCTGTGTATTTGGGGCTCATCACACTGCAGCAAGTCATTATGGATTCAGATGTCCCTGACAAGAGAGTGTCCCAGGAGAGTGACTAGGTGAGGTCCCAGAAGCAGGTACAGGGTTGAGGAGGCAATGCACAATCATGATTGAGAGCTTGACTGGTCCTACAGTCAGGTAGCTATGGGTTCAAATGCCAGCTCTGCCGTTAACTATTTTTTTGCGACCTGGGCAAAGGTGGATAACAATTTGAACTCATTTCTCCGTCTTAAAAATAGAGATATAATGTCTAACTTAGCTCCTTGGTTTCTGTTCTCCCACCTTCATCCCCATCATACTTTTATGTTCAAATCTTGTTTTCTTTCTGTCACTTATTCCTGAGATAAGTCTATGGGTTTTTTGTTTGTTTATTTGTGTATTTCCCCGGCCTAGGGTACAAGTTCTTTGAGAGTCAGGGATTTGATTCATCTTGTTTACTGCTCTGCCTCAGCACTCAGCACCTAATAAGTAAAGTATTTATAGGATGAAAGGATGAGTTTGCTAGAAGCTCATGGTCGTGATCTTGTGCTCCCTAGCCCATATAATTTTTTTTGGCCACAACCAGGAAAAGATTGTCTTCGAGTAAGAGCACAGTACATGCCTGTAAAAGTTTTAGACCTTATAGATTCTGCCTGCCAGGCCCTGAGCACTTAACTCCTGAGTCTGTTTTCAGAGCAAGAATATAGCGCTTGTGCTCATGGCTTGCTTTTTGGAGGAATGTGTTTGGGAATTGTTGCTGACAGCCTTCCACTCCTGCCCTTGCCCCGTTCCCTGCTCCCTTCTCTCAGACAGTGCCCAAAGCCTGGCAGGGGCACCCTGGGTCTCCTTCAGCCTGAAATCCTCACTGATCCCTGCTTTTAAGGGTCTTGAGCCATGGCCTGATGAACATCAAAGACAGGATGCTGATTGTGTTATTCTTGTAGCTCCAAAGCTGTCAGTCTGATTAGATGTTCTCAGGGCTTCATATGGGCATACGAAATGTATGTTTTCTTTCATCGACAAAGGCTGTGATTGTGCAAGTCCAAACAGTTGCTGCTCAGTTGAGTACTTTCTAGTTCAATTTTCGGGAGCTCTTGACTGACTGCATTCTGCTTCACTGGCGAAGAAGATGGTTTGATGAAGCTGTGTATGCTTTTTAAAGTAAAAAAAGCCTTTGCAGGTTTCTCCAGACAGTGGGATGTAGCAGGAAGGACAGTCAGAAGTTAGGGGTCTGGGTCCTGATTTTGAGCATTCATCCCCCCCAAAAAGCTTGGGCAGATAAACATTTTTTTAAAAACCTTTGAGTGCCAAGTTTCTTCTTTGCTTAAAGAATATACTGGATTCAGTATGGCATAGCCAGTAGATTTCATTTTGATGTCATTGCTGATGAATAGGTAGAGACTGCTTTAGAACACTGTGTTGAGAAGGATTCTGAAGTCATGTCTGGGCCCAGTGGGAAAGTGTCATGATAGACTTATTACTTATGGTAACCTATTTTGGTAAACTATTAACTAGTCTTTTATTCCTGGATGTGATACAAAGTTTCCTTTAAAAAGAAATTCATTTAACTGGAAGAAATGAGTTGAATTTTAAAAATAAGAATAAATTAGGGTACACGGGATATGTGGATATAGCAGAAACTTTGAACATCCTGTAAGAAAGAATGAAATTCTGGAAACATTGTTTTGGGGGTTTTAATGCCGATGCAGTTTGTTGTGATTTTTAAAGGCAGTATCGGTATAGTACACTGATTATAAGCTGTGTTGTTTTTTTTTGACCAGAAGGTAACTCAACCCAAAGTCTCCCGAAGCCCTCTCTGAGAGAGGCCTTGTGTATAGGGTGTGAACAGCAGGGTAGAATAGTAGTCGAGAGTGTGGATGCCGAGGCTGGATTGTTTGGGTTGGAGCCCCCTCCACTCGCCCATGTTCACATACTAGTGAGTGGTGAATGTATTTAACTGCGCTGAGCCTCAGTTTCCCATTTGTTAAAATAGGGGCAGTAATATTAATAATACCCACCACATGGTGTGGGTATAAGGGCTAAAGGGGCTGTTACAGAGGAAGTTTCTAGAGCAGCACCTAGTTCGTTATAACATAGCATCCATGTGTTCACAATGATGATGACTATTGGGTGTAGGAAACCTTACACAGTTCATCAAACAGGTTTGAACATTTTCCCCCCTCATTTTTAAAAAGGAGTGGTTGGCCTTACTGATTGCTGAGATTACTGTGAAGTCTTATTTTTATAAAAGTTACCTTTTTAAAAAAATTTTGAGAAAAGTTATTTCTGAGTAGAGGAATAGGAAACCTTGACTTCGGTAAATACTTTATTACTCCTTTAGTGTCTATATGCTCTTTCTTGTGCTGTATATATCTTATTTATCTAGCTGCCTGAGGCAGTTTAGAATATGTAAGCATTTATGCAACTGAATATTTCTTAGAATTATAGCATCTCTGGTGAATGACTCTTCCTAGGCCAAGGCATTTTATCATGCTATAAGTACCAGAAACACTAGAAATTAAAGAACAGTTTATTTTGTTTTCGTTTATAAATTTTGCTCCCTTTATTTTTGCATTGAATAAAGAGCTTTGTTTCTTAATCACTTGTCTTTCCCCCGTTTCTTTGGAGTAAAGGGGAGACACCAATTTGTGCATAGATATTAGCCTTCTTACATCAGGAGTGCAGCCCTAGACACAAAAACCCAGCACCTCTAAGCTGGTTTTGGAATGTGATTGTGGCAAAGAGAAAAATGATTTTGGTTTAAGGATACCGGTCTGTCAAAAAAACTCAGAAAACAAACCTAATCCCCTATCGTTTCTTTTCAAATGTTGATAATTTAAATTGTAATAAGCACCAGTCTTAATGCCTCATCAGCTATGATTTTCTTTATTATTACATACTTTGGTGCAGCTGGTCTGTTGACTGGCTCTGGTTAGCAGAGCAACAGATGGAAACCAACACCATTTGACCTTCTGGGTTCTCAGTTTGTACTCAGTTAACCTGAGTTACAGGTTAACTGTCTGAAGACCTGATCTCTCCTTATCTTGGAGGGGTTATTAGGTAACAGTCATTTTAAAATATGTCCACAAATTCTTTGATACTCCTTCTTTTTCAGAAGCTGGGGTTTAATTCTCCTCCTGTTAACTATGGGTTGGACTTAATGTCTTACTTCTAATGAACATTATAAGGTAGAAGATTCTTACAAGGTTATTATAAGGCTTGGAGCTAGTGTATTTAAAGCACCTACCACAGTAAGCAGGCATATATTTTTCACAATCTTCAGAATTAATTCTGGTTATGATGGTCAGAGAATGAATGTGAAGTTTTTTTTTTTTTTTTTGAGACAGAGTCTCACTCTGTTGCCCAGGCTAGAGTGAGTGCCGTGGCGTTAGCCTAGCTCACAGCAACCTCAAACTCCTGAGCTCAAGCGATCCTCCTGTCTCAGCCTCCCGAGTAGCTGGGACTACAGGCATGCACCACCATGCCCGGCTAATTTTTTCTATATATATTTTTAGCTGTCCATATAATTTCTTTCTATTTTTAGTAGAGATGGGGTCTCGCTCTTGCTCAGGCTGGTCTCGAACTCCTGAGCTCAAACGATCCGCCCACCTCGGCCTCCCAGAGTGCTAGGATTACAGGCGTGAGCCACCGCGCCCGGCCTGAATGTGAAGTTTTGATCATGTCGTACTTTACGTTTTGGCAGAATTAGTCCTGAGTAATTCAGTTCCTTAAGTTGTCAGTGATGAATTCAGAAAATGAACTGTTGGCTTTGCCTTCACATCTGGATCTTATTAAGTGGATTATTGCCAAGTTCCCACTCTACATGCTCCTTGTAGTCAAGCTAATGTCACGCCTCTCTCATTTCCAAGAAGATAGCGTTACAGTTGTGAGTCAGAGTCATCCAGCAGGAAGCCACATTCCTGGGACTCGCTGAGGGGGTGGCTGAGAACAGAGCTCTAGATCTGACGGATGGCCTTGTCACATAATCTTCAGTACAAGAGCCTGTCAAAATTATTTGTTTCTTTCACTGAGATGGTTCCAACAAAGTAACTTTGTATAAATCTGGACATTCCGTAAAAACAATTCAATTCTACCATTGTGCTATAAATAATACTTACGAGTGATAGTTTTGGGTTTAAAAAGGGCATTATAGGAAGATATTGAGTAGGATGTTTTTATCTGAAGGGTTATATGAAGTTTAAGGAATTGGACATCCCATGTTTTTGTTTAGGGTTTTTTTTTTTTTTTTTTTTTTTTTTTTTGGTACCACTGGCAAGTGGAGTTTTCTGATAAATCTTTGTGCTTCTGTCAATATCACCGCTGTTTGAATAGGAGCTCTCACAGGGAGGATTCATGGTTAATGTCAGATTTTCTTCTGTTTTGTGCTGCTGGGCTGTAATCTGAGCTGAAATGCTGAGGAAAGGAGATCTGGTGTGGCAGGTAAGCAATAATCTTGATCACGCACGCACCTACCTTTCTGGCATTTAGAAATAAAACCCTAGAAGCGCTAAGAAATGGGATCCACAAAATATATGGTCCGGCCCTCTGCAGTACTTGCCTTTGTGTGTATTTTCACTATTCTCTTCCTGGAAATACGGTTTTAAATCCATTGCACAAACTCAGACAAATGGGTTTGTTTGAGTCAACGGTTCTTTTATAGAGACCTGTCGACAGTTTATGGAGACTTAGAGTTATCTCCCAAGTCTGGGCCAAGTGGTGACTTAAAGAGTCCAAAGCAAAGATACTGTGTGTTTTTTTTTCTTTTTTTTTTTAATGAATAAACAAATACATATATACATACATTAAAGATTTTGTTTTTCTAAAAATGAAATATGCATCTGAAACTCTTTCAGTTGGAATTTTATATATGAATTTGAGAGGTCCAGAAAATGAAATAAAATTAGACTTACATTGCAAAGGATTAGAAGTCTGCCTCTTAACACCTTTATTAATTAATTTATTTATTTATTTGCCAAATGAGATGGCTAATTGTACTGGGAAGCAGAAAGAGGTGGCTGTGTATCTTACTCAGTAAATAAAGAATGATGTTAACCTCTCCAGGATGCTGGTGACTATTGAGTTTGGGCAGAAAATCCTATAAAGGAGAAAGAGCTGCAGAGTGTAATAAACTCCCAGGTGCTCCATAAAAACCCCTGTTCCTCTTGTGCTGGCTGGTGAGGATCAAGGGCACCGCCACAGAGCCGCTGAAGGCTCCTTACTGGTGCGAAGGTGATGAGATTTCTCTTCTCCTGCTATCTGCTATCTGTCTGAATTATTTCTGGGCCTGACAGAGATGGGGACTCTCCTGTGATAGCAGCTCAGAGACTTTGGGTATCTTATTTCCCTTAAGTTAACCCTAGTCTTCATTTGCCAAATAATTTCCACTTCTGCCAAGGGTGTGTGGTAAGCCCCACAAGCTTGTGTTCAGTTCTCTGCTTTGCTTTTGAGGCTGTGGGGCCTGGCACAGGCAGCCTGACCTCTCTGTGTCATCTTTTTTGGCATCTGCTGGCGGACAAAAGGAAAACCAGCCTTTGCAGGGTTGTTATGAAGGTGAAATGAGATGATAAATACAAAGTACCTGGCGGGTGGTTTGACTGTTACTGGTTTTCTTTAAGTCAAAGGCAGGGTTTCTCAGCCTCAGCCCTGCTGACATTTGGGGCTGGATAATGCTTTGTTGTGGAGGGCCGTCCCGTGCATTGTGTGGGGTGTTTAGCAACATCCCTGGCCTCTATCCTACATGTGGGCAGCATACCCCTCCTTTCTGTGATGCTAGAACTGTCTCAAGGCACATTTGTCCCTGACCACTTGATAGAAATGTACTTAAGAAAACCTGTTACCAGGTTTTTCCTTTGTTCAAAAAAGGTGGAGAACATGAAATGAATGGATGACTTCAGTTTAATAACTGCTTTAAAATTTAATAAAGAAATTATGTAATGATATTCCTCCTGCCCCCCACCATTCATTGAATTGTTGACTTAAAAGGTGCTTTTAAAACTTAGGCCCAGTCATCTACTCCTTCCTGTTGCCTTAAACTAGCATTTATCACTTTAGGGTGGGCTTGGGAAACAAGAGCTGAAATGGTCTCTGATGACCCCAAATCATAAGAGAAGAACTCAAATCCTAAGTAAACCACAGGTGCCTTATGAATAAGCTCAAAACTTAAATGCCTTCCCAAAAATATAAATTTGGATTGAATAGCTTATGTATTTGACTTGACATTTTAATCTCTGTTTATATATTTAAAAATTTCTGTTTTTAAGATGTATAGGCATTAACATAGGGATAGAAAGAAAATTTATTTCTGACTTTTCCTAGAAAGGCTGGCATCTTTGACATAACCATAACAGAAAGAAACAAATATGTATTTGGCGCTACTGGTTCTGGATAATGACATTAATCATACTAAAAAATAATGCTTGCAGGCCAGGCGTGGTGGCTGACCCATGCCTGTAATCTCAGCACTTTGAAAGACTGAGGCGGGAGGATTGCTTGAGGACAGGGGTTTGAGACCAGCCTGGGCAACATAGCAAGACCCCATCTCTACAAAAAATTTAAAAAATTAGCCAGGCATGGTATGGGGTTACTGTAGTCCCAGCTACTAGAGAGGCTGAGGCAGGAGGATCCCTTGATCCCAGGAATTCAAGGTTACCATGAGCTGTGATCACACCAATGTACTGCAGCTTGGGCAACAGAGTGAGATCTTCTCTCTAAAAAAAATAAAAAATAATACTTATAGCAAACTTATATACAACTTAATGTGTTCCCGCTACTGCTGTAAGCACTTTTGCTGTTTTAATTCATTTGCTTCTCAGAACGATCCTGTGTTACAGTTCTCTTATGTCTGCCTCTCCCTCTGCATTTTATATACAAGGAAAATGAAGCAAAGAAAAATTAAGTGGCTTGTCCAGGATTACCCAGTTAATGAATGTAAGCCTGGCTACTAGTCTTTAACTTCATTCTGCTGATTCTAGGACTTGATCCCCACGCCCAGTGATTGACGAAACATGAACCACAGGCAAATATTTGGCCCACTGCCTGTTTTTGTAAATAAAGTTTTATTGGAACACAGCCTCTACTATGTGGCTTATTGTCTCTGGCTGTTTTCTTGCTGTAACAGCAGAGGTGAGTGGTTGTAATTGAGACCATATGGCTTGCCAAGCCTAAAATGTTTACTTTCTGGCTCTTTACAGAAGAAGTCTTCACGCTTCTACACAAGACCATTCTCATCCATAGATATAGTCCAGAAGGGTAGGAAAATTAAAAAAAAACCCTTTCAAATAGATTTAGTTAAAATTCATCTTATACAGTGAAGGTCCAAGTATTTGGTGCTATTCTCAGTGTTATGATGGATGTTAAAACATTTATAAGACACCCTTCTTCCTCAGGGAATTTGGGAGAGGGGAAGGGAACAGATAAACACGTGAAAAATAGGAGAGAAACCTGGGCAATAGCAAGACCCCCATCTCTACCAAAAAAAAAATTTTAAATTAGCTGGGCATGGTGGTGCATGCCTGTAGTCCCAGTTACTCAGGAGGCTGAGGCAGGCGGATCACCTGAGCCCAGGAGTTGGAGGCTACAGTGAGCTATGATGACGCCACGGCACTCTAGCTCAGGCAACAGAGCAAGACCCTGTCTCAAAAAAGTTAATTAATTTAAAAAAATATTTTAAAAATGGAAGAGAGCATGGCAAGACAGATTGGTGGACATTTGTGCAATTAAGGTGTTGCAGAAAAAGAGTGTGGACAGTATTATTCTACCAAGTGGGGCTATAACTTGCAAAATTTGAAAAAATAGCACTCTTAAAGTTTCCATTCTACTTGTGGTTTTCTGCAATAGCTTCAGAATAGAAACTGACAGGCCCATTTTTATCAGGCTCATTTTTATAGAAAGCAAATGGCAATGTGTGGGTGGCTCCTTATAACACAGCAACTCAAGGTTAAGTAGGGGGAGACCAAGAATTGAGTTTCTTTCGTCAAATCAGAAATTATGCAAATTTTACAGAAAGTATTAGAGAAAATGTGTAAGGCTTTAATTGGTTTTATGGGTTTATCTTTTTTTTTTTTTTTAAAAAGGTTACTTTGTGAACATTACCCTCTGCTGTACATTGTAGACACTTCCTGAAGTAATGGGATCTTGGAGTAGAATAACAACAAATGTTACTCTCAACTATTTTCAAGAGATGGTATTATCTTGGGCCAAGAGCATGTTACAGTAAGGCTGTCATTTCTTAGGAGGATTCACTCTGCCACACATGCTCCTCTTTGTCTGAAATTACGATGAGCTGCAACAGAAAGCCTTTTGCTCACACCAAATTCACAGAATTCTTATTTAGGTATATACTGAATCAATGGTGGCCTACTTTTAAAAGCTCATTTATTATACTGAACTTTAGTTAATATAGAAATGCTTTATAATTACAATTTTGTCCCCTGATGAAGCTAATACTGTGCTTTGCATTTTTATTATTGACATTTTTTTCCTAGGCTCTTGTGAGCAAAGGCTGCCGGGCTGTTCTGTAGGATTGGTCATTTTAACTTAAATTTTTTCTTGACAGTGGACTGAGCATATATAGATCAAAACAAAAAGTCTGAGCAGAAGTGTTTGTTTCAGGCAGAGATTTTTCAGTGCCTCATTTCCTGTGGGGGTTGATGGATGATGTCTGTGCCTTAGAGCTGAGATCCAGAATCAAGTCAGAAGGACCGATTTCAAATAGTGCACCGTGCTCAGATGCTGGTACCATATTAAGAGGCTCTAGTGATGACAGCACAGTCAGTCACACCTGCAGCCACGTGGTTTACAGTGTCTGCAGGAGCATCGTCTTCTGTCTCTCTTATCCTTCCTTCCTTCTGTTCCTGGACCTTACAGCCACTGTTGATTACAGTTCCATGTGTCGCAGATAGTCAATTTAAGTTTACTGTTGGACTCCCTTGCTTACAGTGTATTGTTGAATGCATGAATATTTTGATTTTTCTTCTTTAAAGCAAGGAATTTCCTGCTTGGAACCACATTACGAGGTCTAGCTTAACATTCTGTAGGGCACACGTTACTTTTTATGATATGTGTCCTCCATTGCTGCAAAGATCGGTTATATTTCAGACAGCTTGGCACAGATTGAGAAGGGATTGTGGCATACCCTGGCACTGTGGTTGACTGGCTGGGCACTGGCCTGGTGACAGGTGGGATGAGGAGGTGTCACAGACCAGAATGTGTGTTGTCTTCGAATGCAGATGGAGATCAACAGGTGCAGTCACGTGGGGCTGCTCTTTTCCTGGAAGAGGTAGCTCGATGGGGTGGTTGAATTTCAGTTCAGGAGTCCAGCAGCTGACCTAGACTTCTGTCCAGCTGACCTAGACTTCTGTCCAGATTCTGGCTCTCTGGCTGTTTGACCTTGGACAACTTTATTCAACGCCTTTGAACGTTAGTCTCCTTGTCTCTTTGCTGGGGATAAATACATGCTTTATACATAGCCTCTTAGGAAAATGTTAAAAAGCCCACCTCTGGGCCTGGTAGGCAGTAAATGCTGAGTGTTAACTTTTCTGTAGTTGAATGTGAACTGATTGAATTGCATTGGGACTCAGTATGTAGTCAGTGGCTTATGTTCAAAAACTTGGGAAGACCCAGGAGGGGGTTGACTTATCTTGAAATCAGGTTCTTTTTGAAAATTTGCTAATTCTTTCAGGCCAGCAAGGTGTCATTGAAGGATGTCTCTGAATTAACTAGTTCCCAGGGGTCTTAAAATGTCATCGTGGTTTCTATACATACCTGAGTTATTCTTAAGAGCACCTTGCCTGGTAGGAATCCATTCTGTGATATTTGTTTAAATTATGTTACAGCGCATTGCGGACTTGTAATCTGTTTTCAAAATGGTATTATCTGCCCCCATATTGATCAGCGTCACATCTTGTCCTTGCTTATCTCTGCTTCCCATATGGTCTTACTCCAAAGCTAGACCTAGAGCAGACCCTCTAACTCATTAACCTCCCTGACACAAAATATAAACCTTCCAGAAGGGGACTAGCTATGCGAGACAGAGTGTTTAAAATCTCTTTCAGCTTCACTGCATTTTCTTGAGCTTCGGTTATAGGCATTAGATTTTTAGTGCAAGTTTTCACAACATGGGGGAATTTGTCGTGGTTGAGTTTGTGCTGTCATTTGAAAACTGTCACTTCTTTGATATGTGATTAAGTAGAATTACAGGAAAGAGACCTTCATTGACTTTTTTTGTGTGTTGTGGCCATTGAAAATCCCAACTCTTGGTAGGCTTGCCCTGACTTGCGGACAGATGTGAAGTAGAGACTGCAAAACTGGAACAATGAGGGTAGGTAGTGCTTATGCTGGCTTTGGTTGAGAACATGATTCAATTTGAGAATATGATAGTGCCCATCTCCAGGCTGTCATGGGGTCCAGGAGAGACAGATTAGGGGGAAAAGAAATTCTTAAGTGTCTATGGGCAAAGACATTTCTGTGTAGCTTATTTTGTTTGAGGTCTTGGATTTCTGCCAACATAACATGAACAAGCCTTGCAGAAAAAACTGTTCCCGAGAGCACCTCATATTTTGGAGTCTAAAAAGATGTAAGTGGTCCCTTCATGTAAAACAAAAGTTGTCCCTGCATGTGGACCAAATTTTCTGTGCTTTCTGAAAGTAATAGAAATTTCTGTGGATTGGTAGCTTGGCAAACGTTATTTCGAAAACCCTGGGTTAGAGTTTTTTGGTAAATAACAAAGAGCTTGAGTGGTCCCATGGGATAAAACACCAGTTTGAGACTTTACAATGTTGGGCTCTTTGAGGTATTTCTCAGTCTGCAAAAGGAGGTTGATACAGCCTAGATAGTGTAATCGAATGCCATTATTGAGTGCCCGCTCGGCAGTAGGCATCAGACTGAGTAGAATATAGATCACTACATGTTCTTCTTTTTAAATAGAGAACTTTGAACAACACTTAATTGGATGGGAGGGTTGGAAGTAAGTAGAATGTAAATTCCTTATGTTAGGATGTGGTAGGAAAAAAGCATGTTACTTTGCATGAGAAAAACTCACTGAACATTTCAGAGATAGACATATTAATGTCGGCTTGAGTAGAAAGCTCTGCATATTGACCTCCATTTCCTTGCTCTCTCATTTTTGTTTGGTTTTTGTTTTTGAGATAAGGTCTGTCTCTGTTGCCCAGGCTAGAGTACGGTGGCATTATTATGGTTCACTGCAGTCTTGTACTTCTGGGCTCAAGCAATCCTCCCGCCTCAGCCTCCTGAGTAGCTGGGACTACAGGCACACGCCACCACGCCTGGCTAATTTTTGTGCTTTTTGTAGAGATGGGGTCTCCCTGTGTTGCTCAGGCTGGTCTAGAACTCCTGGGCTCCAGCGATCCTCCTGCTTTGGCCTCCCAAAGTGCTGGGATTGTAGGTTTGAGCCACTGTGCCCAGGCTTGCTCTGCCATTTTTGGATTTTACTCTATTACCTAATGTATTTAAAGCCATAATGGGATGCCATAAATACTACATTCTTTTTTTTTTTTTTTTTTTTTAAATGGGCATTAGGAGGAGAAGATTCCCCAGTTCTCCAAAAAGTTAGATTGATGTACTGTGGAATTCTCTCTGTTTAAGCAAATTGGGTACCTGCTTGTTGCATTGGTTGAAAATGAATTTAAAATAATTTTATTTTGACCTTTCTTTTTGTAACTTTTACATCACCTCATGAGGTAGCTGGAAAAGTCCTGGAATGTCTTTCTAACTCTGGGTGGGAATTACTGTTTACAAGTTGTCAGCCAGTGTCACTAGGTGATAATTCCCCTCTGTGTGAATGTCATGGTTACAGTCTGCTTTTTTGCCTCTAAAAGAACAATTATATTCAAGAAATTTCCTAGTGCATTTAAAAACAGCTGGGTGAAAGTCATTTTAAATCCCCAAATCCAACACATTAGTTCTTTTATGCATTTAATTAAGCAGAAGTTAAAATAAATTAGAACAGGAGACATTCAGTGCTGATTGTTGAATCAACAAAGCAAGAAACAGCCTAGCATTACCCTACCACAGATGTCTGTCACTCCGTGCTGTTGCCCTATAAATTTGCATCAACTCTTAAAATTTTTTGAAAACAATTTCTTTTCTAGTAAAAACTGGCATGTGATGTATAGTAAGCAGTGTTCTTGACACAAACTATACTTCTGTGGCCCTCTGTGTAATTTTTCTCCCCGATGATACTTTTATGTTGCTGGCTTGGATAATGTTTGTTTGTTTGTTTGTTTGTTTTGGAGGATGGGGGGAGGGTTAGGCTAGAATAGTAATGGTTAGGAAAATATGGAAAAACAAGATTTAGCAGTAAATTTGGATATTACTAGTGGGGGGATGGTTGAGATTATTTCATTTATAGTACTGAAACATTCTTTAAAAACACGTATTTGAGTTTAATTTATCTTTAATAATGCAAGTAGTAATATATGGTTCATTGTAGAAAAAGTTAGTTAAAAATGCATCAGCTAGAAACTGAGCCCTGACTTGTCACCCACAGATATCACTGTTAGGCATTTGTAGGTAAAGACTTTTTCCTAATATATATGTTGTTTTGGCTATTATTTATTTATATTTTTGGAAATAGGGTCTCACTCTGTTGCCTGAGTAGAGTGCAATGGCATCCTCATAGCTCACTGCAACCTCAAACTCCTGGGCTCAAGCGATCCTCCTGCCTCAGCCTCCTGAGTAGCTGGGAGGACGACAGGTACATACCACCACACCTAATTCTTTTTTTTGTAGAGATAGGGTTTCTATGTTGTCCAGGTTGGTCTCAAACTCCTGGGCTCAAGCAATCCTCCTGCCTCAGCCTCCCAAAATACTGGGATTAGAGGTGTGAGCCACTGCGCCTGGCTTTAGCTATTTTTTAAAAACAGGAATTATGCTTTATAGGCAGTCTTATGTCTTTGTTTCCCATTCAGTAGAATATCATGATTGGTATGGTATTTGGTATTGGCTTCTAAATAATGGGGGGAAGGGCAAGGGTATGACTAGTTTTTCAGCTGAAACAAGGTTAGCCCTAAGTTTAGGATAATTTTTGCAGCTGGATAATGGGTACATGAGGGTTTACTACACTCTGTTGCTTTTGCATACATCTTGAATTTTCCTTTAGGAAAAAATTAGTGTGTCCATTAGTCATAAACCTGTTCCCAGGTCTACAGGTTTACATCATTGTCATCATTCTTAGGAGCCACGTGTCATTCCGTTGTAACATGGGCCATAATTTAACCAATACCCTCTTGTTAGATACCTCTGTTCTCAGTTTTTTAGACTATTCTTGCAAATGGATAAAAATTGGCTCATTTTCTTAAGACTTTGTATGTTAAATTTTTAGTTTTTCATCACCCAGAAAGAATCTGGAATTATGATAACTGAAGAGATTGGCAGGTAGTTTGCCTTGTTAACAATATCCAAAAATCTTTATTTAGAAAAGTTATTAAAGTCTGTGATATTAGTAAACTTTCTGAACATTTCATTATGATTCAAATGAATCTTGTATTTCACACACACACAATTTAGTCCCATCCAATAATTTTTGTTGCCAGATGTCTTGGTGCCTTGATATATTTTAACACGTTGCAGTTGCATCTGACTCTTCTGGAGACATCAGTTGGGAAGTGGAGAATGGATAGTTCGTGCATGGGCTGTCGTGTTTGTGTTGTTTATTTATCACAAGCAACTAATTCCTATGTCTCAGCTGAGTGCTAATCTAGGCCTTCTCCTTGTCAAGGGCAGTAGAGCCAGATAGAGTAGAGATTGCATAACTGTTTACGTGTGGACCAGCAATTTCCTTCTTTTTGGCCTCCACAGTTAGATTGAGAATCCCGAGTGAAGAGTATTATCTGTTCTGTGAGCCCCAAGTTAGTTTGAGTAAGAATAATACATTACTAATCACTGTCTCTTATGTGTGTTCAGGGTGGGACAGGTGGTGTTTTATACTTGGCACCTATCTCATCCAGTCTCTAATTATCCTCCATATTGTATGTAAGTGAGGAAATGAGGCCTAGAGAGAGAAACTAAGTTGTTCAGCTAAGGTCACACAGCTAGATACAGATTTTTGGGCACTGTAGTTAACCCATTTATTGGCTCGGATCAAGATCCCATAAATCAGTGCTAAATTTTTGGTAAATGTGTATTAATGAATTATAATGTGTGCAAATGAAAGCCCTAGATAAAGGCATGTGATCAAAATCTGCCTTTCCTGTTAGTTATGTGTTTAAAAGTTTCTTTCCTGCCTGTGCCTCAGTAGCTAAATTTTGCTGACTTACCGCTTTCTGTCCTTCTTAATTTGATTTGGAACAAACCAAATTTCAAATGCACAGGGTCCCAGAATGGTAGAGTGGCTTGCTTATTTGATACATTTCTTAAGTTAGCAATTTCTGAAAATTGGCAGCCCCTTTTGATGTGGCACACGTAGGCCACAAGTCAGTCATAAAGAGTCCTTATGAGTGCTGGGCCGTGGGGCGAGAGGGAAAGGGGAGTGACCCGTCGAGCTTCAGAAGGTAGCTTGTGTGCAGCCCTTGAATGAATTAAAATTTATCAAAGCTGTTTGGGAAGTTCGATACCCAGAGGTACAGACACCGCATTTGGAAACACAGCATGCTGTGTGCAGAGCTGAGCAGAGAGTCTTGATGTAGAATAGATTAGGATGCTTTATCATCATTAGACAAACAACACTGGCCAACCACTATGTAAGGGGCCCAGGCTGAGATGATCAAGCTCAACAAGCAAACCAGTGGCTCTCCTGTGACTGCCTTCCCCCAAGCCAAAGGAGGCAGATGATGAATGGGAAATGACTGTCATTTTAAAAGACACTTGAACATCAGCAGCGGAGAATACTATTCCGAATAGCTGAACTGGTAGCCTGATGGGTTTTAAATAAATGAAGGAAGAAGGAAGGGATAGATACTCATATTTTGTCCAGGGAAGAAATAGCCAACATGTGTTTTAAAATGTTGTCTTCGTGGTCTAGTCTTTACAGATAGAGTTGTCGGAATACACAGTGGAGGAGTCAGGTGGGATTAGAATTGGCGGGCACAACCTGATGGTGTTTCCCCTCATCCTCTAATTATTTTGAAAGCAGTGCAGTCCATGGGAGTTTGTCCCTCTTGGTATCTTTGATCTCTCCAG
Source organism: Eulemur rufifrons (assembly GCF_041146395.1). Taxonomy (NCBI): domain Eukaryota; kingdom Metazoa; phylum Chordata; class Mammalia; order Primates; family Lemuridae; genus Eulemur; species Eulemur rufifrons. The sequence goes on from NC_090989.1 coordinate 166,970,873, forward strand.
CTCAGAGCATCCCCAGACAAGGTGGCTACCTCCCAGACAGAAAGTTCACTGCCTCCAAGCCCTATGTGAACTTCCCATGTTGGCTTCCAGGTTTCTAGAAAACTAGATTGCCTTAGCTGCTTTGCAGTCTCGTTATAGTCATGTCCCACTTAAGTAATTGTTAAAAAAAAAAAACCCCAAAATTCGTCCCCTGTCGATTGGTTGCTTGAGTAGAAATTTATTTCTGTTCTCCAAAGTAAATGCCCATTGCAATGCCCAGTAGGCTTTTTCAGATCACACCCCTGCACCTCTAAGTTCTGGGATGCCTCCCGATGCTCACCCCTCATTAAGGATCTCTGTACTAGATACAGTTTTTCCTTTTCCTTTTTCTTCCTCGAAAGCTTTTCTGCAATAATGGCTTTTTAAATTTTTTGCTTACATGAAGACAGTCATCCCTAAGTGAAGTTTATTTGACTAGGAGAGGGAGAGAATGTTCACGGAGGGCACCTGACGTGATTGGAGAGACCGATAGAAACCCTGCAAGATCGTGCCGTGGTCCGAGAGGAGAGTTTAGAAAGTGTGCTGCCTTGGGGATGGATGTACATACAAACTCCCACATGGTACATTAATTGATTTTGATTATATGACTCCAAAGCTTGAGCATTTCAAACTGTTTTCAAACTAATGGCCGCCACATTTGGGAAGGAGCCCACCTGCGCCTTTGGTTCATTATAAAAGGAGAGCTTGACGGCACATCAGGACGGAATGCATGCTTCCTTTTTGAGTAGTTGCTCAGTTTCAGGGGACTTTGTATTATTTTTCCTTAAAAGGTACACCCCCACCATAAAACAGGCTTATAAGTGACAGAGTGACCCTGGTAAATACACAAAGAACCTTAACTGTGTGGTCTTAAGGTCTCCTCATTAGATTCCGGCTAATAAAACCTCAGTAGGCCAGAGGTTCACAGGGTTTAATCGAATGAAACCCCATGGGAAGTACAGGGTGAGCTCAAGGAGACGTAAAATCCGTGACACCTTGCCCCCTTTAACTCACTTGTCCCACTTTTCCTCAACTGCCCCCCTGCTAGAACATTTTCTCCTTCTTGATTTTGATTGTCCCCTTAAGCAATTTACTAATTAGACATTGAAACTGCTTATCCTCTCAATCCCAAAGCAAAACTGATGAGCACGGCGGACCAAAACAGTTGGGCCAGAAAAGAACAAAGACATACTGATACAGGGAGTCGAAGGCAGGGCCAAACGGGTAACCCAGGTAGGGTGGCCCTGCGTCCTGTTAGGGCCACCTTGTCTCGGAGTATAATTATTAACACTGCTCCCTTTCTCTCTCAGCATCCCGGTTTAGGCAGTTAACTATGAGGCCACCCTAGGCATGAGCAGTGGGGAGGGAGGCAGGGTGGGTGGAGATGTGGATGGGAGAGGCCTCATCTCTGGCACTGGGCTCCCCCAGCACTGCCCTGGGTGGGTGTGCACCCACTGTTGCTCCGACCGAGCTTCAAGAGAAGCCGGAAATTTGGATTTTTAGTTCTGATTTTAACATGTTGTTAATTATTCAGATTTATAAAAACACCATGCGGGGGAGGCTGGCAAAATATAGGGGTGATTTTTGGCTGCTGTGCAATGAAGTTCTCCATTCTGTCCTTCAAACAAACAAACAAAACAAAACAAAGCAGGAAATGAAGGGGGGGGGGGGAAGGGCATAACCAGCCTCTAGTATAGGCTACGGGTGACACTGGTAAGCAGAGTTTTCCTCGAGCTGTTTCTGATCATCAGGTTGTGGTGCAGGGTGCAGGGGTGAGGGGTAGGGTGCCAAGGGCACACAGCATGCAGTAAAATAATCATTGGCACCCGGGTGGTGTTTGGTGTGTAATTTGCTGGGTGATGGGAATCAGTACGTGGCACATGCCATTGTGCACCGTGGGATGTGTTTTATATGTGGGAACTGGACTGTATAGAAGTCATTATTTTCAAATGTGGTCATGGCTTTTAGGTTGTAAATTTTTGTTCCTTTCCACCTTTCCACAACCAGTTTACATGAGCAGCTTTGATTTTTGAGTCAGGTTTAGTTAATCTTATATCTTTATGTTCTCCAAAAAAAAAAAAAAAAAAAAAAAGTGACAATGTCCAAGCTTCCCTGGAGCCATTTCTGTCTCTGTGAAACAGGCAATTTAAGGTCCATCCAGTCCTAAAAGCTTTTAGCTTGTGAAAAGCTTCTTTTCTTGCTTTTAAAACCTCCACTCTGTGTTTAGAATAAATGGCATTCCTGGATCGGTTAAATAGGCAGTTAATAATGCCACAGAAGCTGCCCATTGCACACCCAACCATAAAACATGCTCAGAGAGCAAGACACGTATTGGAATATTCTGTAATGATCAAATGCTGAAACATTACAATCAGCCTTGACCCTACAATCTGCATTTTTAATTGCAGTCTTCATTTACAGTGGAGTATTGATCTGCTTTCAGTTTGTTCTGAAGGTTGACTGGATCTCTAATCTATTCATGTCAGGCTGCCTGCTAGGACCAGCTTGAATTCAGCTCTTCAGAGGAAGCATTGTCCTGTGCTAGGACCAGCTTGAATTCAGCTCCCATTGTCCTTAGTAGAAGGACTAGGCTGTTTGGTTCACGTTGATGTATTTCCCAATATATGCTTCATTCTTTGGAGGTGGTTTTTCTCATGCCTCCTCTATAAAATGTGGATTAGAAGGACTCATGCCCCATGATGTTTTTATGGTGTTTAGATAATTCATGGAAAGTGTTTGATTTGGGCCTGTAGTATGCACCAAATGAATGGTAGCTGCTATGATTTTTTTCTTGCTGTGGATTTAAATTTTCTAAGATCCTGAATTTTGAGTTAGTAATGGAGGAAAGCTGAAAAACAAGGTAGCCTTCATTTTCTTGATTATTGAAAAATGAGCTAGTAATGAAATGACATAAAAGAAATTTTGGGGATAATTTGTGAAATGCAAGTATGGGCTGTCACTGAGATCATATTATATCAGTGTCCCCTGAATTGGATAGTCGTACTGTGATTATGTAAGAGAATGTCTTTGTCCTAAGAAATGCACTCAAGTGTTGGGGTTGAAGGGACGTGATCTCGGCAAAGTATTCTCAAATGGTTGAGGAAAAAATATGTACGTAGACAATTGTAAAGCAGATGCTGCTAAATGTTGACAATAATGGGTATGGGTGATGGGTATATAGGCGTTTGTCATAATATTCAGTGTAAAAGAAAGTTTTTGATTAAGTGGGTGGGTGAGGGAAAAGGTAACTGGTAGATGTTCTGCGTTTATTCACTAGGTGAAAGTACTGTTCAGTTTCCACAAAGCTTCCCAAGGCCAAAGGTGGATTTCTCTCAATTCGTTTCCCCATCCTTTTCTTCCTTCCCACCCTTTAATTCTTGATTCCTACGGATGTTCCTTTCCCAGCATTTAGTGCCCCTGCTGTTTTGTTTCCAACTCTCAGTCATAATCCTTTGTTCATGACATTATAATCATCACCACAAGTGGCTAATTGTGATGTCACAAACGGAGGATTATGACTCAAATGAGGAATAAACAGCAGGGGTGGATTAATTCCTAAGCAACGAAGAAGATTCTGTTTGGTGCAAATGCCCCCGGGTAATAAAATTTAAAACCAGAAAAAGGCAAGAGGAAAGACAAAGCTGAACATATGTGATCTATTAGCTAAATTGTCTTTAAGTGGAAAGCTTCTTTCCACACCCCCCTCTCTCTTCCTTACTTAATTTTCCATGTGGTATGAATAGCTCCTCTATGGTAGATAAATGGATTTGTTTTTAGGCCCAACAAAGCTGAAGGTGTCTTGCTGACTAATTGCAGGGATGTCACACCTGGGCTGAAAAGTGGGTCATTATGGACTCATTGAGGTGTTGTTATTTTCCATAAAGTTCAATTGCTCTTTGCAGTCAGCATTGCAAAAGTCAGGCTATAAAGATCAGCACGATGGCTGAAGACAGCTGGGCTGATAATTGACAGTCGTCCCAACCTGGAAATCCTGGGTAAGGCCTGCCCAGAACGGTCTCAGTCACTCAGGACACTTTTCTGAATGGGTTGCATGGAAGTGAAGCAGTGGTAACAGCTGTTGCTATGGATTGGCCCAGAAATAGCAGTCAATTCTCCGTGGAACTGCAATTTTCAATTCCAAGTCCAGGATGTATTTTTCCCCCCCGTTTAGGAAATGTGTGGTTCCCATACTATTCGGTTAACCAAGCATCCAAATTCTCCTCTGCAAATGACACTTAACAGCTCCTTTATCCTTGGGGTTATTTGGCTGTCTCAGGAGGACTTTTGAGTTTGTGGCCTTTTCATAAAACCGTGGTTCCCGTAGCCAAACTAAACTGGAAATCCCTTTGAATTGTTTTGCTCTTCATGGGACACAGTGTTCCTTTCTTCGGTCTGTTATATTTAGTTCTCTCTGCACTTGAGCTCTCTCTCGATTTATGACTGAACCCTCACTTGAATACTGGAAGCCTTCTTGAGAAACGTCGGTGAAAGACTTGAGGCTAACTGTTTGGCATTGACGGCAGAGCACATAAACCCACATTTAAAAAACATGGTAAATTTAGTTATAAAGGAGACTTCCCATTTGAGTCTAGGCATTTAATAATAGCCTTTATGCACAAAGTAGAAATTATGTGATTATTATCTTGGGGCTGTGATTAGAACGTGTTGCTATATTAGTAACATTGAGAAATGTGTAACAGTTTAGACACAGCAGTTCCTCATTTAGAGAGAGCAACTTGTGGTGCCAGAAAGCATGACATTAACATGGCCTTGCCGTGGTCCACTCATTTGAAGTTCCCTGGAGACAGAACAGCTATGAGAAAGTCCTTCCTCTGTTTGCCACTGTTTTCTCCTTGGTTTCCTCAAGGCGATGTTTTCCGTGTTTCTAAGAGGAGGTCAAACAGAAGTTTTGCCTCCCGAGTTGTTAGACACAGCCTGTCCTGTTTCACACGTGGGTCTGTGTGTCGTGGTAGGGGTGTTTTCTGGCCATTGCCATGTCAGCATACCGCTGTCAGCTCTTCTCCAGGCTGCGGTGTTGGGACGCATCTATGTACCTGTGCGTGTCCCTTTAGGGGGTGGTTGCCTGTTCTTTCAAGGTGAGTGTGCATTTCATCTTTCCTTTTGGCATTTTTTCGGTTTGGAGCACTTACAGCCCTTTTCAGAAATGCAGTCATTTCCGTGTGGGTTTTCTCTGAGCCAGTATTTGCCACACTCCAGTGATACTGGGAGAAACAACGAGACCATGTCCAAGCCCAGAGGGGCCCTGTCTCAACATGTGACAGGAGCTCCTAAACCCAGTGTGGCTGTTTTTGTGGGAAGTCCATTACCCAGGGCTGTGGAAAACACAGAAGTCATAAAAGCTGTGGCCTCTGCTCTGGGGGCATTTACAGCTTAGGTTGGGAGCCAGAAACTGACCATGTGATACAGCTTAGAACAGTTTCAAAACCAAGAATCAGCAAATGTGGATTAATACAGATTAAAACTTGCCTGTAAGATTCCAAAGGACTTGGGGATCTGAGCTTTATAGTTCACTGGGGAAGGCTCTCTGAAGTAGTTGAGTTTGGGAACCAGGTTTTAAAAGAACCAGTATAGAGTAGCGAAGATGACCATGATCTTTGTCACCAGAGACACCTAGGTATGAATCCCTTCCCTGCCACTGACTGACCGTGGGACAAACTATTTAACCCAAGTCTAGTCTCCATCTCTCTCCATTCTCTCCTTCTCTCTTTGTCTCTCTCTCTTAAGTACAAGAGTGCCTGCCTGCCTCTTCAGGTGGTTACGAGGGTTAAATGAGACAATGCATGTGAAGAATTGGGCACACTTACTCAAGTTGAGAGTTTGAAATTATCCGAGGAGGCAGGACGTGTGCAAGACGGGGAGCCTGGCACGTGCAAATGGGCAAATTGATGGAGAAGGATTCACCAAGTGCCCTATTGTGTGGGTGGCGGGTTAGCTTGGTTAATAAGGAAGGTCTGACCAGGGAAGTGAAGAGGATTTGGTTAAAATCAGGAGTGTCTTTGATGGTCCCTAGATGGATCTGCCTTCCTTACCTGTGTCGATTCAGGGATGAGGATGCTGGGTTAGCAGGGTGAGGGGTTTATCGGGGATTAAGGTCTGTGGCGGAAGGAGGGGGAGGAAGCAGTGTTGGGCAGGGAGAGTCTCAGGACATGCTGAAGATCTGACACAGTGGACAGAACCAGGCTGACCCCAACACCCCGACTGTGGACAGCCCTTGGCTGGGGAAGAGCTTCGCCTTGACCGAGAAGCTGCTTAGGTCCTGAAGGCTCCCTGCTGCTGAGCAGCAAGTTCTTTCCTGAAGGGAGCTCCAAGACGTGCCCCTCCAGGACTGCGTCACAGTCTAAGTTGGGGTCCCTAGCCTATCTTACTTCTGTCACATCATCTTGTTTATTTCCTTCACAGCATTTTATCGTCAACTACAATAAAAAAAAGTATCCAATTAATCTCTGTCCCCAGAGTGTGGCCCTTGTTGGTGTAATTGACTGCTGGCCCACTGGTGGGCTCATATGTCAGGTCCCCACTTGGCGTGATCTCTCCTCTGAGCTTGGAAAGATTTAGTCACCCCTCGTGGGGGTGTGAGTGGGAATGCCGTCACCGTGAACACTTGCTGAGCGTTCGCCAGGGCCGTGCACTGGGCTGAGCACAGTGAGGGGAGGGCCAGCTTATGAGCTGTTCTGGGAGAAGGATGCATGCATGCAGGCCCACTTGGTGGGCAAGGAAACCAAGCTTTAGAGAACCTAGATATTAAGACTCTCCAGGGACACTCACCTCAAGAGAGGCAGAGATGGGACCTCAGCTCTTTTTGCCCTCCAAGCCTGTCATCTTAATTGTTCAGCTACCATGTGGCAGTCAGATTTGGGAGTTAGGGAATGGATGGCAAGAGACTGTGGCCCTCACTAGCCCTCTGATACATCGCATTGTTCTCTGTCCCAGTGTTCATGGCCTTTTAGAACCGGCCTGTGCCGCGAATAGTTGGTGAGGCTGTGGGGAAATGAGTCATCTTAGACATCACTAGTGGGGACCTTAAATCAGCTTCTATCACCTAGTCAGCTTCTATGAAGGCGACTTGGCCCCTGTCTGTTACAATACATATACCCTTTGATCAAACTGTGCCCCCGGGTGCTTACCCTACAGATGTACTTGGCCACAGTGCAAAATGACTCCTGTCGAGGTTATTCATTGCAGCAGTGTTTAGATTTGGAAAGGACTGGAAATAGCCTGACAGCCCATTAATAGGGGCTGTTTTAATAAATTGTGCTATGCTAAATAATGGCATATGTGCAGCTGTTACAATCAGTGAAGCATCACCCTATGAATGGATACATATGTTTGTCTATACATCTATATCTGTATTTCCCTAGATATCTTGTTAATTGGGGGGGGAGCAAGGTGTACAACAGTATTTAATATTAATTGGGGGGAAAAGCAAGATGTACAACAGTATTTAGATTAGGCTACTTTTTAGGGGAGGACGCATGCAGGATTATCAGTAGCATCATGGTAATAGGCGTTGCCTTTGAGATATGGGAAGAGGTTTGGGAAGAAGTCTATCCTTTTGTATCTTTGATTTTGACTTCTATAATATATGCATGACTTACCAATTCAGAAAATTAAATTCATTAAAGAAATCCCCCAAACCAACTAACCAAAAATGAATTGGGCATTGGCCATTAGGACCAGGAGGGAGAGGTCATATAAAGCTTACCAGTAGACAGTACTTACCCTGAAATAAAGTATCTGTTTGCTTAATATTTCCAATGGAGAGGAAATCACCTAAGAATTTTTCACCAAATTTGGAGGAAATATTGGGAATGGTTCCACCTGAAAAATCTTACCTGGCTTAATTGGAATTTGATTTAGGTAGGATACCTTCAGTGGGACCTCAAGTGGGTCCTTAGCCATTCACCCACCAGGGTACCCGAAGACTCAGATGTGTAGTGGAGGTAGCTCTGTTGAGGGTAACAGCAAGCATTTAGTGATTAGTGATTCTTCTGGGCAGTCCGACTGGGGAACCTACCTTCCAGATGTATTTATCAAGGCTGTAAATGGACCATGGGACAGGACATTAGGGGACTTGGCCTAGCCTGACCTGACTAAATGTGGCTTTGGGACCCTTTTGGAAGTTACTGGTTTATAGTCTTCTTATTTTTTGAGACAGAGTCTCACTATGTTGCCCAGGTTGGTCTCAAGCTCCTGGTCTCAAGTGATCCTCCCACCTCAGCCTCACGTGTAGCTGGGACTACAGGCATGGGCTGCTGCTGGTTAATATTCTTTATTTGTCTCAAGCCAAATGATTGCAATGAAGAGAAAAACACAACCATTAACTTTTATATTTATTCAAAAGTATGAAAAAGAATGAGTTTTTCTATTTATACAGAAGTATGAAAAAAGAATGAGAAGTTAGGAAAGCGTGAATTATTTTTTAAGGAAGCCTTTGTAGCTTTGTTGGTCAGAGAAATCTTTTTATTAATACATTAGACAAATTCTTTAGAGGCCAATTTGCATTCACTTAGAGAAACATTTGTGGGGGTGGTGTATGGATGGTGCAGCCGTACCTGCTCCTTTTCGGGAAATCAATTTGTTAAATAGCCCTCAGAATGTGACAGTTTTCTGGTAGGATTATGACTTTTTTTGTTTTCATGTCTGCTAGAGGGCTAACAGAATAAGACAGTTTAATCACGTGCCATTATGTTGATAGGGGTGTGGGAAGCTCAGACATGTTTGTAGAAGAGGAGTTGGGTACCTGGCTTTTGCAGGCTTCTAAGAGCAGAAGTCAGTAATCATGTGGTTTGGAGATGTGCCCGCTCAGCCCCTTCTCCTAAGGGTGTCTGGCCTTCCTGAGTGTGGCTGACATCACTTTGGAGATCTTGGTTATGTTGAGGTGGTTGTCGGGGAAGGTGCGTTGCCAGGTAGGATGTTGTCTGCAGAGAGAAACAGAGAGGCCTCCCTTGGGGTAATCCATGTTTCCACCCAGATTTATATTATTTACAGGGGATTAGACAGAGACCAGGATTTAGACAGGTGTTGCCCTGGAAAATTGTTTTAGACTTCAAGCCAAAAAAAAAAAAAAAACAAAAACGGGGGGGGGGGTGGCTGTACGCTGTCCAGCTGAGTAAGCAGATCGCCTAGACTCTGTTTCCAGGCATTTGTCGTCCCAGCTGGGAATCTTTGAGGAATCAGAGCTAGATAAAGCAGGAGCTCATCAGAGGCCCTCTTTCCTTGGTCGCCTCTGTTTTTCCAGGGACTCACAGGCCACCAGCTGTGGCAGCGGGTCTTGAGCTTTGTTGGTGATTAGCCGCACTGTGGGGGAAGGCTCTTCGCATTTCCCTCTGTTCTGGAGCTCTTCCGTGGATTGGAGCGGGCTAATCTGGCTCCTCGCTGAGCAGATGATGGCAACCCTGAGTAAAAGAAAGGAGCTAACATCACCACCCCCTTGTGTTTTCCATACCAAAAGACTTAACGCTTATGTTTGCAAAATTCAATTGTCAGTGCCCTTGTCAGCTGCTACTTTAAATTCTGTATCCTTTTCCTGTTTCTGGGTCATTGCCTAGTAAATGGTAAACATTGCCATATCCCAGCTTCCTTTTTCTGGGTTGTCTGCTGTGAGCCATGTCAGTAGCAGAAGCTTCCATAGGGCAGCTTGACCTTGAGGGACTTGGCACATTTGTGGACTGTCCTGTCTCTGTCCTCAGCGCATCAGGGAAAATATCCTACCATGTCTGGCGTGCCCTTTAACTTGACAGACAGAGCAGAGGCTGGGGAAGTTTGGAGATGCACCTGCGCTTGGTTAAGGCTGATGTTGGCAAATCAGGCCTGCCTTACCCCGGGCAGCCTGATTCCTGTTGGAGAATTGTTTTTACTGTACTAATGCGTTACTCTTTACGTTCTAGGAATGACAGTTGTATTTACTATTAGCGTAAGAAAACCATTTTGCAATCCGTATTTGGGGCTGCTGTAACAGAAATCCCTTATACCAGCCAGAAGTGATTTGGCAATTGCAATTACCTATTTGGGGGAGTGATTCATGTAACTGCTCCCCTGTCATCCAGAGTAGTTGAAACAATGTGTATACATTCACACACACACACACACACACACACACTTGATAATTTGTTCACTGGGTCTTACAAAAAGTCCAGAAGGATTTTCAATAAAATTGGATGCATATTTATGATGGTCTGACTTAAAAAGTAGACTGTGGCATGTATGAATTTCACTCTGGAGGGAGCCTTGGGAGAATACCTAAAATAAATAAATTGACAACCATTCTCTTCTAGAGAAGCTGAAACTGAGACACAGGGAGAGGCTGGTGTGGCTGCCCGGATGGGAAGACCTCATTTCTGTTACAGGATGCCGAGGATGGTGGTGGTGTCGGAAGTTTAGGCACCAAAGCTCCATTGGCAAGGACAAATGTGAATTGCATGGGATCTGCTTTTCTCAGGGGCATTTCTCTGTAGTTCAGGTGAACTAGCATTTGGGATTCTAGTCTTTATATTTATTGATGGGGAGTAACTCTCTCAAGAAATGGAAGAGGACAAAATGGTATGATAATCATAAGGATGTCGATGACGACAAAACAGAAGTCTGTCTCATTTTAGAGCATGCTTATCCCATTTGAAATTAGTTGATTAGAGAAATTGAGGTTTTAACCAGATGCCATTTATTTTATACTGGGAGCATTTTTGGAACTTCAGTTCCTGTTCTGAAAATTCTCTAGCTAGTAAGCTTTAGTGAGGTTAGAAATAGTGTTCCTCTCAAGTGCTTTGGAATGAAAGCACTCTGGGGGAAGTACCACCAGCAAGGGGCATACCTTCTATCAAGTCTCATTGTTTTTCTCATGCTATTGTTCTGCTTCCATTTTTCCTCCCCGCTCTGGGCACTGTCCAGGTCCTCCCCTGGGTTAGGTGATGGTGGAGAGCTTTGCTGGACTTCATTCTGGCATGAGCTCCAACCAGGCAGCTGACTTTACTTGTTGTGACAATGTCATCAGCTCTCATTGTATGCAGCAGATGGCCTGGAATGCAAATGCGGTGATTCTTCCGGCAGTTGGTCTCTATCACTTCTTGAAAGTGCAGGGGCCACCTGGTTCTTCAAGACCACTACACCCAAGAAGGGAGAAAGTGTGAGATGGCAAAGACCCACTCAGGCAGCATCAGATCCCTTTCTGAGTGTTTGCTGCAGGGTGGCTCATTTGTGGATTCTCTCCAGGACAAGACAGTTGCTTAATTGTCCCTGTGCTTGATGGGGACATGTGTTACATACAACAGCTGTTTCAGGACCCTGTCTGCTTTGTTTTCTATCTCCTGGACATCTGATACATGCAAAGCAGAGGAAATACAATAAAGAGTAGAAGACAGGTTCATCAGACTTGCACAAAAACAGGTAAAGCTTGGGTCCCCAAATACTCAGTGTGTTTTTGCCCTGAAGGTATAGGATGGGATAGATTTGTCTTCCCTCCTCATCACCATGCATTAATGGCAGGATTGTGCAATTTGTAGATTCCACATCCTAAGAGAAAGCCATTCACTCAAATAACTTTCTGGTAGTTGACAACTCTTCTCTTTGAAATGCCCTTCTAAGTATTTGGCCAGAAACAAAGCTTTTTGAATAACAGCAACCCTCTGTTGGCTTTTGAGCTTGTGTCAGGCTTTTGCTAGAGAGTGATTTTTTTCAAGGAAATTAATAGATGATACACTCAATGCCAGACAGTTTTAGATCTCAGAGCTGTCTTCCTCAAAAAGCACGTTATTGTTTCTTTACATGTCTCAGATGAAACTGCTCAGAGAGTGATTGATTTTTGGAGAGAGTTGCTGTGTTTTTACATAGAAAAAATAAAACCACATCATCTGTCAACAGAGGAATGGTTAAATAAAATACGGCACACCAGAAATGTGGAATATTAGGCACCCTCAAACGTTGTAAGTTTGTGTATACTGGCATGGAAAAATGTTTTAATATGTTGTTGGGTGATAAAAGCAAGTTGCGGAACAGTATGAGAAGTGGAGTGTGATCCTATTTGTGCTTCATAAATGAGTGTCAGGACCAGCCTAAATATGTGTTTGTATCTCTGCATATGAATGTATAATTACTTAGAAAAATGACTAGAAGGTTTGAACCAAACTGTTTTCTCAAGCAGCATTGGGTGGAAGGGGACAAATGGTGACCATTGTGTTTTGTTTAAATCTGTGTGTTGTCCTCATCCCATACAATGAGAATGTATTTACTCGCTATGGATATACAAATTCTGGAAACTGTCCCAACAACGTTTGTAATGCAGACAGTACTTTTCTCTGAGGCCACCTTTTTGGTTCTCACCAAGAACAGATGGTATCATCAAGTATTTCAGTAAAATTTTAATACCATCAAAATCATATGGGGCTTTTCTAAGGCTGATAAGTATAGTAGAGTCACATTAAGTAAAGAGGTCTTAGGTTTCAACCTCTGATTCATAAATAACTTACTGGTGGGAAGACAGAAAGGGGATGTTCATAAGTTGAAGATAAATGCATTTTAGGTTGGTGGGGGGTACACTCAGTAAATAGAATGAAGAATAAGTATTTCATGCTGTATTTCTGACTTGTATTATTTTTTGAGTACATTCCAATGCTAAACAGTGAAAAATATGTGGTAAATAATGAATTTTCTTCTGTTCCCATGCAGTGTCTCCTCCTCAAGGAATCAGCTGTCCTTCAATAAGGGTGGTGCCAGTTAAGGGTGGTTTGATGAAGAGTTTAATGTTGCACATATTAAATAATTTGCAGATAACATTCTTTTTTTTTCACATGCCCTGTGGAATTGGACAAACCAGTATTCCTGTCTCCATTGCACAACTTAGTAGCAATACATCCTTGCATTATTAAGCTTTTAGCTGGGGCATTATAATTGTAAAATGTGAATTTTAAAACAATTTCATTAAGGTGATGTCTTAAATGCAATAGTTGTACAAAAATGGCATAGGCTACAGTGTGTGGCACATGTTCTTTGAGAGAGATTAGCTGTTATTACCATATCGTATACTGTGGAAATGAGCAGAATCGATAACTTCATGGCAAAAGTTAGCTACATCTATGCAAGCACATCTTAAATTTTTTTGTGGTTGTACCTTTTTTTGTTCAATATCTTTGCAGCCCTTTCAGTAATAGTTGTTTTTATAGCAATTGGATATAATGTGAAACTAAGAATTTTTATTAATTGGTTACTATTCCTTGGAATAAAAATGTAAAAAAGATTAACAATGGAAGAATATTAAAAGTGCAATTTGCCCATTCATTATATCAGATGTTTCATTTTTATGGAGAGGTAGGCATCATATTAAGGTCCAGCTATTTAGCAAGATGTATAAATGATTAATCTATGAGAAATTATGAATTTAATACCCGTCCAAAACTTGTTAGAATAAATGATTTTTATGTTCCCATTAGGTTTTGTGATGGGAAATAATATATTTTATGTAAGAAATTTCAAATGCTTCTACTTATTACCCATGAGGTGTCTGTAAACTTGGCACTATAGTCCTTTTTTCTAATATATTCTGAACTCTTATGGTTAAATGCCTAGGTAATGTGTTATAATTGAATATCTGTTCATATCAGTAGTGTCTGTCAGCCAGTTTCCAGTAGATTCAGCAGGCATTTTCTGCCCGGTAGGTGGCTAGGCTTAGTGCTAATGAGCACCAGTAGAGAGTTGAGTCCTTGCCCTAGAAAAGGCATGCACAGATAAATGTTCCAGAAAGATAAGACAAAGGTATAATCTACAGAACAAAAGTATTAAAAGATATATGTGTTCCAAGGCAAGGAGGGAGAAGAGGAAGACATTGTAGCAACTACTGGAATACCATGAAACTTAAAACATCCTAAATATCCATAATTAGGGGAATTTTTAATTGTGACATTTGTGTAATGGAGCACTATGTAGCCATTTACAAGAAAAGAGGAGACTCTGTATGTACTGATTTAGAATGATTTTTTCCATTTACATATTCAGTGAACAAAAGCCATATGCAGAATTTGTATGGCATTCTATTTGTTTAAGATTATGGGAGAGGAACATTCTCTCTCTCTCTCTCTCTCTCTCTCTCACATGCATAATGTCTTTGGAAGGATGTGGAGGAACTCTTACCAAAGGTAGCTTCTGGGGAGAGAACCTACGTTTTACTGTATACCCTTTTGAACTGTTTGGATTTTTGTTACAGAGTCCTACATTTTTTCAAAATTTAAAAATAAAAATTCGTGCGTTGGCCTGATGCTCCCTGATGTCTTAAGAACATTGAAATGGGTGGTCCGGGTTATCATGAAAGGCTCTGCTGCTTAAACTGATAGTTTCTAAGTCTCAGGTTTCTTGCTCTGAAAACAAGTTCCTTTGCCACCTCTGATACCTAGCACCTCGAAGGATCCCACTTTATACCCCCTGCATTTTAGGCATTCATTTGAGAGTTTACAATTTGGTTCGATTTGATTTTATTGGGTTTAGGTTTTTTTGATTTTTGACAATTCAAGAGATTTCTTTTCAAAATCAGACATTTCTTCTAAAAATATGAGTTCTACAGCCAGTATGACTTGTTTCAGGTTGCAGTGGTGTAGCTGGGGAGTAATTTTATGTTTTTGTTTTGCCAAGTGAACAATAATTGTAATCAGAGATGTTATTGGTTATATGATGTACAAAGTCAATTTTGAGATTAAAAAATAATACTATATAAAATATGCATTAATTTTAATATATCCCCTGGCCTAGCTTAAAAATGTTAAGGAGAATGAGTGATGCGTGTGTGTGTTGGCACAGGGGATGGAGTGGCACAGGGATTCGGGGATTTCAGGAAATGTTTTCAGAACATCCTTTGGCACAGTCAGTGTGGGGTTGAGCTGATGGGAATATAACTGTATGTTCTTACAGCTAAGACTCTGAGGGTGTTGCCATGAGAACAAACCTTATCACATGATTCTCCTATACACTGTAGTGCCCCTAAATTCCCTCTAATGCTTATAGGGTCATGCTGACTACTTTTTTATTGTTGTAAAGGACTACACATTGGCATATTAAGTGCATATCTATTAAAAAACATTCTAACCTCCTGCTTATTTCTAATGTGAGTCCTTATACGGTTTTATGCCCTCTCACTGGTGTGAACACATTCTTGTGTATGTACTTTGGTGGGTAGCTGCATGCAGGAGCAGCCGACTGGACCTGAGAAGTCGTTTTTGCAGTGGAAATGACTGGAGCCCTGTGCTCTCTTCAGTGGAGAAATCCCTTTCTGGCTTTTGCCAGTGCAGGGTGGAGTGTGAGAAGGTTTTTTTTTGAAAAGTTGTCATGTTTATTTTTCATGCTTCAGTCAGGAAATGGTTGATCTTGGAGTCAGACCCAGATTTGACTTCTCCACTGATACAACCTTGTCCCTTGACCTTTCTGAGCGTTAATGTTTTCCTCTATACATTGAGGATGGTGACAGGGTTTCCCTTATGGAGTTATTGGGAAGATTGATTTTTTTTTTTTCTTTTGAAACGGGGTCTCACTATGTCACCCAGTCTGGGCTCAAGAGATGCTCCTGCCTCAGCCTCCCGAGTAGCTGGGATTACAGGTGTGAGCCACCTTGCTCAGCTGGAAGATTGATTTTGATAGGGTTCAAGACATGCTACCCCCAAATATGGCATCTTGGCATTTGAGAAAACAGCAGAAACAAAAATGTCACTCTCACCTTCCCCTCACCCTTCCCCCTTGAAGCAGGTCATAAGATGCTCATTCCAGAGGTGTCCTACCTATACCCATAGGAAGGCGCATCCTTGTCACTGAAGACACAGAGACATTGTTGGGGCTCAGAGAACAATACCCCAAAGTACAGTGCTTTGGCATGCTGTGTACTTTTGGATTAAAAGAAATTGGAAGGCCTTAAAAGCTGCTCCAGAACCAAGGACTTTAAAACTTTGTCTTCCAAAAGAAATGCAACTGTCTTAAAGCCCCCTCCCTAGGAATCTCATCAAATATCCAGGAAAGATTAACCACCAGAGAAAAGACTAAAATTAGTCACCATGCCCAGATAGATTTTTTTCTCTGTCTGTTTTTCTCAGGGCAGCTTTGAGGGATTACCTGGGAGATGTTATCTGCGTAATTAGGTTGCCTTTGCTTACAGTGCAGTGCTACCCCTCACTCTCCAGTATCTAGTCCCACTCAGTTTCCAAAGAGAATCGTTTACAAACTGTTGTCTGTCCTTTGGGCTCCTTCATTCCCCTAAAATTCATTTACCACCCCTCTAAAATTACCTACAACCCCCCACTTCCCTCTCCTCTAGGAAGAGGGGAAGTTAAGCCTCAACTGTTTGGGCCTTCTTTGGGTGTCACATTTTGTATGGCTCCTGTGCTGCTGCACATTGGTGACTGTGTGCGCCTTGTGTCCCGTTAATCTGTTTATGGTCAGTCTATTTCAGCAGACTTGAACCTTCAGAGGGGGAGGGAAAGTCCTTTTTGCCCTTACACCACCAAGAAGAATCTGAATAAACAGGACTTGCTTATTTTCCCTCAGTGTCATATTAATATCATTAGATCATGCACTTTTGTCCTCCAATCATATGTCTCTACCACTGTCCACTCTTCATCAAACCTAAGCATGAAAATACCTAAGTTTACCTGTTTCTTAGCATCATTTCCTTATGAAGGTTTTCTTGTCACGTAAGACTTTTATTTAATACATTTGTGTGCTTTCCCCTTGTTAATCTGTCTTTTGTTACAGGGTCTTCAGCCATGAACCTAATGTGGGAAGGAAAGATATTTCTTTTCCCCTACAATTTGATCCTTATAAAATCTCCATGACACAGTGTCTGGCTCATTGGAGATGGTCAGTTAAGATTATTTATCATCATTATCATCATTTTCTGTAAAGGGCCAAGATAGTAAATGTTTTGGGCTTTGCAGGTCATACAGTCTTGTCTCAACTACTCAGCTCTGCCCTCATAGGAGGAAAGCAGTCATAGACACTGTGTTTAATGAATGAGTGTGTCTGTGTTCCAATAAAACTTTATTTATGTGAACAGGCAGGCTGGATTTGGCCCTTAGTATATAAACAAATGGCTCGATGTGTCAATATAACCTTACTTATAAAACCTGGCAGGTTAGATTTGGCCAGTGGGACATAGTTTGCTGATCCCTACATAGTAGTGGTTCCTAAACCTTTTGATCTCAGATCTCCTTTACCCTCTTAAAAATTACTGAGGAAGACCCAAAAGAGCTTTTGCGTATGTGGCTCATGTCTGTTGATAGCTACTATTTTAAAAATTGAAACTGAGAAATTTAAAAACTACCAATTCCTTTAAAATAACTAATAAAATTATAGCAGGTTAACAATACAAATAACACATTTCTGTGAAAAGGAATTATTTTCCAGAACAAGAAATTTTAGTGGGAAGAATAGCATTTCTTTACATTTTTGCAAATCTCTTTAACGTCTGGCTCAGCAGAAGACAGATTCTCTTAACTGTTTTTGCATTCAATCTGTTGTGATATTACAAGTCATGGAGTCTCTCGAATACTCCCTTGTACCTCCTGAAAGTGTCTTGGGGACCCAACAGGGGTCTGTGGACCACACTTTGAGAATCGCTATTCTACAGACATCATTACGTGGAATGAAGTTAGGTACTACCTTGTAATTGCCAGCTGCTTTTGCCTATTTCCGAACTCCTTTGTCATCTTTTTTCTGAGCTAAAAGTGAACATTGCAGTGTCTTTCCCTTCCCCCTGCCGTAGAAGGCATATTTTAGTCATGTGGTAGGAGTTTATGAAAGCAGGTTTGCTTTATTTTTTGAAATGATTGTCACCTTAACTTAAATTTTCTGCTGCTGCATCACAATAGAGTTCTACTACTGTAGAGAAACAAAAGGCAGGAGATAGTGTGAATTCATTGGAGTAAAGGGGAACAAAAGAAGCTAGCTTCAGAACAGGAAAATGCCGGTGATGACAAAGAAGCCCAGAGAATGATTTGCATAAAACTGAAGCACTTGAAAAGCTCCAAGAAAATAAGGTTAAATACAAAAAGGGACACAACCTTAGACGGGCTGCTTTTGAAATAACTTCTCAGGAGGATTTTTCAGAACAAATTGTTTCATACTTAAGTTTTGAGGGCCCTTGAACTCAGGGCAAAGACGCCTAAAACTGTATTTTTAGTGGGGAGCGGGGTGTCTCTGTGGTCTCTTGGAATTGATCCTTATATAGTGACCACGTAGTTCCAGAAACCTGGGGAGTTTTCATACCCAATGTCCTTATTCCTCTTTCCACCCCACAAGGATTTCCATATGCTGGTAAAACTTGGCATTTCAACCAAGAAATAAATAGTTGACTCACATTGCTAAAATGATGGTGTGAAATCCTAATATAAACCTATATATATGAGATTTTCCTCATAAAGAAAGGCAAAATTATTTTATCCAGATCTGTTTTCTTCCTAGATACCTGCGAGTAAATAGATTGGGGGGTAAAGCTGCAAATAAACCAAGAATGTTAACAGTAAGATTTCTCATTGCCCTGACTAGATAGAAATGAATATTAAAGTAATTCAACACACTGCTAAAAGCTTGTACCTAATTGCCTTTTCTTTATATTTAGCTTAACTTTAAAGGAAATTTATAACTAAATTGGGTTCAGTGAATTCCCTGGTTGCCTACTTTTATTACCCATTATGACATATTTCTGTTTAATTTACCGCTTATAGCTGTGGTACTTCAGTGAAGCTATACTTGGAAGGTGGTGGCATGAACTTGGCTGTTTTTAGGCTTCTAGGACTTCCCCCCCCCCAAAAAAAAAAAAACCCAGCAAAAGGCAACAAAGCCATGTTAGCCTCCTTCCCGAATATTCACATTTTTGGGTTTAATGTAGAAAGAGAAATACCCCCATTTTTTCACACTCTTGTTTGGCTGTGTGGGTTTCATTCTGTGCCTAGACCCCTTCCCCATTTATTACATCTGTTACTTTTATACTCCACGGGAAATAAATGTAAAACAGTCTGACCACTCTGATAGAAACAAATGTGCATCCCTAAGAAACAAATGTGCATCCCTATCATTTAGCTACAGCTGTAAGCTTTGTCTCCATCCAGGTCAAAAGGCCCTACCAAATAAGGAATCCCAGCAATTAGCAGGGAAGTGAAAACAGTCCAGGAGGGAAATCTCCTGGTTTTTTGGAAACATAGGCAGCCAGAGACTTAGTACTTGTTATTCTCCCACCCTCCTTGCATGCCCCTTTGTTCTGTTTAAGGCTAGCTACATATTTCTTCCTGTGTGTTCGGGAGTGCTCCACCATCACACCATATGGGCTTTTTCCTCTGGTGATTAATCAGGTTGCACGCTGGGCTCTCTGATTCTTTGGGGACTGTGTTTCCTCCTGATCTTGTCAGAACATGCAGAATAGCAGTGTGATACTTCTCACATTTGCACCCACTGCTAACAAGGTATCTGACAACTCCTCAATAGCACATTGGATGCAAGACACAGGAGTCTGCTGGGCGAGTGCTGTTTAATTTTCAGATCTCTGGTAGCTCTGAGTTTGAGGAGGCATGGGTCACATTTTCTTATTTATGTTGCATCTCTAGTTTCATGTTATTAGAATAATTTTTATTCAAAATAATGTTTGTTGCCAAAAGGTAGGGTAGGCAACCCCCAAGCCTACACTAGTGGCTACTCCTACCTCTGCAATATATTAATGAAAAGAAGTAAGTGCAAAAGTGTCTATAAGAATTGTTAATTACAATAATGATGATAGAAGTAATAGCCTATGTTGTTTGATGCATCATGCTTAGATTCTACCCACTTTTATTTTATTTAATATATACTACAACTTGATAAGAATAGGGACTATTATCATCTTTATTCTAGAGAAGAGGAATTTGAGGCCCAGGAAATAAAGCATCTGGCCTGACGTCCTTCAACGAATAAGTGGCAGAGTTACATTTTTATCTTTTACTTCAGGCAATTAAATTTTTTTTTTTGGTAATTGAGTTAAAACACACATCTATATTTTTTAAATTGCACAAATCTTAAGTATGTGGCTGGATACATTTATATAGGAGTGTTTTTACTTTCACCTGCGTGGCCACCTTCCATTCCAGATGAAGACTGAACATTTCCAGTGTAACACCCACATCAATCATTTCTCCCCAATCCCCTGCCAGGTAACCACTATTGTGATTTCACTCGTTATATATAGTTTTGCCTGTAGAACATCCAGTAAATGGATCCACACCATATGTACTCTTTTGTGTCTGGCTTCTTTTGTTCGACATAATGTCTATGAGATTCACACATGATGTTGTGAAGTACTTGTTTTTTAGTTCTCGTTAATTATATGAATTGTCAGCAGTTTACCCACTTTCCTATTGCTACACCTTTGAGTACTTTCTAGTTTTAGTCCTTTAGGAATGAAGCTGTAAAGAGCAATTTTGTAAGTGCCTATGGGCGCACATTTGTATACAGTTGTCTGGGGTTCCTACTCATAAGGTGGATGCAGAACTTGCATTTGAACTTGGTTCTCTTTCTGCAGAGCCTTGGCACTTCACCACTACCCTCTGCTGCTACCTGTAATTTAAAAATCTGTGTTGCTCTCCAGGTGATGAAGTTGTAGAATGTTTCTGTATGAAAGTTCAGTGAACTGGCACTTTGAGATGTTTCTTAGCAGCTTGTGTTTGCCCCACTTACATAGGTACCAGACCATTAAACCGCCCATCATCTTCAGACTGATGCTCTTCTGTAAAACAGATAAAGGACCCTGGAAGAATACATCCTCTCAGTATTGCTTGAGCTTAAAAGATTGTAAAGAAGTTTTAGTTATGCTGGGCTTGGTGTTTCACACCTGTGGTCCCAGCTACTCAGGATGCTGAGGCAGGAGGATTGCTTGAGGCCAGGAGTTCAAGACCAGCCTGGGAAACAGAATAACTCTCCAAAGAAAGAAAAAAAAACCCCCGAAATTTCAGTTATAATAATAGCAGATTTCACAAGATTGGTGTTGAGAGAGTAGCTGTGTTTAACTAGGCTGACACTTTTTCTCTTTTGGCTTTATTTTATGTAATAGTGTTGGTACTAATTCAGAAACTGGAAATAGTATTTCCACGACATTCCGCAGGGCTGGGGGAGTTGATGCCATATTTTTCCATTCTCCTTTTGTGCTAATTGGTTGTGTGGCCTTGGGAAGACCCTTAGCTTCTTATAGTTTGCTCATTGGTAAAATGGAAGGCATAGGATTACGTATAGAGTTTGCACCTTTTCTTAGTAATCTGAAGGATGACTCACTCCAAAAAACAAATACAGATTTTGTAAAATTTCATAGGCTCATTCATGCATATTAGCTCAGGATTCTTTGATGATAAAGGACAGTTCCAGTTCTAATATTAAATGAAAGTTCAACTCTCTGCATTTTGGGGAAGTATTTTATTACATCAGGTTTATTGTTCTGGACAGTGATAAATGCTGTCATAGCTAAAATGAAAATGATACTCCGTGGTCTTCCTGCAACAAAAGTGAGCTGGATGCACCATTGATCACACTTTGAATCACTTATCTTTGTGGACTGTCACTCTGGGGCAGCTTTGTGCTGTGAGGGCGGAGAGGTGAACAAGCCATCCTCCACCTGCGCCCTCATGGGATTTACACTGGGGAAGAGGATCTGATTTGGTGAATAGCTGTGGAGAGCACAGGCAAAAAATTTGTTGTCTGGGAGCCCAGGTAGTATAATGGCTGTGAGCCACTTATTTAAACCTCCCTATCTCAGTTTGTGCATCTGTAAAAAGGGTAAGTAACCGTACCCACCATTTAGGGTCGTTGGAGCTTAAATGAGTCAGTGCAGGGTTTTTTGACCTCTGCAGTATTTGACACTTTGGGCCAGATAATCCTTGTGGAGGACTGTCCTGTGCTCTGTAAGATGTTAAGCAGCATCCTTGGCCTCTACCCACTAGATTTCCTCCAGTGTGACAACCAAAAATTTCTCCAGGCATTGCCAAGTGTGGCGGAGGGGGCGTGGTGGAGGGTACAGAAATCATACTCCTCCACCACCACTCCCCCTACTTTGAAAACCACAGGTCTTATGTTAAATTATCTTTTAAATGCTATGGTAAAAATTCCTGGTGACTGTTGCCTTGAAGAAAAACTCCTCTGAATAAGCCATAATTCCCTACCTGGTGCCCCATTGATGAAAACAAAAACAAAAAGCTAACAAAGCCCAGGTAACAAAAGTCTGTTTGTTCTCATTCCCCTGCTTACTGAATTATTGACGTGCTTTGGCAGATGAACTGCGTTCATTCAGGCCCCTGCCCCTGGCTGCTATGCCTTGATGGTTTTCTGCTACCTGGCCATTTGGAGCCCAGCTTCCCTGGCTTCCTGTAAATAGGTCCTTGCTCAGAGCAGACCTGTTAAATCAGGTTAAAGCCAAGCCTCTCCTGGGAGAGGTCCAGCCTGCTGGAGGTGTGGACACAGGTGCAGGGCATGGGTGAGCTTAGCTGACTGGCATAAAAGACACACACATTGAAGGGCTTTGGGTGGCTGAGCCCGACAATGGCTTGTCACCCATTGATGACCACACACCCCAGAGGTGTCAGCTAAGAAGGCAGTCTTTGGGGCACCTGTGGCTTGAAGTTAAGTTAGCAAGGATGCCTGTGAAGAATAGGTGGAAATTACCCTGCTGAAAAAGCACTTGGAAAGTAGGGAGCAAAATAGCAGTGTCTGATGGGTTTTGGTTGTTGGGGGAGGGAGCTGGAGTTTGGGAAAGAGAGCAAGGTGGATTCTGATACTTCTTTTATTCTCCATTATTTGTTCAAGGATATTATGTTGTCAGTAGTTTTAGGCTTTGGATTTCATGGGCCAGTTTAAAATAAAACTGGAAGGCTGCTGTGAACTTAATGAACTTTAAGTTTGTCTGATGAAGATATTTAAAGGGAAAAAAAGATGCCATTTACAGTCATTATCATTGCATAAAAGAAAGGATGTTTCGTCACCAAAAATGTAGGAGAAGCATATCCAGTAGGCTAAACAGGAGTCGTTTACATTGAATGAATTTGATATTATGGAAGGTTGTCATTGGGCCTTTATTTTTGTTATTTCACCAGGGCCAGGTAAAGATGTCATCTTTAGCACCATTTGTTTGGATGCATTTAGTAGGAATCAGTGCATATTGTTGCTTAGATCTGCAGTCTCCAAGCCCTGGGCTTTGGACCCGTACCAATCCGTGGCCTGTTAGGAACTGGCTGCACAGCAGGAGGTGAGCAGTGGGGAAGCCAGCGAAGCTTCATCTGTATTTACAGCCACTTGCCATCACTCACATCTCCGCATAAGCTCCACCTCCTGTCAGATCAGCAGCAGCATTAGATTCTCGTAGGATCGTGAACCCTACTGTAAACTGTGCATGCAAGGGATCTAGTTTGTGTGCTCCTTATGAGAATCTATTGCCTGATGATCTGAGGTGGAGCTGAGATGGTGATGCTAGCGCTGGGGAGTGGCTGCAAATAGCAAATACAGATTATCATTAGCAGAGAGGTCTGATGGCACAATAAATGTAATGCACTTGAATCATCCTGAAGCTATTCCCTCCCACCAGTCTGTGGAAAAATTATCTTCCACGAAACTGGTCCCTGGTGCCAAAAAGGTTGGGGACCACTGGCTTAAGTGACTGAATAAATAAAAGGTTTTATCCTGCATTCATCATTCTTGGTGAGGACTGGTGGTTGAGCAGAACCTGGTGATGGTTCAGCAGAAGCTGGTGGTGGCATCGCTGTCTGTGGTTGTCCTGTTGTAATGCCATTATCAATGCATTCATCCCCCATTCTTCCTGCTCTCCTCTCCCCACCCTTTGCTTTTGAACTTTCCCTAGATGGCTGACAAGATTGTAGGAATACACAAGCATATTCCCATTCCCGAGATGTTGTACCTCTCCTTCTGTTGCTTGTTTGCTATTGTTTTATTTGCATGAGCCCCAAGAGACAGTTATGTTGGAAAGAGCCGCCCCGCAAGGGTCCTCCCACCCCAAACCTGGAGAGAGATGGCTGATTGAATGTGAGGAAGGTGATCCCTGCTAATGCAGAAAAGATTAAGTGTTTGCAATCCATCAACACTCTGAGATGCCTTGGGCGCTATGACTTAAAGCTCTCCTTTAGAATTGGGGGCTGGCTGTCTTTAAAAACACCCCCCCCCCCCCCCCCCCCCCCCCCCCGGGAGAATACACAGGATGCAGCTGGGAGCTGTCCTAGTAAGTGCCCAGTATGGGCTGCGTCTTCAATTTAAATCAAGGCCCTGACCTACTTCTTTTACTGATAATTGGAACATATATAGTGATACAATATCTATAACATTATATATCTTTATAGTATCTGTAAAGCTAAGACCCTGATTTCTTGCTTTGAAGAATGAGTGTAGAAACTACATTAACTTGTTTTCTTTCTTTGATTTTCATCTTACTATGCTGGTATATTAATATTTTTGTTAGTTTTAGTTAAAAAAAACATATAAATACGTCATAGTTCAAAAAATTCTAAAAACCACAGAAACACACTTGACCAATCCCTCCTAATTCCTATCCCCTCTCCGAGATAACTGTTGTGAATTTTGTGTGTTTACTATGTGTAACATGGGGACATACCTAACTTTCATGTTATACCAGTGGTATCTTTATATTGTTAGCCTACTCTTTTTTTCTACTTAATATCACTTGGAAATCTGTATAGGTCATTCCAGAGGTAGTGTCTTCATCATTGTCAACTGCTGCATAGTATTCCATAGTTTATAGAGCATGCAGCTGTGCATAGTTACATGCTATTATAAATAATGCTGCAATAAAAAAAATAAAATTTAGTACATGCATTTTCATGCCCATGTGCATTTTTATCTATGATTAAATACACAGAAATTTAGTTACTATTTCTATTATTTTGTGTTTTCCAGAGAACTAGAACCAATGGGATGTATATAGAGATGGAAAGATTTATTATAACAAATTGGCTCATGCGATTATGGAGGGTGACAGGATCTGTAGTCAGCAAGCTGGAGACCCAGGAGAGCCAATGGTGTAGTTCAAGTTAAGGCCTGCAGGCTGAAGAACCAAGAAAAGCTGATTTTTCAGTTTCAGTCTGAAGGCAGGAAAAAATCAACATCCTAGCTTGAAGACAGTCTGGCTGGAGGAATTAACCTCCTTTTGGGGGAAGGTCAGCCTTTTGTTCTATTCAGGCCTTCAAGATTGGTAAGGCCAGCCCACAACCCATGTTAGGGAGGACGATCTGCTTTAATAGGTCTATCAACTCAAATGTTAATCTCCTCCAGAAACATTCTCCCAGACAAACCCAGGATAACGTTTGACCAAATACCCGGGCACCTGGTGACCCAGTCAGGTTGATACATAAAATTGAACATCGTAGTATTACAGGGTATTTTTATTTTTAATGGATACTTTGGCTTCCCAAAGTGCAATGTCACTTTGTACTGCTCCCACCAGCAAAGTATGAAAGGACTGTCCCTTCTGCACGTCCCAGCCAATTGGTGATTTAAGTCCGCTAAAAAACATACTGAGTCACTATGTTGGGGCAAGTTGAATATTGTCAGTCTTCTGTACTAGTCGGGAATGTACCATCGTTTAAAGTTGTTACTGGAGCAGGGACGTGCCTCAGGAGTGTTTCCGGAAGCCCCAGGACACTGGGTGTCTTTCACACTCCAACTCTGGTGCATCATTAGCTCACCAAAACCTTGGCGTCTTACATCTTTCCTAATGAGCCAGCTCTCTACAAGTCTTAATTTGAGCAGTGTATAACATGTTAGTTCTGAATGGAGAGTACCAGTCTGGGTTTCTGAAAGATGTTTTGGAAACTTCTTATTTTTCATGTGGCTGCTTCTAAACCACCTTTGAGGAGACTTGCCCTAAGAACACAAATAAAACAGGGTAATTACAGGAATGTCTCAAGGTCTGGCAAGTTTGGGTTTTCAGCAAGTCTGTCAGAAGGAAGCAAACACTACTAGTAAGATCTCAGTAAAAACAGTGCAGCCAGCAACAGGTATATTCCTTCAGCTCTGTGCATGTCTAGGCTGGAGGTTTTTTTGCTTTTAGTCTGTTCAGTATTTCTGTCCTTCCTATGGCCTCACTGAGTCAGAGCTGCTGCTGTCTCCATTTTGCAGATGAGGCCACCGGGGTAAGAGTTTGGATGCTGGGGACATAGCTAGTAGGAGTGTCATCCTTTACTTCTAGTTTACCTGTCATCAATTATTTTTTAAAATTTGAATTATGCAAAATTTTTACATAGAGAACGTATATCAGACACTTAACAGATGCTAGTATTTTGTCATAGTTATTTAAGAGATTTTTTTTTTTAAAGGGAAAACACTGGAGAATTGCTAAAGTCCGTAAACATCCATATCTCCTCCTTCCCTATCCCAAAGGTAATATCTTATTTTGCATATTTATGTAGCAAAATTACAAAAACATGCCTGGAAAATCGTGTATAGCAGCTTCTGCGTATGATGTTACAATCCCTGGAAAATCGTGTATAGCAGCTTCTGTATATGATGTTACAATCAGTGGTGTGTTGACATTTATTGAGTAAGTGCTTTGTGGGAAGTGGTAAGATTAGAGCATGAACTCCTTGATGCTCCCAGGGGGTGTGCAGGCATTGTATTAATAACATACCAACTTCAGGAGTTCCGGTCTAGCACCCCAAGTACCCCATTTCATCTGCCAGGTTTTTTGTTGTGTTTTGATTTTCCAGTGTCTCACAGATTCCTAGAATGCATGTCTCTGTGTTCGGAGCTTTAAGTTCCTATCAGAGTTTTGACAGATTCTTTGAAACAACAAATATTTTTAAGCCTCTCTAGGTACCAGACATTATGCTAGGCGAGG
The DNA here is from genome assembly GCF_041146395.1 of Eulemur rufifrons. Taxonomy (NCBI): domain Eukaryota; kingdom Metazoa; phylum Chordata; class Mammalia; order Primates; family Lemuridae; genus Eulemur; species Eulemur rufifrons. Next base: position 166,997,739 of record NC_090989.1, read on the forward strand.
GGGTTACAGTAGAGAATGAGACAGATAAACAACCCTTCCCCATGGACCTTATGTTCAGGTTATTCCAGTTTTTTATTTCCCCTCCAAATTTAGTATAATATGATTTTTCTCAGAGTTAGTAGTACTTGTATTTAAACAGAGTCCCAGGTTTTACACGCTGGCCTCAGCATTCAGCAGCGGTTCCCATCTTCCTGTGTGTGGCAGGCAGTGTGTCCCAATTTTTGGTTCGTAGAAGGTGGTCACCTTGTCTATTATGTGGCAATGAGGCATCCACACTCTTATTAAATGGCCTGCAAAAGTTATGTGCCCATTTCCATTTGTTATTAGACATTGGGCTAATTGCACGGGTGATTTAAATGTTAAAAAGGCATTAAAGCATTTGTTGTAATAATTAACAGAGAGATTGCTAGGTTACAAATGAATGATAATGCCGTCTTTTAAAAATACAGCATTATATATCGGTGCAAAGTGATATATGTTATGAAACATTAATATCCAAATGAGAGATTTGAACTGAATGATCTCTAAAAACCTTTTCTACTAAGTCTTTTCTGGCTTTCTAAAATATGAGCTCTACGACCATTAATACATTACGTGAGATGTCAACCGTGCCACGCTTTTTAGAACCTCAAGGAGAAGCCACAGCCTACCTTTAGTCATATACCAGTATATTAACTGAACCTTGGACAGTGGACTAGAGGTTGTTGATTGTCTTCTCTTATTTCTCAAGAACCGAAGCCCTGTTTTTCTAGGTGGGCCCATAGCTGCAAGTAATAAAGACCAGTGCTAGGCCTCCCTTGTAGTTAGCTGTGATTTAAGTTCTAGTTGGTAGGATGTAAGTGGGAATGGTGGGAGGGGGCATGTTCTTAATCTCTTCTTTTTTCCCTGGCTGGAACGTGGACACATTGGTTGGTACTATGTGCTGAAGATGGCTGAGCCACGAGACAGAAGCAATCTGGGCATACACTCAGTTGTGTAGACTATTTCTTGCAGGAAGAGCTCCGACTGAGGAGATGAGTTGGGGGCTAAAATTCAATCTAGTTGCTGCCTCCAAAGTTGTGTTCCTGCAGAAAGATTGGAGTTCCACATTCCACACAAAGATCACGTGCTCGCGAAGACATGCACCGTTGGGCTTCTGTCTCCTGGAGGGGAACCTTTTTCTAATTTGTTCAGTGGTGCCACGTGAGCCCTGATACTATGACATGTCCCACCATCTCAGACCTCCCTAACTCTGAACTATACTCATTGTAGAGAGGTAACAGGTTTTGAGATATCTTGTTTTAGCCGCTCTTGTTTTGGCATTTTCCATTACTGGTACCTTGGTCTAACCCTGAGAAATGCATCACTACCTTTTTCTTTATGTGGGTCAGTTTGGATGTGTTTGTAAACAACAGAAACCACATTTGGGTAACTTAAGCCAATTAAATTTTTTGGAAGGTTACCAGGAGCTCCTAGAATAAAGAGGCAAACTGAAGAATCGTTGGTCATGGGCAAGAAATCCCAGAGGCTGGGAAGCAAGTGCTAGAGGCCAGCACACTCCCAGCTGGGATGGCGTGGCCAGAGGTACAGCTCCTGCTATGAGGAAAGTGACCTCCAGCCTTGTCTTCTCTCCTTAAGCAGCTCGTCCTGATTCCATAGTGTGAGGACAGTGTGCACTTGGCAAGGCCCAGAACGTGTGTCTCGTCCCTGACGCTGCTGGGTTGGGTAGAGGAAGGCCCTGGGCCCTTGGCCTCCTGCTCCTGTAGAGGGAGTGTGGGCATGTGTGCACCTGGGGTGACTGTCTAGTGCCTGCCATGGAGCGAGTGCGCTTTTCCAAAAAAGAAATGAAGCTGCTGGTGGGATGAGGGGTGAATGTTGAACAACCGAAAAAGAGAAAAAGGGAAAGAAATAAAAGAAGCCAACAGTGATGATGTGTGATTACACCCGTGTGCTTTCAAGATCAGAAATGGAATAGAGTATGCGCTGGGTTTCCACCAATTGCCTTTTTTTCCCTTTTTGGTACTTAAATCTCTAGCATCCAGACGTAAGTGCTAGCTCAGTATTTATTAGTCCATGGGTCGATCAGCAGATCCTTACTGACACTTAGCTTTGTATAGGGTACTGTGCTCGCTACGAGAGGGTCATAATGACATACTGGAGGGAGAGGTCCTCCTGGTGGTGGGGTGCTTGGAGCACTGTGGCACGTTTTGTATAATGGCCTCTGGGATCGCGGGAAGCGCAGAAATGGCTCTAACTCTTAGCACACTGCCACCACCCCTCACCCATCCTTCATGACTCCTCAGGGAGTTCGTTGGGTTTTTCCCAGAATTGGGGACCACGTCTCAACTGTGAGATGTTTCTAACGTCATCTTGAACCCTGCAGAAGTATGTTTCTGCCTCTGAAGTGCTGTTTTGTGGTAATTTTATGGTTTTTCTTTATGAATAATTTATCCACAAAGTCCTGATGTCTTGTTAAGATAGTGAATTTTGGTATTTATCAAGGGTGTATCTCAACTGGAAGAGAGAAATCAATTTCCTATTATAAAGCAAAGCAAAGCAAAGCAAAAGATCATCTACCCTATGGGAAAACAGACTGTTTTATAAGCATTTTGGATTATTAATATTTAAGTCAAGAACCCATGGATAGATAAACAAATTATGATCCCTTCTCATAAAGAAAATGGTGTATTTATTACACTTCTTATATGTGTCCTCCTTGTCTGTAAGTGTCCTATATTCACAGCATTTTAGGGATAAATGACAAATCTGTGCTTAAATCACCGTGCAAAATACTTGCCTAAATTTTTAATAAAAACTCCCAGGGACATTGACTCTGTAACCTATTCTGATGACTCTTTTCTTTTTCTTGAGCTCCTTTAGCTCTTACTGCCAAAGGAATGTTGATATTCTTGTTCAATTTTTATATAACTATTTCTTGGAATCACATGTTGTAAAAGGTTTCTGTGCCTCTTAAGTCAAATAGTCCTTACTAGCCTTTTTTTCTAATTAATCTCAGCATGTGCAAATGAAAGAGTAATGGTAACAACTTATTAAGTGCTTCCTCTATGCAATGAACAATCCTGACTATAACCCTGCAAGGTACATACTGTTATTATCCCCATTTTAGAGATGAGGAAACTAATGCCTGAGTTGTCATGGTCAAAGGCAACAGACCCAGAGCTTGAGAGGTCTGTGCCTCAAAATCACTCTTGTGTTTTCCCACCATGAGTAAATTTATGTACGTACGCTTTTTTTATTTGAAGGAGAACTAGTAGGTGTTACTGTAAGGAACGATTTGGGTTTTATTATAGGTATTAGACTATATTAAGCTCCTGTCTGACCCAAACATAGCTTTGCCAAAAAAAGTAAGACTCGGAGAACCATGACAAGATTTAGAAACTTCAACTTCATTTTCTTACTGTTGACCTGTTACATTCAGGGAAGATTTGTTAGGTCAGTGACATCACTTATTTTATTAGACAGTTTCTTTCATATCCTTAGCTCCTTTTCACTGTAGCCGGCTGTAATGGTGCACAGAAATGCACTGAAATGTGAATTGATTCGTACTGCTTTCTGGAGAAGACATGGATCCACTTTAATGCATTTTTGGCTTCAGCAGGTTAAGACGGGGGACACTGGTGTGACATTTTGATAGGTACTTTAGCTTTTCATACTTGAGACTGTTTTGTATTAGTTATTGGGGGTGAGCAGAATGCATGGAAGGAAGAATTTTGCCTTGTGTCTCTGTTGCTTTGAAAGAAAACTAAGAATTTAGTGTACCTTGAACAGCGGCTTGTGTTCTGACTTCAGTGCTACCGTGACTTAGTAGCTTTTCTTAAGCAATTAGAAAGTAAGGACTTGGGACGCAGGCATTGAAGTGGCCCAGAGACTCCTAGGACGGGTTGATGGCCTCACTGGGTAGAATTGGACTTTGAAGCGTGGTTTTGATAACCTTTTTGGTCTGATACCCTGCTCCTATCTAGTCTTTTCCCATTTGTAACAGAAGCATGGAATTCAATGCTATTGACTTCGAGCAGTCATTGAATCGTGATGTGCACAGTGAATTTGGAGTTTGGTTCTTAAGCTGAAAGGGGAGAAATAATCAACATTGAATTCTTACCTGTTACAGCTTTGTTGGCTTCATGAATTGTCCTCAGTGATCTGTCATGAATGGTACAGATACCAGCCATCATCTGGTTTACTGAAAGCCATAGAAATCCTTAAACCTCATTTTAGGCAAGAATTTCCACTTCTGCTCTGGCAAAAGGTTTCACAAACAGCAAAGATTCTGTATATGAAGCATTGTGTTGCTCTGCCTGCTACCAAACCGCAAAGTCTTACCATGGAAAGAGAACAGTGGCCACTGAGTATGAGTTGTGGAAATTTGGGGGAAGGAATTTGTTGACCTGTGTTATACATGAAGATGTAACAGAGGAAAGGCCTTGAGGTTAATTTCAATTGAAAGAAAAGACTGCACATGTTCTCCAGTATTTGTTGAGCACCTGCAGCCTTGGGCCTCTATCTGGGGGTGGGGGGATGACTGCTGTGTGGAGGCCTTTTCCTGCTGAAGTGGTCTGGGGAGTGGCATGCTCAGAGGACTGTCTCTCCTTTCTGTCCTCCATAGTGGCAGCTCTCCGGGTCTCCATGCCTCCAGTCCTTCTGCGTGGTGCAGCCTGCAGTTGTGTCTTTGGCAGCAGGCTTGGCAGTGGCAGAGAAAGGGAACGGGGAGAAGGTGGAGTAAACCTGTGTGGTGGCCCGTCCGTCCCTGTTTGGTGTTCCTTATCCTCTCTTTTTCTACTTCTCAGGCCCTCTTCCCGTTTCCCCCACCGTAGCACTTACGTTCATCAAAATCTGATGTCTTGTCTCTGAATTGAGCCCATGTGTGTTTAGGGGTTGGAAAAATGGGACTAATAGTTGGGTTGAGTTTCTCTGGTTGTTACTTTTCTAGTTTTTCTTTTTTAAGAGACAGGGTTTCCCTCTCTCACCCAGGCTGGAGAGCGGTGGTATGATCATAGCTCACTGCAACCTTGAACTTCTGGGCTTAAGCAATCCTCCTGCCTCAGCCCCCTGAGTAACTGGGACTGCAGGTGCACCACCAACCATGCCTAGCTAAGCTTTAAATTGTTTTGTAGAGATGGGGTCTTGCTATGTTGCTTAGGCTGATCTCAAACTCCTGGCCTCAAGCGATGCTCCTGCCCCAGCCTCCCAAGGTGCTGGGATTTACAGGCATGAGCCACCACTCCTGACCTTTTTCTGCTTCTTTAGTTCTTGCTAGTATTCCTTTAGAAACACTCTAACAGGTCTGTGGTCTCCTTTCTATTGCAGTGTTTCTCAACTGGGGGTGATTTTGCTACCCCAGGGACATCTGGTAACATCTGGAAACACTTGGGGTTGTCATCTTTGGGGGAGAGCCTTGCTGCTGGCATCTAGTGGGTAGAGGCCAGTGATAACTGCTGTAAACATCCTGCGATGCACAGAATGGCCCCCTGCAACAAAGGATTGGCCTGCCCCAAGTGTCAGTAGCGCCGATGTTGAGAAACCCTGCTTTACGGAAACGTCTCCCCGCCCCACACAGGATCCTGTCTTGCATGGGACATGCATCATTGGCCGATTTAGCCATCTGAAGTGTATGAAACTGGTTTCCTAAACCAGTTAATCACTTTCCTTTTAATTTGTGTCGCAAACTCTCTTTCTAGACAAGGCCAATCTGTTCGCTTCCCACAAGGACCAGAATTTCCAGATTAGTGCGATCACAATCCGAGGTTTTATTACTTGGGAGTCATGCTAATGATGAATCATTTAGAGAAAAATACTGGAATAATGCACAGTGTAGTTCACCAGCATTATTGGACTTGTAAGAGTAGGAATTTTGGAGTTACCGGGTGATCCAGCTTGTAGTATTTGTGATCACTTATCTGTGATAGGTTGATGACTTATTTTGTGCCAAGCCATGTACCATTTTATTTTTCTATACCTGTACGAAGGTACAGGTACCAAGCTTCTGTACCTCCTCTGTACCAAGCCATTTGTCTTTTGAGCCTTACCTTGGCATCTCTTCCTCCAGGAAGCCTTTCTTGGTGACTCAAGCTCAGTCAGGTGCTCCTCCCTTGTACCTGCTTCTTTGGTAACATAACTCTAACTCCTGAATCACAGTGGCTTGTTGGTGACTTTGAGGGCCAGCTCCTCCCACCTGTGTAATTCTCTTATGCCGGCTATATAGTAGGCTTCCATAAATACATGTGTAATGCATAAATCAAGGAAAACTGGAAGACAGCACTTTTGCCTAATTACTCAAGGAATTATGGTGGAAAAAAATACAAACTCTGAGTCAGGAAACGTGTTTTCATGTTGGTTCTCGTCTCTCCTTGGTCAAGTAAGTGGATTAATAAGGGGGCTGAATTAAATGATGCTAAATGGGGGGCATCTGTGTTTCTCATTAACATTCTCGTGTCTACAGCGCTATCGATATGAAAGTTGATCTGCATTATTAAAGACAAAAGGATTTCTGCATATCTGGAATCAACAGCTGCCAGGGTACTGCTGTTAAAATGTGAAGTCAGACCTTGCCAATCCCCTGACCAGCATACTCGTGTACCCAGCTTGCTACTTCAAGGGCTAATCCCATCCTGACTACTGACCTCATAGATGAGATTTGGATGGCAAGAGCTTTTGTCAGTTTCTTTGACTGCTGTACCTGCAACACATGGGTAGGCACAACGTACACATTGATTGAGTGAATTAAAAGAATATTGGGAGAGAAACCTGTACATCTCATGTAGCTAGATTTCTAAAGCTGATCTCTATTTGTGGATTAATCCCAGTCATTGGAAAACGCAGTTATTTATAGACTTTTGAAGTATTATCCAGTTGCAAGATACTGGCCATTATAACTTAGACAATTAGATTTGTCACTTGTTTCTGCCGTGTTGGCCTTGATTATTTAAGTGTTTTACCTGTGATCTCTTTAAGTCTACTCTTCTTGGTCGTAATTTTAATTTATTGTCTGTTCTATTTGCTGGCAGTTAATCAGACATCTCTCTGGTGATTGTCTTACAGGATTATTTAACTTCTTCTTGTCTTTCAACTACATTGTAAATTTAACCAAGCATGATAAATTTGCACCAAATTTTACCCTTCAGTCTTGATTCTTTTCCACCTGAAATTACTATATATTTCTGTTTCTGGTCACTGGTCACTCTCTTGTACTGTTTGAGAGTTGATTACTGTTTCAGCTGGGTGCCTACATTAGAATTGCAACCTGAATTGTTTTAGTGCTTTAAGTAATAGAATGTCACCGGATTTGATTGTGTTGCTAACCATTGAGATTTGATGATGAGTTCAAGGATACAGTGCCTTCCTAGAAGTTTAGGTCAGTGATGTCTCCAGCTGTAGACATGTCTACAAACTCTGGGGTGCGCCATTCACTACAGAGTCACTGTGTAATTGATAAAGTTATTGGGCTTTTATCCTAGAAGATGGCAAAGAAGTGTCCAGAGGAAGGGGTACTTTTTCGAACTTACTCAAAGTCATCATATCTGCTCACTGTGGGTCTTAACTATCTAAAAGATGGAATATTATGCAATCATTAAAAATCAAGAAGAACAATATATATCTTAGGATGAACTTTTTTGTCCTGTCATTCATATTTAACACCATGCCCTGCATAGTTCCCTAAGTCAGGAAATGCCTAGAAGATTTTCTTCCCTTAAAACTCATAGAGACCACTGCCTGGCTAGGGCTGCCCATCATGCTAGACCCATGTGTTACTTAGAATGCTCTCAGGTGCAAGTATGGGGAAGACTCATCTTACAGCAATGAGAAAATAGAGAAATAAGTTAGCACAGACACTAGATGTCTAGAGGTAGTGTATTTCCAGGTAATCAGTGACTAAGTAACTCCATTGGCAACTCAGGTTGTTTCCATGTTTCTGCTCCGTCTTCTGTGTATTAGATTTGTCCTCAAGGTGGCAAGGTACAGCAACATGAATTGTCACATCCAGACCAGCAGGAAAAGGAGTAGACCAATTCATAGCACTCAACAGGTGCTGTGAATTTAGGCAGCAGCCTTTGAAGCTTTTTCAGTCTGTTTTGTCCTGCTGTAAGCGAATACCACAGACTCGGTAATTTAAAATGAACAGAAATACATTGCCTCATGGTTCTGGAGGCTGGGAAGTCCAAGATTGAGGGGCCGGTATCTTGGGAGGGCCTTCTTGCTGAGTCATCCCACGGTGGAAGGTGGAAGGGGGAAAGAGAGGGCGAGGGAGAGAGACAGACACACATATACACAAAAGGGGGCCGAACGGGTCCCTTTGTAAGGGACCCATTCCCCAAATGATGCACCTACTCCCTTTATGACGGCATTTATCCACTCATGAGGGAGATGCTTCCTCCTCATGACCCAGACACCTCCCATTAGGTCCCACCTCCCAAGGCTGCTACATTGGAGATGAAGTTTCTAACACATGAACTTCGGAGGACAGCTTCAAATCATAGCACATCACATGATGAGTGGTAGAAGGGGAATTCAGAGACCGAATGGATTCTGATCTGAAGGAGGAAGCAGGTCAGGTAAGGGTGGGGAGCAGATACAGGATGGACATTCAGCCCACTTGCTAGAATTAGAATTGGGCTTTTGGACCTCTTTATGCATAAGTTTGTCTTGCAAGATCTATATTCTAAGCAACTGTATGAAATTTGAAAATCAATATCAAATTTCTCATCCTGTTCTCTGCTAATTTCACTACAGCAACTTCAAAGAGAAATTGTTATTTGGGTTAGGGAATTAATAACAGTGAATTTTGTGGTAGGTTTTTTTATTTTGGTTAAATTTTTAAACAGACTGCTTTTTAAATTTTCAAGACTTAGTATACTTTCTGGCACACAGATGTTTGATACATAGTTACTTCATCATGGAAATGTATTTTCTGTTTTTAAGAACTGTATAAAGGTGCCACACATATTTTGGAGTTATGAAAGTAATGTTTTAATTTGAATGATTAGAGAAAAATGGAAGTTAAAGGATTTTGGGGGGAGTGGATTTGTGGGGGTGGGCAGATGTGGATGATTGATTAATTGAGAGGAGTTGGTTTTGTAGTCCATCCCTGGGTTTAGAACTATTCAGTATTCAAGCTAAGTCAAATATTTAGGACTGTGCCTTCTTTTCGGGAAATGTCTTTGTTGTAGAAATTATATAATCCATCCTTCAAGTGGTCCATTGTTCAAAGGCCTGGTAATGTGGTGTGTGGTAACACATTTTTGTTTTATTTCCCAGTATTTTATCAGATGATCAGCAGGAAATTACAGATTTAAAGTCATGGTGGCTTTTCCAATTTTTTTCTTTCCCATGTCACAACATTGTTAATTTTTATGATCCGATTATCTGTGGCGATAACTTTCTGAGAAGTTGCTAAGTTTGATCCAGCTTTCATCCTCCTCCCTGCCTTCCCCTTAGTATTACTGTTGTCAAACAAACAAACAAACAAACAAAGAAAACCTTTGGTGGAACAAGAAAAGGGAAAACACCCATCGTCTCATTGTCTTTAAATATATTGATACATTTCTCCTGGTATGATGTCCTTGTTTCTGTGCAAATGGGTTGGATAGAAAGCAAAAATGCTGGCTATCGTAACATATGTGTGTATTTACACACATACATACACACACAAATGTATATGTGTATATATAATTAAAAATACAGTTAACTTGTAATTTTGAAATAATGATAGGTTCACAGGCAGGTACAAAGATAGTACACAGAGGCCTCATATACCCTTTATCTTGTTTTTTCCAGTAGTTGCATCTTATATAATTATAGTACAGCATCAGAACCAGGAGTTTGACATTGGCCCAATATGTGTTTATAGGTCTTTGACATTTTATCTGATATGTATGTAACCACCACTGAAGTCAGGATACAGAATGATTCCATCACTGCAAAGATCTCCCTCATTCTGCCCCTTCATAATCACACACACTTATCACCCTACCATCTCCAAATCGCAGCATCCACTAATCTGTTTCACATCCCTATCATTTTGTCATTTTGAGAATGTTATATACATAGACTCGTGCAGTGTGTGATGTTTTGAGATTGTCTTTTTTCACTCAGTGTAATGCCCTGATCTCCATCCAAGCTGTGTGCACCGGTAGCCCCCTCGGCCTTACTGTCCAGCAGGATTGCACGGTGCAGATGTGCCAGTTTCTTTAACCTTCATCTTTTGAGGGAGATTTCAGTTGTTTCCATTTCCTGGCTGATACAAAGTCAGTTATTAACAGTGTGTACAGGTTTGTGGGTGGACGTGTTTTCACTTCTCTGGGATAAATGCCCACCAGTACAATTGCTAGGGTGTATAGTAAGTGTATGTCTAGTTTTTTTTTTTTTTTTTTTTTAAAGAAACTGTCATACTCTTTTACAGAGGACCTTTACCATTCCACACTCCCACCAGGAAGGCACGAGAGATCTAATTTTTCTGCATCCTCCTGCCCCCAACTTTTGGTGTTGTCATTGTTATTACATTTTTTTTAAAAAGAGACAATGTCTTACTGTGTCACCTAGGCTGGAGTGCAGTGGCACAATCTCAGCTCACTTTCACCTCAAACTCCTGGGCTCAGGCTGTCCCCCCCACCTCAGCCTCCCAAAGTTCTGTGATTACAGATGTGAGCCCACTGTGCTGGCCTATGTTTTATTTTAGCTATTTTGATAAGTGTCCAGTGATATCTCAGTGTGGGCCCAGTTTGCATTTCTCTGATGGCTGATGATGTTGGATATCCTTCCATGTGCTCATTTGCTATCTTCTCTTTGTGTCTCTTGTCCACTTTCTTAGTGGATTGTGTGGTTTTTTTTTTTTTTTTTTTTGCCGTTGAGTTTTCAGAGTTCTTCATATACTTGGGAGAATAGTTGCCTGTCAGATCTTTGGATTGCAGATATTTTTCTCAGTCTGGAGCCTGTCTCCTCATCCTCTTAAAAATGCCCCTTACGGAGCAAAAGTTCTTATTTTGAGCCACATCCAATTCATTAATTTCTTCTCTTCTGGATTATGCTTTTGTTGTCATGTTCAAAAACTCTTCACTAAGCTCTAGGTCCAGAAGATTTTCTTCTGTGTTATCCTTTAAAGTCAATTTCATTTTTTACATTTAAATCTGTAATCCACTTTGAGTTGATTTTTGTATAAGGTGTAAGATTATGTTGAGGTTAATTATTATTATTATTTTTTGGTCCATGTCTATCCAGTTGTTCCAGCACCATTTGTTGTTAAGACTATTCTTCCTCCATTGAATTGCTTTTGCACCTTTGTCAAAAATCAGTTGGCCATACTTTGTGGGTCTCCTTCTGTGTTCTTTATTCTGTTCCGCTGATCTGCATGTCTGTCTCTCTGCCCGTGCCACACAGTCTTGATCACTTTAGCTATGTAACAAGCCTTAAATGTGGATACGGTGACTTCACCCACTCTATTCTTTTGTTGTGATTGATGGTTTCTCTTTTGAAGTCTTGATTATGTACGTCCACCTGTTCATTTATTGCTTGGAATGACCACTGCATTCAGTGCCAATGACCAGAGTCTCCTTGAGAAGTCCTCACTGTCATGTGGCACATTTTACCCGGAGGGCCAATTCCAACAGATTGGTAACCTCTGTTTATCTGCTTTTATTTTATTTTTTTTCTGGACTCCAGTTTGGAGCAGGACTGAGAGGACAAGGGCGGGTCAGCAGAGAGTGCTCTCATCCTGGAGTCCTGTCTGCCTTGGGTTTAGGGTAGGCACCTGGTATCCGTAATACAGGTTTTCTGTTTTGCTGATGTCAAATAAGGCACTGTTGAGTGTTAGCTGGAAGTTTATGACTGGCTGGGGTGGGTGGTGGAGAACAAGCCTTCCCCACACATATAATCTAACCTCTCCAGTTTAAATATTTCCAATGAATCATCCTACTCGATGACCTTGTAACATAAATCTTCGCGGAGCTGCAGTTCTTATCTTCAGACTTCAGTCAAGTTTCATTACTGTGGTTTATGTGTAGTGGCTTTGTTTTTTGGACTTCCGCATATCCTGCTGTCTACTTGTTTATTATCTCTTTCAAGTGAAAAGGTCTCTTGATCTATGACTTACTGGGATCCTTTTCACCATGGGTAGAGATGTGTATGGGTTAACAGTTGAAAATATATAGGATTTGGTTGTTAGAGTATATCTAGAGAAATCGGGTTAGTTTTGGGGGAATGTAATATTAGATATCACTTGTATTGGGAATTTTTATAATGGAAATATATTGCCCTTTAATGGAACACACAAAATAATTGCTAAATATTATTGTATGTAGGTGCTTTCCTATACAGGACATATTAGATCACCATAAAGCCATTTAATAATCCATTAAACACTGCTAGTAGAATTGTATCTCCTCCAATGTATGCCCTCTAAATTGTGTTTTGATGCCTGAAGTTTCACTATTAAGGATTATTTTCATTGTATTTTTGCATCCCCAGAAATCTTCTATGTTAGATTAACAGCTCTCTTGAGTTTGTGATATGTTAAGCTGTTCCTACTTACTGAGATTGAGTTATTGAGTTTAATTTTGATTTTCTGTGGCATTTTTCTGAGTAACGTAGTTTCTAGTGGAAGAGGGGAGAGGGATAGATCTGGAGCCCAAGTTATTTGGGAAAGTGGCTTAAGTCATTGCAGTATAAAATTGTAATTTTCAAAAAGTTAAAAACATGGCTATTACACAAATAAAATGAAAGCATGTCAAATTCAAATCATTAATAAGGCAAAGAATAATATGGTAAAACCAGTTGAAAGGGCATTTTGAGGAACTTGGGTATTCCTAGGCTCTAAAGGAATGCTGGAATTTGATTGCTAGGTTAGCGACCAGCACTGGTTAATGTCCTACAGGATAATAAAACTGTAACCTGTTTTTCTTTCTTCAAAGTGGACATCTATGTACAGGTTAATGTGTAATTTCACCATGCCTTGCCTTGAATCATAAGGAATATCAAGTCAAATGATAGTACATTCTCCTAGGTAATGAAATAATATTGGAGTGAGCTTGTTAAATTCCTCACCAGCATGACATTGAAAGGACATGCTGCATTCTCTTTACCTTAGTTCCAATTTTGGATGATTTTTCTCCTCAACAGTTTGCAAAGCCTCATGGTGACTGACAACGCCTGGGTTTTATCTACTTGCCAGTTTTGCTTTTGGCTGGTGCTGAAGGCTGGTCTACCTATCTGCAAGGTGAAGGACTTTACAGTTGAACCATTTGTGGTATTTTCATTGCATTTCTCTCTTTCTGTTGACATGTGATACTTCCGGTCCCATTCCCATTCTCTCTTCTTTCTTTCATCCTGTTAGAGTGCGTGTATGCCTCTAATTTGTTTAGCATGCTGGCAAAGAGAGCCAGACTATTGGAGAAGACTGAATTAGAGAGTCCAGAATGCTTTGCTTTCTTTGCTTTCTGTGGGTGGAGTTACAGGGACATGCCTCTGTAGGTACTACCAATGTGACCTTGAGCAAGTCCAGTTAACCTCCCTAACCCTCCATTTTTGTCCCCTAAAATGGGCTGAACACTGATGCTTACTTTGAAGGGTTATGAGGATGAAAGGACTAAAACTAGTGCCTAAAGCACATAGTAAGTTTTCGATTAAGATGATCTCTAAGTTGTATATTACTCTCTTCTGGGGCAAGGGGATCTTGTTATTTTAGACCCTAGTTGCTCTAAAAGTTTTACCAACCCATATGCTTAAAAGGACCGGGGAGGCACGCTGTAAATAACTGAAAGGGCTTACAAAATTATGCATAGGAGCAGGGACAACTGGCTACTGATACCTGGCATCCCAGCTGGGGAAGGAACAGGGATTGGTAGGGGCAGTGGCAAAGGGGGGAGCATTTACCCTAAGGGAAGGTGGCCTACAACCGTGCCTCTGAGCCAGTTGTTGCCATATGGTTCAGTATGGCTTGATTTTGAAATTCTTTAAGAGAAGACTAAAGTCTGGATTGTCATGTATTCTTTCCCCTTTGTAAATATTGGCAACTGATTGACCTAAAGGTTTGTGACTTCCATACAGTTGGCTAGCAGTTTGCCCCATTAGCTGTGGCTTGATATACATTATTCAACAGGAAAGGTAAACTGTTAAATTTAGACCATGTCAGACCTTGAAGTAACCAAAGCAGTCATTTCCTCAACCCCTTGTTTTTACAGACAAGGCATTGGGTTTGGGCAAAGTCACATGGCTTGGTAGTGGTGGTACTTTTAATTTTCATGGAAATGAGCTTTATTTCTCCATGTTCTTTCATTTTGGGGGTTATAAGGTTTAACAGAGACTCATGTTTGAACAATTCATTTCAAAAATGAGCCTATTGATTATTGGAATGAAGGAGGGAAATACAACAAAATTTGAACAGCGGTAATGGTTATTTTTATTTTCTTGTTTATGCTTTTTATGTACTCTCTAGTCTATTTAATGTACTCTGCTCATTAATGTACTTCACCTAATGTGCTTCTGTAATGAATATTTATTGCTTTCATTATCAGAAAAAGCAATAAATGGCATTAGAAAAAGAGTTTATCCTGGAAAAGCCTAGATGTGTGATAATATGATTATTGATCAGTTTCATGGCCCCAAGATTGTTGCCAGCCACGCGATGGTTCGTTATGTCATTTGTTCCAGGAAAATGATGGTGCATCTTATTTTGCAACTTAGATAAGAAAGTGGGTCTTCCTTAGGTCTTCAGTGATTGCTTTGACTGACTGGGTTTGCCACCACCATGGGGTATGTAAGTTGCCGGTCCCACTTCTGGGCAGCTCGGGATACCGTCTGTTTTGGCAGAGCCGGGGGCTTGTCCTGCTGAGCTGGAGCCCACCAACTGTTGCAGCGACAGCGCCTCAGCTGTTGTGCTTTTACACTAACTGTTATCAGCCATGGAGACCTTTATGGCTCAAACCAGGCCACATCTGTTGTGAGTCCTATGACCTTCAAAACACAGACCAGAAAGAAATACAAAACACACTTTTTAATCTCCAGGCTTTCATCAAGGACATCATTTTAAAGGGCCTATTTAAAAATATTTTTCAAACTTATTTTGTAAAGGATTTTCATTTTCCTTGTCTTCCGTTGCCAGTGGATTTACATTGTTAAAGATTTGAGCATATTAATGTTGCTCAAAACGTGGTTTATTGACCACTTGCATCTGTTCCCACAAGGAATTTATTAAAAAAGTTTTTCTGGAGCCTCACAGGAGTCCAGTAGAATCAAGATCTTAGGGATACACTCCTCCACCAGCATTTTAAACCAGTGATTTGGGCATTTAGGACTGTGTGCCCAAAAGGACATTTTTAGCATTGGCTAAAATGAAATTGTCCTCTTCCCTGTATATGTACTGTGAGCCCCCTTAACTCCCATTGCCTCTGAAAAACTGCTGAACACTATGCTATTGTTCCTGTATTCTTCAACTGCCAAGCCAAGGTGTTAGGCCTCCTGATGGATTTATGAGCCTTATGTTTCCATTGCTAAAGCAGTGAATAGACCAGAGAACAAGTTGGTGCCATAAAAATAATCCCCTCCCCCACTGAGTTAGCAATCCCTTGAATAGAAAAAGAGGGAAAAGAGAAGAAGCTGAATTCCCCTAATTTGTGGAAATGGGGTAGGTGGAGAGAAAGAAGAGGGGGTGGTTTGACTAAAGTGTTGTGCTTGGGGGCAGGAGCATTAGTAGAAAGTGTGCCAGGAAAGAGAACACAGAAAACTGACTTTTCACAGTGGTGTGCAAGATTTTAAAGCAATGCATTTCATACATTTTAGATGAAAGGAGAGTTCTTTCCTTCACTTCTTTTTCCAGCTTTTTTCTAGTGTTGCACTGTCCAATAGAAATACAACATGAGTCACAATAGGTACTTTTAACTTTTCTAGTAGCAATCATAAAAAAGGAAAAAGAAACGGGTGAGAAGAACTTGAATAATTTATTTTATGTAATCCAGTGTATACAAAATATCATTTGAATGCATAATCAAAATAAAAATCTTAATGAGATATTTTACCTTCTTTTTTCATACTAAGAATTTGAAATCCTGTTTTAGCTAGGGGCTACTGTGTCAGACAGCGCAGTTAGTTCTAAAGGCTTCTTCAAGTCCCCACTTCTCAGTTAAAATGTGAACATATGCCTGCGTGGAACATTCCCTTTTTCTGTTTTAGAGAAAGTGAATTGTTTTCTCAGCAGTTAGTTGGTGTTAGCATAATGCCTTCCTGTGTAGGCTGTAGTGTTAGAATTCTCTTTGCAAGCCTTGTAATAATTTTCAGGAATTATCACTTTTATTATAGTATTTTTAGTGCAACTAGAGTTTTTTTTTTACAGTGTGAAATCTCTTAAAAGGACAGTCAAAAACATATTTTGTTTCTTTTGGGACCCAGGCTTGGGCATCTAAGGACCTAGTGGAGTCCTTGAGACAGAATATGTAAAATTAGAATTATCCCGGAGATTTCCAGTTCAAAGGTCACTTTGTATCAGTTCAAACAGGTTCTGTATTGGTATTTTATGTCTGGGTCTTTATACTGTGTATATACTTTTAAAAGCACTAGATATGCACCGTTCATTCCTATGTTGCAGCCCCTTAGACTTTATAGAGGAGTTTTAGTGGAGCTTCATTTCCCTTCCTCTATCTGTTTAGAGTATCTGGGTTTGAATTCCTGTTGCTGCCATGTACAATGTGACTTTGGCAACGTACCTAACCATTCTGTGCCTTAGTTGTCTGGTTTTTAAAGTGGGAATGATGAGGAATTTACCCCTCAAAGTTCTGGTGAGATAACCCAGTTGAAAAACTCAGCACGGTGCCTCCTGGTCCATAGTAAGCGCTGAAGACTTTTAGCTCTCACTGGCATCTTTATTCGTTATCTTTGTGAATTTTAGCAACTAAAGCCATGCAGGAGGAATTTTAACAATGGATTTATTTCTTGACTTTGAGATGGAGCATTAAAAAAATCCTTACTTCTTCCTAAAACAGCTATTAAAAGTCTTTGTTTCTGCCACAATGTCTTTAGTTTCATTTCCCCATTCCTTTCCACTGTTTTTTCCTGGGATTGAGCATCTCTTCACTTTGGGTAAATTATTTTAATAAAAACTCTCTGGTTAGAGCATCACTATTGAGAAAAGTCCAAAATGCATTTTACAAAGTTCTTTTCCTTTTTCTTGCTTTTTCTGAAACATTGGTGCCTGAATAAACCTCAGATACCAGATATGATTTCTGAAATATCTAGAATCTGCAGCCTTTTCTTTTTTCTCTCCAGTTTTTGGTTCCGTTGTAGTAAGTATCAAAGAATGGATGAACCGGAACATGAATTGACCAGCATGAAAGAAAAACCTGAGATTTCCACTTGCTGCTAATACATCCGTTTCTCTCACCTTTTCACTTAATACTCACTAATTATGCAGAGGTGATATTTAAGAGCAAATCTGTTTAATAAACCTTTGGAAGTAATATTTAAAGGAGTGTTTATTTTTCAAAATTCACTCCGGATTTCTGTAATCTGTAGTTCTACGGTTTTCGTACTCATGTTGTACCAATTTGTTCCAGAGTATTTCCCTGTATATGCTGTGGCTTTCTCATTTGCTGTCTAAAAATCAAAGAAACAATTTGTTTAATTCAGTTTTGCCTGATAGGGAAGCCCCCAAAGATACAGAATTTCCTTTCAACATCAGTGTATTCATTTTGTAAAAAAAGGGAGTCTGTCTTTTTATTCTCCCTCCCATCCCAACTTTGATTGATTGTATTGCAGAGTCATAAAAGGATTTAAATTCAGAGTTGAAAAGTCTCCTTGAAATTGATTCACTCAGCTTCTTGTATACAAATAGATATTGAAAAGGAAAAAAAGAAATATTGAACTGAAACTTTCCATTTTGGATTTGAGCTTTCTAAACTCCTAACTGCTTTTCCATTTGACTCTTCGGATGGGTCTTGCAGTATAACTGGTCAGCGCCAGAGAAGGTTTTAGAAAAAGCACAGCCAAAAAAGAAAAAGAAACAAACCCTGCTTTTTTAATAGCTGCAGTTTCTTCTTCAGGAAAGGACTTTGATTAAAGAGCTCTTTTTTCAAAAAAGGCAAAAAAAATTTTTTTTGCCATATAATTAATTGAAGAAATTGCTTTTAGAGCTATTTAAACAGACTTAGAGATAAGTTCTTTAGCCATCTTGATATAATCTAGTGAAAATTTTTATGTGGTTAGAATTTTTTTAATTAAATCACTGTATTTAAGATTGTAATGGCCCTTTTAAATTATTTTCCTTGAAACGTGTATTGTGTTATTTCAAGTTTAATAACTCTCTTCAAGCAAAGCAAAAGGCAAGATATTTCTTCTGATGATTTCTTTTCTGCAATTGAGGAGAACAAAGCCAACCTCACTCTTGCTGGAAAGAAAGCAAATCTTAACACCTAATAAAAATGGAGATAACAAAAATGAACTTGTAGCCTTGGGATATTCCGACTATCAACATTAAAGTGGTTGCCTGGGCAATACTAACCCCAATTCCTTGGGTTATTTTTTTTTTTTTCTTTGAAATGCTAGGAACAGGTCTATATTGATTGAATCAAACAAAGCCGATGAGAGGCCTGTTTTTCAGTGTTTGAGGGAGGGAGAAATGGTCTATACTATGGACTTGGAATAAGGGAGAGAGCAGTATATTTGATATTTTTCTCCTTACCAGCCACAAAGCATATATGTTCTTGAATACATTTTCATGATTACAGACAATCCTGAACAGTTGATAAATGCAAAATCTTTATCAGCAGGAAGGAATTAGCACAGATTTAATTTATTAGCCTTTACTCAGGTTGATTACTGTGGTTCCACTTGCTCACACCTACTTGAGGAAGACTTTTTTTTTTTTAAGAATCATTTTGGGAGGCAGAGTTGAGATTAAGGGCATATTTACCTTCATGTTTAAACAATAATAAAATTGTTTTAAAAAATAAAATCACCAACCTAGGCTTCCTCTGAAATCCATAGTAAAGTGCTCTATACTTCTACAAGTATATGGGCAGGTACTGTTTTTTCTTATATGATAATGTAGCTAAGGAAAAATAGAGTGACAATGAGTATTCTTGCCGTCTTTCCTTTCCTCATTTTCTTTAGACACAGTTGTGTTTGGTTTGATTCTCATTGACTGTTACGTTTTTTAAAAAAATTGAATTTATAAGCAGTTCCTTTTTTGACCAATCTTAATTCAGAGGAAAAAGGGCAAAGGTGAAGTTTGTAGACAATAGTATCAGAATAAATCTGAAGACAAGTTGAGGAGGCATTTGACCAGGAGTATGTAAAGATGAGGCTAATTGTTTGCTTGCAGGAGCGCCCCACCCCCACTCGCAGGTGCAAGTACACACTTAACGATGATTTGTCTTGACTCACCCTGGGGGCCAGGGTGATGAGCCGCTGCTTCTGCTCTTGCCTGCCTCCCTCCAATCTGTTCCCTGCCCAGCAGAGTCATTTTTTAAAAGCACACATTGGTAAAAATGTTCTGCAATTAGGTTATGGTGATGGTTGCCCAACTCTGTAATTATACTCAAAACCGTTATATCTCAATAAAGCTGTTTTAAAGGAAAGCATATTATCAGACCGTATGGACTGCCACCTTAGAGTCCTTCATTGCCTTCCCAAGCTCCTTTAAGGTCCTGCATGATCCTGCCCTTGTTTATCCTCAGTCAGCTCCTCCTCCCCACGCCCCGCACCCCAGGCTTCAGCCAGGCTGGCTTCCATATGCCACAGTTTTTTCTGCCTCAACATCTTCATGCATGTTGTTCCCGTCTTGAACTCTGCCCTACCTCCCTGCCAAGGCCCTCAACTAAAATGTTTCCTTCCTGACTCCTCTCTCTAAGTACATTCCTTCCCCACTTGTAGTCTCTGGCTATATCATGTTTGTTTCATTTCATTTTCACATTTGTTGCACCATATACACAACTTTGGATTTATGTATTTATTGATTGCCCCCCAGTGGACTAGGAGCTCCCAGAGGGCAGGAGAGACGTGAATATACATTGCTGAGTGACTTGTTACAGTAGCATCCTGCCATGGAGAGATCATGAATACTTGTCTAAATCTTACCAAACTCCCTTGAAATTCTCTTTTTGGCCAGGAGGAGTTAGGAACTACTTAAGCAGATGGTGTGTGGAGATGCAATAGATAGTTTGCTGACCAGAAGCACAAAGCTCTGAGAAATTGATAGCCACGGGCCACTGAATAGCTGGCCAGCCAGGATTCAAGTGGCAACTTTAACCTGGTCCTGGAAGTCACAGGTCTCGGGTTTCCTAGGTGGAACGTTTTGGAATCAGGTGTGTCCTCATCATGATGTGGTTCTTGAGCAAAGGGGTGTCATGGTTGCAGTGCGCTCTGTATTTGATCCCCAAACATGGCGTAGGTAGGGCTTATGCCTACAATGTTTTCTATCGTCTACCAGGTTTAAGGATTATCTTGTTGATGTTTTTGTTACTGTGAAGCTTACTTATCTCCAAGTTCTAGAATTGTGAATTGCTTGCTGCTGACACATTTTGCTAGAGTTAGTGGATATGTTGAGGTTTTCAAATGGACCCACAGCCGCATCTAAATAGGGTATCTTTGTCTACTTCTATTAAAAACTACCTATTTCATTCAATATTTCACATGGAGTATGTATGTGTAAATGACTAAGCTGTACAAAAGGCCCATGTTATAAAGTTTATTTCTCATAGATAGAATAAACAGACTGTCACAATTACACATTTGAAACAGAAGAAAATACCAATGAAGGGAATTTATTAATATATCACTATCTTGTTTCCTTAACTGAAGTTATAACTTGATACTTATTTATTTTTATTTTCTTTTTTTATCTTTTTAAGGCTAATCAAGTGAAGCAGTGGGAAAGGAGAAGGAACAAAGAAATCTGTAACTGGTTGTGACCAACTTGATGTTTATTTCTGTGTGGCATGGAAGTCACTTTCTTTTTTATAGAGAATAGCCAAAGTTTGTATGGTTGTAATTGGATATTCTCTACAAGTTAGAAAAATCACTCTACGTTTTTCTGTTTCTACTATTGGGGACATAATTTTATCTTAGACAATTACCAGTAATGCTGGGAGAATAACCTTAGATAACTTCTTTCTTTTGAAACTGTTACATTTTTATTATAGTTTTTAGGGCTTTTTTTCCTCCCCCTTTTGGTTCTGTTTATCTGGAGATACGTTTTTAGTTTTCTGAGGCCCATGTAGAAACATTTTCATTTGTGACATTTATTTACCTTTAAGCAAGTGGAATAACTATTAACTCACAGATATTTTTATGATGCCTAAAATTCAATTTTGTGAAGAATAGTTGTAGTATAGTGTCAGTTGTACAGATTTGGGAGCAATATCTGGTTCAGGGCTATGTGTTGTTTGGCAAGTAACATACCTTTTCTGAATAATTGTACCCAAGCTACAGAACTGTTGGAAGAATTAAATGAGCCAGTGTACTGATGGTACGTTTAATAGAGCCTGCCTCATAGGCAATAATTGACTTAGTAAATAACTTGCGGTTGGGCCAGGTCACGGGTACACACTCAGATGGCTATAAGGATTATTTAAGAAATATAGTCTTAGCGGCTTGGGAGGCAGCCCGTGAGTTTGAGGTTGCTGTGAGCTATGACAACGCCACTATATTCTAGCCTGGGTGACAGAGCAAGACCCTGTCTCCAAAATAAAAAAGAAATACAAATGATCAGATGGGACTGGGTGGAGACCATGGCTAGCTAGACATTGATGACTCTTCTCTAGAGAGCTAGCCACTGTCACATAGCATATTGTTGCCATTTGGGAAAAAGGTCCAGACGTCCTACTGAAAAAATAAAAATACAGATATTGGTATTCTCTCCTGGGTTTTCCCACACTGGCAACAAATGAAACACATGCACACACACGTATACACATATAGTGGGTGAAACAAACATCGTGATGTGGCTGCATTCAGCCTGACAGCCACCTGTGGCCAGTCTCTGGACTGTGCTTGCCAGTTCTGTCTGTCGGTCCCTGGGGATTTAAAGAGATGCCACCATTGTAAAATCGAAAGTACAGATCCGTGGCATTTGACATTACTACAACACTATCCATGACTAATTCTCATTTTCCTGGTAATATTATAGAATCAAGAGACTTGATTCTTTGAGAACTAAACAGTATTAAAATAGATGGGAAGAGATGGTCGTTTTATTTCTGTCTGTTATAATATATTTGAAGCCAGGAGCCCAATTTTTTTTAGGAGGATGCTTCCAAGAGAGAATGAACCATGGTATTTTGCAGATTTTTATCACAAATATATAATAAGCCCCATTATAAATCGGTTTTCTAAGTGTATCTTTTCTCAGATATGTTGGAAAGTGTGTGTTTTTTATTTAGAAAATAGACGTTTTTAAACTATGACAAGAGTTAATAGCAGAGGAAGGGCTCTAATTTTTGGTCCCTTTTAGCTCTGATTTTGGAAAAATATAATCTGTTTTTGGAACTGGTGTTATTTTAGAGTAGAATAATGAAGAGAAGTTCAGTATTTTGCTTCTCTACCTGACTTAGCTCATTGTTACAAGGCTACTTTGGGTTTCTTTTTACCCTTAGGATACAACGTTGCTATGTGATTCCTCTTTCCCTTGGATTGCCTCTGAGTTTTTGTAATTTATTTTACTTAAAAAAATCATGGCTCTATATTAGGTCTTTGTATCCTTTTTAGATGATGAAAAAATTATTTTTGTTGTTGGGACAGTAAGTACATTTGAATATGATATAATAGGTAATCTACTGTAATATAATCTATTGTATTTGAGGTTAGCTCAGTATCACAAACAACTAGAGGGACCATTTGTAATGCAGTAGTTACAAAGGAACACACTTCTTGATTCTACTTTTTGGGACATTCATACAGTACATTTTACTATAATTAATTGAAATACAGGCACAAAGGAAATGAGAGGATGATCAGAATATTTAATTACTTTTAACTATAATTTGATACTTTTGTCCATTGTAGGCACAAAAAGATAAAGATTTATTCATTTTAGACTATTGTGTGGGATTTAATGTTCTTAAATGCTCTTTAAAATTTAGAGAAAATTGTGCTTGATGGAGATTTCGCCATCCTTCAGGGATCTTTAATTTGTTTGTTGTGTGAGTAGTTATAATAGATATAAACAGCCTGCTTAACTGCTTTGCTGCCATTTTGGAAATCTGCCTTCTGTATTTAAAAATGTGAGTGCCTATTGCTTATTTTTAGTGGGCTTATTTCTTGGCAGTGACTCTGGCACTAGAACTAGGACTCCTTATATGAGAGCCATCCATCCATCATCCTAAGTAATTTTCATTTTGGCACCGGGAAACTAGAATTTCTTTGTTCTGATGTTTTCAATTCTGGTTGGAAGCTGACATATTCTCCTAGGCTTCTAAGTCCTTTGGAATGACCTAGAATTGGACATACAGTGGAAATACTCTCATGTGTTATTGCACTATTTTGCTGTGGGTATAAGATGTGTAACCACATTGTAACCATTTACAATGGATGTTCTCCTTTGGGATGTTCTGATCATGAACTTACTCTGATTTCATCTCTACATAACCTTTGCTATATGACCACTTTTTCCTGTGAGGGATCATGGCGTAGCAGAGATCACGTGGACATTATTGGTTCAATATGGTAAAATGACACAGTATTTTGGAGGAATGCAGTGGTTGTTTTGGAATTCTTGGTGACCATATCTTTTCCTTTCTTAGGGGGGACCTCAGACTTCCACTCATATTCAGGTATACAAATGCATATGTAAGCAGACCACCTTTGTTAAAACAAGACATTAGCTGTACTCTGGAATTTCAATTCACACATTTGCAATTTTGGAATAAAAATATTCTCTATATACAACAACACTTATTCTTATCCTGTGTAGACATGGTGACCCTTTCTTCTCTCTGACAGTAAAACTTAGGAAAAAAACATCTGTGTCAAGAACACTGTTTAATGTGGTGTTCAAAGGAGCTGGGCTCTTTGCATGAAAAATGTTTAGCCTGCAAATTAACACAGAAGAGTTAACACAGCTTGAAAGTCCTTTTCCCCCCCTTAAGTCAAAATTTCTGTGAAACGCCGAGAGTAAGGATTACACAGAATGCTCCTGAAGATGTGTTAAGGCAGATGGGCTACACATCTGCTTTTATAGTCCCAGAATAAAAACATTTATTCTTATAACTATGTCCGGTGGCTCTGGGAAATTAAATCATGCACATAGCAAACAGTTTTGTTAATATCTTCAGTGGTAGGTAACTCTTAGGATATTTTTGTAGGAAGGGATTGGGCCTTTGGGTCTAGAAACATTTTTATCTTTTTCACTTCAGGCTGGAAATGAGGTAGGCTCAGTAGAAGTTCTGAGAGGAGACAGAGTTTATGAAAACTCCCTGATGAAAATACCTGTCACTCATTTAGCTCTCTGCCTAGCAACCAACTTGACTTAAGATTCCTCCTGCTGAGTGAGACGTAAGCATCATTGGCTAGTTAATGCTGTTGGTTTTAAAATCTCCATTTTCATCTTGTCAAAATTGAGAGACTCAAATTCTCCTGTATGATGGGAGTAGCTGGATTCTTCCTTTCTAAACCCATTTCATTATTATACTATCCAGACCCTTGAAGATTGTTTCAATTTAATATTACTCATGTCCCGGTTTGTCAGCCCATTTGTGTACCTCTGTGTGTTGGCTAAATGGCACTAGAGATGACCTCTTGGAGGAGGAGTATGCAGCAGTGTACATACAGTATAGACTACTGGGCATCCCTCTATCTTGCATAACTCATAGTCCAATTACTTACTATGTTATAACATGACTAAAAGTCCTCCTAAGCTTTCCGCTGACAAATTATTTCAGCTCCGTAAACCATAGTGGGCTTGGCGCTGTAGCACTTGATAGAATATATGTTTGTGTAACACCGCCTCCTCCCTCTTGTTATTCACATGATAACCATAGGTAGATTTACACTTACTGTCTATTCTGAAGAGTGAAACTACATATTTTCATAAGTATACTGCATTTTTAATTGTGTAATTAAGTTGCTGACATAAGCAAGTATGCAATTTCACATTAAGGTGAGGATCTGTAAAGGCATTCATTTGCATAATTTAATTTTCTGCACAGAAGATACTGAAAATCAATAGCATGATTCATAGCCATACCATATCATTGCCATACTGCAGTTGGTTGGCTGTTTGAGCTCAGAAGAGTGCAAAGAGTATTAAAATTGATTGAATTTGGTGTGCTGACTCTGTATCTTTACTTGTGAACCACAGACTTGTTTCTATTTGCAAATCACTGCTCCTTGCCAATAAAATATTCAGTTGCTTAATATACTCTATCTACATTTTTGAGTGCTATTCAAATAATAGTTTTTTTTTTTAAAAAAATCACGTCATCATTGATTAGAATGCATTTGAGGAGGGGACGTAATTGTTTTCTTTTAAATTATGCAAGTACCAGTAATACAGTAATGTGTCCTTAGGCGATTTCGTCATGTGAACATCATAGAGTGTACTTACACAAACCTAAATGGTCTAGCCTACGCCACACCTAGGCTATAGGGTATGGCCTATTACTTTTAGGCTACAAACCTGTACAGCCTGTTACTGTACTGAATACTGTAGGCAGTTGTAACACAGTGGTAAGTATTTGTGTATCTAAACCTGTGTAAACACAGAAAAGGTACAGTAAAAATACAGTATTATACTCTTATGGGACCACCTGTCATTGACCAAAACATCATTACGTAGTATCATGACTGTACGTGATTATGTTCTTATTTGATGGGGAAAAGAAATCACACATTACTGACATAGATGGAGTGAAAGGGAAAACTAAATAGAATCACCTTTAATGAGTAGTTTATCTGTGGGGAAAAAAAAAAATCTGATGGCAGAGTGATAAAGTCCTTTGCTCCTGTTTGTTTTTGAGTTGCCTCCCCAAAGATTTGTTTATTAGGGACTCAGGATCATTCCCTTTCTGCTTCATGATTTCAGTATTTGCTGTTTCTGATAGGTGGGCTATGGCTAGAAAGAGTTGGTGAAGGAGAAGATGGTGATTTTGCCTGTGGCTTTGTAAACGCACACATACGTGTACATACAGATAGAAATACATACTCTTACCATCCCTACCCCCCCCAACACAGACACCACTGGCCTTTGTATCATTCATGTATTCATTCATTCATTCACTCACTCACGTTGATGAACACGTACCATGTGTTGAGCTCCACTGTGGGTAGTAGGTTGACAGTTGTCCGGGAATACACACGTGCTCTTCATTTCCCGGGAGCGTAGAGCCCTTCAGAGGCCACGCAGCATGCCCTTCAGAAAGTTTTCCTACCCGTCCTGCCCTTGCTACGTAAAACCCACCTTG
Source organism: Eulemur rufifrons (assembly GCF_041146395.1). Taxonomy (NCBI): domain Eukaryota; kingdom Metazoa; phylum Chordata; class Mammalia; order Primates; family Lemuridae; genus Eulemur; species Eulemur rufifrons. The sequence continues at coordinate 167,024,108 of NC_090989.1, forward strand.
AACCTCAGTACTTTGGGGAATGCGAGGAAGACAGGTCTAACCCACTCCTCGGGATGGCTCTGTCCCCTCTGTGACCTCTTGTCAGTTGATCTGTATTCAGCAGCGCCCATATGGCTTATTTTTGTCCCAAGTGAATTACCTTTAGACAGTTGTGCCGCTCGGCTCAAATCCCTTACACCACAGTGTGATGTGTATGTGTGGCTGGGGTGAGGTCCAGGGCATAGGTTTTATTTTGTTGTTGTTGTTTTATTTACTTCTTATTTATTTATTTTAAAGCTTCCCGGGGTTGAGAGTCAGAGTTCTAGTCCAACAATGGCCTTTTATGGATGGAGAAATTGATGATCAGGAGTTCAGATGGTGGGTTAAAGGACACCATCAGTATCATTTGGGGATCTTTTGTGTAAAAGAGACAGAAAAATGTGCTTTAGCAAGTAATTAGTTCATGTAACTATAGAGCCTCAGAAAGGGCTACGTTCACATCGGCTTTGTCCAGGGTTTAAATTTTGTCACCAAAATTGATCTGTAGATTTTGCCCCCTCTGGCTTGGTTCCATTTTTCAGATCCTCTGTTGATCCCTTACTTGATCCCCAACCATCCCCTCAGGCTTCCGGCTCATGTCGTAATACTTTCAGGAAGAAAGAAGAATCTCTGATGGGCCAGTGTGCCCACGCCTGAACACATCACTGTGGCCAAGAGTTGGTTTACAGTGATTGATTGGCTTAAGCTGAACAAGGCCCCACTGCTAGAGCTGGCCATGATGGTGGTGACAGAGGGTAGCTGTCCAACCCAGGACACGTGTAGGCGGAGTTGGGTATGATTATTACAGAAGCAGAGCTTCCACAGCAAATTTCCACTGTATTGTCAGCCATTTAAAAAGTACTGTTTACCCCGTGCTGAGTTAGGAGCTCTTGTCACTGTAATTGGTGTTGTGTTCATAACAATCCTACGAGGTTGGCACTTCTTAGCTCTATCTTACAGGCAAGGAAACTGTATGTAATGCTCACCTTCATGGAAGCCACATTTGTTACTCAGATGGTGAAGACAATGTTTTATTCATTTTCCAGTGGGAATAATTATTTGCAGTGGGAATAATTATTTGAGGCACAGTAAAGAGGTACATAAAAAAGTTTTCCATATGCACAGAAAATAAATAAGCCTAAAGATAAATATATCTAAAAAAAAAATAGACAAGGAGGTGGGAAATTTTATTTTTGATCCCTAGAAGCTTAGAATGGTCAACTTCCTGGGGATATGAATGGCGTATCTGCAGAGTTGTAGGATGGTTTGCATGTTAGGTACCTGAGCCTTCCTTGTACTTTAAAAATGGGTAGTAGCTTAGATTTTGACTCCTTCAGGTCCAATGAATAGAAATGACACCAGGTTTATTTTTTAGATGTGTATCTGGAGTTTATGAGATTCTCAATTTCCCTCTGTAGGGTTCATCTTCTATGGAATGTCTTTGTTCAAGTGTTACTTCTCTTAAAGCTAGTCTTGGCAACTGAAATGCAATCGTGAAGTACTTTACAGGTTTCCTAATTTTTCTTTATAGCTGTCATGTTGTCAACAAAGCTAATGCTATCGTGGTGATATTATTATTCCATTGACTAATTTGGAATAAAGAATGTATCGTGTTTTTCTGGTACCATCTTCATCTTAAATCGAATATACAGTTCCCCAAACCATTTTCTTTGCTTTTTAAAAGCACGCTTGATTTTGTTTGGGTGCATTTAAATATTAACATAGTCAGCTAGGGTGTATTGTTTGAGTATAATTCCATTTCATTTTGGATTCTGGGCACCTGTGATATTTGTTTTCTCACACGTCAGTGCATTAGGATGTGGGCTCACAACAAAAGAAATTTGCATCCATGAAGTGGCTGGGAAGAGAGGACTTTGAACTACAGGCAGGTGGAAGCTCTCCATAATGGGGTGGAATATTTTTGCTTTCACTTGGTGGATTGTATGTGTTTTGTGATTTCAAATATACATCATCAAGCATGTTTCTTTTCTGAGCATCGTTGGCCTTGGAGGGTTTCTTGTTTCATATCCTCAGGTACTCCAGGTGACTGTTAGTGGCCTGAAGGATGTGGAAGACAGGTGCTGATCATGAGAGTCTCCCAGGCCTCAGATGGTGCTGCATTTGGGTGGCAGAGGCCTTGGCTTTGGTGCAGGATGTTTATTTTCAGTTTTCTGATCTGCATGCTTACCTGTGTGACCTGGAGCCAGTTCCTAAAGTCCTCTAGCCTTCATTCCTTCATCTATAAAAGAGATGGAATAACCTCTAGTTCTCGGAGGCCTTTACACCCAAGGCATACATCCAGGTGGGACCAAAATCGGGGGTATCAGGTCTACCAGTTGTATGGCCTCTGGCAAATTAAAATTACTTCACTAAAGTTACTTCACTTACTGAAGGTTTATCTTTGGAATGGTCCATTTGTTGGGACCATTGTGTTTACTACTTGGTGGTGTTTTTGCAGATGAAATAAGAGAATGTATATAAAGTGCTTAATGTGCTGCGCTTTATGGCACAAAGTAAAGGTTCACTGTAAGTGATTATTAATAGTAGTACTAATTATGACAATCTGTCTGGACTATCTATAGGTTTTTTTGTTTGTTTTGGTAAAATAAGTTGTTTTTAGTCAGTCACCCCCCAAAGTCTCTGATTCTGTGAAGTCACCCGGCTGGGTTCATTTGACCCTTCTGTGTCCAGGCGGGTGATGACTCTGTCTCATTGCGGGTCTCCCTCTGTTTTAGCACTGACAGAAGGCTACGTCGGGGCGCTCCATGAGAACAGACACGGCAGCTCTGTGCAGATCCGGAGGCGCAAGGCTTCAGGGGACCCGTACTGGGCCTACTCCGGTAAGTCCAGCTGTTCTGATTGGGAGCATACAGGCCAGTTTACATCCCATTAAACTCACTCAAAAGCACACTTTTAATTGCTTTCACGCCTGAGTTCTATTTGTTCAAACCTTTCCTGGTTCACTAAAAGTTGAAATCATCAAGCCTGTTTTTCTTCAAGGTTATAAGTACCTTGATTTATCTCTCCCACCTGTTTTTCTCATCTTGTTTTTTTTTTTTTTCCCCTCAATTTGCATTTATTCCTGAACTTCACTTGTTAATGAGTTATTGTACCAAACTTGTAATTTTCTGAAAGACACAGCTTTTTCTTTTCTGTCTTTTCAGTTTTCCAGTGGCTGTGATTTCAGAGAGCAGAAAATATAGGGTTAGTCTTGAGCTACTAAATATTACAAACGTCAGATATCAAAATGGTCTGTTATGCTCTAATCCAAGAAATGCAACTTTATTTTTAAATCGTCTTGTTTGAATATATTTTAGCCCTCTATGATATTCTGCAGTTCTTGTCATTTTTATTTTTACATTTAGCCTTTGAGCCAGTGAAGAGAGAGAGAGTATTGTTATAGCAGTGTTGAAAATTACTCTGGAAAGAATTTTCTTACATTTTAAGAGGAAAAAAATGAAGACCTAAAGCTATATACAAACCTTTCTGGATTCTACTTCTCACAACTACCAAAGATACGATAGGTGGATTGTTATTGCTAAAAGAGATTTTGATGCTCAGAAATAGAGGGAAAATGTATTAAAGCTAATTAAGGAGCAATGCTTGAGGAAGATAGACCACATTGGAAATGACTTTGGCACTGAATAATTCAAATTCCTTTTATGAAAGGGCTTGGAGGCAGGGAGTATTAGTCTTAATAATAAATGTATGCATTATGCAATGTTTTGTACAATGCCGTTGCATATAGAGCTGAAAGGTTTCCATTTCATAATGATGCTCTGGTTTAAATTCTGAATTTCTACCTGCGAATCCTGTTAAATTTATGTCAGTGTAAAATTTATAGTTCTGATCTTTAATTACGTCTTATCAATTGGCTTTTTGCATCCTTTTGTCTATTGATAAATCTCCTGCCCCTACTGGGAGAATAGTCTATCTGTTTTGTTTTGCAATGAACAGATAGTGATTCTGAAGTCTTCCATCACACCCAGTTCCTTGTGATTAGAATTATCTAATTAGAGCCTTTTTGTCACCATTTCTGATAAATGAAGGAAATTGGGAGATGAAAGCCAAAATTACATATATATAGCTTCTCGCCAAGACACCAGAAGAAAATTTATCATTTTGTACTCTGTGCCTCTGATATCAGTCAGGAGGAGGCATAAAGTGGCTTGCTATTTACAGTTCGTCAATTTAGAATAATAATGCTGTTAGGAAATTGGAAGTTATGTCCCATCAGCATCTCCAATTGCAAATGGCAGTGAAGAAATGAAAGGCCTAAAACTTTTCCCATTACTTAGTTAAGAGTGTACATTAAGTGATACCATTTTTGTGATGCAGTGATTATTGATATTCTTAATTCTGGTGGACTTAAGGAGTCTCTAATTTGTATTTCTGGAATGCATGGTGTCTGGATTTGGATATGTCTCTTTCAGTGGAAGAGCCAATGGTTCAAGTTCAGGGGTTGGCATACTTTTTCCGGAAAGATCCAGGTAGTAAACATCTTAGGTTTTTCAGGCCATATGGTCTCTGTTACAACTGCTCAACTCTTGTCATTGTAATATAAAAGCAGCCATAGCCAATTCTGCACAGATTGGCTGTGTTCTGATAAAGCTCTGTTTATGCAAACTGGAATTTGCATTTTGTATAATTTTCATGTGTCAGGAAATATTCTTCTTTTGATTTTTTTTAATCCATTTAAAAAATATAAAAACCATTGTTACTTTGCAGCCTGTGCAAAAACATGTAACTGATTGGACAAAGTCCATAGGCTATAGTTTGTCAGCCTTATTCTAGTTAGTTTTTTTTCTGGAATTCAGCTAGGACAGTTATATGAGGAATTCCTCAGAAGGATGTGGACTGGTTTGGAAGAACCAGTGAAGTCATTTGCTAGGTGTAATAGAGAAAATAAGAGTAAAAGAAGAATAGCGGAGTGAAACAGATATCAGTGGATGTAATACAGTTTTTATGCTTGAAAAAGTTCTTCAAAATTCTGCAGTATCAGTGGTTGCTTCATGCTGGAGTTGTGCAATATTGTCATGTCAAGAAAACTTGGGTTCTATTGGAGACACTCCTTCGCATTTGGCCATTGGATAAGGAAAGGGCAGGAAGGAGTAGGATTTCGGGTCTGTTACTTGTGGTACTTCAGACCAGTGCCTTAAAACCACAGCAAACCAGCTTTGGACCTATATGTTCCCCTAGATATAAATGTTGCCTGACAGTTGGAACTAGGGGAACCAATTCTTTGCTAGGGGAAGTGTTTCTAAATTTAGTAAAGGTGAAGGAGGCATTCCTGAAAGATTGGTTTAATGGTCTAGATTTTAATCTCTTACCTCTGATTCTCTCATTTGTCTTAGTTTCTCCTAACATAATGCCATTGGTGCGTTAGGAGTGGGGTATACGGGAGTATAAATTTTGAAGTCATATAAATAGACCATAGTTCACATCTAAGTGTTGTCAGTTACTATCTTTATGATGTTGGAAGGCCATTTAATTGCTTGGAGCCTGTTTCCCCCATCTGTGAAATGGGAATAATTAATAGATAGCACTTCCCCCATAGGATTGTTAAGGGGATGAAGTGAGATGGTGTGTGTGAAAACTTTGACATAGTTTCTGGCATGAAGTAAGTAGTTAATATTACTTTTGCTGCTGTTGATGTTGTTGTTGTAATTCTCAGTGGGTAGTCATGATTGACAGGGGTGATTATTAGATAATTCTGAGAGCTGAGCAAGTTAGACTCTATCAGCCATAATTCACAGATGTTGCGCATTTGGGGATTTGGGAATGAGGGTTAAGCAGACTATCCTCAAGTTCAGAGGCTGGCAGACTGCAAATTGAAGCCTTTTTTTTGTCAGTAAAATTTTATTGGAACGTACCTTTACTGATTACATTGTGTAGTGTGTAGTGTCTATGGCTGCTTTCATGCTACAACTGCAGAATTTAGTAGTTGTGACAGAGACTTTTTGACCAAAAAGCCTAGAACATTCCTATCTGGCCCTGTACAGAAAAAGTTAGCCCACTCCTGCTTACATTAATACAGCCTGGGTTTGCGAGCAAATGTTAATCTGACTCATATACAGAATTGTTTCAGAGATTTGGAAGACAATTTTTTTCGCTTGCATTTTCCTTGAGCTGGAATATCCTCAGCAAGTCTTTGAGGTAGCATTCATAGTGTTTCTGGTGATCTTGCTTTTGGAAAGAACTTGGGAAAAGTGAGGATGAAGGTAGGGGCTGCGGTGCAGGAGACGGAGGGGGAAGATATGTGGGTGTTGGCTGTTGTGGGTTACTGCGTTCTGCTCCTTGGGTCAGCTTTGACCTTTGTGTGGGTGGGGTTTGGTAAACAATGCTGACCTTGGTATTCCGGTGGCATCTGCCCCTTCTTCACTAAAGGGAGTACGTGAGTTTTCCAGCTGTGGTTAGCTTGTTTTTAGGATATTGTCCTGATAGCAATTCATTACTATTAGAATAACTTTTCACTCTAGAATTTGCCTAACTTATTTCAGTTTCACTGCATCACCTTGGATAATGCAGACACCCTATATATATTTGAAATGTTTAGACAACTTTACTTTTGTAGGCTTACCAGAAAATACCTTTGTGAACACCTACAACTACAGCAGAGAGAACCGTTTATCGAGGAACCTGGAGATAGGTGTGCCAGTCCTGTTGTGGTCATCTGCAGATGGGTTATCTCCTGGTTCTTAATTTCATCCACTGTAAAAAAGGGGTCATAATATCTGAGTTCAATGTGAAAGCATCATCCATAAAAGATACGAAGTAGAAGATAAATGTAAGATACTATCAACTGTTAATAAAAGCAATGTGTTATCTTTGGATGTCTTTTTTTATACCAATGTAGACAAAAATGAGAATGACCTCTTTATGTATTTCATGTAGAATTACAATGAAAAAAAAGTAATAGTTTAAGAGTATCTCACTGGAAGTATTAAAACAATTTCTTTTCTATTATTTTTACTCAACTAAGATGTAGATTTTTTTCCATGTTACTTGAGGTGATGACAACTCAGGAATTTTGGAGTTTGCCCAGAACTTCTGTAATTATTACACAAAAAGAAACACACGCTAGGTAGGTCATCCTTGTGGGAAAGGGAGCTGAGAAACAAATCTGGAGCAAATTCATTTGGAAATTTGAGGCATTTTTATTAATATAAACCTGACTACTCCCTCCAACCCCCAGAAACTTAGAGAAAAACAGGTTGTGTGGTTCCCCCCCACCCCAACCTGTTTTTTTTGTTTTTTGGGAGACAGGGTCTTGCTCTGTTGTTTTGGGTATAGTACAGTGGCATCACCATAGCTCACTGAAACCTCAAACTCCTGGGCTCAAACAATTCTCCTGCCTTAGCTTCCTGAGTAGCTGGGATACAGGTGTGCGCCACCACGCCTGGCTGATTTTTCTGTTTTTAGTAGAGATGGGGTCTCACTCTTGTTCAGGCTAGTCTTGAACTCCTGGCCTCAAGGGATCTTCCCACCTCAGCCTCCCAAAGTGCTAGGATTACAGGGATGATCTACCACGACTGGCTCCTTTTTTGCATTTTTAAAGCATTTTTAATAATCTCTATCTTATGTTCTTTTTGTGTAGAAAGAACTTCAAAGAATCTGTACAAGGGGGACATTTTTCATTGTTAGAGGAATCTAAAATTGACATGTGTGATGACCAAAATTTCCTGCAAGAAGTGTCTGGCATTGGGCTGGGTGAGGGTCAAGCAGGATTATTCAAAGAAGCATTTCTGCCTTGGCCAGGGGACATCCACGGTCCTTTCTGATTGTCCTGGGGTTTTATGACTTGCTTAGCTGTAAAATGAAGATAAACGTGCACACCTGGCAGGATGGCTTTGAGGATTAGAGGTAATATCTGTAAGCACCTGGTATAATTTTTGGCCACTACCCTGGAGTGGAGTACGTATTACCTATTTGGCTCTTAATTATATGCCATCTCCCTACACTATGTATATAAACATCTTGTTTTATGACACCTATGCGTGTGTAGGCATGTGTCTCATTTCCCCAGCTAAATGTAGAATCCTTGAGGACAAGGATTATAGCTTATAATTCATTGTTTCTCCTGCAGTGTGGCAGAGTATCTTGTTTTGTGCCTATTCGGTGCATATTTTTCAAGTGGGCAAGTGGATGGACGGATGAATTAACTCATGCCAGAGTCTATGCTTGGGAACTCACTAAAGGAAGTCCTGCCACGAAATTCAGATAAATTAGTGGGTGATTTGCAAAAGGTTTCACTGTTGGATCCCTTTAAGTAACAAGCTCCCCTGGTGAACTTAAGATATAATTAAATTCCTAAAATTACATTTCCATTCCTATTTTTAAGAATGTCTGTACAGGATAAAGCAAAATATACATGCCTGCAGAAGTCTGCCTTTGTCATTAGAAAAATGAAAGGCCCTGTAGGACCTCAAGTTTTAAGGTTAATATTGTTGTATTATTTCCCCCTCTCCTAAAGCCTCCTGTGAGGTGTCTTAATAAAATCATTTCCCTAGAGATGTTCTCGTCACAGTAGAGACCTTCTGATCTGATGGAACCGCAGGGGAGGAATCAGCCCTGAGATTCACCCTCCTGTGTCTCGGCTCAGAGGCTGCCTCTGCTTTGATGCTTAACCTGACCCATTTCTCCCTTAACTCCTCAATCTCCCTTTTATTTTTTTACAATTTTTATCTTTTCTACATATCCCTATTTATTTACGGTTTCTAAGTACAAGTTCTTCATTTATTCCTTCACTGCACTTATTAATTGCTTATTGTATGCCAGGCGTTGTGCTGTAATGGGAAGGGCCAGAGAGGCTCCTCATAGAATTGTTGTTGCCAGATCCACATCCTATAAGGAATAATAACTTATGAAGATCCTAGTCTTTAAAGATGGGCACATGGTATTTGCCAGGACATGCAGAGGCCTTTGGCATGAAATAATCTGGCAGGGGAACTCGAAACAGCTCAAAAGGTCTAGAGCATATGATAGGATGGAGGAAGTTAAGGGGATGATGCAGGATATTGGAGTTAGACTATGGCGGGCCTTATGATGGTCTGCTAGTGGCGTAGAACTTCTTACTGTGGGAGATCGCAAGTCATTAGAGGGTTTCGTGGTGAACTTGGACTACAGTTGGTTTTATGTTGAAAACCACTGGTTGCTGGCCTAGGGATGGGTCGGAAGGAGGAAGAGGGCAGGATGAAAAATGATAAGGCTGTTAACAGTATTAACACTGGGGATTTGAGAGATAAAAGGAAGAGCCCAGGGGAATTCATTATCATTTGTACATGGAGGAGAAAGCAAAATGACTTGTCTAGGACTATCTCCAAGATGATTGAAGATGGCATTGCATTTAATTTAAAGCAGTAAATGAGAAGAGTGGTGAGTCTGTTGAAAAGATAAAGCATTTGAACTAGAACCTGTTAAGATGTAGTATATATAGTGTTTTGTCCACATTTCTTATGCCCTTCAGACTTTATATTCTGGGAGTAGAACCTTTGCAATTAATCTTTGTATTTCCCTTTTCTACCTAAATGTTTTTGGTCAGGAGGGCCTCAGGTAGGGAACAAATTGTAGAATAAACTGTTTCTTCCTACAGGTACTCTATTTCTTTTATACTTAGTCTGTGATTACAAGGATAGATCGTGTGAGAAAAAACACATATGGTCACACACTAATCAGAGATTCATGTAGAAAAGAGAAAAATGTGTTACCATATGCTTAAGGTACCTTGAGCATTTTTCAATACTTGGCTTTTTTCCCTCCACTATTTGAAAGAAATTGTTCTCTCAACTTAGAGATGTTTTCTTTTTCATTTTTTTTTTTTTTAACTTTATTCTAATCCTTGCCACTTGAGTTCTAAAGTTTCTTGGCATCTTCTCTCTGGAGATGGTTTCACAAGTGTTTATAGAGTTAATGGATGCTAACGTATATTATAAGAAGATACAAATACATTTCCATGGGCCCATGTGACCCTGGGAAGAGTCTATTAGGAAGATGAAATATTGTTCAGTATTGTGTTGGTATCAAGTAATACATATCAGTGATGACAATTTCAAGTGTTGCTATGATGGTGCATTTAAAACATGGGTAAGTGAAAGGCTGAGAGTTTGGGTTTTAAATTGACTCTGAAGGGAGTGGGTTGATAGAGGCTTTTTGGAAGACTCTTTGGCCATTTATGGAAAATGGTAAATTTTGATAGTTTTCATCGAGTGCTTCTGCTTCTAGGAATTTGTCTTTCAGAAACGCAGATACCTGTCGCCATAGTAACATTGTGTTTAACAGCCTAAATGATTGTCAGTAGAAATTTGAGTAATTACAATACAGCCTTATAATGACATACTTACCTAAATATACACCAAAATGAAGTGGGTTCATCTACAAGATATATTAAAATTAAAATAATATGAGTAATACGGTCCCATTAATGAATAAAGCTGAGGAATCTGGAGACTACACATAAAAGTTAATTGTGGTTATCAGCGAGAAATGAGGGCTATTGCGTTTTTATATTTATATTACTATAATATTTTAATATTTTATACCGGTATATCTGGAATATTCAATTTGTTATACTAATATATCCTTGACTTTTTTTTTTACATGATCCTTTTAAAATAGGCGGCTAAATTGTATCAAATTAGGGCAGTTCTCTTTGTAACAATTTTCAGGGAGAGAAAGAAAAGAAAAGCCTAAGAGGGAAGGCAGAGGGAAAGCAAAGGCCTTTTTGTCTCTTTAATTGGCTGTATCTAAATTTTTTAGGTGAAACATTTTCCCTGACATTTCAAATTTTATAAAATGCTGATATGAACCATGCAGAAATTAATGAACTGATATTGACTTAGTTTGAAAATGAACATCAAGATTTATTGAGCAAAGCAGTAAATATTGACCCAGGCAGAGATAAGGTCAATATTTACTCTGACATAACATAAATCCAAATATTCATTAATCTATAAATTTAGTGGGTCAACACAAGGCATACAGAGTTATATATAAATATATATTTTTCGTATCTGTGATGGATCAAAGTCAAACATCTTTTTTGCTGGTCATAAATTTGAAAGAATGATGTTTTCTCCTTTGAAACTACCTTTTTGGGGAGAGGGGTGTGTGGGTGGGTGGAAGGACATATTAATATAAAGGTTTAAAGGAAAAATGCACATAGCCAGATAATTGAAGAGTCATTATTTGCATGAAGTATGTGATTTACTTAAAGGCTACTGTTCGTTTCTAACCTAAGAAAATATATTCATCTATTACATCTGATTTGGTTCATAAAACCCACTTTCTGAAGATATAAAACAGGAGGACATTCTATCTTCCCCTCTGGATATTGTTAAGCTACGTTATATAGAATTTTGTTTGGCAAATATTGTTGGTGTATATCATGCTGAGTAACACTTTATTGGCCACAGTTTCCCTTGTTGAAATTATTAAGTTGAATTGAACTCTCATTCCTTATCTTGTCGCTTCTCTTGGCCGGATGGTCTTGGAAGCAATAAGAAAATAAGGAAGAGCTGTTTCACTGGATTGTGAACTTTCAGTATTGCCAGTATGTACCTGGAATAAGTGCCTAATATATGCTTCAAGATAGAATTTTCTCTGTTTATTTAAGTGCAGAAACTAACTCATAAGGTTAAGTGTAATCTTGTACTTGAGCAAAAGTCATATGTCTAAAGTGGTCCTGTTGTGGTCTGTCCACCTGGCATGTTCTTTGAGTGTAAAGTGGCGATGTTAGTCTTCAATGGTTTGTTGGTTTATCCTGAAGTGACCCTCACCTCTATCTCTTAGCTGGTAATCTCTTATGACCCAGTTTGAGATCAATAGCATTAAAGGTAGTTATCTTCTGGGTTGTCTTTTTTTTTTTTTTTCTTTGAGACAGGGGTTGCTCTGTTGCCTAGGCTATAGTGCAGTGGTGTCATCCTCATGCCTGAGCCTCCCAAGTAGCTGGGACTACAGACACACACCACCAGGCCTGACTAATTTTTTTTATTTTTTGTAGAGACAGGGTCTCGCTGTGTTGCTCAGGCTGGTCTCAAACTCCTGACCTCAAGCGATCCTCCTGCTTTGGCCTCCCAAAGTGTTGGGATTACAGGCGTGAGCCACCACGCCCAGCTTTGGTTGTCTTTCTTGCTGTTAAAACTTACCTGTCCTATGTTTCATTTAGTTTAAGCCTCATTTTCTATTATGTAACAGACCTTGTGTATGTTTAAAAACATACCAGTGGCATATGTGTAATGTAGAACTTTGCCTTCTTGAGAAATGTTTTCTAATAACTTCAGGAATCCTCACTTTTCATTAATACCACTATGGTATATAATAATGTTTTTCTTGAGTATAGTATTGAGTGGGATTTTATGTCATATGAAACATGACTTTACTGTGATATAGGGATTTGACTTTAACATAATTAAAGTCATTGCTTCTTGAGATTTTTTTTCTTTTAAACCAAGGAGAAACTCACAGTTTGGTAGTAATAGGTCTTTAACACCTCTCCATCACTTGTTAATATTTCTTTTTAACAAAAAGATCCAGAACTGGCCTCAGAGTCCTCAGCTGGGAGAGTATCTTAGAATTTGAGCTCATGGATTTCATTATTTCCTGGTATTCTTCATGCCTGGCAAGCCATGCTCGTTTTCCATTTTGATGTGTTACGTTTCTTCTTAAAGTATATTTAAGATTTTATAAAAAGTGAGACAGTTAAAAGAAAAATTTTATCTAAGCAGCAGTACAGCTGGCTTTCCAACATGGCAAAATAAGTCTTCTTCTGTAGGAGATGCCACCATCTTGGCAGGATTGAAATGCCTGTTATTATGTGCCATATACTCAAACTATATCTGGGATGTGAAAAATTACAAAGCGGTATAGAGTTTCCTTGAGTTGGTTTAAAAATTAAGGAAAGTAGTGTTCCTCATTCAAAGACTATGTCTCATTGTAAGTATTGGTTCCGGTATAGCCATACGGATTGTTAAAAATCCTAAAATACATACTTGGCCCACCTCCTCTGAATTCCCCCTCCATCACTGCCCTGGAAACTCATTTCCCTATTTTGGATCCTCTTAAAAATCCTACAGGAGACCTCTGCACCCATCCTCTGCCATCCATTGTGAGTGGTCATCGTCTCTGATTTGTTAAATGTTTTAAATGCCACTTCTGCTTATCCTGATGGAGGGAATTTCAGAGAGGGATAAGGGCTGACTTGGTGGTGTTTTAGGCTATGTATTATGCCCTGCAGCCCACTTCTCGAAATTGAATCGATCTTGAGGTTTTCCCCTGGCTTGGGAAGCTACTTGATGGAGATTTCCTGTTTGTATTGATCCCCATTCTCTAAGGTTGAAGTCCATTCCCTGGGAGGAAAACAAGCTTCTTGAAGCTACATGAAGTTTTGCTGCTCCCAGAGGTATCATTTAATTGCTCTGCCTCAATTATCCTTGGCCTGTTTTCTTCCTGGAACCCTTTTTTCTTTGTCCCACCCTTCCTCCTAGTTCCAAGTGTTAGTAGGACAATGTTCTTCCTTTTAGCAGGGCGTGCATGCCATTAGTACAGTCGATACTGATTGGCCGTTGAGAAATATAGCAGGAAAATGCACTATGAAGCTCTTCTAGGCTGTTTGACTAGCACCTGCAAAGATGAGCAAAGCCATTTTTATGTGTGTTTCTGCTTCTGGGGCTCACTGTGATAATGGGAAGTATTTTCTTCTCACTGTTGTTAAGCACATAGTCCACACTCTCCTCTTGGGGAGTGATTTTGACACTTCTTGATGGTCCTGTGGCTTTTACATTCTTATACCAACTTCTAATTAGCTATCTTTTCTCTCACCATCCACTAGGGTGTGAAAAGGAAGTTTCAACACTCAAGGCCAATTGGGCTGTGTACCTGCGGTGCCGGAAAGAAGTAGTCAAGATTTGTTTCCCTTTGTTATTTGAGCGCAGCATAGCCAGAAATATCACTAGGATTTTTCTCCCAAATTTCCCCAGAAGTTATTTCCAGGAGCATGTTTGAGTATAAGGATTTGCTTTTGGGATCAGTTTTGGCTTCTGGAAAAGACCCCCTTACTCTCCTGGCTTAAGCATAAGAGCAGTTTATTATCTTACATAGCACATGTAGAGGTAGGACTTGCCTCTGGGCAGCATCTGTGCAGTCTGCCATCTTTAAGGTATATCCATCTTGTTTATACTTTGCCATCCTTAGTGGGTAGGCTTAGTCCTTAGAATCACTTTCCTTGTGGTCTTAACGGGGCTTCTGGAGTTCCAAAAGTCAAATGCTGAGTTACAGAGTCCAGAGAAGGAAGGGAAAGTGTGCCTTTCTTGTGTTTCTATTTAAAATGTTCTTCAAAGCACCCCACCCCTGGCCAGTCAATCCTCATATTTTATTGGCCAGACTTGGATCACATACTCTTGCTTAAATCAATCACTGACAAGAGGGATGGAATCAGCATGATTGGCTTAGACCAGTCAGGATTTCCCCCAGAAGTAGCAGTGAGAGTGGGTGTTGGGTAAATAGCCCATGGTGGCTGTCACCCTTGTCCTCTTTTTCAGGTCTTAAAGGGTTAGCAACCCTATAGCCCTTAATAAGGGAAGAAATTATGGCAAAGAAATATGTTTACTTTTGAAATGAAAATTTGTTTTCAGAAGCCTGACATCATGGCCAATAAAATAATAAAGTTCCATGAATTTGGAGACCTTTAAAGTATTCAGAGCTGCCCTATCCAGTCTTACAGCCACTGGTCATATGTGGCTATTGAAATTCATTAAAATGAAATAAAATTTAAGGTTCAGTTCCTCAGTCACACTAGCCAAATTTCAAGTTGCCAGTAGCCACAGGTGGCTAGTGACTACCCTTTTGTTCTGCACAGACACAGAACATTTCCATTCTTGCAGAAAGTTCTATTAGATGGTGCTGTTCAGAGGATGTAGATGTTACAGAGGAAGCAGCAGGTAACATATTGAGTACTGCCTCTGTCTAAGGCACTGGGCTGATTGCGCTGTGTTAATTGATGTTCACACCAACCCCCTTGAGACATGCCCCTTTTGCAGAAGGGGAAAACTTTGTGGGGAAGTAGCTTCTTTCGGAGCAAGTTAGAGACCTCCCCTGAGCACTGACACCTGTCTGCCCACTCTGCCTGCCCAGCCACTGAAGTTAAGTTTGGGAAGTGGGACAGTCTGATGCCCGCGAACATTCTCCTAAATGGAAAGAAAGCATTAGGTACAGATGTTGATTTCAGATCTTTCTGGAAAGCTTGCACAATGCCCCAAGTATATAAGGGAAGGGAGGCCTCAAACCTAGGAGGGCCCCACGTAGACCCCTCTTCTCTTTGGAGGTCTTGGGAAGTTGAGCTACAAGGATATAGTTCCTGTGCATTGTTTTTGCAAAAGTTCTGAGTCTTTGGCTAAATAAATCAGGGACTTACAGTGAGTAGAGTGTGGGGGGTGGGGGTGGGGAGGGGTGAAGGCTTCCTCTTGCCAGTCTTCATTCATTGAATCATTCTCTGAGAGAGCCCAGGCCCAGGCCGGGTGTCGAGCTCATTTCTAAATACTAGGTCTACAATAGAGAACAAAACATATGACGTTCCATTCCTACCTGGTGGAGATGGGCAATGAAGCATACACAAAATCACGCGTAATCTCATCACATAGTGCTGTGCAATAAAGTGTAAAGTGAGGTAGTGCTGTAGAGTGTGATGGAGGGAAGGGAGGTGCTATTTTAGCCTGGGAAGACGTCTCTGATGAGGTGATATTTGAGCAGAGACCTGAGTATAATGAGGAACTGAGCCCTGTGGATATGTGGGGTAAACATTACAGGCAGAAAGAAGAAGGGAAGCAATGGAACCCGAAAGATAAAATGATGTATCTAAAATCACTCTGCTAATTTTAATTATGTCTCATTCTAGAACCTTCTGGGCCAGTATTCTTGCTTAGGATAAATTTTCCATTGTGCTAGAGAAATAGTTCTCAACTGGTGATTTTTTTGCCTTTTTTATTTTTTTTAAGACAGACTCTTGCTCTGTTGCCCCAGCTAGAGTACAGTGGTATCATAATACCTCATTGCAACCTCAAACTCCTGGGACTCAAGTGATCCTCCTGCCTCAGCCTTGCGAGTAGCTAGGACTATAGGCATGTGCCACCACACCCAGCTAATTTTTCTTTCTTTTCCTTTTTTTTTTTTTTTTTTGTAGAAATAGGGTCTCACTCTTGCTCAGACTGGCTTCAAACTCCTGAGCTGAAGAGATCCTCCTGCCTTGGCCTCCCAAAGTGCTAGGATTACAGAATGAGCCACTGCACCTGGCTGATTTTTTTTTCCTTTTTATGGGACATTTGACAAAGTCTGGAGACATTTTTTGATTGTCACGATTGGGAGTGGTTGGGTGGGCAACTGGCATTGAATCTGTAGAGGCCTGGGATGCTGTTTAACATCCTACAATGTACAGAACAGCCCCCACAACAAAGAATTATTTGGCCCCAAATGCCAATAGTGCCAAGGCTGAGAAACTCAGTAATGAAGACTCACATGAATCCATCGCTTTTACACAGTCGTCATGATGCTGTGAGAATTCCACCGTTCTAGCCAGTTACTGATCCACATCCTTAACTGAGTGACTATTCTGTGGCATAAGCACAGCAAGCCGTGTTGTGCAGGATGGCTAAGGTATTAGAGAATCAAGTGAGTGGCGTGGTGGTCAGTCCTCCTTGGAGACTGAAGAATAGAAATGGAAATCTTGGCAAGTTGACCATTCCAGAAATCTATGCCTAAAATCATAAAGGAGTCAATCACACATCTGGTTGTGGTAGAAGGCCCACCTCTTATGTCACGTGAAGGTGACGAATGGTGGCCGTGTGGCAGTAAAGAGGTGGTGAGATTGCTTTTATTGTTATTGTTTTATTTTTGAGGTCCCTGGTGACGACTCCATGTGTCAACTCTTTGATCTAAGAGGCTGTTAGGAAATAATATCCATCTTAGTATTGCTAGCCATGAAGGCCCCTAAAGAATCAGCTGACCAAGCCACTGCAGCACCGTGAGAAAATTTACAGTTACCTGCTTATAAACCTTGACAAGTCACTTCAGGGCTGGCAGAGAATAGCACAGTTTCTTAAGCGATCACCTTTCACAGAGGAGTGGAAAGGAGAACAGAGCCGGGATGGTGATGGACGGGCCATCGTGATCCAGCCTCTTGTCAATGTCAGCACCTTCATATTTGATGAGAGTTATGTAAATGTTGTAATAATGGCCACAGATTCTTCTCAGAGTAGATTTCTCACCTCTGTGTGTAGATTAAACAAAAGGTCCATTGTGTTGGGGTATAAATACGTGTATATTTATCTACACGTGTCCGGGTGCCCTTAATTTTCCACAGAGCACATGGTGGTTACGTGTTCTGTCCCAAACCCTCTTGTACATGTTTGAATAAAAAGATGGATTCATGTGGTCTCTGCCACTAGGGACCTCAAAGTCTCTTTCTCTCTTTTCTCTTTTGAAAATGATGTTTTATTCTCAATGGTAGCCACTGACTTTGTAGGTTAAACATACCAAGATCTAATGTGAGTATCTCGATATTCCTATTGTAAGTCTACAAAGAGTTTGAAAAGGTAGAAGATCTTTCATATGTCAGGGTGGCTCAGAAGTATTTTTTCTTTAAATTGGGATGATAATATCTGACCGAAGTATTGACATAGCCATTTAAATTGTGTGCAGTGGGTGTTATTCCGGCTTCCTTCATCCCTGCTATTTGGAACTCAAATCCAGAAGCTTATTGATGGTGAAGGTCATGTGAAAAGCACTTTTTTTCCTCAAAGAAATGTGGGCATTATTTTAGCATCTTTTTGCTACCTTGGATTGTTTCTCACATCCCAGAGTGATTTCAAAAGAGTTTCTTCAGTCAGTGCTGTTGACAGAGACATTACTTTTGGAGTTACTTTTTTTTTTATGTTTTCTTTCCTGGATTGTGATTCTAACATCTCTGAGTGATACCAGATTTTCCAGATTTCCATCTATATATAAAAGGAGTAGATTGGGGATTTCAGATCTCTCTGGTGGAA
Source organism: Eulemur rufifrons (assembly GCF_041146395.1). NCBI lineage: Eukaryota > Metazoa > Chordata > Mammalia > Primates > Lemuridae > Eulemur > Eulemur rufifrons. The sequence continues at coordinate 167,042,155 of NC_090989.1, forward strand.
ATAAAGACTGCATTATAAAAAGGAAAATATGTTCATATCACAAAGGTATTATTTAGCACCATTATTATATTAAAATGTTCTCCTAGTTAAAAATGCTTCTTATAAAACATGTTACTTAGAAAGTAGAAGAATTGCTAAATTCCAGTTTTTTTTACTCAATAACTGTTAGCAATCAGAAAGTTACACCATGTTGTTTTATTCTACGTCCTTTTGGCTTATTCAAATACATGATTAATTCCTTACCTTGTAGTAAAGTACTTTTCCTGATTTTTCCCATATAGGCAACCCCAAAATGTATAGATTCTCATTTAAATAGTTTGTCTAGATAACTCCAACTGAGCACTTCCCTTTGCAGAATATGTTTTACAGGATATTAAGAGCGTTTAAATTATTCTTTCATATTAATGGCTTGGCATTTAGATGTTTCACGTTATTTTAATAAATTAGGTAAGGCGATAGTATAAAAGGTGGAGAACATGTATGTTTTCAGTGTTCAGAGACACTTGAGTGGACTATAAAATGCTTAAAATTTGAGTAAAGATGGACGGGGGCACGATGGTGCACGCCTGTAATCCTAGCACTCTTGGAGGCTGAGGCAGGAGGATCACTTGAGTCCAGGAGTTTGAGGTTGCTGTGAACTAGGCTGACGCCACGGCACTCTAGCCTGGGGGGCAGAGAAAGACTCTGTCTCAAAAAAGAAAAAGAAAAAAAAGAAAAAAAAAATGAGTTAAGATGAGTATTTGATATTTTATTTTGAGCTCTCCTTACAGAACAGACTAGATTTATGCATTGGGAGGACAGGAAATATAATAATTAGAAATATATTAATTGATTTTAGATTTTTGTCTGTAAAATACTAGTCATAAATATAGTTATTAGAATCCATGTTTATGGGCTTTGAATTTGATTGAGACAGAGAATTATTCATCAAAAAGCCACTAGTCACATCATTTATCACAACTAATCGTGAATTTATATCTCTGTAACTCACAGGTATGATGTATGTCTTTTTTTGGTGGGGACATTTACTACAGGAATTAATTTCAGACATTGGGAGACTTTTATAGCCATTTAACTGTTAGCTGCCTAGAGATTTAAATAATTTCACTGTTTTCTTGGTGTTAGCCTCTGGGAGTAGAGCTTCTCTACACAGAAAGAGTATCATCAGTACAGAATAGTTTGAGTTCCTCTCCAACAACCTCAGTATTGAGCCTCAGCGTAGGAAGCTTCTGGCAAGGGGCTACCTGAAGGTGGTTGCTCAGAGAGTATTTTCTCAAAATCTGTGCCTGGAACATGGGTTGAGAGGAGGCTGTTCATAGGCTTTAAAACTTTTTAAAAAATATGTTTATTTGTTCACAGACATTTTATGGCAGGAGGGTTCTGTGGCCTCGAGATATTGGGAAATGCTGAGATACAGACAGTAATTCAGGTTTCTTTGTTGCAGGACTTCTCAGAGCCTTTAGTAGTCCACTCTTAATAAAGAATTGGAAACTTCACTTTCACTGTGCACTTATACATTCTATTAGAAAGTGAGAGAAGAAGCAAGGAGGAAAATGGGTGTGTGGGGGAGGTTGTGTTATGAATGGGGAGGTTGTGTTTGTGTGGGGAGGTGGCAGAGATAGAAGATGGATTCTCATGAGTGGGATCAGTGTCTGCTATCTTAGTGATTTCCTAACAACATTAAGAGGGCGGTGCTGCTGTTGTGTAGTGTGGTGACAGGGAAATTTCAGTCTTGAGACGAGTTGCACATGATTCACACACCTACTATGAAGTAGTAAAAGGAGAAACTATGCCAGTGTACATCAGAAATATTTTTCTTCCTTATTTACTGAAAATGGATCTTTTGTGTACGGAAATTCCTTGGGGGAATAAAACACCATTTAGTTTAATGTAATGGCAATATGTATTCCAGTCACCATAAATAAAAATATTTGTTAAGAATAACTACATTTAAACTTATGGGCATGAGTTTTGTATAATACCTTCCTTAAGAGGGTGATGATATATGACAGTGTGGGATGGTTTTATTTTGTGTTGAATTTGGGAATAAAAGAATTGTCACCCACATACGGTTATATGAAAGGAATAAATCCCTTAAGAACTGAATTTTTGTTAACAAGAAATCAAAGATTTTAGTCGAGCCAGACCACACGTGACTGGACTTCAGCAGTGAGGGTACCAAAGAAGATTAAGTTTGGAAATTAAATTTTAAGAGGGAAGAGGAAAGAACTGGACTTGCAGAGTATGGGAAAAGAATAAAATATGGTGATCTGATCCTCTAATTGTCCTTTTGTTCTTTCTGACTATAAAGAGTAGCACATTCCCCAAATGGGACAATCAGATGTGTTTTCAGATGTTGCCACATGACCCCTGGGGAGGTCAGGGCAAAATCCTCCTTGGTTGAGAAGTGCTGCTATGGAGCATGTAGGAAATAGTAATAGGTAGTAATACAAAAAGTCACCCTGTAGTATGGAACGGTGTGGAGTTATTAGATGGCAAATGATTAGATTGGCCATGATTTTTGACCTGATAAGTTTTTTTAGGTAATTCCAAAAGTTTCCTTATTGCAAGCAGGCAGATTTTTAAATGTTTCTTACCATTTGTTATAACAAATGTAGCAGAATGAATTTTATTTCCCTTCAATTTGTGCTATGTCAGCCCTGGAAAGCATGGGTGATGTTGATTGTAGCTCAGATTGAAAATGACGAACAGTCGGGAGTTGCCTAGCTAATGTGTTGGTCCCCAGTATGTATAATTCATTGTTTAAGGCTAATATTTAGGGACGAGTGATTAGGTTTGTTTTTAGACATTGGTTACCTTAGCAGGATTATAGTTGACAGAGCTTCATCTCATATTTGCTTATGTGAAGAATTAAAATTGCTGCCCGGATTAAATCAAAACATTAGACAAGATCATAATGTTAATTAATGGAATGTGTTAGACTATAAAATATACATACACATGTAATTTTTTTGCATGGGGGTGGGACTACTTATTTGAATGCTTTTCTTAATTTTGCATATACTTTCTTTTCTCCCCTCATTTGGTCTAGTTTCATTCAGATCATCTCTAATTTCTGTGGAAATGGCTTCATAAAGAATTTGAAACAAGCCGTGATTTGAGATTGACTCTTAAAAATGGAAATTGCATTTATCTGGGTTAGAATTTTATCTAGAATTATAACTTAATAACTCTTACTATTATTTTCAAATTCATATCCTAGTGCAACTAAAAGTTGGTTGTTTAAATTTCGAGGCAGAATGGAAGATTGTTTTACTTCTCTTTTGCCTGCCAAGGCATGTTTTTTTCCCTTGACATAGACAAGAAAGGAGTAACCTTACTTTTTACTTTCCACCCTTGTGTCCTGGACTTCTAAATTCTGTTTGGTGTGATTTTTCTCCGTTCCCCCTTTATCTTCCACTAGAGGTAGAGAAGTTATCCCTTCTTCTGGCTCTTCTTTCCATCCTGAGACAACTACATCTCACTGTTGCCTTCTGTATTTCGCTTTCTACACATCTTTTGTTCTTGGAGCAGTTGGCAAGGTGGGGAGAGTTGAATTCAGTGAAAAGAAAGTGGACTCTTATCTCATTTATACAGAACAATGTCTTTTTGAAAAAACTCAGAACAAAGAGAAAATAAGATGCTTTATAATGACGCTTTGACACTTTTTGATAATGAAGCTTTTAGTTCTCATAATGTTGAATGGAGGTCAGAAAGTCTGCCAGGTCTCTTACTCTGTGTTCATTTAGCTCAAGTTTGCTCTGGTACCTAAGATGAGAGAAACAAAGGGTTGCAGAAGCTTGAAAGCTTTATCTTTTTGTCCTATTTTATTTTTTTGAGATGGGGTCTCATTGTATTGCCCAGTCTAGTCTTGAATTCCTGGGCTCAAGTGATCCTCCTCCCTCAGCCTCCCAATTAGCTGGGGCTCCAGGCACATGCCAGTGCACCTGGCTGCTTTTGTCTTTTTTATTTTTTTAACTTCCCGTGTAAGTCAAAAGGCATATTAATTTTATGTTTCAATAGTTCTTTGACTTTCCTTTATACTGTACAAGCTGATCATTACATGTGACTTTTGTCTGTGTGTTATATCACATTTGAAGATCATCAAAATGCGTAGGCTCGTTACTTGAATTATTGGGCATCCCTCGTAACTTGTTTTTACAGTTCAATTACTATGGAGATGAGATATAAATTCAATACCAAAAATAATTACTGTGCCTATGAGGCTGTTACTCCCTACCTTGGCTTAATGTGTTTCTATTCCAGTGAACTGTCTCTGTTTGGAACAATTTAAAAATGATATCCTCTTCCCCCTTTTTTCTTTCCTGAAACATAAGAGGTTGGGTGAGCAGGTATGAAAACTCTGATGACCTCTGAACCATCTTCATATTCTCCCTTCACCGATTCCCCTGGGGGCCAATCAGGGACAGAGACAGGCTTTTCTGGGAAATTGCATAATCGAGGGAGGGAGTTAAGCAGGGAGGAGTGCAGTGTGTTCTTTGACACCGCTTTGTCTATCAGTGTCTGTGATGTCCCTATTTAGTGTTGAATGAGGAGTTTAGGAAATACTGGTCTTTGTTGCTGCCAATTATGGTGATGTATAGGATTGTCAAAATGTGTTACAAATCACCTGACCCATTTACATTACTTCTATTTCTTACTGTCTAATTTTTGTATCATCAATTTTTTAAAATATTTCATCTATAACATACTTATCAGAAAATAAGCAGTGGAAAACTGGGTAATGAAAATCAGCTATCCCTTTCCTCTAAGCCTACTTTCTCGAGATAACCAGTCTAATCTTTGTGTACACATACACATACACACTTTTCTCTTTTTAGCCATTTGTCGTTTGGTGACATCATTCTCTTAACAATGTAGAGTAGATATCCACCTGAGTCAATACATAAAAATCCCTGTTTTTAAAAATAACCACGTCTATTCTGTAGTATAGATATACCATACATTATTGAAACATTTCCTTGTTGATGGACATCCTTGTATCCAGCCTTTTCACACCACCAAAGCACTGTGGGATCCATCCTCATGTGCTGGGGCTTTATTTTTGTAGGAGAGATAATTAAATAAGGTTGCTAGATCAAAGAGTATGCTGTTACTTTTTCCCATGCCCTTTAGTACAGGGCTTTTCAGATTTGATTACTTCTCCGTCACAAAGAATGGGAGAAATGAATGGAACAACTTCATAATGTATAGACTGAAAATAAGTGAATTGATCAGCCGTGAAAGAATTGCTTTTATAGGCAACATTTGAAAGACAAGAGAGACAAGACAACATTTGAAACATCAGATGCTGGTTTGCCCAGCTTAAAATCAAAACACGCAGGTGCATATCTGCAAGTATATGCGTTGAGGGCTGGTGTAGGGCAGAGTGGTGGTAGGTTTGATAGCGGGGTTGGGGCGGGGAGAGGGATTGAATGTATCCTATAAAGTCTTTGGAAGGATGTCTGATAGATGTAGTCTGGTGGCAATTATTCAGGAAAAAAGTGAAAAAGACTACACAATGACAATTAATTATGAATTGAAAACTTAGGATGTGGAATTTTACCAGATAGAATAGTTAAGACATGAGAGTGATCCATTGCTTGAGCTTAAGAAGACGAAAAAGAGGAAAGATTAATGCCTAAATAGCAAAGTATACAGGATTCCAATTTGGCAGAAGGAAACGTTGGATACTTCCAGGGATGCTGTGGCTTTGGAAGATGTGGCCATAATGAGAGACTTTTGGGATTGAAAGTGGTTATTGGATATGTCATAATTTATTTAGTACTTTCTTTGTATAATGGTGTTTTAGGTGAATAATGTCTTTTAATTTCTCCCATCAGAGGAGAGTATGGTAATTGTTGTTACTGTATGGGTATGAAAGTCAAGAGTCATAGCGTTAAGTAACTTGCCCAAAGCTCACTGCTGTATCCTGAGATTCTATAAGAAAGCCTAGCACATAATAGATGCTTATTAACAAAAAAATTGTTGCCTAAGTAAACACTTCAAACCTTTTACCGCATCATTTGTTCATCTATCACAGGCTTAGAGAATATCTAAGATACCACAGTTCTTCCCCAAAGTTGACCACACAGAGCACAGCAAAGCATGACATTGAAGGAAGAGTGTGTCTAAAACCCAGATAATTTACAAGGACAAAGTACAAATGAGTTTGGTAACTGAGAGGTCCTCAGAATGTGAGACATATGTGTTAGTCTGGGCAGCATATTGGGAAAGCATGCCTGAGCCAGGCTGTGTAGTTATTCATTTATATACATTCAGCTAATCATTTTTGCAGATGAGCGCACAGATATAAATACTCCATTTGCAGTTTGTTTGCTGGCGCTTGAAAATTTGACTTTTTTGTAAGTGATGCGAGAGTTGGTACTGGAGCTGTTGCATAAGACTCCAAATAGTTTGTGAATGGGGTCAGGTCAATTGTGCCCTAACCAGAGGACACAAAGTAGCAGCAGAGGACAACTCGGGTACTTGGATTCTGGCAGCCTCAGTTGGATGCAGATCTCAAGTCTGTTTCGGTTTGTTTTCTGTTTCAGAGGCTGAACGTCTTGATCACTCTCCAGAGGTTTCAAAGTTAAAATCATTGTTTTATAATTAGCATCTATATAATTGATAGAAGGGGAATTTTGCATGAATTTGTGCAGCAGGGAATGCAGGGTGCTTGCCTGCTGGTGTCTCTGCCTCATTCCCCATTCACACGTGGCTACTGAACAGCTTCTCAGGTTTTTATGAAAACACAGCCCTAAAAAGGTTGTTGGTAATAAGAAGTGGGAGTGGATGCCTAAGTGCCCCAGGGATTGCGCTAAGTCTGACCTGTCCGACGTTGGAGGATTTATTCTGTTGTAATGCTCCGTCTGTTCCAAGTTAGGCCCCTTTCCTATGCCTTCCATGCTTCTCAATTCCCAACAGGTGACCCCCTCTTCCACCCCCAATTCATATATTTGACCGATTTGTGATTGTGTGTGACATTTTATCCCTTAAAGAAAATTCTTTCAACAGTTTTAGACTTGCAAGATGATAGCAAAGCTTGCAAAGCAACACGGCCTGCTTTATTTCCTGCATATGGGCATATCTTTTTAAGAGTATTAAAATAATGTTGCAAGAGAAATGTTCACTTCATAATAGAAATCTTCCTTTTGATCACTGAGTTGATACCGAAAGACAAACGGAGTCTTATGAAATGCTTAACAGTCTTAGAAATAGCTTCATGTCAAGAATTAATTTCCATGTAAAATAAACACCAAAGGTCTTGGCTAGGATTGCAAGGTTCTAATATGAGTCAGTGGATTGAGTTGGTCTGACAACTCCACATCTCCAGGTTTTTATCCAGAATTTTAAAGTGGGGGATGATTTGGAGCCTAAAGAATACTATTACTATTTGCTAAGGAAGTGGAACTGCTGGTCAATCCAAAAGTCTTTTGCCAGTTTTTATTTTGGATAAATGGCAGCCATGAGCTTGACTTACTTCCTTAAAAGGTTATATGATTTTTTTGACCCTGAGTTCCCGTTATTACTAGAATTTTAAATTTAGTTTTGTTGCACAGATTAATATCAACACAGGTGCTTTCCCCTTTTTTGGCAAACATGTTTAGAGATCTCTGGTGTCACTTGATGGTCATGGAAAGAAGCAGTTTGTGTCTATTGTTAATGATTTTCTCTTGGTCAGACCAGTTCCCCAGCCTCAGAAAACTTAGGCAAGGTATCATCGATAGTGAACTAGGAAGATACCTTCTACCCTAAGGGCCTTACTAAGGCACCCAGTTTCCTACACAAGAAATTCTGTCCCTTTAACGGGAGCCTCTGGGTTCTGGATGCTGTCTGGTTGCAGTGATCTGTAGCCTTGTATCTTCCACAGTGTGTCTCACACGTCATCCTTCAGCACCAAGAACATTTGTCATTGTTGAACATTCCCTGATTTTTCCTGCAGCTGAATCCTAATTTATACACATTTTGTAATTGTGTGTAATTGTGCTTCTTGTTGTTTGTTAAAATCCTCCTCATCTTTAAGAGTGTCTCAAAAAACCACTTCCTTGCCTAAATGTTGCCAGATTTTTAATTTTGTTCAGTCCCCCCCAATTTGAATTAATTATTACATGCCTGTATGACTTTCCTTATTTATTATTTTTTGCACTCAAGTGTAGTTAACTACTGACTGTATCCTTTGCATACTGGTCTGTGAAATTTTTGAGAGTCAAGGTTCAAGTCTTACTCTTCTTTGAATCTCTTCTGGGCCTAACCTGGTACCACACATGGAGAAGTTCCTCAATGAATATTTGTAGTGTTTCATTGCATTACGTGTCTCAGTGGCATGTCAGAAATGACATTTCTTCTTGTCAACAAATAATAAAGTCTTTACTTGCTAACTGTATTTTATAAAGATCCATACTAGTGCTGTCCAATAGAACTTTCTGCAATGATGGAAGTGTTCTATTCTGTACTGTCTAACATGGTAGCTACTTGCCACATGTGACCACTAAGCACTTGAAATACTGCCAGTGTGGCTGAGGAACTGCATTTTAAATTAAATTAAAAATTCAATTTAAATAGCCACATGTGGCTAGTGGCTACCATACTGTACAGCACAGGCAGAGAAATAAGCTGTTTCAATCTTTTCCCCTCTCTTTTCAGCAACCTTTATTAAGCATCTATTGTCTCCTAGGCCCTGGGGATACCAAGAAGCATTGGTTAATTCCAGGAGTGAGGAAACTCTCACAGTACTGCAGAGGGACCCACGAGATCCCATCGCTCACTAATACGGGACAGTAAATGTGATGCTGTCAGGATAAGCAGGGAATTGGGGACACATAGAAAAGATTGGTATAAAGCCAAGGATCATTTGCAGCCCAAACCTTGAAACTGTGGGGCAAGACTGGAGAGGTCAAGGAGGGTAGCACAGAGGAGGATCACCTAACCTGGACATACTTTATGGGCCCTGATGGGGAGGCCATCAGTGGTCAGTCTGTTCCTAGATATGTACAACTCTGCATAGCATCATCAAGTGACCTATCCACCATATCTTTATCCTAAAGAAAGTCTCTCTCATAAAAGACAGTGAAATCGTATTACTTTGTCCTTTTCTTTGACTTTAAGCCCCAACACTGTTAACTTTCTAGGGTTTTAGGTATGAGGTATATTTAGCCTATAGTTGGTTCTCCAGTGCCTACCACAAGATCTGTCACATGGAAAGTGCACAGAAAACATTCATTCATTCATACAGCAGATACCTGGTGGGCTGTGGCTCCACTGGTCCCACTTGGGACCCACTTGGTCTCTGCTCCCACGAGACCCATCTTCCTGGGGCCGTCCAGCAAGACACCAGTGAACGCATCAGCAGCTAAAACCGATCTGTCGTAGCCGTGAAGGAAATGCAGGGGCCCGTGATGGCTAACAGAGTGGGGTCTGTCTTAGGTGATGGTGAGGGAAGGTGTCCCAGTCACGTGATGAGTCTGGGAAAGAATTCGAGGCAGAGGAAGCGGCCAGTACCAAGACCACGTTGTGGAGAATGCTCATGGCTTGCTCTAGCATCGGGCTGAAGACCGTGGAGGCTGGAGTAAGATGAGGGAGACGGGGATCAGTGTGAGATGAGGTCTGGGAGGGGAGGAAGGAGCTGGACCTGCGGAATCACGTAGGATGTATTAAAGAGAGAAAATCCTAAGGATGACGAGAAATCATCAATTCATGAAAATTTTTTTTTCTTTCTCTCTCTAAGGGAGGGAAGTTTGTAAAGTTTTAGTCCATATTGGAAGTGACTGAACAATTCTTATGGTCAGTCACGTTGCTATTTTGAGATACCCTCATTTTGGCGATAGGTGAAAATCCATTAAGAGACTGCACCGTGTTCTATATTCTCTCAGGAACGCTTGAAGCTAAATAAATGGGGGAAACATCTGATGAATCCTTGGAGAGCCAAAAGTGGAGGATATAATGCTGCACAAGTAGGTTTGACTCCAGGTCTAATTTTCAGAGTAAGCCTCCCTGCGAGAGGCAGTAATTGGCTGGAAGAGTGTGATTTCTCCTAATTGCCTTCCTAATTACTCATGGTGGTGTTGGGGGCTGAAGGTTTGGTGCTTGGCACTGTACATCACAGATGACTTGGCCCTGAGGAGATGAGACTAAAATATCTCCCAAGCATGAGACTTTTTGTGCAGCCCTCCAGCCAGGGAAGATGCAGGTAGAAGTTGAAGGATGTACGTTATGTAGATGGTCTTTTAGGCATTTATGGAGGGCATGCCCCATCTCAGAGAGCACACATCCCACCACACTTTCTAGCTTTAGGAAAGTTGTTTTGTTAAATGTTCCTGTTTTAGTCCTTGCTCAGTATTGGTAGGATATTCCGAGAAGTTGAGGTCGCATAGATGCTGTTAACATCCTGCCCATGTTTTCTCTTCTCCTTTCCAAGCACTTATTTTTTCATTTTTAATTTTTTGCATGCTGACCTGCTGTCTGCCTGTTGGCATCTGCAACTCTTTGCCCAAGGGCTCTCTGGGGCCACAGCCTGACGGAATTCATGTCCCTTCGCTAGCAGCTTTAAGCCAATGATTATTGGTCAGATTTGGATAATGACTTAGTCCCCACTCCCCTGTTGCTCCCTGGGTCATCTCCCAAATAAAGTACTCGTCCTTGAATCTTGTTTCTGGGGAACGCCAGACTGAAACACACTACCTTAAGAAAAGATGATACAAGAACTTAATGGTCACAAAACTTCGTTGCCAGACACGGAAGTCAACATATGAAACCCAAATGTGTTTCTCTGAATAAGACAAAGTCAGCATTACTATATAAAGTATAATCAAGTGATGACAAGTTACTTGAAATTAGTCATTTAATCAGCAGCTCTGGGTAATGACAATCAGACTGCGTTTTGTTGTTTGGAGGGACAGATCATTTTATGAAGCTGGAAAATAACAGAATCTTGAGTAGGGGACAAGCAGACATTTAGGCCCTCAGTAAGAAATTTTGAGACTGCTTAATGAAACTCTCTTGAGTTTCCTGCCTGAAACTAAATCCCAGGCAAACTAGATTTGTCTCTGATGTGGGCTGCATTTGGTCTGCAGATATTTTGTTTGTTTATCCAGTGTTTCTTTGAATTCATTTTCAACATTTAAATACTGGAGATTTTAATTTAAGAGGCCAATATGAATATCTTCCTTAAAGTCACAGTACACGTGTTCTTAATTGAAACCGTAAAATCAGGCAGTGGGGCAATAGGGAGCCTGCATTCCTGCATGTCAGCGGTGCCTTCTCTTCAGTCCCTACTGATGAGTAATATCTTGAACTCAGCCCTTCATATTATCTGCCTAGTCCCATGAGACAGTTGAATTTGCATCTATGATCTAAGAATTTGTTTTCGGTTTATTAACTGTTTGAAAAACTTAATTCGTAGGCACTTCTGCCAATTAGCTTTAAATATGAATATGAAATTAAAATGTGTGCCTGTGTCCATACTCTTTGTTTTAGAGGGTGATGTACTTGATGGTGTGATATTATAAGTTAATGGGATTTTGTTAACAAAAACATCGATTAGCTTACAGCTCTCCTACAAAGTGCCTCCAGAGGGAATGGGGAGGAATTTTTGTAATTATGTGTCTCTGAGCGTATTTGACTTGGGTCTCTTTAGTTATCTTAGCTAATTTCAGATGACTTCGGAGTGTCCGCCAAGAGTTGAGGGAACAGGTAGATATTAAAAGGATTTGGATGGGAATGCCCCCGTGATGGCCTCTGTAGGAGGATGGGTGCCCTGTGCCTGTATCTACTTGGAAACCTGCCTTGAAAAAGTACATAAACCTTTAGAAGTAGAAAAGCAAATGAAATGGAATTTGCCCAGTGTTTCATATAAAATAGGTTTCCTTGTGTGTGCCTTTTAGATAAAACATTGAGAGATGACTGGGTATAAGAGAATTTAGAGTCTCTTTTCCTAGAAATAAATAATAGATAAAAAGTATAACTTCAGTGTGATGACTGTCCTTTGATCAATTGTTATTTCTAATTTATTGTATTTTTTGAAACTAATGAGGACTACTCTGTGTTGTGTGGATTCATGAATTTGGGACAGATGTCATCTCTTCCCATGTCCTCACCTCTCCACTGTGTAAAAATTTTGAGCGTGTTTAATCATCTGTTGTGAGTTTCCCGCGTGAGACAAAATCACAGGCAAACTGGATTTGTCTCTGACTGGGGCTGCATTTGGTCTGCAAATATTTTGTTTTTGTCAGCATGGTATCACTATTCAGCTCTGCATGTAGACAGTTAATTTTCAGTTTAATTATTATGATGATATTGATTATTAAATTAACTTAATTTATTATTACTTTTCCCACTTTTCTTAATAAATGTCATTTAAATCTGTCAGAGCTTCAACTTAACACGATGTGACCACAGCTAACTCTCATTGAATGGGTGTAAGTCCCAACTTTAAGCAGAAACACCTGGTGGGCAAGTTATTTTGTGTAGGCACTCTAAAATATTGGGAAACACCATTGTAGAGTTCCACTATGACTTTAAGACCTTTAAGACCAAGAGGAAAGGTACTTAATATTTCCATCTTGCTTTGGCTTGCATTAAACTCGTTTAAAGATGAACTCACTCAAATGGACTTGTCTAATCTACCATCTCCTCAATGTCAGATGTTGTTTATTTTCCAAGGTATCACTTGGCTAATTTGACAAACCAATCAATGCTAATTTAATAATAGATGAAGACAATACTTTATTCATCAATTTAGTCATGTGTTAAATCAGTCAGTAAATTGAGTGTGAACCATCAGCCAGGCTGATGCACCCTGCCTTCACAAAACTTAGTGCCTATGAAAGACAGACGTCAGACAAATCATTTCACCAGTCACTGATTTAAAAGTGTGATGTGTGCAGAAGTAGTTTGGTGTGCAGCTCAACAAGCATGTTGGGTGAGCCAGAAACTGTGAGGTTTTAAAGGTGGGCGTAATTGCTGTTGTTAATTGAGGCAGAGTGCTCTATTGAGACAAGGGCCAAGAGAGAAGATTGAAGAGGAATATGCAACCTGGTTCACCTGAGGCATCCTAGAGCCCTTCATTGCTGGCGTGGTCTTTAAGCTGAAGGTTGGATCTTGGATCTGTTCTTCCTTCCATGGTAATAACTGCACGAATGTGGTTGCTTATTTCACTTGTAATTCACTTTTTAAAGTATATTTATTGATTGTCTGCTTTGTGCCAAGCACTCTCCTGGGAACTAAAGTACTTAAAGTGTTCATTGCAGTTAGGGTGGAATTGACACGGTCGACAGTTCCCATAGTACCATCATGTGGTAACTGTAATAATAAAGAAATGTACATGTTGCAATAGGACCCATCTGTATTCTGCCCTAGGGTGTAGCCTGGGGAACAGGGAAGGTTTTTGTATGTCTGGGGTGGTATATGTGCTGTGGATGAGGAGCGTTGAGATGGTATATGTTGAAGGGTGAGATTAACATTGTGTTGGGGTAGGGGTGAGAGGCTGGGAGCAGTGTGTATTGGGTGCAGTAGACAAAATGCAGAGCAAGGTGTGGAGGCCAGAACTGCCGTAGTTTGTGCTGGGAGGCCGCAGGCAGGTGGTCCTCAGTCCTGAAAGGAATTTGAAGGTGGGCACGGGAGACATAGATGAGCTTGGATTGCCAAGCAGGGACCTCCTCATGGAGAGCCTTCATGTCATGTTTTGGATTCGGAAATGGAGAGCAGTGGAAGTCATCTGTGCAGAGATTGACTGGGATAATTGGAGGTGCTGGCCAGATGTACTGTTGGAAAAATGCAGCTGGTCATTGGCTGTTTGAGATTGGGATGGGGCAAAGATTTGGGATTAGCTAAAATGACTAAAGGAAAATTTATAGAGCATTGTCTCCGGAGCAACACTGATTTGTAAGGAGCTAAAAAAGGAAGAGGAACCTGCAGAGAGAATGGTGGAAAGTACGCAATGAACTGAGAGTGGTGAGTGAGCCAGAAACTGCTCCAGAAGTTGTAAGGAGGTGAGTAATCAGTGGTGTCAGAGAGCCCCCCCGACAGGAGCCTGCCGTCCTGTTCCCAGCAGCTGATCGAAGGACGAGGCTATGTGCTGAGTGGTGGCGGCTGGGGGTGGAGTTAGACAGTGTTGGACTGGTCAAGAGCCAGCTGTCATTCAACTTTTCTTCTCTTCCTCCTTCATTTCTTTCAGATATTGATTTGTTTTTCGTTTTATAGGTCTTGCTCGTCACCTGGGCTAGAGTATAGTAGCATAGTCATAGCTCACTGTAACCTCAAACTCCTGCGCCTCAAGTGATCCTCCTGCCTCAGCCTCCTGAGTAGCTGGGACTACAGGCACACACCACCACACCTGGCTAATATTTCTATTTTTTTGTAGAGATGGGGTCTCACTTTTGCTCAGGCTAGTCTGGAATTACTGACCTCACACAGTCCTCCCTCTCGGCCTCCCAGAGTGCTAGGATTACAGGCGTGAGCCACCACCCCTGGCCAGATTTTCCCTTCTTAATGTGCACCAAACTATGTAAATATTTTTGATTCTACAAGGACATATTTTTAACCTCAGAGAAAGAGAAAGAGAGACTGTGTGTGTGTGTTTGTATGTGTGCAAGGAGTCACAGAGTTGTGTCCCTTGACAAGGTCCTGTGGCTGAGGAAATTGAGGCTGAGTTAGAAGCTGACATCTGTATCTCACTCCAAGCTTCCATGAGGCTCAAGCTAGGTGTAGTTAGTTGATCTTGTGAGTATTTGTTCTTTTTTAAGTTTCTTGTGCACGGTACTGGGAAATTAGGAGCTTGATAATTTCATTTAGTGATTATGATCTGTTTCTTCTCTCTTTCCATTTTTACATGGAGAGGCAAATATCATTAACAATCAAAATGACCCATTTGTTCTCATTATGAGGTACAATTCTTTTAAAGAATTTAGTATGCATATCCTTGACCTTTTTGGAAATTAAAAATTATCTTGAAAATTTACCTCTACGTCTGTAATTTCTGTGGTGTGCTCAAGAACAGCTTAATAGTCTGAAAACGGATGAATTTAAAATTAGAGAGTTGAAGGTCGTAACCCAGCAGTGATAACTTAGCTAATGAAATATTCATTTCCAAGTACAAAGTGGCACTGTATATCAATATGTTGTCACTGTCTGTCATCGTTACGTAGAGCACAGGTATATTTATGCATTTATAAATAGCTAAGGGGAAAAAAGAGGCTAATTACATGCAAAAATGCTACAGAATTTTCATGGCTGTGCTTCTAACAGGCAACTACAAACCATTTTTCCAAGCCACGTTTGTGAATTAAGTATAGGTTCTACACATTAACCTCTGCTGTATTTGGTTTTTAGATGATGCAATTAGAGGGAGGACAATTCAGGAGATATACGTGCTTTTTTAGGTCATGTCCACACCAGGGGTTTGTTTGTACAAATGTAAAAATGAAGTGTGCAATTTAGCACCTACCTAGAAGAATTAAAACAAAACCCCTTTGGTTTGAAAAATCTAGAACATTATTAAAGAGGTATGTATGTATTCATATAATTAGCCTCACCAATTAATAATGAATTGACATTAGCAAAAATCAATGTAATCCAGATAATTCAGGCTAATTAAAGTCCTTCCCAAATCCTTAGATCTTCATTAGCCGCATGTTTCTGGTAAAAGCAGATTTTTTGGTGTTAAATTAGCTTTATAATTTCTATCAGTCTTGCTCTATTTTGCTGGTGTAGATCCGGCTTCAGTTGATAGTGCCCTCTTGATAAACATGTTATTCAGGGAGAAAATAAGATGAAAAAATGTAAAACATTGCATGTCACATTGAAAGTATAATGGTACTCAATAAATCATCTTACAATACATTATGGTCTTTATATCCAGATATACATCAACAACAATAGAGAATTCATAAGAATTGATGTAAGCAGAGTTGAACATGTATGTAGGGTCATGATAATAATACCCTAACGAACAACTTGCCTTATATTCATTCTCTCTCTCTCTCTCTCTGTCTCTGTCCGCTGGCTTTCTCTGTCTCTCAAGGGAAGCAGGGCCAGTTCTCTCCTACCTCTTCCCTTCCTTTGATTCCTGTACATCCTCTGGCCTGTCAGTGACCACCCCTTTTCCCCAGTGGTACCAACTGTACATTTTCTATAGTCTCCTTTCTAAATAGAATATGACAACCACTAATTAGACTTAGAAATGCAAACCACCTTAAATGAACATCATACGTAGGTTTCCTAAATCGTATGTGTCCCTGGCTTTTTTCTTACCATTCACTATGGAAAAAAAAAAATTGTAAAATTTTTTATGTATATGTATAAAATCTGAGGTGAGTGGAGTAGGTGGTGTCACATGTGCCCATTAGGCTGGTTGTTCAGAAATTAAGAGAAAGATTTGCCTTAGGCAATTGATACTTGATTTTCACTTCTAAAAATTTTATTTATTTATTTTTTTCTTTCTCCTTGACTGTTCCTAGCTTTTAGTGTGAGAAAAAAACACAGATTGTGGCTTGGGCTCACTTCATGGCGTGGACGGCACATGGTAGAACCAAACTTAGTACAGTATTTATTTGACTGTGGGTTGACCTGATACCTTGAGCCTCGTGTGACCTTCTCAGCTGGTCACTAGTTATGGCCCTTTATCTTCAGAGGGCTTTAAGAAAAATTGTAAAACAACTAGACTGGTTATCGTAATTATTGTGGGCATTCAAAGGTGGTTCAAAGGTCAAGGTAAGGAAGAGTTAGAAAAGAGGAAAGAAATTCACTGAAAGCTGGGTGTATGTCATTGATAGTGTCAGAAGCAGGCAGGAGTATTATTTTTGGAGAAAAGGCCTACTTTCACCTTTGTGGGTCTTCTATTTTTCTACTCATGTCTCATGATTATTTTTTTAAAACACCAGAAATGGCATATGTCTATCAAGTTTTGGAACTAATACATTTTTAAATGATTATTCTCTGTCTGATTAGATTGTGTAGATTTAGAATATGCTAAATTTGAGGAAAATTAGCATCGTGTCTTTGAAATGTCCCTCTGGGAATAGAAACTGTAAGCACCGTAACTGCTTAAACAAGGAGGGAGCAGGTGTCTCCTGGATTCTTTCTGAATCACCACCATGATCTTCCCTGTCTCCCTGCCCGTGTTTCTAAGCAAAGGACAGTTTTGGTTTTTAACAGGGAAAATAGTTGGCGATCTAGTATGCTTCTTCAAAAGCACATTATAGCATTGACTAAAGGAATCTCTAATATTTTCCCTAAATCTGGATGGTTTCTGTGAAAAGAGAAAAAAAGAGTTAACTTAAGGAACAAATACCTTGTTGAGTTGAACTTTAAAGTTCAACTCCATCCATCTCCCCCACCTCCGCCGCCATATAGGTGATTGATAAAGAAGGAATTATGGTGATCGTTATTTCCTAGTAGCCTTTTAATGTCCTTGTATTTCATGTTAATAATCCAAGTTAAGGAAGATCACTTTGGAAAGAACCCACAAACAAGAAAAACTCCATTGTAGGATTTATTTAATTACACTGTTACTCGCTTTCTGCCTTGTTCCTGAATGTATCTAAGGCAATTTTGGTAGAATCACATTGTCTCTGTTTGAAAAACTTTGCTGGGCTTAGTTTTAGTGGATGGGTTATCTCATTGGTTTTGGAAACGGTAAGGATTCCGAGTGGTACCATTACTGTTTCACTTTTCAGTGATCTGTGAAGTAAAGAGCCCCTGAGTAACTCGGGACAGCACAGGCTGTTACTGAATCACCATAGTCTGCATCATTAGGTCCTTTTGGGAAGCTCATAAATGCTTGATCACTGACCCCAGACCTTAATGTTCATTCCTTATTGGAAGCTTTTAATTTTGGTATGATGGACACAATTATATCACAATGGTTCCTATGGAGTTGTTAAAGTCAATTTGTTCTTAGAAACTTCTTAAAAGGCCGATTTATTGACTTGATGGGCTGTAAAGCAGTTTCCGTTTATTACGAGAATTGCTGTCTTAGGTAGGCATTCGTGGCCACGATGGCTTTAGTGATATCCCTTGTTACCCAGTAGGGTCCTGTTAAAAGTCTTGAAATTAGGCCATTTCTCCCCCAAGGATATTGTCTCTGCTGGTGTACTTTTTTTCTTGGAGATGGTTCCCAATGTCAGGGAGATTACCAACTTGTGAGTTTGGATATTTCTACAGATCCTTTATTTTTCTCAAAGTCTCCAAGATAGTAGTGCCCAGTTTGAGAGCTTCCTGCTTCTTATTTCTTCCTGTGTCCTCAAAATTGGCCATGCTGACCACTTCTTTCCCTTTCTAATAGTGAACTTTTCTCATAGTTCAGACTGTCGTTTTCAGCATCAGTGTGTACTGCGCGGGGTCTTCTAAATATCAAGACAGAGATTTTCACTTCATTCCTGGGTATGAAAAGTTCAGATGCCTAGGCCTACTAGATGTATAATAAATGTTTTTTACCTGTATCAACTAGAGTACATAGAGTTACAGAGGGAACTAATTTTACTGAATTAATTTTCAAAATATTAAAATTGTGATTGGCAATACACGAACATTTTATTAACACATTACAAGATCTAGTAGCAGATCTAATAACTATCATAATATTAAAGTTGTCATGAGTGCATATGACATTTAGAAATACCTGCAGCAACTGTAATGTGAGTGATTTCTGATGATGACAAATTCTCAAGTACTGCTCATTGTACTGTGGGTTTTCTTACATTCATAAATTGAAGGAAATGCTAAATGCTAAATTCAACAACCAATTTGAAATTGTTGAAAATAATTCATTGCAAGTCACAGATCCCTGGAATTCTAGCTATGGTTTGTTCTTGTACCATGGGCTGCAAACTTTTTCTGTAAAGGGCCATGTGGTTAATATTTCTGGCTTCATGAGCCATATAGTCTTCGTTGCAGCTACCCAATCCTGCCATGTGAATACAGCCATAGATAATACCTAAACAATTGGTCAATACCTACACAATGTGTACCAATAAAACTTTATTTAGAAAAACAGACAGAGGGTTGGATTTGGCCGATGGGACCATCGTTTGCTGACCCTTTTTCTAGATGAAGGCTTTTCTTGCCAAGACTTGATTCCTACCCTGACTGACAAATTCTCACTTTGAGACCTAATCATCGTTGTGGTTCTTTGTTATTTTGCATGTCTTTTCTCATTACAGTACTTTTGTATTACATTTAATATAATGGGCATTGTTGAGCACTGATATGTTTAGTTTCTTACACTACAAAGATGATTAAGATATACTCTCTGCCCTTACAGAACCTCATATTAGTTGGGTAGACCAACACATAAATGGGTAAGTGTAAAGTGCTATAACTGCTGCAATTACTGAAGTGTAAAATGTTACTAGAACAATGAGGAGGACAAAAATAATAACATATTACTCCTTTAGGAGACCTCTCAGTGCCTTGCATTCAATATTTTATATGGATAGGGGCTTTTTCTTTTCATGACCTGGTACATGTGAAGATCACCATGTCTACATTTAAATAAGTATTTTATCTGAAAAGGGGGATGAGTTCAGAAATCCTAAATGTTTAGATTATGGTGATGGAAGTTTATTCACAGATAATGATATCATGCTACTTGGGAGGTACTTTGTTTCAAATGGGTTGGTGGTTATTGTAGGCTTCTATTGTGAGGTGGGATGAAGGTAATGCTTAAAACCTAGTCCTCTAATGTGGGGGGAGTGAATTTTGTGCATGGAATGAATTTCCACAACTGGCATATTCTGTTCTAGTTGAGATTCTATTGCATTATTTAGGGCTCTATTTTCAGCAGCTCTTTTCTGGTACCATCAGGGTCAGATAGACAATGGGTTTCATTTGCTGCGCTTACGCCAGTGGGTGGTGTCTCCCCGAGTTGTGAAGAATTCACAGGCTGCACCTGAGCGCAGTGGAGTGGACTGGTGTGATCACTTAACTGTATCAAGGGCAGTGGAGTAGTACAAAGGGTGGCTGCCTTCTCCCCATCTCACACCTGCACTAGGGGACCCCTGAGGATTGATTGTTTTTCTGTTAATATAGAAAACCCTTGTCCTGTTATGTTGCTGACTTCATGTGGTGGTGGATCATTAGGGTGGTTGCCTTCTTCCCTCCCCCGCTTTTGTCCCCTCCTCAACCACAAACGAGAGCCGGCCTGTCTTCATAGCTATCTTGGGCACCCAGTTGTTTAATATTACAGACTTGCAGTTGAACAAAAAGTGTTTTGGTCCACTGGTTTGCATTAAAATCAAACTTGATGACAAAACACAGACCATGTGCTGTTTTACTGAAAACATCACTATTAAGTTTAATAGAGCTTTCAGAGTTAAATAAGAACCATCCTGGAGAACAAAGTTGGTGCTGATATTTTTTTTATTTTATTTTTATTTATTTATTTATTTTTTTATTTCAGCTCATTGTGGGGGTACAAAAGTTCAGGTTATATATATTGCCCATGCCTCCCCATCCCCCCGAGTCTGAGCTTCAATTGTGTCCATTCCCTAGACAGTGCACATCGCACTCATCATGTAGGTATCCTCCCATCCCCTCTCTCCACCCCATCCCCCCCAGTCAGAACTTCAAGCGTGTACATTCCCCAGGCAGTGTGCATTGCACTCATCAAGTAGGTATACACCCATCCCTTCCCCCCAGCCCCCACCTCTGTCCGATACCCAATTGGTGTTATTCCCAAATGTGCACTCAGGGAAACCAGTTTGCTGGTGAGTACATGTGGTGCTTATTTTTCCATTCTTGGGATACTTCACTTAATAGACTGGGTTCCAACTCTCTCCAGGAGAACCAAAGAGATGCCATATTGCCATTATTTCTAATAGCTGAGTAATATTCCATGATATACATATACCACATTTTGCTAATCTATTCATGAATTGATGGGCATTTGGGTTGTTTCCGCATCTTTGCAATTGTGAATTGTGCTGCTATAAACATTCGGGTGCAGGTGTCTTTTTTATAGAATGACTTTTGTTCTTCTGGGTAGATGCCCAATAATGAGATTGCTGGATTGAATGGTAGGTCTACTTGAATCTGTTTACGGTATCTCCATATTTCTTTCCACAGGGGTTGCACTAGTTTGCAGTCCCACCAGCAGTGTATGAGTGTACCTGTCTCTCCGCATCCACGCCAACATGTGTTGTTTTGGGACTTTTTGATAAAGGCCATTCTCACTGGAGTTAAGTGATATCTCATTGTGGTTTTGATTTGCATTTCCCTGATGATTAGAGATGTTGAACATTTTTTCATATGTTTGTTAGCCATTTTTATATCTTCTTTTGAAAAATTTCTATTCATGTCCTTTGCCCACTTTTTGATAGGGTTGGTGCTGATATTGAACTGAACTTTATGGATAAAATATTCTTTTGCACTTTGGCTAAGTTTATATGTAGGGTTATAAACGTATACTTTCCCTACCTATACGCAGGATGAAGCCCTGGAGCAGAACCTTTCTAGCTATTACTTGGCCCTTGCTGCTTTCACAAATAGCCTCCCTGAAGCATCATGAGATGACTTCTCAGTCTCAGAATCCTTTGCATCTCTAAAATTCTTTGGCTTCTTTGGTTTTGTTTGGCAGGGGTGAGGAGGTGGGTAATGTTTTCCTGAAATTCAGTTATTCATATTGTGATTTAATTATTTTCTGTAGGAAAATATGTCTAATAAGTCATTCATCTCTGACATGGGTAGGTACAGTGATTGATTTGTTGATAATACTTCGAATATCAGTAAGACAAACTGTATGTAAAATCTTATTTTTTTTCGTTTTTGTTTTCGTAAGAAACATTCGGGATAAAATCTGGGTTTTTTGAGGAAAATTTGAGTTAAAATGAATTATTACATAATATATAATATAAATAATAATATATAATTTATAATACAAATTAACAGCTGTTTTTCTCTCTTACTGTGTCAAGACATCAGTCATCAGTTTTAAAACAACAACCCAATCAATGATAGCCATGTTGCTAAATTATTGATGAAACAGGGAAGAAGTATGATGTAATTTTTATTATTTGACTTGACTTCTCCACATGTATTTATATATAATTGATTCTGAGCCATTAGATCTCAAGCTTTGAGGATACTTTTGGGAAGCCAGAAACTATCATTTCTCAGTGGGCAGGAAAAACAAAGTCAGCATTTACCTTGGATACTTACGATGTGCTGTTTCTTACACTCATAATTCAGGCTTGCTCCCACCGAGACTGGGAAATTATTTTCTGTTGCACAGATGAATTCTTTGAGACATGTCACTCCAGCCTTTGATTCAACATCCCCAAGTGACTTTAGGGACAAAAATGATCCTATTACTTAGATAACCTTTTTGAGGCAAAGGTTGGGTAGACATTTGTAATAGTTTCCAGTGCCCAGGAGTGCTATATTTCTAATAAATGTTATTTATAATACTCAGTTACTATTCTAGAAACTGCAAGTCTCTGTGCTAGTTGGGACTTTGTTTAAGGCACTCTCTTGTTTTCAGAGTTATTATTTATTAATGAATTTATTTTAAGCTCATCTCACTTTTTGGACTTTGTTAATGATTTGCAGAGGTTTAGGAGAAGAAGAGGAAGGCAGGAAAGTACATATTGAATGCATCTTCATGAATAATAAGTGGCTCCTTAGTTTTAGACACTGGAATGCCTTAGTTGTTAGAACTCTGCTTGGCTTACTGTGACCTCAGAGCACAGACTTTTGGGGGAAGAAGGGAAGGTGAGGGGTCTGCAGTGTTAGAGTTGTGCATTGTCACCAAAGGGGATTCTGGCAAGCATGTGGGTGCTGAGCCTCTCCCCTTCCTTAGCATACAAGACTTCATGGCTTTACTTTGCCCTTGAGCCTAGGTTTAGTGGACTCATGTTGGCCCGTGCCACATTCTCAGTTCTTGGCCCCTTCCACCCATGAATTCAGGAAGTTGGGTTCAAATCTCAGGTGTGCTTTGTCACATTTTCTTTAATTCTTTTTCCCATGGCAAGTTTTTTTTTTTATATTGTTTTTCTCTGTTTTTACTCCGTGGCTTGCCATTCATCTGTTAAATATTACAGTAAACTAAAAGAAAGGCTTTGAGGATGGCACAAGAAATATAAGATAGGAAATTGAAACAAGGTCTCCAAGGTTGAATGGTTGTGAGTAGTGGGTGCATCTCAGGATTTGTCTCTTGGTCCAGCCCATCCCTTCCCCAAGTCCACTCTTGATAGTTCCAGTAGCACAGTCCATCGCAATGACCAGAAGAGGAGCGGGCCACTTACCCGGTCCTGTCTCTTTCACATGAAGGGGTGTGTCCCCTAGGCTTGTTGGAGTACCTAGCACAGTGATGGTGTCAAGACTGGTCAGGTGTCTCACGCAAGACTAATGAGTGTCTTCTCTGAGTTCCCCTCACAAACAGAGAATTTATCTTCTTCTGGGTGTGTTTCTCATTCAAAGGGACAGTATGCTGCAGTTTTGGCTTTGTGAAGGTCACTTGTTGGCCTGAAAAGTAGAAAGAGAATCAGAGCCATGGTGATACCTGAACCAGCTGTACCTGAAGCCTTGTTCCTTAGACTTTTAAATTATTTAACTCAAGTCAATTGCTTTTCTTTTTTTCTTTATCTATTTGACCTAGATTTGGGTCTCTTTCTATCAAATGATACTCAAGTAATATACTGGGGAAAAGAGCACAAAAAGCCACTGATTAAAAAAAATAATAACAAACTACTGTTACCAGCCCAAGGCCTTCACCTTCAAATTGACAGCAGTCCCAGTACAGTACCGCATTCCGGATGTTGTCTCCTTGTCTTCTCTCTGGCCACTGCCACCACCACTTGCCAGTTTCCTTGCAGCTAAAAGAACCAAAATTAATTCCGAGTTTGGCTAGGTTGTGAAAAAGAAACTGTGAGAATCATCTGTTCTCTGTTTCTCCCTGCCATATAGAAATAAACATCTTTTTGATTATTCAATTATAGCTAAACTGATGTTTTTCCACGGCATGTTGAAGTTGTTTCCGCCAGATATTTTGTTGGAGCAAACTGATTTTGCTGGAGGGGAGGTGACATCCTTGGAAGTGGATAATGTCACAGACTTGGTGTATCTGCTTAGTGCTGGAGGCTCACTTTTGTGTTGAGTTTGCCCAACTGCCTCTGTGTGTGAGCACAGAAGATCGTTTTGCATGAGTGCTTTTATCTAAATCCTGCTCTTTTTACTACTTTCTCCCATTTCTC
Organism: Eulemur rufifrons; assembly: GCF_041146395.1. Classification (NCBI taxonomy): domain Eukaryota; kingdom Metazoa; phylum Chordata; class Mammalia; order Primates; family Lemuridae; genus Eulemur; species Eulemur rufifrons. The sequence goes on from NC_090989.1 coordinate 167,066,340, forward strand.
ACCCTTACCCCATTTCGCTTTTAAAAGATCAGAGTGGAATTTATGATGGTTATTATTATGGACTTGCGGGGTTTTTTTTTTTTTAAAGGACATGTTAGAATTAGTATTATTTTTAAAATTTTCCTTGTCTTGTTTTTTTCTGTTGCCATCTGTTCTTTTAAATATTCTCAGATTGTTTACAGTTTCAGTTTTCCCTCCATACATTTCCCGGCATTTGGCTCTCCTTTTCTGACACAATAGGTCAGGCTTTCAAAAAATCTGGCCCCTGTGTAATTTGACTTTTTCCATAGTCAACACATCGCCCATGCCTTGCGAAGTCTTTCATCTCTTAGGTCTTTGAGCAGATGTTAACTGTTTAAATATTTTGTTGTTTTGGTGCAAAGAAAATTGAAATATAAGACGTCAGTGATAGCATGCTTTGCTTACACCAGAGCAGATTGCTGCTTACAAGTTGAATATGCAAACATCTTTAAAACATGGAGCATTCCCTTATGCATTTTAACCATAATCTACAGGTTGTGTACTCTGAAAAATGAGTAAATTCATCAGGTTATAATGAAGATTTTTGCTGAGTCTGGAGTATATCTAAAAGCTGGTGTTTTTATTCTCTGAATTGGTTTTCAACCATGGGAACTTACCTGGCAATAGACGCAGGCTTCCACATGGGAATGAGAAAGGAGTCGGGTGTGTTTTATACTCTAATTTCTGTGTTTTGTTTTTTTGTTTGTTTGTTTTTTTGGAGACAGAATCTTGCTTTGTCACTCTGGCTAGAGTGCAATAGCATCATTGTAGCTCATTGTAGCCTCAAGCTCCTGGGCTTAAGTGATCCTCCTGGCTCAGCCTCCTGAGTAGCTGGTACTATAGGCATACACCACCACACCCGGCTAATTTTTCTATTTTTTGTTGAGATGGGGTCTCACTCTTGCTCAGGCTGATCTTGAACTCTTGGCCTTGAGCGGTCCTCTCACCTGAGCCTCCCAGAGTGCTAGGATTACAGTCGTGAGCCACCATACCCAGCCTTGGTTTATATTATATTAATGATGGTGTTTGAATTTGGTCATAATCTGAATGGCTAAAATATATGAAAAGTAAGTTGTAGGTGTTGTAGAGTCAACATTGCATACTTAGTAATAATACATAGATTTCATTTTATCCTAACACTAACTTTGTGAGTTTCATTTTTACCCTCTTTATGGGTGGGAAACCGGCTAGAAAAGAAATCACAATTAACATATTCCTGACACTGTGCCAAGTGTCACATTTTATCCTCAGCCGGCCCTGTATGTTGATCCCTATGATTATCCCATTTTACAGATGAGGGAAGTGAGGCTTAGAACAGTTAAACAGCTTTCTTAAGGTCATACAACTAATAGGTAGTCGGCAGGGATTTCAGCCTTGGTGATCTGTTGCTATTGGGCTTGGCCACTGTCTTGCATTTTTTCATTGTGGTATAGGGTTTAAGAACATAGGTTCTGAAGGTCAAGAAGATGTAACCTCACTAAATCTTAGTTTTCTTCATCTGTAAAAAGTTGTGGGAACAGTATTCGTCTTCACAGTATTGAGAAGTTGAATGACAAAATACAGATGCCTAGCTGGGAAGTGCTCAGTAAATATCGGCTGATTTCATTATGATTAAGGCTGTTAATTATTATTAAACCTTAAAACTTTGTATATATTGTGCCTCCCACCCCCATTACCAAGTGGCCTCTGGATAGTAAAAGTTCACTGTGGCTTTGAGTGTAATCGTATCTTGGGGTTGATGATATATCACTACTTTTGTCTTACATGATACATTAAATAATTGAGCAGCGGCAGATATCCCCTTAACTTTATTCAGATTTTGTCCTTGGTGTGTTCCCCACCAGCCAAAATGAGGAGAAATTTGTAGCTCAGGCCCTCCAGTTGAAAGTGGGCATTAATATTAGCAAATTCCCTTTAATAATCATCCCATTAAATTTGATGACTAGAAGGGACGTCCTCGTAGCTTATAACTGAAAATAATGTCTCTGAGAGACAAGGGAGCTTTTCCCAAATGTTATCTATTGAGCAGGATTAAAGAGACAGATGACCCGGGAGCCTTGAGGGTAGGTGGGGAGGCTTGAGGGTAGGTGGTGTTAATCGGATAGTCTACACTCAGATAACTCCTTTTCAGTTTCCTGAGAATCCCCTTTAATCTTGGCTGCAGAGATAGAAAAGAAGATTGTAGCAACTTGTCCTGGAGCAAAGATTATTGATACATTTTCCTCTTACAGGACTCTCAAAACAAAAGAGGACTGTAATAAATAGTGGCTCTGACCCCTGGGGTTATAGAAGAAGAGTCAGGAGCCTGAGAGCTGATAATTGCAGTGTGAGAGCCTGAATGGGCGAACTTGGTTCCTGGAGGCAGTTGAAGCAGCCCAGGAAGGACAAAAGCCTGCAGGACACTCCCTGTGTGAGTTGACCATTTAGGCAAGGGTCAGAGGGTAGCAGGGAGGGAGTTGTTCCTTTTTCTTCGTGGCCACACCTTTGGCCCCTGTGTGCCTGGTTCCCTCTGCTTTCCTCTTTTCATGGCTGAATCCTTCTCTCTAGATCATAAAATTCATGCTGATTCCTAAGTGTGGGCTTTCCAGAGCACTCTTGCCTTATTTGTGTTGTTGCTATTAACTTGTTGGTTGTTTTTGTCTCCCTTACTAAACATCAAGGTGGGGATTTTGTTTCTTTCTACACTATCTTTCCTGGCTTAACACAGGACCTGGTGGCACATACTAAGCACCCAAACGTTTTTAGAGAATGAAAGTCAATGATTGGTTTCCTCCATGTGTTTTTATGAAGCCATTGTCTTCATCTGTTTTTACCCAGGTGAAGGGTTAGTTTTTGGATTTAACTTTATAATGCTTAGAAATAAAAAAATCAAGTAAGGGACTGTAGGAGAAGGTAGGGCAGTTCCCTGTTCTGTCAGGTTCTTGGAGGCCAGGGAGCACATGTATGTTCATAGTACTCCCAGGGGCTAAGATTTCCATCATCTATTATATGAAATGCAGAAATGATGCTCACTATGATGCTCACTGTCTTGCAGGCTTCCCTTGAGGATTAAACAGTTTGGCAGATTACATTGATGCTAAGTTTTTTTTTTTTTTTTCGTCACATTTTAACATGTTTGAAATCAGGATGTAATTTTCATTTAGTAATGTTTGAAAATTGTCGGGTTTTTTTTTTCATATTTGAATATCACTGAAATTGTGATGAGTCTTATAATCCATGATGTCTGATGTCATGAAAGAAGGTAATTATGCGAGGCATATTGGTATTATGGATACACTAAATGTTAGTTATCTTTTTCCTCGATAACAAAGGATCAGAAAGGTGTTGATACAAACATCACTATGAGAAAGAAAGGAGCCTTTCTGTGGAAGGAGGAGCACGGGACTGAGAGGAACCGGGAGGCTGGGTTCTTCTTGTTCTTGTTGCTGACATTCCTGGTGTCATTTACCCTTCCTCTGTCCTCCTTTGTAAATTGAAGTTTTTGGTGTTTCAGGTAGGGAACTAGTGCCACGGATTGCCAGTGGCTCCATGAGAGGTCTGTGCTTGGAAGAACTGTGAAGCCCAGCCCTGGGTCTGTAGTCTGGTGTTAGAATCATTTAGTGCTCCATGCCCTGGGTTAACCTGACCCTCAGCTCTAATTTTCAACATCAAAAAGAAGGAAAGAGAGTTGCGGGAGGGAGGGAAGAAGAAGAATAAAAGAAAGACAGAGACAGAGAGAGATTTCAGGAAAACCGGTCAATGGAACTTTTTCCCAGCATAAACTAAATGAAGGCAGAGATTTCTGAGTCTATCTGCTGAATCCAAGCATGTAGTAATTGTGTTGGGGGAGTTATGGTCACATGATTTTTTTCCTTCTTCTTGGAGTACTTGTCTGTATTTTAGTACAGATAATTGCATGAATTATCTCTTCTAGGAATAAACTGTTTTTCTGCAAAGACTAACCCTGCCCATCGTAGCGTAGTACAGGGCTTTTAAAGGGTTTATTAGCTGTGATGTACGAAAGAGACACTTTAGATGATTGTGGGAAGTAATGGATACAATGGTATCTGTAAATGCCAAAATGTCAACGCAAACCCCCCCCCCCCCCCGGAAGTCCCACCAAAATACCGTATGTGGCAGTAAATGACAACTAGTTAATTCTTTTGGTAGGTTAAGAGGGCTTTTTTGGTGTTGGAAATAGTATCAGGCATGAAATTACTTATCAGTGTAATGCTGGTCAAAATCACTTACAACTCCTCTTCATCTGAAACTTACACACAAAACATTTTCCAGAAAGAAAGAAAAAAATTTTTCAGAGTCACTTTGCATTTTTAAAAGCCTGTTCTTTACTACCCTTGAAAAGGCATTCAAAGTGGTGTTGTTGCTTTTTTTTTTTTTTTTCTTCTTTAAGAAACCTTTGGATGATTTTGAATCCTTTCATTTTTACCTTTGTATTGGAAGGGGCCCTTAATAAGGGCTTTTCTTTTCATTTGTGAGTGTCTTCTGGTAAGAGTTGGCTCAAAAACAGCCAATCTGATAACTCAAGAATTGGAAGCAAGGACTTGACTAGTGAATTATATAATGTGCTTTCATGGATGAGCAGCAAGTAGGGACTGAAACAGTCATTGGAACAAAACGGAGGCATGATGAGGCTTTGACCGGGTTTCGGTTGATGGTATAGAGGCGGCCGTCCATTCCTAAGGAGAGTTCTCGTCATTGCTAGAGCTGGAAACTTTGAGGGTTTCTTGGTCTTTTTACCTTCCCTCCAGCTATTAGGGACATACACATTAAAAAAAAAATAAACATTTTAATTCTCAATAATTTTCGATTTATGGAAAAATTGTGAAAATATAGAGTTCCCATATGCCCCATATCCAGTTTTCCCTATTGTTAACCCCTTACATGAGGTTGATACATGTATCACTACTAAGGAACTAAAATTGATACATTTTTATTAAAGTATCTGCTTACTCAGGTAGCCTTAGTTTTACCTGAATGTCCTTTTCTGACCCAGGATCCCACACAGGACACCCCCATTGCATTTAGTCATCATGTCTCCTTAGGTTCTTCTGGGCTGTGACAGTTTCTCAGACTTCCTTGTTTTTGATGGCCTGGACAATTTTGAGTACCAGTCAGATATTTCATAGAATGTCCTTTAATTTGGATTTGTGCCTCATAATTAGACTGGGTTGTAGGTTTGGGCTAGAAGATAACAGGGGTAAAGTGCCATTTTCATCACATCCGATCAAGGGTACGTGCAGTCACGATTTGTGACTGTTGATGTTGGCCTGGATCTCCTGGGTGGTGGTAGGACTTGCTAGGATTTCCACCGCCCTTCCACGTACCCTACTCTTTGGAAGGAAGTCACTACGTGCAGCCACACTTAAGGAGTAGGGAGTTACCCTCTACCTCTTAGAATGTAGACATCACATTTTCCCCCTTGAACAGTAACTATAAGCAAGGGGTTGCGCTCTTAATTTGGGAGGTGATACACTATCACAGTCACGAGTGTGGGGACAACTAAAGCCAGACTAGTCTGGGTGTGAATTCCAACCCTGATACTTCCTAGCTGTATATCCTGGAGAAGTTAAACTGTGCCTTAGTTTCCTTATCTGTAATATGGATCTAATAATGGGAACATAGTGAAGAATAAATGAAATAATCTGTGGTACAGTGCTTAGTCCAAATTGTAATGACTTAATAAATATTATTGTGATCATGTAAATAAGCAGTTTGGATGGGTGGGGCATGTCAGATGTATTATTAGTTCTAAATTCATTTGGTATGTTTTTCCATAGAGGCAGTTTTGTAGAGGGTGGTAGGTTTTCCAAGTGATTTGAAGACAGGTCACATGTTGCAGCACCAGTTTCAAAAGTAAAACAAAGAAACAAGAAATTCTGTGGGCCAGAAATATCCTAAGCACTGGTACAGAATAAAGAATTGTTATTAGAAGGTTAGCAGGTGTGTAGGGTCTCAGGGAGATTCTCGAGTATGCTTCTCAGCGTCTTTGCTGGTTTGGAGGTTGGTACTAGTTCTCGGTGGTACCCACCTTGCCTGCAGAGATAAAGAGTTTCTTATGAGGCTGGCACAGTCCTTAGTCGTATTTCTCAGGATTAGCGTTTCAAACTGAGTGAAGAAAGCCACGTTTTCGGTAGATAATAGGAGTGGAGGAAGAAGACCGACTTGTGGTGTGGACAGAACTCTGCACCGTTCCTTTATGGGAGGAGAGAGTTGGAAGGGAGCGGACGTCCACTGAAGCTTTGCTTGCACTGCTCTGGCCTGAAGCCGCTGCCCCAGCACTGCCTGCTTCGGCTTCCCTCTGGGAAGTGACTTCCTGGTGAGGTAAAAAGTGTGTCACCAGCTGCTGCTGCAAAACAGATGCATCGGGAGCTCAAGGGAGTGCTTGTGAGGTGGGAAATGGCTTCTCACTGCTTAATTTACCTTCAAAAGCACACACATTTTCATGATTACCCCCAGCGGTCTACACACTCCCTCACCCCCACCCCTATATACTCTCCGGGCACAGACCTCTGGGAGCTTATATGTGTGTGTGTGTGTGTGTGTGTGTGTGTATCAAACTTTTTACGGACACACACAGAAAAGAGGAGTGGAGGAGGGAAGGAAGGGGAGGATGAAATGAGGGAGGAAGGTGAAGGTGATGGTTATACAGATAACCTATAAGTCAGGTGCAAGCAGCAGAAACCCCAACGCAGGTTAGCCTCAACAGTAAAGGAAACAGTAAAGGAAACCCCAACGCAGTGTTGGTCTCAGTGCTGGTTGGGTTCCGCATCCCAAGACCATCAGGGGGTCTGATTCTTCCTGTTTCTGGGTTCTGCCATCCACAATGTGAACTGTATCCTAATGTCAGCTCTCCATTATGGCGGGCACTTCACTGTCCTTAGCAGGGGCTGTTTGGTAGGAAGAGCTTTCTGAGAAGGCCCAGAGGGTCAGTGTTTGAGGTTGTGTCGGTCACTTCCTAGCTGGCTCCGTTATTTGTGCAGCTGGGTATGTTCGGCCTGTGGTATTAATACATGCTGCAACCCTACAGTCTGGGCAGAACCTGAAAACATTTTTGTTTCAAACTATGGAAATTATCAGTAATGTTTTAATACAGGAGTAGGAGGAGTAGGAGATTGAGGCCCTGTGTCCTCATTATCCAGCACAGGTGGAACTGTTTTTTAATCATCTATCCACAATTTAGATAGGGAAGGTGTGACCACCCAGACTAAAACCAAGATTGTTATCCAGAAATGGTAAAAATGGAGCTTGGTAAGCCGACCAAAGAGAACATGAAACGAAGCCTGGGAAACTCACCACAGTGTTCATTACCCAGATATTGTTAAGGGAGCCCAGCCCTGTTAGATATGTTAGAGGAAGAGTTTGTTTAACTTTAATAACAGTGTGCTGTATTAATGTTGTGAAGTGTCATCAGCAATTTCCTTAATTGTTTATGCCTGCATCTTGGGGAAAGTTGACCAGTATTTTTACTGCAGACCTACCTTCCTTTATTGCTAGGATAACTGTACACATTCTTGTTGGAGCCTGTTATCCAGAAATAATTACTAGTTATGCCCCTCCTTTCATTCTCAAAATTGATTTGGGTTGGACAGTAAATTATGTGATTAACGTACTTAGCAGTCTGCAATAGAAACACACATTTTATCTGACTCCCTTTCTCTCTCCGTGGAGTGCCTGTTTGTATGACACCACCTCCTCAGGAGGAATGCTAACGCACGTGGCCATTACGTGAAGAAGGCCGGTTAGATGTGGGGAGTGATGGGGACTGTGGAAACCTGGAACACCCACGCCCAGTCTAAAGGCATTTCAAGTTCAGATGCATGTGAAACACATGTGGATACATTTGCTGGCCAAATTCAGATCACAGGCTCCTGAGTATGTTCATCTTCTTTATAGGGAACAGTTAATGTTCTAGATGCTGGGTAGGCAACTAGGGTACACAGGCCAAATTCAGCGGTATGAGGGTTTTGTCAATGAACTGTTATTGGAACACAGCCACACCCATTTGTGGACATGTTATCCGTGGCTCCTCAGCACCATAGGCAGAGCCAGAGCCTAAACTATTTCCCATCAGACACTTGAGGAAAGTTTGCTGACCTCTGTTCTAGAACAGTGCTGTCCAGTAGAAATACCATGTGAGTCATCAGTGCTAGTCCCACATGTAATTTAAAATTTTCTAGTGGTCATACTACAAAAGTAAAAAGGAAAAGATGAAATGAAATTTAATAGTTTATTTTATTCCACCCATTATCTCCAAAATAGCACCGGTTTAACCTGCAATCAATGAAAAAATTATTAGTGATATTTTACATTCTGTTTCTCCTGCTGAGTCTTTGAAATCCAGTTTATATTATACTCTGTAAGCATATCTCAATTTTGTCTGAGCCACATTTTTTTTTTTTTTTTGACACAGAGTCTCACTCTGTTGCCCGGGCTAGAGTGAGTGCCGTGGCGTCAGCCTAGCTCAACAGCAACCTCAAACTCCTGGGCTCAAGTGATCCTCCTGCCTCAGCCTCCCAAGTAGCTGGGACTACAGGCATGCGCCACCATGCCCGGCTAATTTTTTTTTTTTTTTTTTTGTATGTATTTTAGTTGTTTGGCTAATTTCTTTCTATTTTTTGGTAGAGACGGGGTCTCCCTCTTGCTCAGGCTGGTCTCGAACTCCTGAGCTCAAACAATCCACCCGCCTTGGCCTCCCAGAGTGCTAGGATTACAGGCGTGAGCCACCGCGCCCAGCCCTGAGCCACATCTTAAGTGCTTCATTGGCCACATGTCCTGTAGCCACTGTATTGGCCAATGTGGTTCCTGTAATAGAACATATGTCTCGAGCATTTCTCTGACCGTACGGCAACTCACAGTGCCCTTTCAGCTTCTGTTCGTGTTTTATTGCACACCTGATGAGCTATTTTTTCCCCAAAAGATTTTTTTGTTGCTTCCTGAACGTTATTCTTTCATAAGAAAGTTGTGTTGAGATGTGGTGGTCTGGTGGTCACATCTTGTGGTCAGCTAGGCTCTCACGCTTTGGTGCTCAAAAGTCATTTTTTCCTCGAGATTTAAAGTTATGTTTGCCATAGATCTTCTGGGTCTGGTAGAATAATCACCAAGCATTTGGAAAGTTAAAAGTTGCAACGCCAGGGTCTTTTATGCTTCCTCTAGGACATAGTTGTCAAGTATGAAAAATTTATTGTGGCAGGATCCATTTGTTGTATTAATCACTACCTTTCCTTTGGAGTTGATTTACGGTTCAGCGGGAAATTCTGGAACATGCTGAGTGCCAACAAGACCATGTTCATTTATGGAGAAAGAGTGGAAGGCAAGTTCAAAGTGAAGAATATCAATTTCCAAGGCCCCTGGGAAAAAGACTTTGGTCACTTAAATTCCCATGGGCGTTCTGTAAGTAAACATCCATCTGCTGTCCTTTGTGTTGGCTTTCTAGCTTCTGACACACAAAAGCAGGGGAGCAGTGTTAGTTACCCGGAGCCAGCTCACTATTAAAAAGTACTTTTGGGTTACTCTCAGGTCTCCATTGTTGTTTAAGGTTGATGGACAAAGGTGTACTGCCCAGGACTACCTTTCTTCTCTTTTTAAAAAGATGCCAACTTTGAGGGGCAATCTGGGGTTAATAGTTAGAACCAGATTATATCCTCCTTCTGGGGTGTGAGCTCTGGCACCCGAGTAACCCAATTTCTTGACAAAGGAAGGTAATCTCAGGTCTTCATTTCCAAGCTGCCAGACTTGGTTTGCTTTTATATCCCCCAAATGGAACTGGAACCTTCTTTATTCCAGTGGTACCTTGTGATAGATGGTATTCGGCGACCTCTTCTGCCAAGGGGTTAAAATAAATCTGTCTCATCAGTGTCTTTTTGTTTAAGGATAGCTTAAAAGTGCTGATGTTTGGCTATACTTGCCTGTATGCTCATTCTTTATTTTTACTGCAGGGTTTACTGACTTTTTTTCCCTGTCTCTCGCTCTCTGTCTCTCAAAAAAAAAAAAAAAAAAAAAAAAAAAAAACTTCATTGATATGTCAAAAAGATGAAAAGATGTTATAAACATACTTTGACTTTTCTGTTTCTTTGCCCCCACCCCGTTTTAAAAATAGGTCTCATAGCATCAGGCATTTGCCAGGGCAGCAGTTTTGAAGCATAGGATTTTTCCTTTCCTGATGTATGAATGCTAACTCTCTTTCCCCCCCTTTGCAGACACAGGCGTTTTCCCCTTTTGGATTTTGGGTTTATGGTAGCACATTACAAAGAATTTGACAGCTCCTTTAAGTTGAAGGTCTGTTGATGTATTTGCTGTTTATGGTGGCTCCCAGCTTCCTTGGTGACAGGGACACAGGTGCTGGAAATCCACAGAGGCAGGACAGATTTGCAACACTCTTCTTCCAGTCTTGCCAGGGCTGACCTTAGTTATTTGAAAGGAGCTCTTTCTTTTGCGCTAAAGCAGGGGTTCTCAACTTAGGGTGATTTTTATTTGGCAATGTCTAGGGATATTTTTGGTTATTACAATAGGATGGGAGCTATGAGCATCTAGTGGATAGAGGCCAAGGATGCTAAATACCCAACAAAGCACAGACAATCCCCCACAACAAAGAATTATCTGCCCTGAACTGTTAATAGTGCCGAGGTTAAGAAACCCTGCTGTAACGGACGCTTTCTAGAATCAAACTGTAGCCTGTGTATTTCTTTCTTCTCATTTTTCTTCTTTCAGAAAAATATGCCATCAAGTCAAAATGGACGCAGTATATTCTTAATAAATTGCATCTTAAAGAAAAATCTCAGGTTCACTCTTCCTGAAAATAAGAAAGACAGAAAATCAAAGTGGCCCCATGATACGAGTTACCTACTGCTGACATTTCCCTCTGAGGACGGTTTTCTGGGTTAGGGTAATTAACACAGCCCAGAAGGTCGTGGAGTCTAAGTTAAGGGCTGTCACCGATTCTGCCCTGAGATGAGCCACCCCGCTGGGATATATGATGGCATAAACCGCAATTAAATCTCGTGTTGTATTTATTTTCTTTCTGATGGGAAGGAAATAAAGGAGTGCTCTTCAGTGATTCTTACCTAGAGCAAAACTCCTGTGTTTTAGTTTAATGCGATTTCTTGTGAAGGTAGATGTTAGTGAGAAGGGGAGGGAGTATAAATTTACAACCTTGCAGTTGGCAAAGTATGACGTGACCTTTTGTTTTGATACTGTGGACTGTGTTTTCTATTAAGCCGTCAATCATATTCTGTCTTTGCCATTTAAGAAAAAGAAAGCGCACACCTCTTTGTGGGTTTTAGTACATGGGGACAGAATTCAGTGGGATGATTGCTAAAGTTCTGGGGCAGGCCTTGGAAGCTGATTTCTTTTGAATTGACAAATAACGAATGTACTAAATAGAATTCTGTGTGCCTAGGTTTCTACTAGAACTTGCATACCATTTTTAGCCTGAGCTCATGAGCCAGGGAAAACTGAAATGATATTTCAGCGTTATCATTTTGGTGTTTCAGAGTGGAGGGGGAGGAGGGGGAGAGACAATCCAATTATAGCAAGCATCCTTGACTGAATGATCTTAGAATGGACTTTGTGGGAAATAGTGGTGCTGGCGAGAAACAAAGTTGGGTTTCTAAAGTTAGTGAGCCTGCAGATCTGTCAGCACAAGTGCATCGAGGCAGAGTCTCCCTGGGATAATTCACAGGGTGTTTGCAGTGGATGGGTTAAAGACTTCATTTCAGCATCATTTTCGTCCGAGTTCTAAGTACACATGCCCTGTCTGCTCTGTGGCTCATTTTAGATGCAGTGAGTGGAAAATTGAATTTAATGATTAAGTCCCTTTGGTTTCTGAGTCGTGGATATTCTTACAATTTTTGTGCTTCTGAGTTTACAGTGCATCTTAATGAATATCATTTTTTCTTCTTAAATTTATCTCAAAAATATGATAGTGGGTTGTGTCGGTTCTGTCTATGGGAAACGAAGGGAAGGGAAGTGACAGAAATAGGCTCTGATAGGCCCCTGGCTAAATCACAGAGTGGTGATTATTCTTTAAATACTAAAATAGAGTTTTACCTATTAGAAGCCTCGTAAAACCAGCGTCCACCATCTATCTGATTTTGCTGTTGATGTAATTTTCGGAAATCAAATGAACCGAGATGGAAATTAGGTTTTATACTCGGTGGCTTATGTACCCCTGTAAGTTCTATTAGATTTAATAGGAGTTTTGCAGGTGGAAACACAGCAGGACCACAGCTTTTATCACTTCAAAGAGCAGGCCCTTCATAAACAGAGAATACAGAATCATCCCTTTTATCTTGCCGTTTAAAAATTCTTTATTTTCTGCACCCAAGCTATTTATCACACAGGAGGGTAGGACAATTCAGGACATTGTATTTTGAAAAAGGGAGTGAGGAGCCATTCAAATTCCTATTAAAATGAATTGGATGAGCTGCACATCACTTTCTAATTTCTGTGGCGCCTTATAAATCATAGGAAGAGAGGACATTCTACCATTGGTCAAGGGAAAAATGGGAAATTTAATAGTTTGTCAAAGATTAATAAGAAAGGATTACTGCTCTGAGAGACCCCAACTTGGTGAGCAAGTACATTTTGAAGTTCATCAAACTTGTAAGCAGATGGAGAGTTTAATTAAAGTTACTTGCCATTACTCAAGTTTGCTGCTTCCCTGTCTCTGGGCCAGGGTGTGTGGTGTGCCAGTGACATTGTTAAAACTTAGACTTGACCCTGAGAGCTGTGCATTTTTCTTTCACCCTCTCCCTAGTCTTTTTTCATCATGTAGAAATGGATGTATGTTTCTCAATTGTGATAGGTTCTGCGTCTCACATCTTGATGAAGTCCCAGTGGTTGGCTGGATTGTATCTGTTTTTTGATTTTTTAGTTCTTAATGAATTCAAGTTGTTGAGATAATCCAAGAATCCGAGGCGATAACTAATATATGCACATATATGCATATATATAAACCCTATCAACACACATATGCACACACTTATAAATACCATCTTGGTAACAGAATCATATGTGTGTCCACATATATATGTGTATGTGGATGTACATATGTTTTTATACATATGTATTATTGAATCTTATCAGGATGACGTTTTACCCATTCAGACTCTGAACTGTGTATCAAGACCATTTATACTGTTCTCACAAGCAAAGTCTTTTCTTTCCTTCCTGTCCCTGCAAAGAAGCTCAGAGAGTGACTTTATCTGGGAGACTGCATTCTTGACCTTGTGCTGAGTTAGGAGCACTGTGACATATGGTTCAACAAAGGCTCAAAGACTTGGGCATCCAGTACTTATGGTGCTTCTGTTAAGGCCTGTTTATCAGATTATTGAAGGGAAGACTGCTTTCCTCAGAATGTGCTTGCTACTCCTGGCTTCATGTAATCCTAACCAGGCGTGGTCCTGATACCATTATACAAATGGAATTCTCAACAGGCACTACTAAAATTCATAGAACAGATTCCTTAGGATCAAGCCTTTTGTGTGGATGTAACCAAATATGTAGGAGACCTAATAATCACAGGCTGGAGCTTTTCCAAATTGCCATTGTTGGACACTGAAGCCAGAAACTATGAGAAAATCCATTGATTTTTTTTTGTTTGGTTATTTGTAAATGAACAATTTACAGAGGTGTTAGATGTTAAGATGTGGAGTGGACTGGAATCCAGTGGTTATCAAGTCTTGCAGCTCATCAGACATGCCTGGTGAGGTTTCTAAGTAGAATCCATCCCTATTCCTTAACTATGAAATCTCTATTTTTTTTTGTCATCCACCCCAGATAATTCTTACACAGGTGGTCCCTTGGTCCAGTATAGGAACCCCTGGTACAGGTTTTCAACTTCATTATAACCTTCCCAGGCAGGAATCAATTTCTTTGAGTGTAAGCCATTTAAATTCCATAATATGATATTGGATGTAGAAGCAGATTTAATTATGTAGGACAGACCATCCTTTTCACAAAACGTACAAAGATTACAAGTGAGGCTCGCAATCTTTGGAACGTATATTGCATTGGGCATGGATCCCCTGGCCTAGATAATACTGAATTCAACTCCCTTTCCCGCTCTCTCACATAGAAGTTGGCCTGTTGTTCAAATCTGGCAGTGAAAAAAGGGTTGAAAACTTGGGTCCACTCCTAATGGAGCCTTTTGATCCAAGTGCTTTAAAGTTTAGAGCTTTGGTATTTCTCAGTTGATGAAAACATTTAAAATTTTTTAATTATTTCTACTAGACCTGTTGGGTTTGAATCTATTTTTGATACCTATTAGATATATGACCTTGAGCCAGATAACTTAACCTTGACATACTTTGTTTCTTCCCCTGAAAAATGGGGGTAATAGAATCCATAGAGCTATTGTAGGATTTAGTAGAAAAAATGTGGGAAGTGTTAGATGCTCATCTTCCACATAGTAAAGGCTCAAGAACTGGTTTTCACTTATTATTATTGGTGGGGAGAGAAGTTTCAAAGTGAATAAGCAGCCGACCTTGTGTTTATTAAGAGCTTGTAGCCTCAAATTTGAGGTAAGGTGTAATTATTAATATAGTATTACCATAGTACACGTAGGAAGGACTAAAAACTCTAAGGGAAGAATAGACAAATGATGGCCCTTTTTTCAGAGGAGGACATGATTGCTGATGGCTTTTTGCTGCTGCTTGAGGGGAAGCATTGCCCATGAAACAACTTTCTGAGCTAAGCCCAGAAGGAAATGGCCTAAAGGAGTGGGACAGATTGAAGAACCAACTAGAAGAGGAAATGATATGGTGATAGTGTCTGGTACATGCAGTATAGCCAAGAAGTAGTGGTTGAAAAGCAAGGGGCTTTATGCAGAGAAACTTGCATTTGAGTTCTGGTCCTGTTTATTTCTGTAAAATGGGTGTTACAACACTGACCATGTAGGGTCGGATGCAGTGAGTGAGCATGTGTTGTGCTTAGCAGGTTATCTGGCACATTGTAAGCTCAAAAAGAGAATAATACAGTTATTCTCTACTCATAGGAAGGGGAATAGAAAGACATAGACTGAAAATACAAATGTGACCAGATAAGAAAAGCATTTTAATCCTGAGCTAAGGAGTTTGGATTTTATTCACTTGACACTTGGGAGCCATGGAAGCTTTTTTACCAGGTACATAGTCATTGAAGCTTTGTGCATTCATGATTTCAAGATAATTCTGCAGAAAAAGAACAATTTCTCCCTTCCTCCTTTCTTTCTTATCAGGGAGGCTGATAAGGAGGAAGCCCTGTTGTACACTTCACCTCTAGTCTCTGCTTAAGATTGGGCTTATGCCTACCTTATTGCTGGAAAGGGGGGCTGGGAAAATGTTTAGCCTGTTGAGCCTCTGTAGCTGGAAGTGGGTTCTGTGTGCACAACACAAATGGCTCTTGGCTTGTGGCCAGGCAGCCAGTGATACCGCAATGAGAGCAGAATAGCCTGTTGGAGCCCAAAGTGTACTCTATAGGGAGTGTAGGAGAAAATAAAAACAATACCACTGGTGCAGAAAATACAAGAAGGGGCAGGGGCAGAAGTTTGTATGAAAAGCTAGTAAATTCAGTTCTAGACTCAAAGTGAGTTCAGGGTGCAGGTGGGATATCCAGGAAGAAGTGATCCATAGGCAGGAGTAGTTTAGGGTTAGACTGCAGGACTGAAGTATTGATCTGGGAATCATTAGTCCACAGAAGCTTTCAGTGAAACTCTAAGAATTCCAAGTAAGGAAGGATTAGAGAAGAATGGACAAGAACCAAATAACAAGCCTAAGGGAATGATTTCTTTTTAGGGGTTCTGATTAGCAATGACCATGCCAAGGGGTACCTTCTTTAACATTGTTTAAACTTCTATATAGCCTCTATAGGCACATGACCTCAGCAAAGCAGCAATGTGCTTGTTATGCAAACCCGGATGAAAGACAAGTTCTGGGGTCCCCATTCCCCAACTCCTTCCTCTTCCAGGCAGAGATCTCTTCTCAGCTTTATCTGTATAATTCAATTGTCCCCACTGTGGCCTTTGGGAAGTAACAGGGACCCAAAGAAATGAATCAGAATGAATAGATATTTATTATAAGTAATTCAGAACAAATGGAGAAGACTTGTCTCCAAGAATGGCTATAAAGAGGGCAGCTGAATTTGCTTTCGTGGGCCTTTACTTTAGTGTCCCACCATCAAGGTGATACCACAGAGAGAGAATGAGTATCTGATTGGCCACCTGCCAGCCAGTGAGAGATCTCCGTGGCCTACCTGTAGAAGGGAATGAGAGGCCGTCAGCAGGAGAGCAGATTAGACTGAATTTGGCTGCTCAGATGAGGTAGACATGACAATTGTTCAGATGTGACATCCCTCCCTGTCACAGCCCTGTAGCCCCTTTACTGTGTGACTCTGTTGCACTTCCCATTCGAGCCAACTGTGGACATCTCACTGCTCCCTGGACTTTCGGCTGGGCTCTGTGCTGGGCTCTGTGATTCTCTTCTGTCAGTGGAATGTAGTTGTAGGCACATGAATAGAGAGCTTGAATGTGGTTGCATGGCTTTGCTTGGCCTCTCTGCTTCTGCTGTCTGCCATGAGCAAAGCATGCCAGAGATGGCTGGAGGTCCCAGAATGACAGATACCTGGAGCTTCCTGGCCCCAACCTGCAGCTTAACTCTCAGTCACCCCGTATATCCAAATACTAGTGAGAAAGAAATATCTGTGGTTACCCCAGCTTTTTTCCTTTCCCTTTGGCTACACAGTATCATCATAGCATAAATCTGACCTGTACAGCAGACAAGTTGACTACTATATCTGCTCTTCCACCGGAAAACTGAGAGGAGCCAGAATGGACAGTGTTGTAGGAAATGACTTGGTGGTGTCTAGGGTCTGCCCTCCATTTGACCAGAGCTGAATTTCAGTGAAGTGTACTATTCAATCATGCCTGCATTCAGTATTGTTAAATGATCGGCTTTTTCACATAACACATATAACACACATAACACATAACACATATAACACATATAACGTACTATTCAGTCATGCCTGCATTCAGTATTGTTAAATGATCGGCTTTTTCACATAACACATAACACACATAACATATAACACATATAACACACATAACGTATAGCACATAGCTCGACTTTGGCATTCCTATTCTGATTAACAAAGGCAACATACATTATGAGACTTAATTTAAAGGTGTAATCAGCTATGTCAGTCAGATAAGGGAAAAAATAGTACTGTGGACCTTTTCCAAATTCCCACAGGCTTAAAATATAAAAATTCCCTCAAGAGTGCTGACAGCACACCTTGCCTGTTATTACAGCTCGAGTTGTGTTTTGTTCCTCTGCCAGTAGCAGAATATCATTAGGTTACAAATCAGATCTAATGGTTTAGATTATTGTTCATCTTGAGCTCTGCGCTTTCTCTCCATTAGTTGTGGCATAACAGAAATAATTTAATTTATTAGTAGGCCCGTCTTCCAAAAAAAAACCCTTCTATTTCAAAATGTGCTTGAGGACATCGTGGGGAGAACCACGAATCTATCCTCAGTGTCCTAGGAGAGTAAAATTGCTGGGATATAACAGGTTTAAAAATGTGTGTGGTTTTGCAGGATGAAGAGATGCTTGTATCCTGATATAGAGCATCCTTGCTGCAAAGAACAGGTTTTCTGGCAACTCCTTTTCTGCTAGCTGCCGTTGATTTTGTGTGTGTGTGTGTGTGTGTGTGTGTGTGTGAGAGAGAGAGAGAGAGAGAACATAATTTTAGATTTACTGTCTGGGGGTAATTCAGCAACAGTGCTGACATTCATTCAGTCATTCATTTTCTTTATCAATCTATTTGTCTGCCATTCAACAAATACTTATTGTCTCCTTTTCAGGGCATGATCAGTTTTTCATTTGTACATAATAATCTTTCACACAGGATTATCCAATGTGGGTATATACATTTTTGCAGTCTAATGAAAACCCACCAATTTAAACTCAGATTTGTTATCAAATTTTCTAAGTTCCCACATAATGCCTCCATTAGTTGCTTTGCACAAAAGAGGTTGAGTGTTATTCTAAGCAGACATGTATGCCTTTGCAAAACCAACCTAGACTCAGATACATAATTACATTTCCTAGGTTTCTACATGCTCATTTAGCTGTCTTCACACTAGAGATTCAGAAGGGGCAACAAGACCAACAAAATGGCTCCTGGTCCTTAAAGAAGTATGTGTGCCTTTAAGCTGATGTCCACCTCCAGTAGCTCTGCTCATGTTGGTCCAGCTCTTGAGTCATTTGGGTGGTGCAGGTAGGAGTATCGGAAGTGATTGAGGGGATTGAGACAGAAATGCTGTGAACAACTGTTTGGCTGGTTTGATGAATATTTAATGTGCACCTCCTGGTTTAGGATGCTAGATTCATCTCTGTGTACATAACTGCCTTTAGGGTCTTAAATGGCCCCTTGCTTGATGGAGATATTTAAATTTTAAATCCTGTAAACAGTATTGTTAAATGCAATGAATACTTACTGAGATTACCTGAAACAGGTTCCCATCCGTTATTGTTGGCAAAGACCAGTGTCTTGAGAATCGGGGACAGATGAGTGAGGTAGAACATAGTAAAGATTCTCTAGTATGCGGTACTGTGTGGGCCTCAACTTAATCATAGAGGATGGGGTCTGAGGCTTTAGAGAAAGTACAGAATTTAAGAACTAGAATCTCTATCCCCCCCACCGCCCACCATGTGTGGGTGTGGGTGTGGGTGGTTGTACTGGTTTGTTTTTCAGCCATGATGGCTTGAAGAGTTCTGGATGCCTTTACTGTAATCGTAGTAGTTGTAGTAGTAATTATCATTCATTGCATACATGCTAGATTCCTGGATCTTGTATGGAGCATCTTACTTGATTTATCCTAACAAACTTATGATGAAGGGGCTGTTAATATTCTCAGATGACAAAAGAAGCAATGTCTCAAAGTGATTTCTTTATGTCCTGAACATTGATGTAGCACTGTAATATGTGTTTTTCACATCCTTCACTCTTACAGAAACCTTCTGAGGTGCTATTTTTACAATGAGCACACCGAAGTGGAAGAAGTTAAGGCACTTGTCCAAAGCCATTAGTAAGTGGGTAAGCAGGATTTGAACTGGGCCCTGTGGCTCTTGTACCATCTTGCTTAAGAGCTTGTGCTCAGTAACTATTGCATCATTCCACCTCTTATACGAAAGAACAGACTCAGGACAGGCTTTGCTTGTTTTTAACAGAGAGCAAATCCACCAGGGGACCTATGTCTAGTGGCAGCTTGCTCTGTTGATATCTGACTTACTGTAGTTCAACTTCTCTCTAGTAGCCCCATATGTCTTCTGCTTGTTTTTGTGTTTGTTTGTTTATAATTTAAGATCTGCTTGTAAGATTTCCTCAGACCTCAGGGAACTATGAGTTACATGGAAGGCTGCTTAAAATTCTATGAAGTCAGGGTTAGCTACCTGGGGTGCCTCTTTTTTTATCTTCTGTATAAGCCAAAGGAGAAGAACATATGTTAAAACCTGGGTGACCTTACAGGATGTCTCTCTTGCTTTCCACCTTTGTCTCACCTTTTTCTTCTTTTTATTCTTCTAGGGTGACGGGGAGGGGCTCAGGAAAATAAATTTGATTGCATGCCTGCTTTGTGCCAAATATATTGCTCAGTGCTTTGCATATCTGATCTCATTTACCCTGGCAGCAACTCTGTCGGGGAACCAACAATTTTATTCCTGTTTTATTAACAAAGATACTGAGGATTAGGCTGGCCAGCGGTGGAGACAGGATTTAAACTCACATCTGCCTAGCTTCAAATCCAGTACATTTTCCCTGCTACAGAGCTACTTCAGACTCAGGTTCTCTGTGACCTGCCTGCTAATTAGGTCGTTAAAGACTGCTGCTTTCTCAGAGTTAGTTTTGTTTATTATTAAAAGAAATCCTATTGTTTCATTTTACTGTCTCAATTGGCTGTAACCCTGTTTCCAATGTAGTCTTAGAGATGGAATACATTATAATGGGGATAACCATTTCTCATTGTCATCTCTCATTTGGGCTAATCACAGAATACGCGCTTATATATTGGCAAGACTGTAGGGACCCAGATGATGGGGCTTCATTGTTTTACTGAGCAAAAGTAGTTTATCCATTCTTTATTGCAAGTGCTTACTGAGAACCATATTGCTCTATAGTCTCAGTGATTACCAAGCAAGATGAAAGATATAGTGGCCATTTATTAGGTTTAGGGAGGCCCATGCATCCATCCAATAAATATTTATAAAGCTCCTGTTACATTCTGGGCACTGCTGTAGGTACTGGGCATACAGGACTGAACAAAGATTGGGTTCCTGATTTGCCCTAAAAATATAACCAGTGTTTGGAAATTCTAGAATGGACCTCTCATTATTTTCATTTTTATTTTACCGTAGGCTATTTTCTTGGCCAAAATCACTGGTTACTGGCCACCTTTAACCCCTGAAAATGTTTCTGTGAATGAAGATCTTTTGATAGCAGAACTGATGGTTTTAGTTTGATGGGTATTCCTTGCCTGCTGTTGAGTAACTCTTTTACGTTTGTGAAATCTGTGAGATGACTTCAGAATCAGTCAGGCTCCTACATTTATGAGGGGAGGAAATTGAGACCCAGGAGGAAATTCAAAAAGCGTGGTAACTCCATTCAGAGTAGGAATTGTGACATGCTGCTATCTTGTGTCTTGGCACTCCTGAACAGAGTTTCAAAACCCAGAAAAAATGGTGGACTGTTAACTGTGCCCCATCAGCTACTAGACAGTTACAGTTCTACTGGTTCTTAAGGGTTTGAGGGCCAAGAGATCCTTGGACATTGTTTCCCTAGAAAAATGCCCTTGGCTGCATATTTTTAAATTGTGTAGTCTTCGAAAATGGATCGGAGAGGGACGTGGGTGGCAGTTTTCGCAGTGATCTTGGTGAGACACTGTGAAAGTTTGGTTGAAGATGATTCTGAGGGAGATACAGAGAAGTGACCAGATTTAAAGACTTTGGTGATATAGAATTGACATCTCACTGTGCTGATTAGAACCAGTTTCACTTGTAAATTATTTGGAAATATAGATTTTGCTGGAGATAATTTGTTGATTAAATTTAATGCTATGACGCTTGTAACAGATAATGAGGGTTTCAGTAATCAGTTCCTTTTTTGTGTATATGTTTTATGATATATTTACAAAGCTATTGATGATCTAAAAGCATCCCCAAATATTTTTGTTTCAAATCCTGAAAATTTTTTTCATGGAAAAAGTGGTTGAAAAATTTTATAGAAAACATTGATATGTGGGAGTTTTTAATTTTGGGGGAGAGTTTTGAGACATTTTAATGTACCTTTTGATACTTCTAAGAAAAGTAAATGTTTCATTGATTGTTTTGGCTTTAGAATCATTATAATCTGAGGTGCCAGTGAATTCTGGTAGAGAACTCCAGTGGAGGCAGGTTTTAAATCTCAGATTCCTCCATGAAAAAATAAAACAACTAGGAAAGCTAAATGGAAAAACCATAAAAAATATCTATGATAAAACAAGGTTATGAGGTATCCCCATGGGTCTCAGAATTCGTGTGGATAGGATAAACCACCAACAGCTATAGGACCTGTGAGGAGTTGGTTCTGGAGGGAAGAAATGGAAGACCTGAGCCCCCAAATCAACTGCAGATTGCAGATACTGATGGGTGGTAGGGTGGGCCCATCTAGGATGTCCACTGAGGACTGAAAGTTGTTCCACAGGACACCCATTTTCCTGGATGAGGTCAAGGACACAGCAGTGGACCAAGATTTGGCGATGGCAGTTCTTATCATTTACCCAACTGACAAACTCAATCTCCCCTCTAAGGTGAAACTTGGCAATGGGAGGAACTGCTGGGAGTAGAACCCAGATCGAGCAAGGTGGGGCAGTGAGGGCCAAGGAAAGAGAAGGTTCAGATGAAAGTGTGGGAGTTGAATCTGTGCAAGCAGAAGGTCACACTTTTTGGAATCACTCTGTGAAAACTATAGAAGTGGAAGACCTACATGTTTGCAACTAGAAAAGCCCAATTACATGCCCATGCCCCCATGTTTGGGAATATTTATTTTACAGTAAAAAATGGGCAAAAGAAAAAGATTATAGTTGAATTCCATACCAACTGATAAAAGAGAATAAGGAGAAGTACTAATAAAAGAGTTGAAAAGTATATACCTCGTACTTTAAAATGAGACACAAATATTAAGAACATGTTATAGAAGACCATCATACGTTATACATTAATTTTAGAGAAACACAGGAATGAACATTTGGAAAGAAAGATGGCAGAATTTAGGAAAGAAGTACAAATAAAACAATGTTTTAGAAACTAAGAGTAAATTCAAAAAATGCAAGAGCAAGTAAACACGATTGCTAATATTTTGAGGAAAGTAGAAGGGGAAGAGGAGATTGAATGTTTTAATAATTTAAGAGAAATATAATAATAAAAAAATTGAGAAAAAGTTGTATAGAGATGACCAAAAGGAGAACCCAAATATGTGTGATAGGAGTCCTCGAAGAAGAAATTGAAAGTAAATAGGAAAAAAGTATATTAAAAAACCACAAGAAAAATTTGTTAAAATAAGAGTCCCTAAAGCTATGTTAAAAGGGCCACTGTGTTCCTTAGAAAACCACCTCAAATCATTTCTGAGACATAGTATAGTGAAAGTATGGATCATTGATGAAAAGAAAATAAAGCTTTTGAGCGTCCCAGCAAAAAGGCTTTATCACTATATGGGAAGGAAATGTGGATTCTTGTGAAACTTTTTCTTTTTGACAGTAGTCAATGGCGTATCATGTTCAAGAAATTCAAGGAAAAAAAAGTGAACCATGAATTTTATAACTATTCAAAACTGACCTTAAAGAATAAAGCAGCGGACAGTTGTGAATGTGCCAGAAATGAGGCACTATGACTCCTATCATCTGTTTTTGGAGAACTAGTAGAGAACAAGCTTCAGGCATCCTCAAAGCTTGGGGAAGCATTGATGATGTGAGTATAGATAGATAACCAAATAATTGATGAAGGGTCTTTGTCTTTATAGAAGCAGTTCAGCTACTGAGGCCACTGTTCTGTGTTTTAAGGTCATCGTAAATGAAGGGTGAGTAGGTGGGAGTAGGGAGGATGATGAGAAATTAGTTTATGGGTACAATGTACGTTATTCAGGTGATGGATACAGTAAAAGCCCTGACTTCACCACTATGTATTACATCCATGTAACAAGATTACACTTGTACCCCATACATTTATACCAAAAAAGAAAAAAGTAAAAGATCATCAGGATTGGAGTTCTAGTGAATTCAGGGAAGATAGTACTAGTGATGACATAGTTTTGCAATCCTGAACTAATCTGTGGATCTAGGTAATAATTATTGATGGCTACTAGCATCACACACAGGGAGAAACCCTGGCCTTTATTTACTTCTTGACAGAAGTATATGACACTACTTACGAAGTAATTCTGCCAAGAAAACATACAACTTTAATCTGGTCAAGCTTCTAGATCTATCACTTTACACAAAGTAAACTGAGTAACATGTGAAATGACACCATGGGGATGCAATCCGCAAAACTGGCAAAATTCAGATCATGGGAAACTTTACACAACAACAGGTGTAAAATTTATTTTGCACACAAGGTTAAAAGGAGATAAAAGGGGAACCTATTGAGTAAAAGAGATTAAAGAGAACATTGATTTATCTCTCTCTCTCTCTCTCTTTTTTTTTTTTTTTTAGACAGAGTCTCACTCTGTTGCCCAGGCTAGAGTGAGTGCCGTGGCGTCAGCCTAGCTCACAGCAACCTCAAACTCCTGGGCTCAAGCGATCCTTCTGCCTCAGCCTCCCAAGTACCTGGGACTACAGGCATGTGCCACCATGCCCGGCTAATTTTTCTATATATATTTTAGCTGTCCATATAATTTCTTTCTATTTTTAGTAGAGACGGGGTCTCGCTCTTGCTCAGGCTGGTCTCAAACTCCTGAGCTCAAACAATCCACCCGCCTCGGCCTCCCAGAGTGCTAGGATTACAGGCATGAGCCACCGCGCCCGGCCTGATTTATCTTAATGTATGGATCTTATTGGGATCCTGATCAAAGCAAACACATTATAAAATGGAAAAAATTATAACGTAATTGGGAAATGTGAATATTGGATTTTAAGGAATTGATAATTCATATATATTTAAGTGTTTCATGATATTTTGGCTTTTATTATTTATAATGAAAAAGAATAGATTAAGGAAAGAAGGTTTGTGTAACAAAATAGTGTATATAAGATGCTGAATAACTCATTTGAAATTTTAGTAGATGTATTAGTTAGAGTTCTTCAGAGAAACAGAACCAAAAGAAATATGTAGGCCGGGCGCGGTGGCTCACGCCTGTAATCCTAGCAGTCTGGGAGGCCGAGGCAGGTGGATTGTTTGAGCTCAGGAGTTCGAGACCAGCCTGAGCAAGAGCGAGACCCCGTCTCTACTAAAAATAGAAAGAAATTATATGGACAGCTAAAAATATATATAGAAAAATTATCTGGACATGGTGGCACGTGCCTGTAGTCCCAGCTACTCAGGAGGCTGAGGAGGAGGATTGCTTGAGCCCAGGAGTTTGAGGTTGCTGTGAGCTAGGCTGCCGCCACGGCATTCTACCCTGGGCAACAGAGTGGGAATCTGTCTCAAAAAAAAAAAAAAAAAAGAAATATGTAAAAAGATTTATTATTAGGGAATTGGGATATGTGATTATGGAGGCTGAGAAGTCCCGTGATTTCGTTTGCAAGCTAGAGAGCCAGGAGAGCCCATGGGGTGAGTTCTCACCCGAGTCTGAGGCTGGAGAAAGCTGGTATTCCCACTCAGTCACTCAGGCAGAGGAAGGGGAATCCTCCCTTCCTCTGCCTTCCGGTTCTCTTCTGGCTCTCAGGGGGTTGGATCATGGCCACTCACGTTGCAGAGGTCCGTCTGCTAAATTTACTCAGTCTGCTGCTTCACTTTGTTGATCTCAGCCAGAAACACCCTCCCACATATCCCCCAAAATAACATTTAACCAGCTATCGGGGCAACCCATGGCCCAGACAAGTTGACACATAAAATTACCCATCATAGTAGAAAATGCTCCCTTTTAAATTTCTTATGCCTGTGTTCTTTTTGTTCTTGTGGCTGTAGTTGATCAAACAGTGCTTTATTGGTGTTCAATCACTGAGGTTATCAAAATGGAAAAAGCAGGTTTTACTGTTCAGTAGATGAGGCTCCTGGCCGCGGAGGATTGTTCAGGTAACAGCCGCAGGATTCATCCTCACGGTTCCTGTTTTGCACTTTCTCTGTCACTGTGGTGGGAAATTGTATGTGACATTTCCTGGGGTTCCTTGGCCACTCTAGAGAACTTGATTACTTGTTACCTCTAACACCTGTATTTGAAATGATGTTTTTTTGATTCACGGTGAACATTTAGGGGCTTATTCTTTTCTGTACAGCAAGCATTTCAAGTGTCTCTTTCCTTAACCAGAATTTTTATAATGCCATGTTTCTTACGGACTTTTTCCACATTGTACAGTATTCACCTCCACGTAGATTTGCCCAAGCTATTGATAGTGACTTCTTTAGCCTATGAGTCTGAATTTTTTCAGTAATAATTAATAAAAACAACCACAAAAATTGTATTTGTCAGGATCAGTTGTCATTTGTATATTCTCGTCAGGTTCACAGAAAAGTAATTTTACATTGTTTTTACATTATTTAATCCTTTACAGGAGGTAGTGTTTCTTTTGTTTGCACGGCAGAGGACTGAGGCATAAATGATAAGTGACGTGCTATGAGTTACAAAGCTAATGAGGGAAAGCTAGGGTGACCCAAAGGGTACAAGAGAGACACAGAGGAGGGGAGAGACAGAGGGGTGAAAGATGTATGAACAGTAGGAAGTAAGGAGTTGTGACGTAAACGTATGAATGGCAGTATTAATGATGGCAATACTAAATATGATAACAAGAGAGAACCTTCTCCCAGGAAGTATGCTAAGAGCCTTACTAGTACTATATCAGTGTATTTCGGGCCACCTTTATGAGGCAGCCACAATCATTTGCTCCATTTTGCAGATGAGTAAATAGAATTGTGAGGATATTATATAACTTGCTCTGGTCAGGCTCTGCCAAGTCAGTGCAGGAGCGTGACCCAGTAATCCAGCTGCCTCTCAGACACATCGTAGTAATCTGTCTAACTCATCTCTCAGGGACTAGGTAACTGTACCCTAGACAAGTTAAGTATGTTGCCTAAGGACACCTGTGTTTCAGTCATTGATGCAGCCAAGTAGAGAATCTCCCTTTCCTGGCTGGGAAACATCAAACTCTGCTTGGTGAGATTGTTCTTGGAATAGCTCCTCTGAGGCAACATTCTTGCCTTTTCAGTACTGTTTCTTTGACTTCCGTGCCTGTTTCTTATTGGTCGCCTCTTCTCTTTCCACCCACATCCCAAATATGAAGTAAGGAAGGATTGGGTTTCACATTATGATCGGAAAAGGTAAAAGCCAGCCCGAAAATAATCCTGGCCTGTTGGGGATGTCGGCTTGATGTTTAGAGAATTTCTTTCTTGTCCCTGACTTCAGATTTAACTTTTTCTTTAACGAGGACTAACATGCTAATGTTGTCCGTGAACTTTATTTCGCAATAATTCACCGATGGAAGTACTCACAGCCAGCTCTGGGAATGAATGCAGAACAGCGACCTTCTGTAGACAAGAGAAGAAAAAAAAAAAAACCCTTTCTGTCCTCAGAGGGATCCTTCCTGTTTGGAAAAACCAAATGGACAAGGAAATTAAATCAAGCCCTTGAAGGACAGGAGCACCATCCTTGAGAGTGTTATATTTGTAAAACTTCTCATAGCCCAGAGATTTTTCTTTCCAATTTAAGCAAGGAGGAATTTTCCAATGGGAAGCTATTTTTACATGGCCATTAATAGGGTATTTTTGGTGCTGAAATAGTTGCTGGTCCTTGGTGTGGCAACCTTTACCCTTTTAGTCAAATATTTTACTCTTCCAGCCATACGTAGTAGGAGAATTTCCTCTGTGACAGTGTCCTCATACCTTCCCCAAAAAAGGAGACACAGGAAAGGCAGTATTTGTTTTGAGAGTCTTTGCATGGCCAAGGGTGCTTGAGAACAGCCTCCCTGTGTGTCTTTTCAAAGGAAGGAAAGTGAGTGGCGTGTCCATCCTCTGCTGCTGTAGACAGTGAGCATCCCTGTAGTCATTGTCTGCATTGCCTAGGTAAGAGTTCTTGCAGCATTTCACTACCCCAGGCTGAGTATTTTCTACCACCCAGTCCATCCCATGGTGTGCTTTGCATGTGAAAGTCTGGATATGTTGGGAGTTTCAGGTTACAATGAGCTACAGCGATGCCACTGCACTCTACCCAGGGTGACAGAGTCAGACCCTTGTCTCATAAAAAAAAAGAAAAAAGAAAAATAAAGAAGTAAAAGACAATGTTGCATGGTAGTTAAATAAATTTCACAAAACTGGAATAAGACTAAGATTTGATCTCAGTTCTACCACATGGTATTTCCATGATGTTGTTAATAAAATGAAGATGATAGTAACAATTTTGTAAGATTCCTAGAAATAATACATGTAAATTATTTAGTAGTGTGCATGGCACATGGAAAGTGCTCAAAAATCTTTAGCCACCATTATAATTAATAGCTATTCCTATGGTTTTGAGAGGGTAAAATAGATACCTGAATTAAAAAAAAATTTTGTACTTGGCTATATGGTTTTTGCGTGGGGTAGCTGGGAGAAACCTCTTCATTTGTTTCTTTCCTTGAGATTTAGTCTGTGTCTGCTAAAAATACTCATCCCCTCTTCTGTCAGAGGGATCCTTTCCCCCATGGTGTGTTGCATGTAGTGAATATCAATGCAGATACAGTCAAATCGTGGAGGCACCAGGGGGCTAACCTGCAGTGATGCTAAGTGGAACTGACGTGGTAATGACATGGAGGTTATTGTTGATTAATCCAGGTCACTGGAGAATCACTGGGAAATGCATTTGTCCTTTCACCTGACCCTCCTCCCCCAACAAAAGTGTTTGACAGTAATCTTGGGGTCACCGAGTCCCTTCCTCCATCTTCCAGCACTTCAAAATCTAATGTCTGCACTATTTTCCGCCTCCCTGCTTTTGGTGACTGCTAATTTGTTAAAAATGTAAGAATGGCCATATGTTTAATGTTTGTGTTAGTGGCAACATGGCATTAAGTATGATTTTTTTTAATAATATGATGATGCGAAATATTTGTGTCTTACCTTACCATTTCTGTCTTACGTCTCCCTGTGTAACCTTTTTTGCAAGCTAAGATGATTGACTCTATTTCTCATCTGTTAAGTACTATAGATACATAGACAGAGTCCATTAGACATGATAGCCAAACATAAAATGTTCTAAAAATTGAAAGTTTTTTTTTAATTGGTCATTGGGTGGCAAAACCTAATTCTGCAATCATTTGGTGATTGAAATAGTAATTACTATGCTTCAAGAAATATTTTGAGTTCTCCATCTTCAGGCACATGGTAGCCTTATACTTCCTGCCCTTTTCTAAGTTGGGAATGACTCTCAGACTTGATCAGGCAACTGGAATATGAGTGGTTATAAAGAGTGTTTGTTAGTTTCAAGTGGAAGCTTTAAGAGTAAGGGCAGCCTTTCCTGTGTACCCTTTTTCTATCTTCTGCAGGCAGGGAAGCGTGAAGGTGGACCTTCCCTTGGCCTGGGTACCTGAGCGAGGGGATGTTGAGACACTCAGGTGACCTTGTCATATCCTGTGACATCCTTTATCTTTCTGTCAGTCCATGGAAATGCCTCTGGCCATAGTGATAATCCATCCATCTCTATTTCTGTATTTACCTATCTAGAAGGGTATATATATCCTTCTAAATAAATGGGAAAGCCCAGTATTTAACCTTATTAGATTATACAGATATCAAAATGATATAAATATTAAGTAGATGAAATGTAAGATTTTCTGTTCTAAGATATAGGTCATCACTGGTGGCCATATCTTGTTATAGCTACTTTAGAGATCTAAGGAGATATGATATTATCTGCTTTGTAAAATTATTTCAAGAATAGAGTACATACTGTGCTCATTATATAGTACCTTAAAAATGTCTATAATAGATAATAGAATAGCACATTACCTCATATATACTACTTAAAAAGATATACTTATTGTATTTATTTGGAAGTTTTAGGTACTTTTCTTACCATTAAAATATGTTTTTTCTTAAATGAACTAGTGAGTCTTAGATCAAGTCAGTTAAGCATTATTGACTCTTTTCCATGTGCAATAATTAGTTTTTGTTTTGCTATTAGTACTGAGACATTGCTACATTTCTGTGGCCTGTGATTTTATTCTTCTGTGTGTACTTTCTTCTTGGGATATCAAGGCATGTTCCATGTATTCTATATTTCAAGCATTTCTATGAAATAATTGTCACTCACACTTACAAGGTATAAAATTGTAGGCTAGTAAAGGGGTGAGTTATTTTCCCATTTGTAGTCGAACCTGGGTGACATAATAGGGAAGATATTTAACACATTAACTTCTGTGTGAGCTCTATTTAACTCACGCTAGTTTTGAGCCCAGGGCCTCGTGAAGCATATGTAACTCACATGTCTCTTCCTTCACTTTGAGAGCTTCGAGAACTATTTTTCAAGTTGCATGTAACTCACGCACAGAAAATGATGAAAAACAATAATTTTTTCATTAAATTAGAAAGGATCGTTTTGTTTTTGAAGTTTGTATTCTATTTTCGTAATAAAACACTGTGGCCCCAAGGAAAATAAATGTCTTTTCTAGTGTGGCAGTCAATTTGTTAATATTTGTCTATATAACTGTTTATCCTTTCATGTAGCAGCATGTGTATTGTGCAACTACAATGTACTAGGTATAGTCAGCAGCATGTGGGAATATATAATTGAAGAAGTCCTGAGTTCTAGCAACTCCACGAGGAGCACTCCTCTAGAATAAAGTAGAAGAGGTCTGTTTTGTACACGGCCCTTCCTTTGCACAGGGTTACGTGGTTAACACCAAACGTGAGAGAGTTACTGCGTGTACTTAAAACCAACAGGTGCGTCATCTGGCCTTTCGAGAGGGTACTGCATGAACCCAGAGAAGGGGTGACTACACGTGGTTGGGGTGGGATGCATTGGAAAGGCTTCATATGAGATCGTATTGGATTTGAGCCAGTGGGAATTGGCTTGGTGAAAACCTCCAGGGGACAGGGTGACAAGTTTTACCAGTAGTGACAGCAGCTTGTGTGAAGGCACAGTGGCAAGGATTATGTGAAAAGAAGGGAGCACTGGTTTTCGTTTTCCTGAGGGATCTGTTCGTTTTGGCCGACAACTTTTATATTTCCTTTCTTCCCCTCCTGGTCCTAGGTATAAGATAGTTACCCACGTGACTGACTCTGTGCTCGGAAGAGGTCAAAACTCAGATGGAACATTTATCTGGTATTTTTAGTATATATTTTGTTAGTTTCTGTTTGCAGATATATATCCTTAGCACATAGTGTGTGCATGTGAGAGGAGAGGAATAGACTTGGCAGGGGATAGAAGAGAAGATACTCTGTATTTGTTCAGACTGATGCATCCCAACAAAGGAAAAGTGAATGCCGTCGTGGTGTCCCACGTAAAACATGAAGCAGTAAATAATATTGAGAGAGCCTCGCTGAGCCCTCCACGGATAGTACATTAATGTCAGGCAAGTGTTGAGGAATTCCCAGAGAGCGTTGTAGTTCAATAATGACCGTTATTTATCACAAACGTGCACTCTGTTTGTTCACATTGGGTAATGAATGACCTTTCTGTTTCTGCAGCCAGGGCCAAACGGGCCTCTGTCGAGGCGGGTGCAGGCTGGGGGCCATTTATCATGCCTCACTTAGCCCCATGACCGCCTTAAACGTTGCTACCAGCGAAATGCTCGGGCTGAAAGGATCAGGTCAAAAGAAAGCCTTCGTGGGTTAACTACTCCAAAAGCAAACACTGTCTGACCCTTCCTTGCTGTCTCCTCCCCTCCCCCCGAGATTTGATTCTGCTACAGTTTGGATCAAATCACTAGACAGTGTTGTCGGAAAGAGTGTATTAATCCACAAGGCAAGTGTATTTCCAACATTGATGACTCTTGCTGGGTTTTCTCGTTGTTTTGTTGTTGTGTGGCACAGCTTCCTTTTGTTTTTTGTTATTGAAGATTTCTATCATCCTTCAAGTGAAAGGTATAAAGTCCAGAAAATCACTCAGTAATTTTATTTAGCTGGTGTATCATGGTCCTGAACTTGGAATGAAAGGAGGCAAAGCACCTGTGTATTTGTTGGGGGGGTGAGGGGAAGGTTGTGCTTATGATCTGTTTTGGGGCTATTGGTGGAGCATGCAACTAAAGGTGACTGCTTCATTCATTTTAGTTTTAATAATGCCATTAAGCTTCTTGTATCCTCCACATGGTACATAGGTCACAGAAAAGAAGAGAAGAAAACCTTCTTTGCATGTGATGATTTAAATACTGCAGTGTGAAGGCTGCACCTTTGTTACACGCAGTAGTTGTCCTTAAACGTTAGATTTACATCAAACGCTGGTCAAATTTATTCACTTAAAAATGCATTTAAAAGCCAGCTCTGAGAAATGCTGTGATGTCATCTGGCATAACCCTGGGAACACTGCCAGTTTTGGAAACCTGCGTAGCAAATCAGAAATGCCATATTTTTGGAAACTTCACTGTGTGAATTTCGAGACTGCCATGCTTTGGAATTACTATCCCTGTAATGAAGAATACTATCATCTTTTTAGGTTGAAATGTTTACTTGTGTGATTGTATTTCAACCATAAAACCCCCCGAAAAAAAGAAATCTTAACTGTTTTATCATCTATCTTTCTGTCTATTTATCTGTTTATCAATCTGTCTCTTTTTTTAAATGAAAAACAAACTTTAGGGACTTCTCTAGATTTGCTGATTCTTGACAGAGATTTGTCACCAATTTTCTCTCTATCTTTGATGTGTTTAAAGCTAGTGATGGTTCTCGGCATCAGGAGCTATCAGCATGTTGTCATTTATGGAGCCAAAGTGAAGTTTGTGCTTTGTTCATGCTTGGTGGCTTCCTTTCTTTCTTAAAACCTAATGAGAATGTTTAAGTATAACCAACAGCCTGGTTCAATTTGAAGCCTTACTGCGCACGGTCTGATATTCTCAAGTTTTTGAGGACTATCAGGAGAATGATGAACATTTCACTGTGAAGTATATTTCTTTAATGAACTGTATACTTAACCTCACTGCCATAAGGCTATGTATGTATCTGTCCTATTTTTATGGAGGGATCATTCAGGCATAGCCCAGGATACTCCTAGATGACTTTGTACTGTGTACTGAAATATATTAATAATGTGTGTGTTTGTCTTATAACTTTTGTGAAAGAACATAATACCCATTTATGATGCAGAGAAGGAATAAGCTGTTAAGCAAAGTAAAGTGAGCAATTTTAAGTCAGATGACTTGCATAAAATCGTTGGAGTAACTTTTGTCTGTTATAAATATACTGCACACAGAAAGAACCTTTTGTTCCATTTTTTGTTTCAGGAGACACCTGTTCTTTTCCCTCATATCACGTCCCCTGCTTGTTACTCACCTCAGGTCAAAGTGGAATCAGACTCAAGCTACCATTCATTCTTCTGCTTGTGGATAGCATCGTCTGTTGCCTTTTTACTGTGTTAATCTGATTAGTTCATCTGTAATTGTTTCTCACATTAATAAACTGGGGATTTCAGAAATGGATAAGTTAGAAATATGCCAATGACCATTGAAACAGAGACAAAACTCTACCAAATTTTGGATGTTGCTTGACTTGTCCTTCTTATGGGGAAATGATATTTTTGAGATTTCTCCCCCTGTTGAAAAAAGGAGATAGTTTTTAATAAGAATTATTTGTTCAAACGTGTATATATAGGTAACAGCTAAACACACACACACACACACATGACATAGATATTGGTGGTAAAATTTTTCTAATTGCTTCAAATAAGACTAAAAAAGTACTTATTGAAAGAGAAAAAAAGAATAAATTCACATCTTATTTATTCTGGTTGGTTTGTTTTTTAAAGAAATAATATTTTAAAAATCTTTCTAGATGAAGGATTCATTTGTACATTGATTTATACATTTATATCTTATAAATATCTCAGAAAGAGTCAATCAAAAAATTATATCTGCCAAAATAAGTGTAATCATGTTGTTCAGCCTAACAAGGAAGAGGAGGTGCTTTGCATGCACAATTCCATGCAAATGAATTCACATTTCCATTTAGCTGTAATGGGCACATTCTCCCCACAGCTGTGCTTTTGGTTTTGACATGGTGATAGAGGCTCCACTTTCAAAATTATTGGATTTGGAAATAGAGTTGGAATATTGAATTTGCTGCCTAAAATAATAACTATCTTTTTTTTTTTAAATAAATGTTATTACATGATCAAAACCCCTTGCCCATACTAGACTTATTTAATTCTCATAACAACCCTGTGACAGTCTTCAGAAGGCACTCTTGAAGCACAGAAAGGTGAAGCATTTGGGGCAGGGGCACATTGCTGGTAAGAGATTGGCCTGGACTTGAACCCAGGCTTTTTGGCTTTGGAACTAGCTCTGTTAACTACTACTGCCTTCAGAGTCTCAGGCCCTTAGCTCAGACTCTCTCACCTGTTTCCCCGAGTGCTCCTGTGGGTTAGCTACTCTTACCTCCCTTTTACAGCCCTGACCACTGAGACTCAGAATAATTCCACTGGGACAAAAGGGTTGGTCTTATCTTTTGTATTTTCCTGCTTCCTTTTATATGAAGGGTAGCATCGAGCTGGCCTGAGGTGCAGGTAGAGTCTCTTGATTGAAAGTTGTTAAGTGGGTTCCGCATAGGACCCTCAATATGCCGTAAGACATAGACTTTAATGCCCACAATTTTGCAAGACAATTTGCTACATCTGTCAACGTCAAGCATGCATCTTTTTGATGCAGCAAATCTACTTAAAAACTTGCAGAAGAAATCTCAAGGGCTTTTACTGGTTTAATGTAGTTTATGTCAGAAATTTAGACTAAAGCTCAATTGCTTTATGGTTGGGTTAGTGTTTGTGGCAATTCTAGACCTAATGGAGAGTCCCTGCAAGGATGTATGGAACACGTGTTACCCATGTGTTGGTGGAGCCTTCATCCCCTGTGCTTGTCCTGTCTGTGCTGCATTCCTTCCCTGTTGAAGTGTTCTCCACCGAAGCTCGTCTTTGAAGGGAGAGCTCTGTCTAAATGTTAAGTATTCTTATCCACAAGGTTATGGGTTTTCTTTATTTTTATTTTTTATCTCCTTTACTGCTTCAATTAGTCATAGTACAGTAACTTAATATGATTAATAAAATGGAGGTCAGCTTTAGGATTTCAGAAGTTATTTTTCTAACAGATAGCTTATTCTTACATTCTTTCCTATAGGTTATTTGTCAAAAAAGACATTTGCCTTGAAGGAAAATGATTTGTTATAGTCTTTTGACATGTTGCCTACCTTGAGTCATTTCTTCACAAAAAAAAAATCTCCCACAGTTACAATTGTTAGATTGAGCTTTGATAAAAATTGGTTTCAGAATCATCTGGAATATTTATATTGCCAAGTTTGTTCATCAAAATTTCTCTTTTGGCCTTAAGATTATTTCTTTCTCAAAAGATACTCTCCTAGTAGTACGGCAATTTATAGTACAGAACATTCTTTATTATTGAACTTCGTTGCTTTAAAAATTTGGTTCTGATGTCAGGGACTAATTTTGTTTTCCCATCCTGAAAGTTTTTTAAAGTGGACATGTTGGGACTCCAGGGCTCAGACGGTTGGATTTTATTTCAATCAAACTGTCAGTCCAGGCCAAGGAAGGTTTACTTTTGTAGGTGTATTATTATGTTTTTGGATTTGTTTTATATTTACAATCCCTTTTTGCTTTCCATCTTTAATTCAGCTAAATGTGGAAATAAAGTCCAAACACACCTAAGATCCAGAATCATAAAGGTCGGGTGCAGTGAAAGATTATTTATATTTATATTCAGAATTGTGCTGTCAGGTTCGGTAGTTTCCAGGTGCTTTGCCTTCGGTCATTACTGGGACTCCACCTCAATGATCTCTGGGGAAGAAAGGGCTTAGGCTATTGCACGCAGCTCTGGGTAGCCCCTCCTGCCTCTGCTGTTACCCTCCCCTGCTCCAGGTTCCTCCATAAATGGTGAAGTCATTTTCTTATTCAGTGGGAGCTTGTCATTGCCACCATGCAAGTCCTTGATGGTCTGGCCCTGTTGGCAGCCTGAAGTCTACCTCAGTGCTTTTCAAACCTGCCTTTCTATCAGGATTACTTTGGCACATGTTAAAAATATACACACCTGGGGCCCATTGCAGCTTAATGGCTCTTTGGGTGTTTTTAGGCGTTGAGCCTGATCCTTATTCTTAAACCTTTATGTGGGAGCCAGCGGTGAGTCTTTACCTTCCCAGTCTCTTCCCTCCTTTGCAAACCATTGTTCTTTGTTTATGCCTTTAGTATAGTGTGCACCTCTTGTCTGTTTTCGTTCAGTATTCTCTGACCTGTCCAGGGCAAGGACCCCTCACCTTCCACTTTTTTCCTGAGTGTGTAGCACATGGTAAGTGCTTGGAAATGTTTGACGTGAATGCAGTTTTTGAGATCCGTTAAAATTTTGAGGCCTCTTGTTGGTGTACCAAGGATGGTAGGCTCAATTCCAGAACAAGCTGCTAGGCTTTTGTCTTTTCTGGTGGCCAACTTTATTTAGGGATAGTGATAATAAGATATAGCAGCTACTATTTACTGTGCCCTTACTACCTTCCAGACACTTTGCTTAATGCCTCTTAGACATTATTGACATCAAGGTGTGACATTAAGGCTATCAGCTCTCTATTGCCATTGCTTTGTAGTTGAGGAAATACAGGTACAGTGAGTTTTCTTAACTTGCTCAAGATGACACTGTTGGTAAGTGGGTGAAGTTCGGCTTGAGTCCAGTTCTCTTGGGCTTTAGACCTGGATCGTTTGACAGTTACCCAGTAATACCTACTGAATCGTGTGACAGTGCAGGACAGCATGGCACTTGACTCCCAAGCAGGACTCCTGTTTACTTATGTCTCACTGAAAGCGGGGGATACAGGGGGCACTAGACTATTAAAGGCTGCATACGAAAGTGCAGCCTGAAAAGTAATTCATAAACAAGGGTGGGTCAGCAGCATCTTGACTGAATGATAGTGTGAATTTAGCGTTGATTTTTTTGTGTTTGAGGTGAAGGAAAGGGATGAGGACTGTCTCAATAGGTGCACATGTACCGTGTTTTCAACCTGGAGCTGGCTTTAATGATCAATTTTGTGGGATCATCAAATATAGGTGAAGATACTGAAGCCAGGTGTGTTAGTCCACTAGGGCAGCTATACTAAAATACCATAATCTGGGTGACTTAAACAACAGAAATTTATTTTCTCACAGTTCAGAAGACTGAAAGTCCAAGATCAAGGTGTGGATAAATTTGGCTTCTCCTGAGGCCTCTCTCCTTGGTTTGCAGATGGCCACCTTCTCACTTTGTCCTCACATGGCCTTTCCTTCCTTCCTTTCCTCTTCCTCTTACAGGGGCATCAGTCCTGATTGGATTAGGGCCCGCCCTTATGACCATATTTAACCTCTTCAAAAGCCCAATCTCTAGTTATAGTCACAGTGGGAGTTAAAGCTTCAACATATGAATGCTGGGGGGAGGGGGAGACTAGATACAATTCAGGGGATGTTAAACTACTGGCCGAAAATTCTAGCTATGATGAGGGGGAGAGAATTGGGCTAAGCAGTCAGATTTCTAGGACATGTGGTGAAGGCACCAGAATCGTCATGAGCTGGGTATATGAGAAGCAGTTAGCTTGGGAAGGTTTTACTGTTGAGTTGCCTACCTGAGATCAATTGAAGAATTGTTTTTTGTATTAAATGACTAATCATAGAAGTTGGCCCTGACTATAGAGTCAGGCTGCCAAAACTACACTGGCATATATACAGGTACTTCCCCCCCCACACACACCTTTTTTTAAAATTTATTTATTTTTTTTAGATACATGCTGGTGCAATCATAACTCACTACAACTTCAAACTCCTGGGCTCAAGCAGTTTTTCCGCCTCAGTCTCCTGAGTAGCTGGGACTACAGGTGTTTGTCACCATGCTCAGCTAATTTTTTAAAAAAAAATTTTTTCATAGAGAAAAGGGTCTGCCAATGTTGCCCAGGCTGGTCTTGAACACCTGGCCTCAAGCAATTCTCCCACCTCAAACTCCCAAAGAGCTGGGATTATAGGTGTGAGCCACTGAGCCTGGCCTTTTTTTTCCTTTGAAAGATCCCTTTTGGCCTTAATTTCAAAATAAGATTGCCAAATTTAACATCCTAGTAAGTTTCAGCATGCCTTTGAGTTTTCAATGTGCGTGACTCAGTAAGTTTAACTGTTTATATACGATTGGCCTACAGTCAGTGAGCAGAATGCTAGGTGCAGAGACTGAAACAGTAGCCTGGCTTGAGCCCAGGGGTTCGAGACCAGCCTTGGCAACATAGCAAGACCCTATCTCTAAAAGTAATAATAATACTAATGATAACGTAAATACATAATAAAATGGTTGAACAGAGTGCCTCCACTGTGATACTCTGGCCTACATGGTGAATAAAATCAGGCTTTCCTTTTAAAATTATATAGTTTATTGCTGTGAATCCCTTAAGTAAAGATCTCTTAGATAAGTGACGCCTTAAATTTGCTTGTATGAACTGGATCTTTTGAACCAAATACCAAGTTAGAAAAACTTTTAAAAGGTAGTTGACTAAGTTTTATTTCAATAATACCATAATATTCCATAATATTCAAATGACTGGTCAGAAAGTGAGAAATTGGGATTCTTACCACTGTCCCTGAGCTTTTTCTTCTTCATTTGCTTTCTCCTGCTAAAACTGTCATTTGGAATTAGTTCTTGTCTTGTGTTTCTGTAAATAAAATTGATAGCATGTTATTAGTGTCTTTGTTTCCAGAATTCTGAGAGTTTGCATTTTAAAAGGAGCTATATAAAATCTAAGCTTTTCATGCTTGATGGGCTAGTCTTTAAGTGAACAATAGTGTGAAGTTAGCACATATTAATTAAAATGTCTGAAAAACCAAAGCTTTATGAATTCAATAAGGATTGAGAGAAGTATGCAGGTTTCTGACTTACATGTTAGTATCAGAGAATTTTTAATGTAACCAAATCTAAAACTAAATCTAAAAAGGTGTCTACCCTTTAAGATAATAGATAACCTCTCAATTATGGGCTTTAAAGTTAGAACCATCACTGAAAAAAGAAATTCCACAGAAAATGATTTTTATTGGTAGCAGGAAAAGCTTATTTAATGTGTTAAATATATTTAAATAGCTCTTGAGTGGATTATACCGGAAAAATATTTACTGTTAGGTAGATCTGAGTTTGGCCTTTGTAGAATGAACGTTATTTTTGATGCACAGAAAGCAGTAGACACAAGAGAATGTTCTATGATACTGTTCTGTTTCTTTAAAAAATGTGTCCAGCTGCTCCTGGAAGCCCCAGACCAGCAAGGAAGATAAATGCAAAAACAAATTCAAGCAAAATGGTAAATATTCTCTAGCTGCCAGAAGACTGGAATTTCTAGGAAGGACCAGCTCCAAGAGCCTAGGGCATGGCCTAAAACGTTTAAAACTGAGATGAACAGAGTTGGGACTTGAACTGAAAAGATAGGAATTCACTTTATCATACAACCTTATACAGCAACATGACTTTCTTGTTTGAAAATGCTTTACAAATGTTTTTGATGAAGTTTAAGATTATAGAGGCCACACATGCTCAATACAGAGAAGTTGGAAAATAAACATTTAAAGAAATAAAAATAATGACACATTAGGGAAAAAGAAGCTTTTTTTTTTTTTTTTTTGACATTTTGCATCTTTTCTTCCTATACTGTCCCTTCATCCCCTACCCCCTCAACCTAGACCCCCTTACCCCACCTACACAGTGTTTTTCCTCATTATAAAACTCACACCTCTCACTTGTTTGGTTTAATTTTGTAATCCTAATGCATCCTAGAGTTGTATGTATTTTATGTGGTGCTATTTCTTTTTCCTTCAAAAAAGCTGCTATTAAAATGACTGTGTATTTCAGAATTCATGGAGTCTTAGAATTTAGGGAATATAGCACACATATATTTATGTATACACTTATAGTTTATATGCACATATATATTTAGATGTGTTCCTGCATCTTCCCCTTGATATTATATCATAAACATTTCCTAGTAGTGTTAAGGTCTAGTCACTTGCAATGTCTAAATCATATTACTTTATATGATTCTGCCTTGATACGATCTTGCTTTAGTTAGTCATTTTGCTTGCTTTTAATTTTTTCACTGACTATAACTTTCTTAAGAACGTTCTTTGTTAATTCTCTGTCTAAATATGTAGGACCCATTTTCATCTGTATTCTTCCAGTTAGTAAATCTTTAAAGTTTAAAATATTGAGCGTTGTAAGCCCATATAATCCAAGAAGTGAATGTCTTACACATTGAATTATGATTTGGACAAATGCATCTTTTTGTTCTAGGGCAACAAAAGATTAAGTTTTCATCTCTTAAACTAAGTGATTTAATAAGCAGTTAATAAGTGTGTAATGAGGATGATTTGGGTTTTATTACAAATGATGTCAAGAATATGAACGGTGTAACAATTTCTTGCTTTGATCATGCCAATTTGAATGCTAGCAAGAAATATTCTTTTCTTCATCAAAGAATCATTGAGTGGCTGGGCACTCCAGGTATGGGTGTATGGGATAGAGGATTTTTTTTTTTTTTACCTTTTGGAGTTTATGTTGGAGGAGTGAGAGGTGGTATTGAGATGGATGATGTGTAAAAAATACATACAGGATATAGATAATTTCAGATAGATAGGCATCTATCTAAATAATAGCTTTTTCCACCCACTGATTATTTTACCAAGTTCAACAAATAGAAACAATAAAAAAAAATCAACTCATATATTGTGACTGTTACAGAAGTTGAAACAAAAAATGTTTAAAGGTGTTTTATATATGATAATATTTTACATAGTCATATTATAGTGGGGAGGGGAGCAGGAACCCTTTCTATCTGGTCTTCCGAGTCATGTTTGTCAAAAAGATGTGAGTTAAAGCCAGGACATTTAGCACACTCTCTAGTAGGAGAAATGAAGAGCCCATTTCTCTCTTCACAGTGATTGTAGTTTTGTGGGGTTTCTTCTTTCTTTTAAAAGAAAGAGAAAAAAATATCTTTGTCCTGCAGGTATAAAGTCATTACCCGGACTAATGGGGCATTGAACTAACCGGAGGTACAAGGTGGACTCTTTTTAAACCTTTTTATTGAATCCTTTTCACTGTCAGGTTAAATAAGATGTGATTAAACTTAGCTCTCATCCACCCCCACCCCCATCTCACCCTCCTGCCCTTAAGAAATGTTTTCCTGCTTAGGAAATGGCACCACAAAAGAACAATCATGTGCTTCCATTCACTGGCAATTGACTAAGCAAAAGAAACTAGAAGGAAGAGAAAAAGAGAGTGCTGCTGTGGAATAGTAAAGTTGCTTGAGTAGAGATAAACGTGGAAATAAAGGATGGATGGATGTGCCGGTTACAAGGCCAGGGCTGCTCACCTGAGCCCACGTGGTGAAGGGAGCTGAGCGTGGCAGGAATGGTCAGTCCTCCTCAAAATCATTGTCCTCCTCACTGCCTGCCTCAGTGTGAGATTGCCAGGTGACATGATCTTCCTGAGGAGCTATTCTGAAATGCTGGAAGCAGAGGAAGCCAGAGCACCAGAAAGCTTTTCGAGGCTCATTTGGGGTGGATCTAGTATTTCTTACAGAACCAAGGAGGGAGTAGGGGCTGCCAGCCAAGTTAAAGCCACTCTTGCACCGGGGAAGTGCAAGAGTCCTGCAGAAGGCTAGGTCTGCCATGGGCACTGGAAGAGAAGAGTGCAGCCTTCTGGGATGCTCAGAGCTTCCTCTACTACATGTCAGCCTGGTGGTTTTGCATCTCTGTCTAAATGCGTGGTGTCAGGGTGGATGGAGGTGTGAGAGGAAGGGCAGGATGGAATTGGGAACCCACATATCGGAATCTATTAAAATTAGAGCTAGATAATGATATATAGATTTTAGGCTAACCCGATCAAAATGCCATCAAGGCTTTTTATAGCCAATTGGCAACCTGATTCTAAAATAGGTCTGAAATACAAAAGACATAGAGGAGCCAAAACAAATTTGAAAAAGAACAGAGTTGGAGGGCTTAAACCACCTGGTATGTAAAGGAATAAAAACCATGAGCCCCATAAAAAACTTGTACATGAGTGTTCATAATTGGCAAAAATTGGAAACAACTCAAATTTCAATTAACTGGTGAGTAGATAAACAATTTGTGGTACATCCATACAGGAAAATCCACCCAAGCAATAGAAGGGAACCTACTACAGATACATACAACAACATGGATGAATTCCAAAAACATGTTGAGTGAAAGAAGCCAGACATAGAAATGATGTCCTACAGGATTCCATTTATACAAAATTCAAGATACAACATAAAACAAGATGAATACAGGATAAAACCATGATGATGAAAATCTGATGGATGATCTTCAGGTACAGGGGGCTAAGGTGTGGAAGAAATTGACAACTCATGGCATGAAGATACATAGTGGGGTGATGGAAATGTCCTTTATCTTGATTTTGATATGGATTATACTATTGTATTATTTTATTAAATAACCAAATTGTATGCCCAAAATGAATAGACTTTATTTTATGTAAGTTAATACGTTAATTAAGTCGACTTAAAATGAAAATGAGAAGTAGTTAGACCCTCTACCTTCCTCTTTGAAGTTATGCCTAAAGGGAGAGTTTGGAGAGGTATTCCTTTTAAGAGCTATAAAATATGAATTTCCCAAGCTATGGATGACATGAACATGAACTACAATGTTATTTTACTACGCCTGAGTTTTGCAGCATTTTAAGTACATGGAATTGATAACTTGGAGAAATTTTTTTTTTTTTTTTAAGAAACATCCAATTTTAAGAGAGTTTCTGAGTACTTCAGGTAGCAGGTGTTGGCATCAACTAATAATGTGTTCCACTTTAGCTCTGTTACAGAAGGATTTAAGATTTCAGAGTTGTAAAGAAAATACTCTTTATTCTAGTCAATGGAATCCTGCTGATAGAATAAATATTTTTGATATGGTAATAAAAAAGAGAGGAAAATTGCCCTAGGGATATACCTCCTAGATTTGGGAAATACTGTAGAATCTGGGAACTGCCAAAGTATCTGACATACAAACCCAGTCATCGTTTTAGCTGCTGCTTCACCAAAATTTTCAATGAATTTTCCCTACTATGAGTTGTCTCAAAATACTCCCTGAGGGTAGGTATTATCTTATACTGTATTCATTTTTATCTCTCTTATTTTCTATTTGTACATAGGTCTGTTTCTTGGCTTTGCATATATATTTTATTTATCTGTATGTATTTTTTTGGCAGCATCATACTGTTTTCAGTACTAACTTTAGAGAATGCTTTTTCTTGTAATACAAACTCTTGATGTTTTTATTTTTTCAAATTCTTTCTGGTGGTTCTTGCTTCAGATGAATTGGAGACATAGCCATTTCCAAATATTGGTGGTAATGTGGCTTATGAAAATTTAAATCGACATGCAGCAAAACTGGATTTTCTTTTCAGAATGCATCAATATGAAACTGAGAGATAAGAGATTTTTTTCTAGAAAGTGGGAAGTATTATCAATCAGGCCAGAGCAACAGAGTTGTAAGAGAGATGCCAGACATTTTGTGAAACATAATTTGGATTTCCATTTGATTTGTAATGGCTTGGGCATATATTAATAAATGATGATGGCTATAACAGGCTCTCAAATCTCAGTCGTTCAACAGAGTGAAAGTTTGTTTTTAACTCGTATAAAGTTAGTAATGCAGGTGTGGTTGGTCAGTAGGCTTCCTTTGTGTTATCATTCAGGGGCCCGGGC
The DNA here is from genome assembly GCF_041146395.1 of Eulemur rufifrons. Taxonomy (NCBI): domain Eukaryota; kingdom Metazoa; phylum Chordata; class Mammalia; order Primates; family Lemuridae; genus Eulemur; species Eulemur rufifrons. The sequence continues at coordinate 167,109,413 of NC_090989.1, forward strand.
TCCTTCTGTCTTGTAGCTCTGCCATCCCCATCTATCTTGGTAACATTCCATTGGCTTTTTGCTGTCCGCACCTGCACTGCACTTAGGGAGTTTGGGAAATCCACTTCATCTGTGTCATCTGGAAGAAAAGGAAACAAATTTTGTTGTAGCAGTAGAAGTCTCTGCTGTGACATAAATAAGTGTCCTGTTTGGTTGATTTAATATGGCCTTCAGAATCTTTCCCCTCTAACTCTGGAATACAGGTGAGGCATGTAGTGAAAGTAGATCTGGACTGTCTTCCCCTGGTGGCATTTTTGGTGCTTGCTAAGGTCAAGACTGAAGACTTGAGGCAAGGATTGTTGTTCACCAAACTGGTGAGAGAACATACAGGTGTGTTTGCATGTACATGTGCATGTGTGTGTTGCAGTGAATCTACCACCTTTCAAGTATATGGTATTCTGTCCAGAGACAGTAAGAAATTTTATTGCTGCTGAGTGATGGACGCACATAGAATTGAGAGATATTTGGAGGGGCAGGTTGATAACCTTGACCTTTTTATGGATTAATGTGGTTTAGGGTATGATAGAATACTCAAAGACAGGCTTATTTATCTCTTGCCCTGCTCAGTGCTGCATTGGTTCCTTTAAAAACATTTATCAAATAAAACCAGAAGTTGTAATCCCATAAAAGAAAACTTTAGTTAAACCTTCCATTTTTTGTTCACTCATCAGCGTTGCTATGTTACACAACCCCAGGGGGTGCCATCCACAACGACTGTCATGGAATTGTGTGGTGACCCAGGTTTTTTTGTTGCATGTTTCTACCAGGAACATTTTTATGAGTAATTTGCCTGAAGTTATTAACTCTTAAAGCCCTGGTACAAAAATCTGTATTTCATGTTTGTTTTTCAGGTTAATATCGCTGGCCAAATGATACATTAGGCTTGCCAGATAAAATACAGAATACCCAGTTAAATTTGAATTTCAGATAAAAGGCAAATAATTTTTTTTAGAGTAAGTATGTCCCATTCAATATTTGTAACATACTTATCCTAAAAAAATTATTTGCCTTTTATCTGAAGTTCAAATTTAACTGGGCATCTTTATTTTATTTGCTGAATCTGGCAACCTTAGTTTATAGAAATATTTCATCATATAATTTTAAAGGATATTAAATGGTAAGATAGTTTAGGGAGACCCACATTAAATAATTACAATAGTTGAAATGTTTTTTGACTATATAAAACAGGGCAAGGCTATATCTGGCTTACTTGTTTTTCCTAATCTCATTATAGTTCTTGGCACATAGGTGCTAAGTATCCATTTCTTACATGGCTGTTTATGAATAAAGGGAAAATAGATTCATTCATTTTTGTCATTCTGTTTCTTTCAGGTTTGTCACACTTTCCCCAGCAGCCTGTTTTAAGCATTTTGTGGGTGGAGGTTGTTTCATATTCTTCTTTTGTGTTTTTAAAGTATTAGTGATTTAAAAGGCACCTGCCAGATCCCTGGCGGGGCTCTGTGAATGAGCTGTTAACCTATTGAGGATTTTTAGTGGGTACAAAAAACCGAGGGAGGGTGATTATTTGGGAGAGCAGCAGCTTGTGGTTGCCATGTTGAAACTGAACAGAAAGAATTTTAGGCTATAGATGAGGACAAATAACCTAACAGTGAGGACGATTAAACCGTGGGGTAGCCTCTTGAGGCAAACAGCAGAGACTGTGCTTTCGGCAGTCAAAGGCAAATGTCTCCACTGGGAAGTTGTCTATTGATCTTATTATCCTGGGACTTGAAATAACATTTCATTTTTCCCCTTGAAAACCCATGATACTGTTTTTAAAATCACATACTTCATCCTTAAACTCTCATGCAAAGCCATTACTGGAGCTAAACCTCTCTCACCAGAAATGCCTTTAAGGGGCATTCTTGGTGTAAGGGTGTGTATTGTAGAAGATGAAAATAGAAAGCTTTCTCGGTTCTCTGTTACATGAGATGGACTCTTTGCAAGGTGAGCCTCTTTGGAGGCTGTGAAATACATCATATCATTTGATGTATTTTCCATTATTTTTATGAGTACATAAGCATGTACATTAGTAAGTTGTACAATATAAAGTCAAATGTCAGAGAGGTTCAGAGAAAGAGTTTTGGAATCCCAGCAGATGTGAGCTTGGGTTCCAGAAGGACCATTCAATTACTCTGTGGCCTGGAGCAAATTACTGAAAGCCTCAGTTTGCTCATCTTTTAAATAGGAATAATAATATCAATTATTGTGAGGATTGAAGATCTGTATAAAGCACTCACTTCAGTGTCTAACTCCTGATAAATGCTCTAAAAATTTGAATTGCTAGCTTTTATTATTTATACCTATAATTTTAAAGAGATAATTATTGTTACATTGTTAAGATTCAAAGCTACAATGGCAAGTAATTAATCTGTACAATAGCAATTAATACCTGAGTGATGAATTGTCTACCTATAAGAGGCAGCTAGCAATGTAATCATCCATGTGACTGTTGCATGTCCCAGGATAGTTTCTTACTAAACTATATAGGAAACAGCTCCTGGAGCAGCTTAAGGAATAGGCTTTGGAGTCAAAAAACACCTATTTGGATTGACATCCTGACTCTGACTCTGTTGCTTAGGGGCTCTTTAACATTGAATGAAATACAAGTCCTTACCCTCTCTGAACTTAGGCTTCCTTCCTGGGTAACTGGTGCTAATAGTACCTCCTGTCCACAGAGCTTGCCACAGTGCCTAGAACACAGCAGGCCCTTGGTCAGTGAGCGCAGTGGAAGAAGATATTTTGGGGCTGTGCTGTCCATTAAGGTAGCCACTAGCCACATGTGGCTACTCAAATGCAAATTAAAATGCAATAAAATTCAGAATTCAGTTTTTCCATGTCTTTGATTGAATTATACACCTTTTCACCCATTCATATGTTGAAGTCCTAACCCCCAGTAGCTCAGAAAGTGACCTTGTTTGGAAATAGGGTCATTGCAGAACTTAATGAGTTAAGATGAGATCATACTGAAGTAGAATGGGCCCCTAAACCAGAATGACTGGTGTCCTTATAAAAAGGGGAAATTAGGACCAAGAGACATGAGTGCACGCATACACACACACACACGTACACACGGGGAGAGCACCACAGGAACTTGAAGGCGTGGATCAGGGTGATGCATTTACCAGCCAAGTAGCATTTCCAAAGGTTGCCAACAAACCACCAGAAATTAGGAGAGTGAGGCATGGAACAGATCATTCCCTCACAATCCTCAAAAGGAACCAACCCTGCTGACACCTTGATTTAGGACTTCTGGTCTCTGGAACAGTGAGACAACAAGTGTCTGTTGTTTCAGCCACCTAGTTTGTGATACTTTGTTACGGCAGCCCTAGCACACTCGTACACTCAGTCTCACTACCCATATTTTAAAGGCCCAGTAGCCACGTGTGGCTACCATCTTGGGCAGTGAAGATACTGAACATGGCCGTCTTTACAGAAAGTTCTACTGGACAATACTCTTTTGGGGATCCCGGGCTGCTCACAGCTCTAAAAGCTCAAGCTGAAAAGATAGAAAAGGTTTGAATGAATTTTATGAAGTATGTTCTTTGCCCTGTAATCCAGGGCAAAATGCATAAATGATTATAAAAAAAACCTGCCTTAACACTAGGCTGGTCAACATGTTCCAATATTCACAGGGACTTCCTGCTGTGGGAGAGACAGACACAGCGACTAAGACGGCCTCTCTCTTGTGAGGGATGGATTTCTGATTGAACTTCCACGGTTAAACTCTTACATAATTACATTCTATATATAGAGCTTCCCTTTGTATACAGCTCTGCTTTTCCCCTTATCCTCTTCTCCAGACTTTATCAAAATGTTTGCAAAGACTCCTTGCTCCCTGCCGTGAGCTGTAAATAGGCAGAGGAAGAGTCTGTTACTCTAGTTGGATGTGTGCTCCTGGATGTGTAAGGATCGCGGAGCCTCTCCTAGTTTTGAGCTGTGGCTGAGGACATATTGTGAACTCTTGTGCACCATTTTCTTTGGCGGAAGTGCATATGTCCTAGAGGGGCTTGTGACACTGGGCTGGCAGTGAAAAGCCTCCTAGGCCTGGAGTAGAGGTGAAATCCTCCCTGTGGATGCCCCCCACTCCCCACTGGGATTTGAACTTGCCTGTGGTTGCTGTGAGCTGTGGTGGGGCTGAAGTCACCAGCCTTTCTGCAGCCTCTGCGCTCTTTTCAGGAGGTTGTACCTCGGTTGCTAGGTGGGCTCCGTGTGTCTGACCTCCGAGCAGCTCCTCTTGGCCCTGCAATGCCTCTGTTGGCAAACCTCACCTTCAGTGAGTCAGAATGAAAGGGAAACGCTGGAAGGACATTTGCATTTTTTACCTTTTCGAGTTAAGGATGTTCTTTTAAAAGTGGGGTTACCTTTTAGAGTATCTTAATATACCTTTTATAGCAACCCATCTGATCTTGAAAATGTATTTTATCTTTTCATATTAGAATTGTTATTTTAGACTGTTTCTATTATTAAGCATTTTGTTAATCTGATGTTCCAACATAAGGAGCTACTCGTCTCTAAATTGCTCAGTATCCTGTATCTTGAATTGTTTTATACTCAGTCTAATCCTTTATTTTAAAAAAAACATACATACGTAAATGCACATAAATGTGTGTATAAAATACCATTATTGTGCTCCTACTGTGTGCCAGGTACTCTGCTAAACACAATGCATTTATTTTAATCCTTATAATAAATCTTATGAAGAGGCTGGTAATTCAATTAATCTCCATTTTTGTAGATAAGGAAACTAAGGTTCCAGGAGGTCCCATAACAGGTCACTCAGCTGGAGAACAGAAGAAAACTTACTTGACCTCACAGCGGTTTCCCGCCCAGAGTGCTTGTGAAATGGTGATTTCATTAAACATTGTTCAAACCAAAATTGTGTTTGTTCTTGCAGTCTTTGGAGTACACTGGGCCCTTTGCAGTCTGCACAAGCCCATTTCCTTTCTCAGTGGGAAACATTCCAAATATTCCTCTTGAAACAAAACGGCAAGGATTATTTTTGCAGACTTCTGTGGAGTCAGTTTTTGGACAACACCCTGGAACAGGAAACCACAGTTTCTCCTAAATTTGTACAGGATGGAAATAGATAACATTCTTCATAAAACCATGGCCACAATTAGTGCTTTCAAATCAACGTAATGGGAGATGGTTGTTTTACTCATTTCTTACCTGGGCAAATTATTGGAACCTGCAGTGTGGGAAATTTTATGAATAACTTTACATGTTTTTATTTTATAAACTGGAAATGTAGTGAAAAGACATGTGTAGTTGAGGAAAAAGAAGCACTATATGATTCCAGCTATTTGAAAAGTTTCCCTGGAAAATGGATTTGAAATGCAACGGGGTATTGTACCAGAAATGATGGGAGTGAGATTTACCATGGCTAACTGAAGCCCAAGTGCCGTTAAATGTTAATGAAGAAAATGTGATGAATTTAATGAAATAGAGGGTGATGCATTGTACAGAAAGTCTATATGGTAATCAAAAGATAACTGCACTTAGACATTGAAGGGTTTTTTTTTTCTTTTTCTTTTCTTTTCTTTCTTTCTTTTTTTTTTTTTTTTTAGCTATGATGGAATAGTCACAAATCCCAGGTATACCCAAAAGGATTGGGATGCTTAACGAGTTAACCCCAGACTTTGTGCTTGGAGTCATCTTTCTATAGCAGCTTAAACTCTTTTTATTTTAGGTCTGTTTCTGCAGAGTTCCCAGGGCTGAACTAACTTGTACTGAATTGAAGTTTTTAATGCTACTGTATTTTTATGATTGATTTTTTTTTAATTGTCATAAGCAATACACTGGTTTTGTGCATATACTACTGGTTTGTTTTTAATGTGTGAGTATGTTAATATCCTTGTTCTTTTGTTTTTAAACATGGAAGATAATAATGTATTACTATTGTATGTATGCATGTATGTGTATAAATAATATACTTTTTAAAAATTTACTTTCCCTGTTTGTGCCTGCATATGTTATCTGTGTTAGTTTGTATATGCTTTATTTGTGTTTTAAACTGATGTAGAGTATTTTCTCATTGTGGGTATTCCATGGTTATTTATTTGCTTCTCCATTACTAAATGTTTAGATTGTTTATATTTTATTGATACTTTACCAAACATCTGTCTACATTCCTCCGTGTGCCCATATGCCACTGTTTATGGTAGGCACATTTAAAATTTTAATAGACACCGCAAAAATGAAAGCACCCTCTTTAAGCAAATCTTAGGGATTGGTTTTGCAAAGCAAAATATGCCTTTGTATGAAGTAGGATATATTTAAAGGTAGATCTCAATTTTGCTTCGCTGTGGTGTATGTGGTAAGAGGAAGTTTGCATGGACACCTGCTACTAGGTTTCTTAGAGGCTCCAGCACTGAAGAGAAGAGGCGTCAGGTTAGGTGGGAGTCTCAGGACCTTAATAACTCTCCCCCTTTTCACCTACTCACTAATAGCAGGTTGCTCTTGTCTGTTGAACAACCACTATATGGTCCTAAGACTGAGTCCACAATTAATACAGAATTAACTTGCAGTCAGCGTTGCAAACAACAGAAGGCTACTCTGGCTAAGTTTAAGGAAAGATGGACTTTGTTGGAGAAAGACAGGGGAGCTGGTGAAATCCCTGGGGAAACTGAAAAACCCAGCTCAGAAAGGATTAGATTCAGGGATGAATCTGATCTGGACTTTTTTTCCACTGCTTGTGTTTCAAAGTCTCTTCGTTGTACGATGGGTCTGCTTTAGCGGAGGGCGAATAGTCTGCTTGAATGATTCACGAAGAAGGGATCTAGTTGGGAAAACATTAACGTGAAAGAAAATCCGGCTGCTTTTAGGGATACAGGTGCAGGGTGGCCAGAAAATACACAATATCTGCTGCTGCCAAATAAATGTACGAGTATATCTCATAGCATGCTTTATCAATATAACCTTACCTAACATTGTCAGAATTTGGTTTCTAATACTTGTTTGTTTGAATAGTGGGGAATGGGTTGGTTGTATTAGATACCTATTTTCAGAGAATTGGATTAAGGTGAAGTATACTTACCATTTAAAGCACATTTATATTTAAGCATGCCTGAGAATTGTCATTAGGATCCATGGAATTATTAGACTATTCTTGATGGGTTTGTTCTAACTTATTTCTAATGATAGAGATGTATTCTCATTGAGGTTCTCACACAATCATTTTCTTTTCTTTTGTCTTCAGTGGCATAACTGTGAAAGTAAAAAATTAGAAGTGTGGTTAAGAAAGTAGTTTTCACGTTAAACAGTCATTTTAATTTGGAGCCGCATAATTTTCTAATGTTTTATCATTATGGTGATCTATATTGGCCGGCCCTCAGAAACTGTGATGAAATTAATATTAGTGGTTTCAAGCCACTAAATTTTGAGGTAATTTGTTATGTAGCAATAGATAAGTAAAACAATATTGATACAGTGGGGACTACATTTTTGGTAAAATATTTCTAATGCTTTTGGATCTTGATTTTAGGGAGTTCAGCAAAACCATCTGTATTTCTAAGGTGTTTAAAGACAATACTAGATATTATGTTTTACTCTCTCTCTGCCTCTTTCTCGCAACATAACCTTTGAAAAGGAGGCATTTGTGCTCGTTCACTATGCTTTTCCGACTTTGTCTTTTATGGTCAGTTATAAAGTTGTAATGAGGATTATTCTGGAGAATGTGTCATGGCGATTATATTTCAAGCATGTGGAACAATGATTATAAGGTGGGCCCAGTACTTGGAATAACAATTTAAAAATGGAAATTGACATCAAGATACAGATCTCTGTTTAAACACATCCACTTGCGTGGTTCTGGTTTTCTTACGAACAGTTTTGTGAAAACATGGGCGTATACCATCAACCTCCAGCCCCAGTGGTATTATAATTGGGCTGAGGTCTTAGTTGCAAATATATTGTTCCTCATGAGTGTCTAAGCAGAGTCCCAGAGAGGTGTAGTGATGAGCGTTCAATATAGAGGCAGAATCAAGTGTAGAATCAGGGACTCCACGTTTCAGGGTTACTCGGTGCCCTTCGTGTCTTGGTGCCTGTGCCTTTCGTGAACTTCAAGTTGGCTATGGGGACCCAGGGCTTTGACTGCCATGTGTGATAGCACCATGGAACACTTTGCTTTGTAAAAATTGCCCAATTCCCTGGGGCCTACTTTAAAAATGTTTTCACAGCAAAGCATACGGACGTTCAAAGATGGATTTGCAAAGGTCCTAAGAGCTGGACTTCTCAAAGGCCTGGACTTCATGCATCATTAGGCATGTGTCGCTGCTGCCCATGTAGTCTCGTGTCCCTTCTTGCATGTTCCTCTAACTTCCATTTACGGAAAGACTCCTTTGTATCAGCTGCTCTGTTAGGTGCCAGGGGTAGAACAGTGAACACAACATACAAAATGCCTGTCCTTGTGGTGCTTACGTTCTACTGTGGGAAACAAAGAGTACAGTTATGTTACACCGTGATAATTTCTAAGGCAGAAACAGTGAAAGCAGGGAAAGGGGACTATGAAGTATGAGAAAAATCAAAATTTTAGAGGTGTGTGCTGGCTTCCAAATGGCCCCCAGTGACCCTCACTTGGTGTCCACACCGTTTTCTAGTGTTTTGTACGCAAAGAGTCAGAGCTGGTTTGTGTGATCAGTGGACTGTGGCAGAGGTGACAGTGTGTGTCTTCCAAGACCAGGCCATGAAGGAATTGTGCCTTGGTCTCACGGTTGTTGCCTTTGGAACAAGCCACCACCGTATCATTAGGATGCTGAGAAGAACTGAGGCTCCTGCCAGCAGCCGGCACCTTTCTGACATAGGAATGAACTGCTTTGGAAATCGATCCTCCACCCAGCTTAAGTCTCAGGGGACTGCAGGCTCCACTGACATCTTGACTGCCACCTCTTTAGAAACCTTGAGCCAGAATCACACAGCTAAGCCATTGCTACATCCCTGACCTATGGAGATGGTGACAGATAATAAATGTTTATTGGTGTTTTATTGACTTTGGGGTGATCTGGTTGCAAAACATCCTAATTAATACAGGGTGGTAGGAAATCCTTTACATAAAAGGTGCTTTTCAGGGAGATAAATTTGGCCCCTTCCTTTTTTCCTCCAAGTTGATGTGTTCTGGGGTGAGCTGTTTTTTCTCTCTGGGTCCTAAGAATGGGCTTGTGATCCAAAGCTGATCATTCAGGGGGTTAAGATTGCTTTGATTGGGTCAGGGATGGGCATGTGGCCAAGGCCCATCTAATAAAACTCAGTTCTGTGCTTTTCTTCAAACTGCCATGACAAAGTCTTTTCTGTGCTCTGTGCTTATAGAAACACAAACAGTCGTCTACTGGTGGTAGACGACTGTAGTTCCAGCTACTCAGGAGGCTGAGGCAGGAGGATTGCGTGAGCCCAGGAATTTGAGGCCAGCCTGGGCAACATAGGGAGACCCCATTTCTAAACAATTTTTTTTTTTTTTTTTTTAAAGAAAGAAAGATAAACATAAGCTAGCAGCTACTGGTAGCCCATCAGGAGAGGAAGGCCTGCTTTAGAGTGAAACCAGCATTGGAAAAGCAGAACTGAGTCAACAGGAAGACAGAATGAGATCTAATGAGAGGATTTGGTCCCTGAATTTCGCAGTACTATACACATGTACACAAGGTGTGCCCTGAACATTTATAAGAGACAATAACCCTCTCTGTCCTTTAGTATTATTTAGTTTGGGACACTTTTGAGGTATTGTTTAGGACACTTACAACTCAGAGTCTTGAGATTATTTTTTTTTTTTTTACCATAATTATAAGAACATGCAGCCTCATTTTTCTCATCTATAAAATCGGTCTGATTTCACCTCCTTTGGTCTATGTATTGTGAGAAGTTAATGAGGGAAGGTAGATGAAGTACCTGGACAAAAGTTAGATTCCTTTGGTTCCTCTGTTTTCTCTGTTCCCCGCTCCTGTAATGCTCTACCCCATTTTAATATTACTTCCTCTTAAGGTCTGTGCTGCTTGAATGTGTATATATATGTATACATGTACATATGCATACATAAAACCTTTTTTTAAAACTTGCCCTATTTAGGAAAACTGTACTAGTGCACTGTAGTGTCTGTGCAGCATTGCCAATTCGCAGGCTTATCAGGAGCTATGCTGTGGACCAGACATAGATAAGACCCAGAAATGTCTTTTCCTATAATAAGAGCAGTCTGAGTGGGCAATTCTTACCTGAGGTTTAAACCTGGTGTCAGGTGAGAGTATCGGAGATCTATGTAATCCTGGTAGTCTATAATGTGGGCATTGTAGAGAAAGATAATGCTTGACAGTGCAATGGAGAAGAACAGTTTATATTTCTGGATTATCAATTAAAACTGCATGCTACACTTTTGAATTTAAGATTCAAAATTCCATGTTTTAGGGTTTTTTCTTTGCAGTATGAATCACATATTTGCATTAATTTTTCTAGTAAAGCTGGAGTGCTGCTGGTTTATAGTGGTATACGTAGTATTTATAGTGGCTCATAGTCTTTTTGGAGATGGCTGTGATTTTGTCTTATTTTCACTGCATCAGAAGGTGAACACAGATACCGTGCCCTGCTCTTTTCTGACAGCAAGCCTTTCCCCTGCCAGTTTTGTGCCTCCTCCCCTGCTTAGGCCCCTAAAAGCTCTCTGGGATTGCAGCTTCTGACCTTAAGACATAAGTGCCTAGAAGGTGAAAGTAGTGGTATATAAAGCTTTCACAATTGAGTTCTTATCTTAGTTCATCTCTGCCCTTTCTTTTTCTGTAGGAATTTTGCCTCTGTACTTTCATGGTGTAGATAAAGATGTTCTCACACCCCTTCTCAAACACCAGGATTCTTGCCCAGGTCTGGTGGTTTTCAAAGTGTGTTGTAGAATTTTGTGGTTCCTTGGAGTCTTATAGAGTTTGACTTCCTATATTTTGGTCTTCCGTGTAAAACATCAAAACTTGGTTTGAAGAAAGACTTGCAATAGTGTTAGGAAGTTCATGTTAAAGTGGACTTTATAGTTCCATAATGTTTTACTTCGGGATATAAAATAATATGATAGAGTAGACCCTTTATAGCAAAGCACATATGTAATTATAATAATTTCTTTTATTTCTCTCTTAGTTCTCATGTTCTTGGTTTGAATAGTGCTTCTGGCCTCACGTTAGGAAGCTGAGGTGGAAACATGAGGTTGTTTGAACACTGTCTTGCTGGGGATTCTGGGACCTTGGCAGGTTGACAGGCATTAAACCAAGGAAACACAGGGAGAGACAACCCCTGGCTCTTAAGGTGTTGAGGAATCGGGGGGTGGGTTTCCTTTGAGTTAGGGAGAAGCAATGTCTCTGTCTTGCTCAGGCCACACAACTTCGGTTTCTGCCTCTTCCTATCCCGAGAAGAGCTTTTATCGTCCCTTTCCTTCCGTCTCATCACGCTTCCTTTAACATCCCAGTCTCTGATGGTGGAGACGCTAGTGATGGTGGTCAGGTGTGATGACCTCAGTCTGTTGTACTTGTGGAATAGTAAGATCAAGAGTTTGTTAAATTGCAAAATACACATAACATAAAGTTTACCATTTTAACCATTTTAAAGTGTACACTTCTGTGGCATAATTTAATATGTTCCCAGTGTGATGGAACCATCAGCACTATCTAGTTCCAGAACTTTTTCATCACCCCACATGGAAACCCCATACATGTCAAACAGTCACTCTCCATCAACCACTCAGCTACTTTCTAAGACCAGAATTTTTTGAAGGTATTTTAAAAATGATAAGATTTACCTTTTAAGCTGTAGCGTAAGAACAAGCCAGAAGTAACAAAGTTACACTGAAATGAAGCCCCATTCTGCTCCACAGTTTTATTCTTCTTTTTACCATTTCTGGTGGTTCACCCCAACCCTGGTACCAGAACATTTTGAGGCGTATCCTAGTATGGTATTATCATGCACACGTCCCTCTGCAACTAGCTTTTTGTGAGCGTATTTTATCAACGTGTCTCCAGGTCATTATAAACATCTCTCATTCACTCTGTAGCTCTGTAGTAGTTCGTAGTGTGGATAGTCCATAAATTGCTCAGTCGTGCCGCCGTTGGAGTCCCTTTGAAGATTTAGTAATTAATCTAGAGAAAGTCCTGTGAGGAATGCTGGACAGTTAGAATTAGATCCTTTTGTATGTTAGGGCACTGAACCTCAGAGGGTGAATCATTTATCTTAAGTCACAGAAACAGTCCTGCTCTGTGACACTGTCACTCACACTGACCTCTTTTGAGTCTAATTCCAGTGCATTCTCTCTAAATGCTGTTCCTTTATTGTTAAAAATAAAATGCCTTTTATGCTGGCCATTTCTTTTTCTGATCAATTCCCATCCTGCTCTGGTATTCCTTTGTGTGTGTCTCATCTTTCTTCTTTACTCCCTTCACATAGCCCCATACATTTAGCATTTGGCAGTTTTGCAGTTAAGGTACAAATATCTCATTACTCTAGAAATCTCATATTGCAAAATCTTGTTGAGAGTTAGAATTAAAAATCCTTTGAAGATCCTTTGGTGCATCTTATATAACTGAAGGAAATACACTCAGAGAGTTTAAGTGACTTGCTCAAGTTCATACAGCCCTCCAGTGGCCAAGGTAAGACTTGAACCCACCTCTCCTAAATTCATGGGTGCCGAATGCACAACACCTCCCATGGCAACTCCATCCACTGGTAGTAGCTGCCCGGAGCACCATGTGCTAACGAATCTGAGTCTTTCATAGATGCATGAGTCTACCATGAGTGGGGGTTGGGCCAGGGGAGTGGACTAGGGAGACCAAGTGGTGGTACACATGCCATGGTTGCCTCTGCCCCAGGACAGCCTCCTGACAGTGACCATTCTTGAGTCTGGTTAGAGAATTATTTTATTTCAAGTATTATTTGAATCAGCCTGGGAACCAGTCGTAAAGTCAGGCTTGAGGTCCTATATATCACAAGGCTTTGAGACTAGTTGGCCAACAGTTGCTTTAATTTTTTTAAGTGGTTGAATTATAACTTTTCATTGGTGCTGCTACTAGTCTTTATACTAATCTTGTAAAGACTAATGTAATCCCTAATGTTTTATCCACTTTTATTAGTATATTGTTGTTGAATGTTGGTTTTGTGAAATGTGGCTTCTTTTTTTCTGCAGTCAAATATGGCTTGCTTTCTTTTTTGGAAGAAATAACATAAGGTGGGTTGAACCAAGCTATCACAGTCTCAGCACTCTGGACATTGGGAGTAGTTAATTTTTTTGCTGTCCTCTGGTGTTTAGCAGCATCCCTTCCTCTGCCTGCTAGAAGGGAGTGAGTAACACCTCCCTCCTCGCCTCTGCTCCCAATCTTGACAACTGGAAATTTCTCCAGTCATTGCCAAATACTCCTGGGGGCAAAATCAGCCCTGTGTGAGAGCGACTGGGTTAAACTGATGCATGTTTTCAATGGGTTATAGTAAGTTTTTTCAAAGGTTATTTTCTCTCTGGCCCATGTGTATTTCAGGTGTTGGAATAGTGACAGAAAAACATGAAGGGAAAGAAAACACTCATTATCTTTAGAAAGACAGTAGGAAGCTTTTCTTCCCTGTAGCCCTGAATAGGAAAACTACAAATCTAGAGGTTCATTTTACAACAATAGGTGGCACACTCCTACCAGCAGCCTGGTTCAGAGAGTGGATGGAGGAGACAGCTTCACAAGAGAATGTATTTCAGTCCATTTTTATTAACAGTACTACCAACTCCTTTAATTTCTCTTAATAAAGGATATTCTGCTTTAACAGTGCCCTAAAGCCAATTTCGTTTTTAAAAATGAGCACAAATTTGCCATTCAGTTTACAAAACAAACCTGTAATCAATATAGTGTTTATAATAGAAATGTTGTATAATTATGGAATTAAACCAAATTAACTTTGATGTCAGTTATTTTCTCAGTGCATTAGGAAAAAGACTTTTTTTTTTTTTTTTTTTTTACCTTTTCTGGGATACTAAGTGTTCTGTGTGTTTTTTTGGAACAAATAACTGGATGTTTACTCTCTGTTCATACTTTAGTTTAGAAGCACACTTTTGTAAGATATGACTTTTTTGGAAAGCAGGTCAGATGCCAACGGGGAGGAGCTGAAATTAGGGCAGCTCAGTGTCTTCTTTCCTAGTAAAATCTCCTAAACTTTTAATTATGGTGCCTTAGTGTGTATTTAGGGAAAACTGTAAATTGAAATTTAAAGATTATAACCATGGTGCTTATGTCTAGCACGATCACATGATGGACTAGTTCATTACAAACTCCTTTTAATAAACTGTCTACCCATAAATTTAAAAATAAATGTTTTCTCTTTTTTTCTTCCTGCTTTAGTAAACATCACTTCCAATGTTTTAAATATATAGGGCATAATAAAAGAATTAGGAGAGTGAGCCAAAAAAATTCCTAAATAATATTTTTATTTTTATGGCCGTGTCTCTGACTTGTTTAGGGTTCGGCTTTGAAAAACTTGTAAATAGAATAAAGGTTAATCTAATGGAAACTCCCAAAAGGAGTGATAGTGTTCCTTTTCAAAATATTTGTACTTTGTATGCATATTAAGGTTAATGTTTTAAAATATTTAATGATGCTGGAGTACTTTATCATGAGAATACTGTTGACCATTTATTACATACCTAATATGTGCTAGATATCATTAAAGACCTTAGGGACATTTAAAAAATTTTAATCCATACAGTGATTTTTTTTTTTTTTTTTTTTTAGGAGTGAGGACATTGTATCCCAAGTAGGATCATTATATAGCTCAAGTCCAAGTGTTACTAAGTCACAGATCTGAGATTCAAACCTAGGTCTGATTTTGAATTACACTTTATCTAAAATCATAGGTTATTATAGCAAGGAAAAATTGGTGCTATCATGAACTAGAGTCTTACTTCCTCCTGTGTCTCTGCCCCTCTTTTGTTCTTCTCTTTACCTATGGAAAACTTTGTTTAAGCAAAATCATATGGAAGCCCCAAGTACAACACAAGGGAGTTTCCTTATTTGAGGTCCTGGTTTGATAGTCCATAGTTATGGCTGCTAGGCCCTAGGCAGTTTGGTTTGCCAACCCACTGAACTGTTCCAGACTCTTGATTTTTTTTTTTTTTAATGAGCGAGTAAATTGAACTATGGAAAGGCTAGTGAATGATCACCATATTAAATAGTTGAAAAACTAATGTCCTGACCCCAAGTCTCTTAAGACACTATGCTAAAATTACTTTTCTGTTGGACAGTTTTTAAGTAGCATGGCGTTTAAACTGCATGGATAATTACTAGTCAGTCTTTACTAGCTTTTTTTCTTTTTTCTGCACTATAGTATAAACTCCTTTGTCCACTATGTATTTCTAGCACTTAATATAGTTTATCACACATGCTTTGTGCTCAGTAAACAGTTGTGTAAATGTCGATGTTTCTTTATTCTGTCATAAAGAACTGCTCTTATCTGTGACATTTTTAATTTTGATCAATTATTGGCTGTATCATTTATTAACTACATTTCCTTCATGATTGAGTCAAGCCTGAAAAACACTGAAGGATTCTGGTTTATACACCAATCCATAAAATCATGTGTGATTGTTCAGTCACATTACTAAAGATACTGAGATACAGAGGAAGAAATATTCTATGTACATTTCAGAGTACAAAGTTCTAGGCAGGGTGTGGTGACTAATGCCTGTAATCCTAGCACTTTGGGAGCCTGAGGTGGAAGGATCTCTTGAGCCCAGGAATTTGAGACCCTGTCACTTACAAAAAAATTTAAAAAATTAGTCAGGCGCAGTGGTGCATGCCTGTAGTCCTTAGTCCTAGCTACTCCGGAGGCTGAGCCTCTAAGAGTTTAAGACTACAATGAGCTGTGACCACGCCATCACACTCCAGCCTGGGTGACCCAGTGAGACTCTTTCTCAAAAGAAAAAAAAAGAAAAGTTCTTCCTCCAGGTAGATTGTGAAATTGAAACAGATGAGAAGACTGCTAGACTGAGAAGGAAATCCTTCCCCGAAATTTTAATATGTCCTCCAGTCATATTCCATCTTGTTAACAGTTGGTCTTGTCCTTTCAGCTGCCACCTTAGGTGACTGTTAGATGGGAAAAAAAGTAAGATTTCTTCCCCCCAGGGTGTAGAAGGATGCCCAGTTTTTTTTTTTTTTTTTTTAATTAAAACTTTTCAGATAACTTTTATTTCGCATGCAGTTGTATGGAGTAATACAGAGTGGTCCTTTGTTTGCTCTTCCCCGGGATGTGTGTGTATTACGTTCTATACAGTTTGTTCACCTGTGCAGGTTTGTGTGTCCGCATGGCAGTCAAGACCTGCGACAGCTCCAACACCACAGGAAGCGTTGCCCTTTTGTGAGCACACCTCGCTCCCTCCGGGTCCCCGGCTCTATCCCTAACCCCTGGCAACCACAAGCCTGTCCTACTTTTCTAAAAGCTTGTCATTTCAAAATGTTATATAAACGGAGTCATCTAGTAAGTAACTGTTTTGGGTTGACTTTTTCCATTCCGTCTAATTTTTGGAGCATTATCCATATTGTTGAGGTCTTTTTATTGCTGATTTTTAAAAATATTGAATGTCATTTTACGAAGCAAGCCTGTATTATGGTAGTTTCAGTGACTTAAGGTGTAGAGGCAGGTTGTTCGCTATAATTTTTATTCTTCAGAGGTTCCACTGAGTAGCTTTTTTTGGTTAAAAAAAAAAAAATTGTCATGGTCATTGCTCCTCAAAGCTTTTGTCAACCTGGGAGCCAAAACCAGAATCCCATGAAGATGTTGATCAAAGGCATCATTGTAGGAGACAGCCCGAGAGGGCAGAAAATGCTGTCTTCCTTTTACTGTCTTGCCATCAGTTGGCTGTTAGTAGACTTCTGTCCTTTGTCTTCAAAGCTTTGGAGAAATGATTCACATAAAAGAAAATGAAGCAGGGGCTACCAGAGAGGCTTATCTTTGTTGTTGTTTACGTGGAAAGTATTGTTCTTTGCTATTGGCAAAGTAATTTTCAGCTCCAGGTGAGCCCAGATCTCTGGCAGGAGTTTTCACAAGCCTGATAGGGAGGCCTAGAGTGGTGTTAATTAGTCAGACTTGGGAGGAGGAGGACACGTGTTAGCATATCAATCAGTGCAGAGTTCCTTCAAGAGGCAGAGGGCATTCCTCTGCCGTCATTGCTATAGCAGGGCAGTTATTGCATGCTGATGCCCAGTGGGTTTTATTGTACTATTAATATTTGAATTTTCTGCCATGCATCCTGATGGTAGGAGCATACTGCTGTTTTAGATATGCAGTATGAGTTGTGAAAATAGATTGAAAGAAACTTCTGGGGGCAGAATTAAGATATGACTCAAGCAGAGGCGGAAGGGGCAAATGCTCTGATACTTTGAAGTTGTATCATCATGTAATAAATGTGTTGAAATTTTGTGATATTGTCACCTAGAACAGTGGCCTCCCTTAGACTTTGGCCAAGGAACCGTATCTAGTATTAGGGAGTCATTGTTAATGTCTGGGTATTTCTCAGACTTAAAGAATAGCAGATTACAGGTATCTGTCACTTATCTGGATTTTGTTTTCTAGACCTGCTTGTAAAAATCTGTTTCAGGAATTTCCCTCCTGTTTTCTTAGTTTTTATCTGATGTCAGTCCAGTTAGTATGTCTACAAAGTCTCGGGGTGGTTTTTTGGAAGGTTCTAAATCCCCGCCTACCAGGTGACCTTGGGCATGACATTTAACCTCTGGGAGGAGGGGCTGTCTTAATTGCCTCACCTGTAAAAGCAAAAGATCAGATTTCCCTAGATGACCCTTAAACTCTCCTCCAGTTTTAATAGTCAGTAAAACCCAGAGTACGAAATATAAGACCTGGTGCCTTTTTCTGAACAGAGATTGATTATACAGTGTGGTTGCCTCGAATGCACTGTACACGGCTGTGCAGACTCTAGAACTATCTGTGTGATGAAGGAAAGGAGCCAGTCGAATGTCTCATTGGGCTGCCAGTGCCTAGGGCCTGAGAGAGGAGGCTTCCTGCTCCTGGAGGAATGAGTTGACAATGGACTGGTACTGTGGAATCACCTTTCTTCACTGTTTTTTAGGGAGGACTAGCCTCCCCTGCATCACCTGCTTGCCTTCCTTGGTGATGCTGACGAAAGCGTTTTGGTCAGTGGGTCTGTTAGGGACGGAAAAATAAGAGATAATGGAATGATAGCAGAAAAACAAGATAGAAAAAACAGGTAAAGAAAAACAATAAGAAGGAAATAGTTACAGAAAAATAACCAAGGGAAACAGTTATTTCAGCCTTAAAGAATGGGATAATTAGACCATGGAACAGTGACTACTAATCAGAAAATAGAAAAACCATAAAGGGCGACTTTCCCCATCACACATATAGGAGAAAGGAATGTCTGGAACATAACCTGTAAGTTATGTCCATATCTGGAAAAATCCAGACCCCCAAACCCGTAACATATAGTCATACATAATTATAACTGACCTTTACATCAACATACACTCCTAGCATATAAAAGGAAAAACAGAAGAAGACAGTGTCTTTCCACTCGCAGAGACAGACCCATTTCCCCGTAGGAAATGTACTTTTGCTTTGCAACTCTTAAACTTTCCTTACAATAAAATCTTCACAAATAATTGCTGAGTGTCAGTCCTCTCTCTCCATCTCGTGGGCCAAGGCTTGTGATTCCTCCAAGCCAGGAGCCCAAGAACTGGGGAAACACTTCAAAGTCCAGCAGCCATGGACAAGGATGTCGACAGGTCTGTGGGTGTCCCCTGTGAAATTCTTTCAACTTTGTTGTATATTTGAACATTTCATAATAATAGATAGGGAAAATAATCTAGTGGAAATTTAACTGGTTACACGTCGGGAACAAGTCAGCTGGAGTGTGTATTTAGCTCCAGGTCCCAGTAGTGTAGACCTGCTTCCTGGCCTTCTCAGACTGGCATTCCTCGGAAACGTCAAGTGTCGATGGGCAGGAATGTGTACTGGCCAAGGGTGCCTTCCTTTTTCTCTTTGACTTTTCTGCTTATTCACTGTGCGAGGCAGTTATCCCAGCTTTTCAGTGTGGGCCTCAGCAGTCCCCATGTGACCTTGAGCAATATGACTCTGCGTTCCTAAGACGGGGCTCTGCTCCCTGCTGCTCTTTGCAAGCCTTGGATGACTTAAATGTTTTTTTCCAGGTTGTCATAGAATTCTGTCATTTAAACCGGTAAAAAGAAAGGCCAGCTTTGCACTTGCAGTTCAACCTTTTCCCACCTTCACTAGAAAAGGGACAGTTCCAGCAGGTAGAGGGAGTGACCTGGTATGAACTTCAGTGTTGTCTTATGTATTCGGCAGAATGCACTTAATCAATACCAATTCTGAACAAGTTGCCCAAGATCAGGTTCATGGTGGTTAAGGACAACAGCAGTGGAGCCAGCTAGCTCTGGGTCCCAACCCTGCATCTTACCCTGTGCTAAGACATGGGACTTCAGGCAAGTCACTTGTGAATCCCCAGTTCTTCACACTGGTGCAATGGGGATAGTAAAACACCTCCCTCATGGGGTTAGTATGAGAACAAACTCAAACAGCCCCTGCAGAATCCTCCCTTTGTACCTGTCATTGATAATTCTTGATAAATATTACCTGAGGTTGTAGAATTCTTCCTGCTGCATAATCAGAACCTATTCTAGCATTTCACCCCTTTATTTATTCCCCAAGGGTTTCTTCTCATACCCCAGGAGACAAAGGCATCCTGATACCTCACCGAAATATAGAGACCTTGTGTCATGCTTTTGATCTCTGAAGATGTCCGTTTTTGACAGATGGCTAAGTGGATAGTTCCCCCCCTCCCTGATTACTGGGTATGGAGGCCCCCAGCCTTCTAATTCTGTCCAATTGCAAGCAAAGGAGCTAACCTGAGCATCTCAAGGATTCTGGGAGAATTAAGGCAAATCCCAAGGGGATTAGGAAACCAGAGTCAGTTTGCTTGTCACTTGATCTTTCTCCAATAACTATCAAGTTCAGCTTTGCATGGTGAACTAAATTTGTTTCAGCTCTTAATTTTTCACCTTGTAGCTGTAATTCTCTGGCTGCTGTGGCCGTCTTTAAATCCAGTTCACCAGCCAACCGGAGTGTTCCAATAGCCCAGGCATTTTAAGGTTTTCACTTCTACATCTGTGCTTCGGAAATTGAGAAGAGACCACAATTCAGAAATACACTGGGAAGGAGGCAGGGAAGACCCAGGGCTCCAGCTCCTCGTGATGGGCAGTATCTGGTTTCTTATTCTTCCCAGATCGTCCCACAGTGTTCTTCTCCACACAGCGATTTAAATGGTTCGGCAGAAGCTCCGTCACGATATTGTGGTGTCTTAGAAAAGCCCTCCGAGCCGGCATGCCACTGTCACAGGGCCACATTGAGTCCTTCCCTTGCTCGCATGCTCTGAGGCCAATTTATGCTTTGTTCCCTCCTGTGCTGCATTTTCAAGTGTTTGGCTGTGTCTGGTGTCTGGAAACTGTGGTCATTTTTGCTGTTTAGTAAGGATGACAGTGTTTTTGTCCAGAGGCAAACTGGGGAGTTGTTTTGTGCTATGTGGCCAGGAGATCCAATGCCTTGGATATTTTGGGGTTAATACTAGGCAAATTAGAGTGATGTCAGTCACTGTTCTCAGCTGTATGTATGCATGCATGTCAAACTTCTACAATAGTGACAATAACAGTAATAACAATAATAGCGGTTACCAGTAAGAAAGCTACAGATAAGCCCTCATTTGAGCATCTCATTTAATTCTCCAAAAATTCCATGAAGAACATATTATTATTTTTCCCATGTTCTAGCTGAGTAAACTGGGTGCTAGAGGTCTCAGGCCAAAGCATGTGTCTCATAAATAGTGAAGCCAAGATTGGAACTCAGGGAACCTGGACCTGGTACCCAAGTTTGTACTGACTCTGTTTCATTCCCTGCCTATTATCTCAGCTGTGGAGTAGATGGGGTTGGGGCGCTGTCCTCATGCAGATGGCCCCATACCTGGTCATAATAGAATCATCGTTTCTTGGCCTTGGTCTCCTCTCCCGCTGACAGGGCAGGTGGCAGCAAGCTGTTGCCACCACACGAGCATGACGGAGCCCTCGGCTTTCTCATTGGCTAAGTTCGCCTTCCTTTCTGCTTATGTGTCTTCTGCCACTGTAGCCAGATATCCTAGCCCACTGCCCTAGGAGAAAATGTATTTCCTCTGATGGCCACGTAGCCAGAGCAGCCACAGAAAGGCCCGCCGTCTTGTGCTGCTCTTTATTTTCTGCTGGCTGCATCTGTACCCTTCCGGAAAATGCTGAGATTCAGCAGTTGTTCAGAAGGCACTGACATCTCATTATCATCCTGTAGGCTGTTGCTGTAACAAGTCTTCATAGTTAAGTCAGCAATGAGACAGGCTTCCTTTGCCAGTCAGATGGGCTCTGGGTTGTTTGTAGACATAATCTGGGATTCCTTTGATGGGCCAGCGTGAGGACACTGGGAAGGCTCCAGTGGGATGGTGTGATTGAACCAGGGAACTCCTCTGTGCTTGCCCATATGGGGTGTGGATAATGCATGCAGCGCTACCCCTCCTGCATCCAGGAAGGGGCTGACTTGGATCTGTCTGCTCGTTAGGGATGCTGCCTCCAGATGCTTTCAGTAGGTATCACTTTATTATTTGACATTGCCTATTAAACACCTGTACTTCCCTTTTCCTATCTTGACACAGGTGAAATGCTTTTCCTTTTGCCTGTAGTAACACATGCTTCTGTTTGCTTGTGACCACGATCCTTGTCTTTAGCCTCACAGAAGAGCAGGAACAGGTGCTGGTCAAGAACTGGAAGGCTTCTGACCCCACTGCCCAGGCTGGTGTGGGGTGGTGACTGTGGCTGAGGACCAGAAGGAAAAGGGGGAGCATGTCCCCATTCTAGAACACCTGGCTAGGAGTTGAGGGAGAGAAGTAAGCATAGCTCCTTTCTGTAAAAGTTCCATTTATACAGAATTTTCCCCTCCTTGGAACTGGCTGCTCTTTTATCCTAACAGAGACTTGCGTTTGCTATGGAAGAGAGACTACGTGAGTGTTAGGGCCGGAGCTCAGAGAAGGGTTTGATAGGAGTTTCAAGGCTTCTTGTCAGCTGGGTAGAACCATCATCCTTCCAGCCAGGAGTATTTGTTCATCAGATTGCCTGGGATTAGAAAGGGATTGGTACCAGATGGCCTCCTGGCCCCAGAAGTTCCTTCTGAAACTGAGCAGGACTTTCTTGTCGCTGTGATTCAGCAACAGCAGGTGTTGACGGTGGCCCCATCGGGTGCCTGGCATGGCCTCATACCCCCTGCCTGCCCTCCTCCATGGCCAAGGAGCAATTGCATATGGAGACATACCAGCGGCCCCTGTTGAGCTGACTTGGTTGCCTGAAGTGAGAATGGTTAAACGGGTAATTGATGGAAGGAAAAAGCCAAGGGAAGGAGGTGCCTGCTGGGAAAACAGCTAGCGTAGGAGGCTGTGCATGCACAGCTGAAGCTGATGACCTTTCCAGAGTGAGGCTTTTCCCTTCTCTTCTTTCTCCCCTTTTTATTTTATAATGATAATAACTTTAATAATTCATTGCTTTTTATGAGCCATGCACTAAGCTCTTTACACCTATCTTTCCTTTGATCCTTTCATCACTCTTATCTTAATATTAAAAATAGGGAAATTGGGGCCCAGAGAGCTAAAATAAAGTGCCCAAGATGACACATTTTGCTACGTGGCAGAAATGGAGTCTCAGGGAAGGTCTCTCTCACTTGACAGTCCAAGCTCTTCACCTCGTACCTCTTCTCCCTCTCTCTCGTTTTCTCTTCTGTAGGGATTCTCTGAGCACATATCCTGTGCTAATTGGCAGTGGTGTTTGAGAGGTGGAGGACATAGGCCTTCCCTTATCTAAATTGACTTACAGGGAGACACAGATGTTTCCCTTTGGAGGGCGAGGGAAGCCCAGAATTGCATGAAGCCCATGAGGCCCAGGGATGGCTTGTAGAGTCTGAGTGGTCTTTCTTCTGCAGGGAGTCTGGGCCCTTGGGCCAAGCCCCTTTCTCTGGGGAACCCAGAGCCTGAGAAGCTGGCGTGGTTCCGTTGCTCCATGGCTATCCTGTAGATGCGGTTCAACAAGTAGGACTGGTTCAGTACAACACCCCTGGTCTCTTCTTTCACTTAGGCCTCCCCTCAACTTATCCCTTAACCAAGTGAAGAATTACAGAGGAGAAGAGGGGAGGTGTTCCAGACTCTGGACTGGGAGTTTACAACATTAGTTGTCACATTTCATCCTCATAACAACTGCGTGTAGTGGATCCTGTTACAGCTTATCTCATGGTGGAAAGGCCGTAAGAGGAGAGAGTTTAAGGTTTATGGCACACCTCAACTTGCTGCCTTCTCATGATTTCTTGCTTCTCTCAGAATTGACTCCAAAATCCCTAAGTGCCACAAGAAAGGCCTTATATCATCTTGCCCCTGGTTATCTCGTTGGCTTTGTTTCCTACCACTCTGTCCCGGGATCCCCGGCCTTCCTGCTGCTCCTTGATGCGCTGTGTCCGGCCCACTTGGCCACAGCATTCCGTGTTCCCTCTGGCCTCCCCCTGCCCTTCCCTGTTCATCTGCTCCCTTCCTGTCTCTTTCCTCTTTCTTTGAAATTTTCCTTGTATGAGTTTGACTTCAAAGGTTTTCTTGGGCAAAGTAACACATTTGGCCTATAGAATTACCCAGAGGCTAATTTGTAACAGAAAATTGTTTGTAAAGAGATAGTTTTTTGTTTGAGTAAGCACGAATAAAAGCAAACCGTCCAGGGTTGGGGTCAGAGACCGTTCCTTGCGGTTTTCAAGGTTTCTGAGGCCCGCCTCTCTGGCTCTCCTATTGTGTTGAACTCCTTTGGGCATTGGTCTTTGTACCTGAAATAGCCTCATATTTAATTCAGCATGCACATTTACAACAAGGTCTGTTGCATGACTTGCTCAGAATTTTTTTTTTTTTTTTAGACTTTAGCAGAATCACGAGATCTTCTGGCCTTTGGGTTGGTCAGCTCCATCTAAACTTTTTCGTAAAGCAAGTCTGGTCTTCCGTGTGGCTTTCCTGCTTTGTAGACTGTTAGAGGGGGATGGGATTTCACTTGCTGAACACTATGGCCTTTCCTGCTGCTAATTTTATTTTAGCTCTGAGGGGTCTGGTGTTGGCTCATTCGTTATAGCTTTACTGTCAGTTATACCTTCAACGATGCTGTTGCCCGTGGCGGACTGGATTCAGGTGAGGAGTAGCACCCAGGTCTCTCTTCATAGATTTCCTACATCTCTGAAGTGTCTCCTCCAGTTCAGAATTTATTTTCTATTTTGGCTTCAGGGTGTCTTTGTACAAATTCTTGGGTGTGGCCCTCTTTTGCAAGGACAGGGTGAAAGACCGTGGTGGTCAGTCTGTGGGGTAGATCTTTGTGAGAAATAAAATCACATTTCATTATTTTGCCTGCATGACTCAAAAAGTATGAAAACTCAGAATGAATATTTGCTTTTTGGTCAGGCGGTGGCACATATTTCAGATGGCTGCAGTCGCTTCTTTAATGTGCTCACCTTGGGAACATTCCAAAATTGTCTGTGCTGTGCCTGGAAGCCCTGGGTTCCATTCTTGACTAAGTACCTAAATGTTCCTGTGACTCTTGTCTCCTCTGCTACCCGTAGGGCCACCCTGACCCCGTCACCCTCCTCCTCCCTCCTCTCCTCTTTGTCATCATTACTGTGTCTTGAGTTTTCACCTTGCAAAGGCCTCAACTCCCAGTGGCCTTACTTCCTAATACCATCACCTTGGGGGTTAGGTTGCAACATACGAATTTTGAGGTTTCAACATACAAATTTGGGGAGATCACAAAACATTTAGTCCATAGCATTAGGAAATGTTCAGCATATTGTTTCTATGATCCTAGGATAAAAATACACATAGATGCTAGCATATATAAAATACCATTCTGCTTCCTTGCTGTTTGTTGGGGATATATATATATACACACACACACACATATATACTAGTTTTTATACATAACATACTTTGCTGATGCTAAATTTTCCAATGTCAAGTAGGAAAAATAATTCTTACCTCCCAGTTTTGAGTATCAGATTGATAATATAAAATCTGTGAAAGTGCTGTCTGTATAAACCGTAAAGTTCTGTTGAAATGTTGGTTAAAATAGAGGCAATCATAGTAATGATAACTGAGTTGTGTGCTAGGCTTCTGTTTATGAAATAAATTAGGTCATTTACTGAAAGCTCAATTAATGAATGTGACTAGTAAATTTTCTTTAAAAATCACTTTAGAAACCAGCAGTGGGTTAGAGTTACTTACGGATGATACTCAAATTGGGAGGTTTGAAGAAAAATTGAGTATAGTTTTTTTAAGCCTGTCAGTCTCTCTGTGCTTCAGTTTCTTTTTCCTAGAATGGAGGGGCAACCAGGAGAGTATCTGGAAAGGTCCCTTCCAGTATTCTGCATTCCCATTTTTTTTAAAAAAAACATAAAAATGCTGACTTTCCCTGGGTGTTTGGTTGTAATAGAAAAAATTTTATCCTGTCGATCCTATTGGATCATGGTCAAAATCGTTTGATAGAATCTATAGTAACTTCCATGAAATGAAGAAAGGTTTGTTGATGGGAAGATTTGTTTCTCTCCAGCCTTATATTTTAGAATTCGTCTTGTACTCCACTTCCCACTGATGTGGGGGTGGCAGCTTTGGTAGTCAGGGGAGCGGGGCCTGGAAATCACCAAGGCCTTTGGGAATTGCGGCTCCCCGGCAACGTGGCCAGCTTGCCTTCCTTTTTAAAGGAGATAAATTACTCTCTCTTTTGCTCTTTCTCTTTTTGTCTGTTTCTCAGCAAGGCTGTTTAACTTTAAAGGCCTTAGGCATTAAGGATCCAGGGATCTGTGTTGTAGAGCTGAGTGTTCTTGTCTAACCTTTCAGAAGCCAAGCTCGGAGCCGGAGCTTTCCGAGCCAAAGCTCTGGATGGCTGAATACCCCCTCGCTCTATTCAACTAGGGCAGCATTGCCTGCTTCTAGGCTAACAGGGCTTTTCTCCCATACTCCATTGACTGTGGAAATCTCAGTAAGGGAAACACTTTTCAAAATGTCTTGTTATGGACAGGATTGGGCCAAATAAATATATTTTCCTTTGGAAAGTAATGTGTACTTGCACAAAAGGACAGTCTGTGTAGCGTAGGTGGTATTTGAAATGCAGTAAGAATGTTGGTTCTGGAGTTAGAATGAGTTGGTTCTAGTGTTTGGCTCTGTGGCTTACTAGTTTTGTGATCTTGCACTAGTTACTTACTCTGTCTGAGCCCCAACTTCCCCATCTGTGAAGTGGAAATCACACTCAGTTCTCAGCATGGCTTATGATGCAGGTAAGTGCTTGTGTTGCCTGGCCCTGAGTACATGCTCATTCAGTATTAATCCCAGTTATTTTTTTTTTTTTTCATGACCATTCATGCAGTATTGTATCATACATACGGAAAAGGTCACAGTTATTTCTCTTGAGGAGCTTTTTAAGCCACCTGCCCCAGTGGGCTGCACTGATGTGCTCCTCTCGAGAGGTGAGCAGTCCCTGGGCCGGTTTGGGTGTGAGACTTTTGCATGTCCAGGCCATGTGTTCCCAAAATAATGCAGAAGTCATCCAGAAGTAAAGTACCCAGCCTGGTAAAACCACTACACTACATTTGGATACAGAGATGCTGTCCTTGAAATGACATTCCACCTTTGAGATCCATCTTTAAAACATTTGAGGAGTTGATTATGGATCAGGCCCACCATCAATGGACTGAAAAGAAGAGTCAGAGAATGGATTAGAATCATAAAGTGTGACTTTTCTTTTTTTTTCTTTTAGAAAAGCCATTCGGTGGAATGAATTGATACAGCCATTTGGGGGAGCTACATAGTAATTTAGTAAAGTTGAAGATTTCTATGTTTTTAGATTAGGTAATTACATTTGTAACTTACAGAAATTTCGAAACATGTAGCTTGGGTGACATGTACAAGAATATTTGTAACAGCAGTTTGTAATGGAGGAAAACCGACTACAACCCAAATGACCTTTACCAGGCAATTGGCGACTTCGCTGTGGTTTGTTCATATGCTTTTGGAGATCATGCAATTGCTAAAATGAATAAATAGGACCCACAGGACAATGTGGATAAATTTTTTGCTTTACCTATAAGATTTCATATGTTAAATGTTAAAACAGACCTGAAGCAAAAATAGCAAAAACATTAAATCTTGACAAATGCAGTAGTGACTGCATGGCTGTCAGTTACGTTATTTCTGGGCACTTGCAACATTTCTTAATTTTGGATAGCTGGTAGAAAAGAAGAAAAATACTATGGGATGGATCACGGGCTGCATTTGGCATTTGTGTTATAAAATACTGTTGAGGAAAATAAATTGGTCTTGTGTGGCCCAATGAAGAGTTTTGTGTGGATGTGGGTGTTTTGGTGGGGAGTAGTTTTTTCCATTCCATTCACTGCTTACCATTTTCCCCATTAGCTCTCTGACGTGAGAAAAAAATGAGAGAGGGTTCTGAAAGTAGTGTAAATGAGTAGCAGCTAAGTGATCAGGGCTCCTGAGGCTGCCCTTCTGGGTTGTGTTCAGCTTCTGTTGTTGCTAAGTGTGGGGCAGGAGGCAAGAGATTCAACCCCCTTCTGTCCTGCTGTTTCCCCTGTAAAACTCTGCAGGAGAGTAGCGGGGACTGACTGGGATTATTTCTGTTGATTTAAGTACAGGACAGTGTTTGACACAGAGTAAATGTTAGCTGTTTCTTATTATTATAGTTTGATATGGGAGAAAGAACTCTCAAACAGAGTTACAGGACCCTGGCAATAGAAGCTTGAACCAGACTATCGTGGCCGCAAGAATCCAGAGTCCGCAAGAATCCAGAGTCCGCGACACCACGTCTGCACCATTTCCTTGCCGTCTTTGCAGCTCAAGCCCTGCCTGGGCAGTGTAATCAATAGGTGCTACCTCTGTTCTCTTTCTGTTTCACGTCTTGAGACTTTGAGGTGGCTTTACAGCACCTTTTGCTGGATTCCCTTAGCCCCCATGGGGAAACTCAGGCTCTCAAGTTTGACCATGTCTCACCAAATGTATTTCTCTCTCTGATTTATGTAGCCAATGCACATGTCTTTTCAGTGAAGCTGATGAATTGGGTATTTAAAGTCACCAGGATAATTTCAAATTTATAGACACTTCTGGGCTAGGGTAATTTTTGAGTCAGAGAGGTAAATGCCTCCCTTTATACACATACACACACACATACACACACACACACACACACACTCACACACTAACACAGGTACGTTCACCCACTTTAAAGTTTTTAGGACTTGGTGTAGGATAGTGGTTGATTTCTAAGCAGGAGTGCTTCCCTTCCCCACTGAGACATTTGACAATTTTTTTTTTTTTTTCCTGAGACTGAGTCTTGCTCTGTTGGCCAGGTTAAAGTGCCATGGTGTCAGCTTAGCTCACAGCAACCTCAAATTTCTGGGCTCAAGTGATCCCTGCCTCAGCCTCCCAAGTAGCCGGGACTACAGGCACACACCACCACGCCTGGCTAATGTTTTCCATTTTTAGTAGAGATGGGATCTTGCTGTCATTCAGGCTGGTTTCGAACTCCTGACTTCAAGCAATCCTCCTGCCTTGGCCTCCCAGAGTGCTAGGATTACAGGCATGAGCTACCACGCTTGGCCTTATATTTGACAATATGTGAAGACAATTTTGATTGTTACGATTTGGAATGAGGGGAAGTTAGTGTGGTTAGAGGCCAGGGATGCCAGTAAACATCCTACAAAGCACAAGGCAATACCCTACAGCAATGAATAATCTAGCCCCAAATGTTAATAATGCTGGAATTGAGAATCCCTGCCCTAAGCCTAATTGAGAGAGTTGTAGTCTGATACCCATAACTGAAGTTCTAAGACTTCTTTATGTTGGTGGTTCAGTGTTTAATAAATCCAGCATAAAAGAATTCCTCTCATGTAGCACTGAAAGACAAAGCAGGTCAGGAGAGAAGCAAACCTGAAAGTCCCACATATTCTAGGACTCTGTCAGCTGTACAGGAGGAGCAGGAATAGAAAATTGTTTCCTTTAAAAATTCTTTCTCCTCTTTCCTCTGCCTTGGGCCCTTATCTAAAGAAGAGAGATTCAGAGTGGATAAAGATCTCAGGAAATCTTCTGCTCTTGCTTTTGATCTCTCATCTCATTTTCTTCTTCTCTTTTCAGTGTGTGGAAATCATATCAAAGCACAGACCTGCTTAGAATATGGAGAGTGTTAATAAGGGCTGGAGCCTTCTTTCCTCTGTGTTCTGGTTCTGCAACTGACACTTGAGGAGCTATTTCCTATTGATACCATTCAGGGAGCTGTTTTCAGAAGAGCCCTGGGACTGCTTGGGGATGGTGTTAGAAGTACTTGATTCCATCTGCAAGGCAAATGCCTTGAGAGAGAGAGGATCCTCTTTTAAAGGAATCATAATGTTTTTAATGTTAATTATACAGGCTACTTGACTAATCAGTAAAGTGCCATCTTTATATATAAGAGAAACTGGGAAGTGTTTCAAAATGAAGAGTACCTAGTGGCTTGAAGGAGCTGTTTGCTCTGTGTTTATATTTTGGGACTTGGGTAGCTGACGATTCAGACATCTATCAGATGGAGGGCTGTCTGCTTGGAGTCATGCCTCAGCCACACACACACACACACACACACACGCACACACACACACCCTTTATGAGACCGTCTTCACGCCTTTGCCAAGGTCTTTCTGTTCTTACTTTTAACAGAGCCATCATTTCTCACAGAGATATAACTGGAGAGTAAAGCTTGCAGAGGCGATTGGATTTTTTTTTTTTCTCTCCCACCTTCTGCCTGGAATTAAGATGAGGTGCAGGCCACATTCCATTTCATTTTTTACCTACTTTGATAAGAACCCAAGGTGAAGGACCCAACTGGTACTGGGGAGACATTGTAACTGAAACCCATTCTCTACTTTTGAAGGTCTTAATCATGATTGACTAAAAGCAGTTAAAAAAAAAAAAGCATTACAAATAAGGGCTTTCTAGATTGATGGCCCAATGTCCGTCAATGAAAGAAGTTATTACAGTTAAAAACAGTAGTTAGAAAGGATATGACATTACTTGTATGTTATTCTTGACAAAAATGTATAACCACACTCCAGTCCAGGGATAATGTGAGACACACCCAAATCCAGGGACGTTCTCCAGTAACTGATCAGGACCCTTTTGTCAAGATCATGAAAGACCAGGAGTCAGTGGGGAAGGCTAAGGACAAATGACAACTAAATGCAGTATAGGATCCTGGAATTGAACTGAGGACATTAGGAGAAAATCTGGTACAATTCAAATAAAGTTTGTCATTCAGTATAGGATCATGCCCGTGTTAATTTTCTGGTTTTGATCATTGTGCTACTATTGTCGTGCTAGATGTCAACATTTGAGGAAGCTGGGTGAGGGGTGTATGGAAATTCTTTGTACTGTTTCTGCAACTTTTCTATACACCCAAACCTTGTTCAATACAAATTTGTTTTTAAAAAAGCAATAATTAATATGTATGACCCAATCAGTTAAACAGTTTCTGTTCTTATGCAGATAGCAATTTAAATAGCAGTTCACAAATATGTTCATTTTATGAGTTACAAAACCATGAAAGAGTTGGTTATAAATATTAAATGGAAAATTAATTTTTAAAATTGAAAGGATACATTAATAAACTTTTCTGAGGTTAGTACCTGGCTTTTTGTTGTTGTTGTTATAAAAATAACAGGCTTATTGTAAAAATGTAAATAATATAAAGTAGATGTGAAAATTCTACTCTTTTCCTATCTTCCCTTGCCCCTCCCATTGTCACCAGACTACCTCCCAATGTGAAGTTAGGTGCCGGATTTTTATTTCGCAAACCTGAGTCTACATAATATATATTAAATAGACTGGGATCAGATTGTATAAGCCCTTTTAATTAGCTTCCTCCACCCCACCTAATAGTAATTCGTGGCTTTTTTTCCAGTACATATTTTTCTATGTAATACCATGTATCTACTGTAAAATATTACATTTTTTGAATTTGTCAGGATTGACAAATTCAGGACTTAATTTCACCAATCTGTAAGAGTTCATTCATAAAATGTTAAACATTCTTGTATTCCTCCCCTCCCCCCTCTTTGACATTGAAAAATATAGCTTGTTGAAGTACTATCTTGGGTAGATTAAAAAATAAGAAGAAACATAGCTTACTTTCTTGTCTGAGGCCTTTGCTTTGTGCAATCTTTGCATTCCTTTTTATTTCTTTTGTTTCTAAAGTGTAGCTTCCTAGACATCAATCATCTGGGTCCAAATATAACAACATTTTACATTTTAATTTACAAAGAAGAAAAATCATATTTAAATCCCACAATTTCCAGCTTTTATTTATTTTGGGGACCGCTTAGGTTATGTAGGGACCATAGGCCTTAGCATTTGGATATTTATTCCCTAAATATTGAGAACATGGATGCTCTGCAGCAGTGGAGAGGTGTTTGGGAATGCTGGCCTGGCCCTCAGAAGTTAATTTTGGGTTTTTAAACTCTGGTACAAATGCTTAGGTTCCTGGCAGAGGGTTAATAGCTAAACCACAAAGAAGCCACAAAGGTGCCTACATGTGGATGTTCTGTAGTTTATCATTAGCCCAGAAAGGGGGGAAACAGTTGACCAAACAATTCACAGAAATTAATTATAATTGAGTGGTTAATAAAAATATACTAAACAGGATACATGCCAGTATTTTTTTTGTATGCCTTGGTAAAAAAAAGTAGTAACTACTTAATTGCGCATCAGACACATGCTCACGGGACATTAACATGTTTGCGTATGGAAACTTACGGTGCAGTGGGACTGGAATAATGAAAATGATGACGGTAAAAAGGGTAAAATGTAAAAGCAATACTATTTGGTAAAAGAAAAAAAATTTCTTTGGTTCCAAAGTATTTAAACTCCAAACAAGCTATGTGTTGTGGAATTTATTGGGTTAGTGACCTTTTGGAATTACGAAGAGCAAATTGTATTCTTGACTATAGAAGGCCAGCATAATTATTCAAAGTACAGTAAATGTCCCTATCGTTCTTTGGGTTTAATCTTTAACATAATTAGCTTCTTGCACAATAGAGTGTTTAATTTGAAATGCTGCCCAGGCTCGTTATGTGAGAGAAGTACTTCCTGAGATCTCTGTTGTTAAATTTGGGACTTTTTGTATGAGACAATTTTCAGTAGACGTGTCAGGATATCAGAATTGTTGCTCATATTCTAGCATTTATCACCAAAATTCACTGAAACACTTAACACTTTCTGTTTTATTGATGGAGCCTTTTATGAATATTGGGGAATTTGCTGGGTCACGTGGGAAGACATTAATTTCAGGGGATTTGACAAGCCTTCTGAGTGATACATCCATTTGCCCTGCAGAGCCTTCCCCGTACAATAGCAGCAGTAGATGTGAGCGAGTAGGGTTTAATTCTTCGGAGTTCTGTTTAATTGTTGATTGCTGAGTCAGGATAAGCAATATAAAATGTGAACACCAATTTTCTTTAGCTTGCATTTCTGTTTTGGTTGTGACTTGATGTTTTCCCGGGTTTATAAAACACAATGACTCCTGTAACTTTGGAGTCAGGGTATAATATATTTTAATATACTTTGACAGTTTGCAGATGCATCAAATTACATGGTTTAACTACTAATGCATCTTAGGCTTTAAGATCACTAACCTGTGCATACCAGAATTCTTTGATCTTTTCAACTGCTTTCCTATAGTAACAGAAAAAAATCTAGTCAAGTGTGTAAAAAACTGAAAAGTAGTGATCATTAAGACACCAACATAAATTTACCAGGAGTTAATCCTGTGGATTTAACAGCATTTCCTTTTTTTGATAAGTAATGAACCAAAGTTGTAAAAATTCCTTACCAAAATCATTGGGCAGTGTGAGTTCTGGGACTAAAAGGCTATTATTCACTTTACATGGTGAGACACCTTGAGTGTTGATTAGTAAGGCAATGAAAACCAGAGGGACAGCTTTCTTTGTATGCTTCTAGGAGTGTTTTTCTGTGTCCTCATGATCAGCTCAGACTGGAATAGTAGAGCAGTTTTTAGTCTTTTGATATATAAAGATGAACCTTCCCTTTTGTTTAGGTCTTCTTTATTTCCATTGTGTTTTATAGTTTCAGTGTATAATTCTTGTGTTTTTTTGTTAAATTTATTCCTAAGTATTTTTAATGTTCTTTTAAATGGAATTGTTTTTAGTTTCATTTTTAGATTGTTCATTGCTAGTATGTAGAAAAATAAGTTTTATATAGTCATACATCACTTGATGACAGGGATCCATTCTGAGAAAGGCATCATTAGGTGACTTCATCATCGTGGGAACATCTTAGAGTACACTTACACAAGCCTAGACAGTATAGCCTACTACACACATAGGCTATATGGTGTAGTCTATTGCTTGTAGGCTACAAACCTGTATAGTGTGTTACTGTACTGAATACTGTAGACAATTGTAACACAGTGGTAAATATTGCTGTATCTAAACTGGATCCATTTCATATGATGAAGAGCTGAAAGAATAGGGAAGTGATTGCCATGATGCTTAGCCAGAATATAGAAAAGGTACAGTTAAAAAAATATACATTAAAATCTCATGGGACCATTGTTGTATGGCATTCATCATTGACTGAAATGTTATTCAGTACATGATTGTGTATTGATTATGTATCCTGCAACCTTGCTGAATTAGTTTATTAGCTCTAATGGTTATTTTTATGGGTTCTGTATACAAGATCATGTCATCTGTGAGTAGAGGTGGTTTTAATTCTTCCTTTCCAATTTGGGTATCTTTTATTTTTCTTGCCTAGTTGCCCCAGCTAGAGCCTTCAGTACAATGTTGAACAGAAGTGGTAAGAGTGGACGTTCTTATTTTCCTACTGTATTTTAGGGTGTATTTTCTTCTGCTGTTTGGGTACATAGATATTTTTAACCATAGCGCAGAATGTATATACATTCCTACATGATACTTTTTATAAGCCATTACATCTGCGATCCCTAACCCCCAGGTTGCAGACAGGTATTTGTCCCTGGCCTGTTAGGAACGGGCCACACAGCAGGAAGGAGGGTGAGCAGCAGCAAAGGAGCAAAGCTTCATCTGTATTTACAGCCGCTCCCTGTTGCTGGCATCACTACATAAGCTCCGCCTCCTGTCAGATCAGCGGCAGCATTAGATTCTCACAGAAGCTCGAACCCTACTGTAAACTGCTCATACCATTCAAAGGATCTAGGTTGTGTCCTCCTTATGAGAATCTAATACCTGACGATCTGAGGTGGAGCTGAGGCAGTGGAGCTGGAGAGTGGCTGCAAATACAGATTATCATGAGCAGAGAGGTTTGACTGCACAGTAAATGTAATATGCTTGAATCATCTCGAAACCATCCCTCTCCCTGGCCATGTCCATAGAAAAATTGTGTTTCATGAAACCGGTCCCTGGTACCCAAAAGGTTGGGGATCACTGCTTTACATTATAATGAAACAAACCAAAATTCACTTTATAGCTGAGGATCTGGAAAACTGAACCACGGGTTGTTGCCACTGCAGCCCATGATCTTTCACATGAAACAGTCACTTGAAAAATGAGCTAGTGATGGTTCCATCAACGGTTCCTTTTCTGTGCATCTTCACTGCATTGTGGTGTGAAAAGAGGTCCCCCAGTCTCTGGCTCCATTAATAGCATTGTCAAATCTGGCAAACTAGTAAGGATATTTTAATTCATTTATTCATCACATTTATTGAGTGCTTACTGAATATCAGGTGTAATTAATGTTCTAGGGAAATAACACTTAATAAGAAATTGAGAGTCTAGTTGCTAGAGGCAGAGAAATTAACAATTAAATTGATAAATGTAAAATTTTTTAGACTATCTTTTCACCGCTGTGTTTTCTAGAATTTGTATTTTAAAATGCGTTTAGAAACAGACTTATGGCTTGCTGAGAAGATCTGGATCCATGTGATGTGGTGAAGAGCTAAAAGAGTGACGGAGTGATTGCCATAATGTTTAGCCTGATATCTGGGGATACAGGAGAAGAAGGAGGGAAGTTGCATGATATTGGTTGCAAATATTTGTCCTATGGATGGGGTAACATGTTGATTAACATTCAGAATGGTGACCAATAATGGAAGTTGGAGTGAGACAGATTTGGGTCTTTTTATACCAGAAGATTTCTACTGAGTCAGTTTCTACTGACTTCTTTAGATATTTATTTATTTTTATTAAATTTTTTTCACAGTCCCTGTTGAGCTCCATTTCATTCAGTTGTTACTTTCTTACCATCCTTATGTCATATGTGCTCCTGTCATATCAATTTGCAGGGGGATTTTTCTAGCCATCGGGGTTGTTCATGAGCAATTTAGCAGTAGTAAAATAACAGAAATGATGTCAGCTCCTATGGAGTTGACTAGATTTATTTTTAGGTACAGAACACTTTCTTCATGTGGGTTTACTCTACCCCCTTCCTTCTCTCACATACAGAAATGGAGAGAGGACCTTAGCCCAGCTGCCCTCTTGGCTTCCTTGTTGTTGCCATCAGCTGCCAGTGGGCCCCGTCAGAACCGTAGGACACATCTGGAAAATCATGGCTTTAGTATTTGGAGATCTGTATTCCCCCATAATAGTGTTTCTTAACCTCAGCACTATTGACTGGGCTTGACTGTTGATTTGGGGCCATATAATTCTTTATTGTGGGGGGAGTAGGCTGTTGAGCAACATCGCTGGCTTCTTCCTGCTAGATGCCAGTGTCAGTTGTGACAATCATAAAAGTTTCTAGACTTTGCCAAATGTTCTAGGGTGGGGGACTCAAAATTGGCCCTGGTTGAGGACCCCGGGGTCTGCATTAGGAGTTTGGTTTTGTCTTTTCAGTCTTACGTACAGGAATATTTACCGGTTTTGAACGATGAAGCCTCAGCTTTACAGGCTGATGTATTTGGCTTCTCCATGTTTTACCCGTAAAAACGGAGTGTAGTAATACCTTTCTCACAGGACTCACGAAAGTAAATACAAGTAAAGCACGTGGCAGTGCAGAACTTAAAGAGGGAGTATTAACACTACAATAGATCATATAGATTGTTCAGAGGTATGTTTGTTTCTGAATTTCTTTTTTTTTTTTTGTATAGGCTGTTTCTAAACATTTCAAGAAGTCTTTTCAAAAAAGCGTTTATTTCAAAGTTTTAGTGGCCTTTCATGTTGCCCACTCCTATGAAGTATATTTTTCTACCCCAGCCTCAGTTACACACATGTGACAACACACACGTATAACAGAGCTGCTGCTTCCCCCTGTCAGTCTCAGGCTGGGGACAAGCGCTTATGGGGAGGGAATCCCATGTTTGCATAACTGTAGTTGCATGGCATTAGTACTGACAGTGTTCCTCCTCCTTAAGCGAGTAAATGCCAAATCTTTCAGTTCCTGAGAAAAAAACCTGGGAACAATTTTCTGAATGGAAAAATCATTTGGCATTTTGAAACATAATTAAAGAGCATCTGGGTAGCTCATAAAGTGTGGGTCAGTCAGTTGCATGTGTTGTTTACACCATGCCCGTGACTAGTTGGAAAGCTGTTTCCTCTGAACTGAATGGCTTGCTCAGATGGATTTGCTTTCGAAAAGGCTAGCTTTGTTAAGTAGGCTTATACTCTATTTTGAGAAGCCAAAATGTCTTGGAAACTATTCTGATATGACATTTTGAAATTACATTAATGCCTGTACTATGGAGTTCCTCTTCGCTACAGTCGATAGATGAATCGTTGATCTTAGATGGTGAATTGGTAACACAGTTAGTATGAGGTACTAATGAGGGCTTTTAAGCTGTGTACCATTTTACTTATTTGTGTTTTCCTGGAAAATTCCTGCATACTTTCATGAATGTCCGAAGGGATAAGTCTTGGAATTGCATATCCAAATATCTAGTTCTTGATTTTTAGAGTGTTCCTCTCTGCATTTGGAGCACTGTGGGTTTACCTCTATGAGAATCCCTGTTACACTGTGTTGCCATTGCGTGTTCGCCTGCTTGTCTTGCCCACTAGGTTTTGTAGTCCAGAGCAAGTGTTCTTGTCACCTTCTGTATCGTACATGTTTCCAAAAAGACTAGCTCACAGGAGATATTTGCTGATTAAACGAGAGGCCCAGTCTCCTCTGTTCTTCCTTCAAAGCCTCCTTCAGTAGTCAGCCTTCATTTTCCATGTCCTCTGTTGCCCTCTCAGGCCTCTGCCATCTTGGCCGGGGGATTCTACTAAGGACTTAATGGTTGGTCACCCCAATGCCAGTCTTCAGGTTCGTAGACAGAGCGCACCTTGCAACGTGCAGCCTCATTGTTCCTGTTTGTGCGTGCCCTTCCCTGCGGTACTCCATCTGGGGAGCTCCGACCCATTCCACAAGGCCTGTCCTCTGCAAAGCTGTTCCTAATTGTTCCATGCGGAATAATCGCTCCTGCTAGAATGTCCTTTTGAAATAGCTCTAAAATAACAGTCCTCATGTAGTAATTCAAAACTCACCTTGTTCCAGAAAAGGAATTAAAATAGCTTACCAGGAATACGTGAGAGTTAATAAAAAATTCTAAGAGAACAAAAACTCTCTCTTTGAGAGTTAAGATAAAAAACATGGCTAGAAATGAGATTAATATACAAATGCATGTCATAAACTTTGAAATACCTTATCTCATTGTATTCTTAGTTGTATGCATGTTATCTTAGTTTACAAGCTTTTGGTGATTAAAATGGCAGAAGACAAGGGAAAATCCAGGACATCTTTGGGACATTTCTTCTTGCCTCTACTAAATTGTTTTGGGAGTTTCACATTTTTTTCTCCTGCTGTTTCCCTGTCCCCCTTTTGAAACCTATCTGTATGGTTCCTAAATTGTATTTATGTTACTGTAATCAAATGCTGTAGGAGACAGAATATCGATTTAGAAACTGGGTTAAAGTTGGTGTTATTCATTTACAGTTTGGCACATGGTACACCAGTTAGGGGAAGTGAGTATTAAGGTTATCTGTGCAGATGTTGGGTTTGCCCTCAGGGAGTTCAGTCTAGTGGGGTAGAGAGCAAGAGGTAAATAAAGCAACAAAGTATCAAATGATTAGACATTGCATCAAGTCTTACGGAGGAAAGGAAGTTTTGAGACAGTTGATCTGCCTAGAAGGAAAATTACAGAAGGTCTCTTCTAGATTGTATTTAAGGGGAATTACGAAAAGTGGGAAGATCCAAGGTTTTCTGGTTGTTATGGTAGGGTGTTGTCCCTGGCAGGAGGAACAGTTTACCCAAAGCCTTCAGGGCTGCAATGACTTGATGTGCTTAAAAAAGTGAGGAATATCTATGTAATTGGAATCATAACTTAATTTTTTTTCCTTGGAAAAGTTGAAATTCTCTTTAAAGGCGTGAACTTTACTTACCTTTGAAGGGCCTCATTGTTCTTTGATTTCGAAAAGCGAGTGTTTATACAAAGCTACATTGTGGTTCAAGTTTTCCACTTGCCACTTCTACTAAACTCTAAGGGAGTGATCTTCAAATTTGATTCCTGACAGATTTAAAATGCCCCGAGCGAAAGAAAACCCCAGAGGAAAAACATGGTTAAAGCCTGGGAAAGTGGGATGCTTCAGGTTTAATCAGAATACCTGCTTTTACGCCCAGAGCCGCTTACAGATCTGTCCTGCATGTGCACTCAGTAAATAATCTTGACATGTGGTGTTTGCTTTCATTGTCGGTTGGAGTAAAATGTCATTTATTTCACTCTGCCAATTCGAAACCGTGCTCTTTTATGAAAATACGAGTAGATGAGGTGTAGAGGTGAGATTTTTGCTGTCTTTTCACCCAATTTGTAAATTTCATAGATCATATAACAGGGTACACTGTGACAGTTTTGTTTAGAACCAGACACTGGGCCAAATGTGTTCTGAGTTTTGCCTGCAAATCTCTATTCCACTGTTTCTTTTTTCAAAACACCTGTGTGGGTTTCTTTTTACTACTGTAGAATATTTGGAAAGTACTCTGAAGACTAAAGAAGCAAAAAATGATTACCCATACTTCTACCGCCCAAAGCTAGCCTCTCTTGGTGTGTTTTTTCTCCTAATTTCTTTTTCTGTAGGTATGTATTCACTTTGAGTCATGTGGGGACTCGTGTGTGTACAGTCTTGCTATCCTACTTTCTTGTTATCCTCTTACCCTAATAAGTCTACCCTAATTAACATAAAGACCAGGTGTCATATGAAGGTTAAACTATTCATTTTTATAGATGGTTATGCTGAATTGGACAGTACAACATAGATCTACAATCACAGAGGAACATTTATATTCCTTTTGCCTGAGTCTGAATCTGGGGACCTATCCAGGCAGAAATGGGGTGTGCAGTATAGATCCTCATCAAGCCAGCTATAGTGGTAGTCATTTTCTCCCACCATGGTGCCTTCAGAGTAGAACATGGGCAGATAGAAACACACAGAAACCTTGGACCCTGACTCAAGACGACTAGGGCACCACCCTACTGTGACATGACCCATATCTCTTGGAGAAAGAGAGAAGAGACCTTATCATGGACAGATTATTCCTAAAGTTAGAGAATCTGGAAGAAAACTTCACTGTACCTGCTAGATCCTTCCTTTGAATTTAAAATCAGAAAAGCCATCTTCCTTCCTAGGAAGAAAAGAGGGATGAGTGCACTGAGATGTAGAAATTTTAACTGTCCTCTTACAGGGGATGGGAGATAAAACCATTACCTTCCCTGGCTACTTGGATACACATAGAAAAGTAAGCCCTGTGCATTAAATTTTCAGATCTAAATGACATGTTTAATGACTACGTAGTAGTTCATTTACTTATCTGTATTTTTATGTGCCCTTTTATTTTTGTTTGTTTTAATGAATATTTTGGTTTGAGATCACTGGGAAACCGTTGCAAAGATCAGTGACCGAGAGTAAGTAGGATAGTATTCAAGGACATTGATATCCAATGTTGATTGATCTACCTCTTGTGCTATATGCCTGCTAGAGCCCACCCACTGTGTTAGGATCTGCAGAAGTCAAAGATGGAAAGGTAGACAGCTTGAATCAGGTAGATGGGAAATTGATGGGAGGGCTGTTTGACACAAGACATGGTGCTGAGTATGTACTTCCTAGTTAGTCATAGCCCAAGACCACTTTGAACTACATTAACTAGCCTTTCCATTTTCTCTTTCTTTTCAGATTTGTGTTTTATAGATAATCTTCTTCCAAATAGAAGGGTTTTATTTTCTGCTTAATTGAGTGTAAACAATTGATTACATGTTTGCTTCACAGACTCTGAGTATTGTGGCATTTTTCTGCTATTGGAGAATTGATCAGAAGAGGACTGGACTTGTTTTTTTTTTTTTTCCCCCCCCAAAGTGAAGTTTTGATTAGGGATGAAGTCACACAGTGCACAGTGTTCATGGATGATCAAGCAGACCAATGAAGCATCTTGTGTGCTCTACTAATAAGAGGAAAAAACTCTCTGGTTCCAATTTTCTGATTGTTTTCCCCTTACACATTATCTGTAAATACTATTTTTAAAGTATAAATAACCATAGCATCTTATTTTTAAGAGCCATCATTAAATACTCATTTCAGCCTGGTAAAACAAATTCAGCCCTTGGTGAGGAGAGGAAGGAAAGTTGAAAAAAAAAAAAAAATCTACAAGACAAGACTCCACTGTGATTCCTAAGCCCCTGGCAGTCATTTCTTTGCCCTAACCAAGAGCCATTAAACCAATTTTAACAAGACCTCTAGACAGTGAAAACGCACGCTAAGAATAAAGAGTCCAGCAAAACTTTGAAGATTTTCTCACTTAGAGATTTCCCAGCACACTGTTTACAAACATATCCCCAGTCTTGAAGTATGTTCAGATTTCTTTAGGCTAGGAAAATAAGACAAAACAAAAAACCATAGCAAATACACACACCGACCCCAGAAAGGAAGTTTCTTTACTGATTAATAAAGTTCTTGGGACTTTTGATGTGAGCTGCTATTTAACCTTTTGTTCGTTGTGTGATGATTTTAAGCAGTAATCACATTATGTGGTTTGACTACTGGTGTTTTGCAAATTCTTTGCCATCTATTTAAAATATTACCAGACCTTAATTATGGATGATGGCTTTCAGTAAGTTTTTTTTTTTTTATAAACCTGATGATTAAATCATCCATATTTATTTAGGACAAAAAAAGAGGACCTTAGGGTATCTTTGCATATATTCTTTACTCTTAAAAATTAATACATCACTTATCTAAATATTGCTGAGGTCACATTCCTGGAAATGCAAAGATATTAGAGGAACATTACTTAAAATCTAATTTTTCATAGGAACATTATAGATTCAATCAGAGAGTTCTATAGAATACCAAAATGGATTAAAGTAAGATCAAATAAGAGAGATATATTAAAAAATAAAACCAAACAGAGTCAGAGATACAGAAGCTACTCAGGTGTTAAATGACAGTGAATTATTCATGTCTTTCTTTTACCCTTAAGTTTGCGGATACCTTTGTATATTTTTATAATTTCAAACTTTGAGAAAAGTTGAAAGAATAGTATGAAAACCATTTGTATACCCTTGATACAGATTCATCAATTTTTAAATCATTCTTTTCCTTTGTGTGTGTGTGTGTGTGCACATACACTCAATTATTATTTACTTAGTGAAGTTGTAGACATTGTGCCACTTTACTTTTAAAGTTTCACTATCTTTATTCTAGGAAAAAGGATATTATATAACAAAAGCATAATGATCTAAATCAGCACATTCAGTGTTGGTATGATATTAGCATCTAAATCCATATTCCATATTCAAATTCCATTTGTCCCCATTATGCCCTCTTTAGGTGGTTTCTCCCCAACCCAGGATCACTCATTACATTTAGTTGTCATGTCCTTTTAGTCTCCTTTAATCTGGAACAGTTTCTGAGTCTGTCTTTGAATTTTTATGAAATTGACATTTTGAAGAGTGTAGGGCAGTGATTTTGCAGAGTATCCCTCAAACTGTATCCTTGATATTTCTTTATGATTATATTTAGGTCATGTTGGAATACTTAAAGTTGATGTTGTTTGTTTTTGTTTTTTTTTTTTCCAGTGCATCTCAGGAGGCACTGGATATCAATTTGTAAAATTTCTCCACTGTAAAGCTACTATTGTCCTGAGTTGTTATTAATAAGTGATTTGCGATACTTTGAATCTGTGTTAAGTACCCTATATTTCATCAGACGTTTACTCGTTCGTTTCACCATCCGTTGATAATTGTTGACGATTGCCATTTATTTATTTACATTCTTTGGCATTCTCCTGGAAGGAAACACTTTCATTTCTTCTCCAATTATTTATTTATTCATTCATTGACTTTTTATCGTTTGGGCTCAGGTATTCTTACTTTATTCAGTGGGTTATAATCTATAAGTATCATTATTTTGGTGTTCAAATTGATTATCTCAGATTTGGCTAGTGGGACCCCTTCAAGCTGATTTCTGTGTCCTTTGTACATGTCCCTATTATGTCTGACTTGATTAGGAAAGATAAGTTTTAACACAATATTGGAATATTTATATGCTCTGTAATGTGAAAACGTAACCGTGAAAATGTGACTGTGTTCTGTCCATCAATATTTTTACGTCACTCATACGAAAGACTGTTATTATTTCTGCTTTGTATGTTTGAGTTGTTAGCTGGATTAGACATTATAGTCTACTTAAAGTTAATTTATATTGTTTTAAAATGGAATCTTCCAGTAGGTTGATGGTTTTTAAGGGGGATGGCATTACACTCTGCCCCAGAAATCAGTCATACCCTCTTAAAGTATTGCTATAATGAACTGCAGGTGTGATTTAGTGATTTTAGTGTGTACTTTCTTCTTGTTATTTTAATATTTAGCTTATTTCCCTTGTTACTTCTGCAGAAGGCTAATGTTCATAATCTGGAATTAATTAAAATTAGAGACTTATAATACAGAGACATACCTGCAAACAAATCAAGAATGTCAGAGAAACTGATGATGGGGGGATTCTGTCTGAAACACATGGAATTATTTTAGCAAGTATTCTGTTAAGGAGCCGCCAAATCATGAGATTTTTTGCACATAACTATTCTCATACTTTTTGTACAAAGATATTTTAAGTTTTTCCCACTTAAGCTTTTCTGCAGGGTATATGGGGACAGCTGTTGCATTCTTTTTAGT
This sequence comes from Eulemur rufifrons, assembly GCF_041146395.1. Classification (NCBI taxonomy): domain Eukaryota; kingdom Metazoa; phylum Chordata; class Mammalia; order Primates; family Lemuridae; genus Eulemur; species Eulemur rufifrons. The sequence continues at coordinate 167,152,702 of NC_090989.1, forward strand.
AACGGAGTATGATTCATTTTGCAGTCTGAAGGTCAGACTTGGAACTCAATTATTATCTTTAAGGTCTTTATTGGATGGAAAATAATCCATAGCTTGATATTTAAGGTTAACTGAATTGCTAAATTTAACTATGGAGAAAAATTTATCAAAAGATGTTGTCTCTCCCATTCGTTGGTTCTCTTTGTCTCCCTTTTTTGTGACTACATCCTAGGCTGTTAGATTTACCAAGCCCAGCATTTACCACGCAAGGCGATGGGTGATGTACATACTTGTGGGTTTTTTTTGTTTTATTTTTGTTCTTGGTTTTTTAGTCTTTTCATGGTCAGACTGTCAATTTTCTTTCCATGTCCTAACTCAAAACTCTGTTGTTGGCCGGGCGCAGTGGCTCACGCCTGTAATCCTAGCACTCTGGGAGGCTGAGGCGGGCGGATTGTTTGAGCTCAGGAGTTCGAGACCAGCCTGAGCAAGAGCGAGACCCCATCTCTACTAAAAATAGAAAGAAATTATATGGACAGCTAAAAATATACATAGAAAAAATTAGCCGGGCATGGTGGCACATGCCTGTAGTCCCAGCTACTCGGGAGGCTGAGACAGGAGGATCGGTTGAGCCCAGGAGTTTGAGGTTGCTGTGAGCTAGGCTGACTCCAGGGCACTCTAGCCCAAGCAACAGAGACTCTTGTCTCGGGGGTGGGGGGGGGGAACTCTGTTGTCTTTGAGGAAAGACTCCGGGAAGCTTTGGCAACAATGAAATTACAGACATTCCTTGAAATAGCTACTTTACTACTTTCTATCCCCTCTTGTTCTAAACATGCAGGGAGTTGAAATCAAGTCTACATCTTGCACTCAATTAATTTTGAGAAAGAATTTTCCGTGTAAAAATTGACTTTTTAAAAAGATCTAAACCCAACCTGAGTCCTCCTCCAGCCTGTAGTTTTGAAATGCACCACACTGCTCACCGTTTGAGACCATGAGGGCAGTTTCCACCTGCCATTCAGTCTCTAACAGAAGACATTGCTTATTTAAGTTTGAGAGAGACTTGAGGAGCTTTCTGTAAATAGTGTTTAAAGTGTTACTTTATCAGTATGAAAAGATAGCTCTTTGTTTTATAATTAGTAAGTACTTTTGCAAACTTTGAATTTAATATTATACTTGGTTCTTAGAAATTTGATGTTTTTATGTATCAGAACCGGGTCTTTTTTATCTGTTTAAAATTTTAAAAATTTAATCTCTCAGTGACCTTTCTCATCCTCCATCCTACTCTGCATTTGATCTTAGCTGGCTCAGCTTCACTCCCTCAGAGACCATTTTTCTGAATCCCCTGCAAGTCTACATGGAGGTTTTCTATGTGTAAACCATTTATTTTTTATCTGCTAGTGGAAACATAGCTCTTAAGAGAATTCTTTCTGTTGTAGCCATCTTTTGGTGAGTCGACCTGGTGATCGGTAATGACGGTGAATACAGACAAGATTCAGGGAATGAAGTTCAAGGTCAAGGTAGATACTCGTAGAAAGCACATGGGGTAACTGAGCAGTGGAGACAATCAGAGGTTGGTTTTAAACTAGAAAAGGGAGATTTATTTAGATCCCTAGAGAGAGGCTAATGCATTTTGTAAGCTGTTTTATACCAGGTGCTTACTGAAATTTTTTTGACCCATTAACTTATCTTGGGAAGACTCAGTTTCTTACTTTAATGAAGATAGTCTATGTAAGATGTTTACCCACCTGTGTCAGTCCTAAAAGTTAACATTTCTCAAATACTATTTGTGTGATTTCACTAAATCATGAACTGATAATTTTCTTCAGCGTAAATTAAGTTAGCTGATCTTTAAAATAATTTCATAGCTTCCATGATGAAAATAATAATAGCTCAGATTTACTAAATGCTGATAACGTGCCAGGCACTGGACTATTTTGAAGAAAGATTTTTCATTCAGCCTTCTCAATAACTCTGTGAAGTAGTCAATATTATTATCTCCATTTTACAAATGAGACTGTATATCTCAGAGGTTATGGAACCTTGTCCAAGCCATCCAAATAAAATAGCAAAACCAGGTTTCTCCCATCCAAGTACTAACCAGGCCCGACCCTGCTTAGCTTCCGAGATTGGGTGTGTTCAGGGTGGTATGGCCATAGATAAAACCAGGCTTCTAATACGTGCTGTGCACTTGTAACTCCAAAGTAGGTACTTGGGCCGCTCTGGATGAGTATCAATATGTACATGTATGAATAAATGAAATAAAAAATTAGGTGCATTTTGTTCAGGTTTTAATAAGTCCATCATAAGGGTTTAAGCTGGGTACTAATTAAAGAGAAGGTATAATACAGAATAAGAATCAGACTTGCTGCAGTCAAAACATTCATTCCCAGTTTCCAACTCAGGGAATAACAGATGTTCTTACACGTGGACTGTTATCTTGATAGGTGGTGCGTCGTTATCGTTACCGTCGACTGCCGACGAAGTGCAGAGGAATGCTGCTGGCAGCCATGTGTGATGGGGAGGAAGATCTAATTGGAGTGCTCCGTGTGCGGAAAATTTAAGAACTTATCAGGGTTTTAGGAGGTAGCATATTTTGGGAAAGTGAGTGTGTCTGCAGGCTTCTGAAAGATAATCTGGTAGACTTGTTGAAGAATCAAGAACTCTGCAGTCTGTGAGGTTGTGGAATTCTAATTCTTTCGCTAATAAGAATAAGAATAGCCACTAATAATTGAGCACCAGGTATTGCTCAGCTGCATTAAATGTAATAACTAATTTAATTCTCATAAAAACCCCATGAGGTAGGCAATGTTAATATCCCTTTTTAGCATTTTGAGCAAATTAGACCCAAAGGGATTAGGTTGTGTGGATTGTAGGTGGAAAAGCTGTAATCTGGCTTTCCTGTCTGCATTCTTTTTTTTTTTTTTGAGACAGAGTGTCGCTTTGTTGCCCTGGCTAGAGTGAGTGCCATGGCTTCAGCCTAGCTCACAGCAACCTGAAACTCCCAAGTAGCTGGGACTACAGGCATGTGCCACCATGCCCGGCTAATTTTTTTTCTATATATATTTTAGTTGGCCAGATAACTTCTTTCTATTTTTAGTAGAGACGGGGGTCTCGCTCTTGCTCAGGCTGGTCTCGAACTCCTGACCTCGAGCGATCCACCCGCTTCGGCCTCCCAGAGTGCTAGGATTAGAGGCGTGAGCCACCGCCCCTGGCCCGTGTCGGAATTCTTAACTCCTGTATTTCAGCTGCCTCCGTGGTTTTGATGGCTCACGCGAAGATCCATTTGAGATTGGGTGATATTTCCTTTAACAGAAGGGGATTTTTTCATCTAATCAGTTGTCTTGGTGCATTTTAGAGTCTTTAAGGACAAAGGTTTCCTTCTAAACCATGACTTCATTGAAGGCAGGAGCTGTGCTTGTGTGTTCACCCTTTTATCCTTAGCGCTCAGCACAGCCAGGCCCTCAATGGGATGCAATAAATATTTGTTGACTTGGATTCCTGAGCTGAGGCATGTAGTTTGTGTAGTTAGGGGCCAAAAGAAACATTTTGTTTACATAAATAACTCTTAAAGAATATGTCTGTTAAACATGTCCATTGCTGCTTATAGTAATAGTGGCTTCCTCATTGTTAAAGTTATCCCTGATGTAAGGGTATTAGTGGCTGATAGAAATATTGGTGGGGTTATCTATAGAGAAACCAACTGTCACTAACTTTATAGGCTAATTAGAAATGGTCAGCTCTTATCTGGTGCTGGAGGAACAGAAACTAGTTAAAAGAGTAATCAAATTTAATCTGAAAAAGAGGAGCATCTGAAATGGTTTACCCCATTGGCAGCTGAGAAACAAAAAGACTGGAGTGAGAATGAGAGTCCATTAATAATAATAAAACATATTTATTGTCTGGGATCTATGCTATGGTCTTGGACAGCCATATCTTACTTGTTTTCATTTTTCTAACAGCTCTTAGAGTACAGAGGCCGTTATTAATCTCCCTTTACAGATAATAAACAGAGATTTACCAGAGGTAATTGTCTAGCTTAATGTCACCAAGGTATTAGTGTCAAAATTGAGATTCCAACTTGGGCTTTTTGGCTCCAGAATTTATACTCTTAAAATATAATGGTCACAAAGAAATAATGGTCACAAAGAAAATCTTCTTCCTTGGGATGAATCAAACTTAAGAAGATCAAGATAGTAGCACCTACCTTTGCCCTTGGAGATCATTTCCATTTAGTGGCTCTAAGTTATTAACCTTGTTCTCATATTTGTTATTTTATGTTAGTGATCCTCTTGCTGAACCCAATACAAGTATCCCTCTGTGTCAGGGAGTTTCAGCCTCAGCCCGCTGACATTTTGGGCCCCATGGTTCTTTGTTTTAGGGGGCTATCCTGTGCATTCTTCAATGTTTAGCAGTATCTCTGGCCCCTTTACCCACACAGTTGTGACAGCCAAATGTCTCCAGACAGACATTGTTAAATATCTCCTAGGGGCAGAATCCATCCCTGTTGGGAACCACTATTCTATATGAAAAAGAGAGCACTAAATTATAAACAGGTTAAGTATTTTAACAGGGATTCTGAAGTTGCCGTGTATGAGAGTCACTTGATAACTATGTCAGAGTGGTTCTTTCTGAGCATTATTGTGACTTGATTGGTCCTGGAAGGAGCCAAGTGAATTTACAGAGTGATTGCTGCCCGGTAGTTCTTGGACCATACTTTAGGGGAAATGGCCACAAAGAGCTGAACCTCACACGCTTTCATATAAGCCAGCTATTCTCCCTACTTAGCAACAGAGCGCAGTACCTTCGTGGGTATGAAAATGCTTTTCTTCCTGTCCTTTTAGTTTTCCTTAGATCTGCTGGCCTATCTTGCCAGTGATTAAGTTTACAGTTCAGCTAATGATTTGCTCCAGGTTTCCTAGCTTGTAAAATCACATGCCGTGCATATAAATGTGTAGGACTTTGACCTTATAAACCAAGGAGCAATTATCCACATGTCTTAAGACAGAGGAGGCCACCTTTTGACTTTGCAAATATCACCAGGAGGACATTTTATTTTAGGAACTCAAGTTTTGTGTTTCCATATGTGATTATTGGGCTTCTTGGTAGCAGTTTAAGACAAAGTTGCATTGTGAATAGGGGCTGAAACAATTTGTAAAAAAATGACGTTTGGCATTTAGTGATGTGATTTAGTCTTAATGTAGCCCTGGTCTCCTGTTGCTACAGATAAGCACGAGTTGGTTCTCTTTGATGCATTTGAAAGTGATGCCATTTATATTTCAGGGTCCCCACCATTCAACATCTCTGTCCTGGTTAGCAGCCTTATCTTTTTTTATTTTTTTTCAGTTGAGGTTATAGACTCACATGCAGTTGTACAAAGTAATACAGAGAGATCCCTTATATCCTTTGCCCAGTTTGCCCAAAGGTAACATTTTACAAAACCGTAGTGTATCACAGGGTATTGACATCCTGTGATGTCAGTGATCTTATGCAGTCCAGTGATCTTATTCAGATTTCCTGAGTTTAATTTATACTTATTTGTATGGGTACTATGTATATGTGTCTGAGTATGTATAAAAGTTCTATACAGTTTTATCACTTGCATAGATTCATGTATCCACCATTATAATCAAGATGCTGAACAGTTCCTATACCACAAGGATCCCTCATGATTTCCCGTTTGTAAGGAAAATCTCTTTTCTCTCCCTCCCTCTCTCCAACTATAACTCCTGGAAACTCCTAATCTGTCTTCATTTCTAAAACTTTTGTCACTTCAAAAATGTTATATAAATTGGCTGGTTGTGGTGGCTTACACCTGTAAACCTAGCACTGTGGGAGGATCAGATAGATTGCTTGAGGTCAGGAGTTCGAGATCAGCCTGAGTAAGGGCAAGACCAGGTGTCCACTAAAAATAGAAAAAAATTAGCTGGGTGTGGTAGTGCATGCCTGTAGTCCCAGCTGCTCAGGAGGTTGAGGCAGGAAGATTGGTTGAGCCCAGGAGTTTGAGGTTGCAGTTATACAAGTGGAATCATACAGTATTTAATCTTTGGAAATTGGATGTCTTTTTTTGGCTCAGTGTAATTCCCGGGAATTCTTCAAAGTTGTTGTGTGTATAAGTGGTTTGTTCCTTTTTATTGCTGAGTCCAAGCTGCAGATGTGCCACAGTTTAACCTTTTACTTGTGGAAGGACGTCCAAATGGATTCCAGTTTTTGGCTATTACAGATAAAGCTGCTGTGAACATCTGTGTAAATGTTTTTGAATGAACCTAAGTTTCCATTTCTCTGGGATAAATGTCCGAGAGTGCAGCTGCGAGGTTGTATGGTAGTTGCACGTGTAGTTTTGCAAGAAATTGGTGAATGGTTTTCCATAGTGGCTGTTCCATTTTACATTCCTGCAGCAACATAGGTGCAGTCCAGTTTTTCTGCGTCCTTGCCGGTTTTTGATGCTGACACTGGTTTTTACTTAATCTTATCTGTTAGGTGTGCAGTGATATCTCATTGTGGTTTTCACTCAGATTTCCCTGAAGGGCAGTGATGTTGAACAACTTTTCATATGCTTATTTGCCACCTATCTGTCTTCTTTGGTGAAATATCTGTTTATATCTTCTGCCTATTTTTTCTAATTGGACATTTTTCTTCTTTCTACTGAATTTTGAGAATTCTTTATATATTCTAAATACTAGTCCTTTGTTGGATTTGTGGCTTGCAAGTGTTTTTCCTAGTATGTAACTTGTCTTTTTATCCTCTGTGACTTTGTCTTTATGGGCTTTCTCAGAGCAAAAAAATTTTAATTTTGATTAGGCCCAATTTCCTTTTATGGGTCATGGTCTTGGTATCTAGTCTAGGAACTCTTTGCTGAGCCCTACATTCCAAAGATTCTCTCCTATGTGTTTCTAAAAGTTACTTATAGTGTTACATGTTTAATTTAAATAGATGATCTATTTTGAGTTAATTTTTATATGAGGTATAGGTTGGTGGTTTTTTTTTTTTTTTTTTTTTTTTTTTTGCCTATGGGTTTCTAATTACTTCAGCACCATCTGTTGAAACGGCTATCTTTCTATTCATTTTAAGTGTTCATCAAAAAAGAGGTGAGCATATTTATGTGGGTCTATTTCTGGGTTCTCTCTTCTGTTCCGTTGATTTATGTGCCTGTCCCTCCACCAGGATCCCAGTGTCTTGATTATTGTAGCTATACAGTAAGTCTTAATGTTGGGTAGAATGATTCTATACTTGATTCTTCTATCATGATTATTTTAGGTACTTAAGGGCCTGTGCTATGCTATATAAATTTTATAATCTTATTGATGTCTACAAAAACTTTCCTGAGATTTTAATAGGAGTTGTGTTAACAGTATAGATCAGTTTGGGGAGAACCGGTGTTTTTACTACATTGAGTCCTATAGTCCGTGAACATGGTGCATCATTCCATTTATTTAGGTCTTTCTCAATTTCTTTCAACATCGTTATAATTTTCAGCATATAGATTACCGCACATGTTTTGTTTAGTGTATCCCTAAATATTTTCTTTGGAGTAGTATTATCAATGTGATTCTGTTTGTTCCACTGTCAATATACAAAAATGTGATTGATTTTTGTGGTTGTTCTTTTATTCTGCAACCTTATTGAAGTCACTTATTTAGTTCTAGGAGGGGTTTTTTTTTTTTTTTTGGTAGATTCCTTTGAATTTTCTATATAGACAATCAATGTCATCTGCAAATGGGGATAGTTTTATTTCTTCGTTTTTTTTCTGGTATGCCTTTACTTCTCTTTCATGCCTTATTTTAGTGGTTAGAGCTTTCATTTCAGTACTGTGTTGAGTAAGAGAGTGATGAGAGCAGACATCCTTGCCTTGTTCCTGATCTTAGAGGGAACACATTCAGGCTTCTATCATTCAGTCTGATGCTAGCTGCAGGATTTTTGTAGATGCTCTTTATGAAGTTTAGGTAATTCCTCTCTATCTCTTGATAATAGTTTTTGATCAAGAGTGAATGTCAGAATTTTGTTAAATGCTTTCTACGTCAATTGATATGATCGTATGATCTTTTTTAAGAAACAAGGTATCACGCTGTTACCCAGGATGGAGTGCAGTGGCACAATCAAAGCTCACTGCAGCCTCAAACTCTAGGGCTCAAGCAATCCTCCCACCTCAGCCTCCTGAGTAGCCAGGACCAGAGGTTTGCACTACCATGCCTAGCCATGTTTTTATTTTTATATTTTGTAGAGACAGGGTCTCATTGTGTTTCCCAGGCTGTTCTCAAACTCCTAGTCTCAAATGATCCTCCTCCCTTGGTCTCCCAAAGCACTGGGATTATAAGCATGAGCCACTGTGCCCAGCCGATCATATGATTCTTTTTTTTCAATCTACCTTGTTGATATGGAGGATTAAATAGTTTATATCTTACTCAACATTGCACAGAAGTGCACCTGCTTCGTTTTTTGCCCTCATGCTTCTTGAATTTCTCTGTCTCCCTCTTGTTCTGACTTTATCCTTGTTTCTCTTGTTGTATCTTTATAGGTTATGCTTCAGGTTGGAGCAGGTTCTGTTAGGTGATACATCTGAATCATCTGTGCTCACATTTAAACCTAGCTTTTCTAATTTGGCAGTGGAAATAAGCATGCTTTGTCACAATGCATTGTTTTCCCCAGGCGTTGCCTCTCCCCATTGTATGATTTTTGGATGGGTATGATTTTTGGATGGATTCTCTTTTCTCATTGGCCAAAGCATATAGGGAAGGACTTTAAATGGCAAGAATCTTCTTTTGTTTGTCTACTTGTTGTTGAAGTGAATAAATACAGAGGAATGAAGAGGAACTCAGAAAGAAACAAAGAAAGGGAAAATGATTGTGTTGACTCTGGGGCGAGATTAATCTGGTTTGAACCTTGGTTCTGGGAAGTAGTAACAGTGTGTCTCTGGGCGACTTTCTCAATCCCTTATACATTTTTTTGATTTGTGAAATGAGGATCCCTCTGTCTCTCTCTTTCTCAGCATGAATTAAATGAAAGAAAACAAGTCGGCCACTCTGCCTAGTACCTAGGTGCCTCGTGTACTCTCCATAAATGGGTGTTTTTTCTGATCGTCGTGTATTAGCTGTACATGGAGTGGGAGAAGAATTCGGGCAGGGAAGAAGAATGGAAAGTAAAAGGTGGTTTTGGAATGAATGCTGAGACAGAATTACTCATATTTTTAGCCTTAAGGAACCTTGGGGTAGTATTTTCAGGAAAGAGGCCAAAATGCCTGAAACAGTTTTGTTTGAGAGTGAATGTGGAAAAAAACGTGTGAATTAAAAGTGGTTTCTAATGAGTTTTTTAAAGGCCCCTTCAGGAGAAGAGCTGCCAGTTTCTACTGTGGTGCGGTTCTGGTCTTGCTTGTGACATTGCTGTGTGTCATAGCAGTACCTGTGGGAGCGAGGGTGAACCTTGCAGGTGACTCTGATGGGTCCCAAACCAGACTTCTGGGACTTTCTTCCTGCAGATTCATCTGGGGAACATCTGTTACTGGATTTTCAGACCCTGTTTCTGGATTCTAATTCAGTAGATATTGGGGGAGGAGGACAGGAGTCTGTATATATTCTTTACAACAAAGATCCCAGGAAATTCTGAAATGGGGCCAATAGGTCAGTGGGATCCATTGGGATGACGTGGGGTTCTGCAGCTGTCGTCGCATATTAAGTTCTGCTACCAACTTTGTGTGCAACCCCAGGAAAATCACTTAACCTTTTTGTACCTTCCTTGACTCAGCCTTTTGCAAGAGGAGGCATAAGGGATAATAACTCTGACCTACTTTACACGGTTGTTGTTAAGAATTACTTTAAAAAATGACTGCAAAGCACTTTGCAAATAGAAATTGCTCTATAAATGTCTGTTTTTTTAAAAATGTAATTTTCTAAGAGTTTTAAACACAAATAGTCTTGTTGAGTGCATCAGCTCAAATTACAAGTATCAAAATGACATGGTATGATGGCTAGAAATAGTATTTTTTTTTTTTAATACTCAAAGTTAGAGGCAATAAGGAAACAAGAGAAGGTTGTAATGTCTTCTTTTATCTGTATCATCGTTAAAAAATAATGCTGACGCTAACCTCTAACATCCACATTTTCCGGTTTGTTTTGTTTTGTCTTTTTAATAGGCTACTCCCACCAATGTGAGAATTTAATTAGAAAAATAAATGACTTCTACCATTGCTGCTGTGTTGTTAATTTTCCCTCCTTCCCAATCTCTCAATTAAAAGCCTGCTCCTCCTGTCGTAGACACATCTGCGGATCTGTTAGAAGTCTGTAAATTGATGCACACCTGCAGAGTTGGCGAAGGCTGTGTTAGCCCTGTCCTCTGATGCAGGGTGTGTTCTCCTGTCATTCCTCCATACCTGCAGGCGTGCCTGCAACGCCTCCTCTTCGTATCTTGCATGGTACAGCTCCCAGTCCACCCTGTCTCCAATGCTAAGACAATTGGAGGCCCAGTAATGCCAAGGTACATGAGTTGCGTTGAGAATTTACAAATTACAAGCTCACTTTCCATCTCAAAATTTGGTCGCAGGATTGTTGAGAGTGGTAACAAATATCAGACACATTAGAGGGGAGAGTCCATGGGAATTCAGAACACATTGTTTCAAGCACTTGTCACTATATGTTTCTGTAGTTTCACAAAAATGCAGATGGTAGTATAGAATAATTGTTCCAGAGTTGGACTGGCCAGGCAAGTCTTGGTTCTTTTGTGGTCCTAATCAGGGGATCTAACCTCACCAAGCCTCCATGACCTCATCTGAAATTTGGGGATGCTAACAGTAATAATCTCATAAAGGTGCTATGAAGGTCAATGGAAATCAGCATAGAAAATTCTTAGTTTGGTGCCTGGCATACATTATGTGTTCAGCAGAGTTGAGCAATCTTATCTGTTGACAAAGGCAGTGATGCCCTTGTAGGAATCGAAGGCAAACCAAGTGGATTAACGTGGATTTCAGAGGTTGCAGAGTCTACGTTTAGAAATTTTGAGTCCAGATACCAATAAACTTATCTACATGTATGCCTTACATTTTCCTGGATTTTTTCTTAAGTTATATCTTGCTACCATGCCTGTATACATTTCTAATTTTCTATACAGATAAAACCACACAGAATGGTGATGCTTTTTGCATCCTTTTTAACAATGTGTGTTTTCACAGTGAAGGTGTATGAAGGTTGGAAGGGTAAGCAAGGAGCTGCCTCCATTTTTGAGTTTTGTTATACAAAGAGTTATTGGATGGCTTTCTACCCTTAATGTCTCTGTTGAAAAGTGGAAGGTGAATTTGCATGATATGTACAAAACGTGCATGCTCCCCAATTTCAGCTGGAGGTCCCTCAACCCACAGAGAAGCGTTCATGTCTTGCACTGTCCATTAAGACTGGCTAAGTGCTAATAGCTTCCCAGATTCTTCAATGCAGCAAGCCTAGAGCCTTTTCACACTGCCTCCGAGATAAGCCAATTTGCCAACTGCTCTCCTAGGGTGACCACCTGCTCCTGGGGTCTGAACCATCTGATATTAGGTGAATTCAAGATCCACATTTTGAAGAATGCCTTTTCTTTTTCTTTTATTTTGTAACATTGATATTATTGCCAGATATCTGGACCTTTACAAAAGCAAAAGGAATCTTTTTAATGACAATGACATTATCAAATATTACCTGATAGGGTTGCCTATTGTTATGCCCTCCCTGTCCTCTTCCTCAAAGAAGGTTTTTATCTTGTAATAAAACATGGTAATAAAGAGGAGACTGGATGAGAAGCTACTCTGTTGTCCTTCCAGCTTGGTATGGAAGAATGAAAGAGCATGTCAGGTATACACTGAATTGCTGGTCATCGCCCAATATGGACTGTCCCTTTCTCTCTCACCATGGGGTGCGCCATATGCATCCCGTTAGCCTGCTCTTGGGGCCTGGCGAGATGCCACTTTCTGCTGTCTCCCAAGCTGATTGAAACCGAAAGGGTTGGGCATGACTGTCAGGGTGGCCTCAAAGAGTCTTTCTGCCTGCTTGGGCGGAAAAGATTAGGTGAGCTACTTTCTGTTGTGTGGTTTTTAATACCTCAGGGCTGATGGGCTGAGGAGCAGGTGTTTGGGAGACAGGTGCATCTAGGCCCCAGCAAACAAATTTAATTCTTTGAGCCTTAGTTTCCATCACCTGTATTTTGAAATTAATAATGCTTTTATTTCATCAAATTGGAGACACCGTTGATTGTAAGACCTACCATCCTTTTATGTACCGCTAAGGAAGAAAACTCACTACCAATTAAACTGTGCCGTACAGCCAAGAGATCATCAATTACAGGTTCTGTCCTGATTTCAGAGAGAGAAAGATGTAAGTAATAAAATACGGAAGCAATTATACCATAAATTTGTAAGGACCACATTAGTTAATACCTGTAAGATACCAGCAGTGTCTTAACTCATAGTGAGCTCTCGGTGATCATGAACCTTCTTCCCTTAGCCCTCTCACCTGGTGGTGTTTGCTTCCTAATTGAGCCCATAGTATGCATCTGTCATTGTTCTGGGTCTCTGGGATATATCAGCGAACAAAGTAAATGTAAATCCTAGCTCTGGTGAAGCTTGTACTCTAGCCTGTGGATGTAACAAGGACCTACCACCTTGGGAACCAGCAGAGTCACCCCTGAGCTCCACTCTGCTTTCCCACCAGAAAGAACTGTTTCACTTGGCCTCATCAGTGGGGTTGCACGCATGTGTGAGTCGCACATACACATATAAGAACTGCCAAGCTCCTTGCAGTCTCGGTACCCTCCAGTGTGTTCTGTGTACCTTACACCCTGGCTAAGCTGATGGTGTACCTTGCCTCAAACAAACCATGCCCTGACCCATCTCCCTACCTTGACCTTGACCTTGACCTTGTGCTGTGCTCTTCTCTCCATCTAATGATTCCTGTCCTCAGCCATGAACATGCAGCTTCCCCAGCAATTCCCAGAAGCTACCTCTTTCCTGTTGTCTTTCCTTGTTCTTCCATCGGAGTATAATTTACCTCGTTGGGCCGTCCCCATGGTACTGTTTTGCCCTTGCTTCTCTGATGGTACTCACTGAATGCAGTATTGTTCTCAAGGGGATATAGGGTTCTTGAGGAAGCCCAATTAACAATAATTGCAGGCCAAAGGTACATGTTTTTATTAATGCACATCAGCATGTCACACTGAATTATATACATGTATGTTCTGTATATTAAACAGATTAGGTCCAGGACCTCACAGTCAGGTCACATGGCGGTCTGTGCTTAATTATTTTTATATCTTATTAGCAGGAAGTGTGTAATTAAACACTGATGGCTCTTCCCACCCCTTTCCTTTTTATATGTATCTGTTCTGTCTTCTCGCATTTCTGGACCAACTTAAACTTGTCAGCCGGAAAGATGGATGTCATTCAGGTATTGGCAGGAAGAGATGCTTCTGTAAATAGTCTCTTTCACATCTGGGTGTTCGGTTTCTCCTGCTGGGGCTGAGGGAATCTGATGAGCTTTGGGTATTTTTTTTTTTTTTCCATCCCGGAGACGATCCAGCGTGTGCTGCTCTCTGCCTCCGCTCTGGCATAACCTCATCCTGCCCTTCCTCCTTTTTAACACCCAAGTGCAGCTGCGGGGCCCTTCATCCGCCTCAGACTTGCCAGTACCCACACTTGAAACTGGGCTCTGCTGTGATTGTGAGTCTCCATCCAGAAGGAGCTGGGTTGATCCCGGCCACCCCCCACCCCCCAGACTCAAGAGACTGTGAAAGTCTCATGAAAAGGAAAAAAATGTGGTACCAAGAGAAAGCAGCGCAAACACTCTATCTTTTCCTCCTCTAAAGCTGGGTCAGTAGTTCCCACTGTTGTGTTTTTATGTCATTTGACTACCCATCTCCCTGCAGGCCCGAGCACAAGTGAGCAATGCCGATCAAGCCGGCCTCCCAGGACCTTTGAGAGTTACCGTTTGCAGCATGACTGTAGACTGCCGAATTACAGGATTAAACCTTCCTGTCAGATGCCTACAGGCCTCTGGCTCATATCTACCTAGTTTTGTGGTCAGCTTTCTAACCCTTACATAATCCCCAAGCATATACTGCATTGAAATTGGTACTCAGAATTTAATGTAGTCTTTCTAAAAAGCTATCCCCTAGCCTCGGTGGTTTTAAAAAGGTGTAAATCCAGTCTGTAAAAGCCATGGAAGGCATATATGAGTACAGTTGCATTTAAAATTTCACATACATATATTTATTCCAGTTGACAAAAATCAGCCTAGTAATTTTACCCTGTGTTCATCCTAGTAAATTGCTAAATATGACCAAACTATAAAGTGATCTTTGATTTTAATCAAAAGACTTTTTTTTTTTTTTTTGGATGCTCATAAGCAAAGTTGCAAATGGGTAGAAAATTGAACATTTGGTTCCTGCTGTCTGCCTTTTCCTGTACTTTGATGAAAGAAGGACTTTTTTCAGCCCATAAATGACCTTAAAAGAGCTGCTTTTTTGAAGAAACAGGCTGCTTCTCCTTGCTCAAAAGATTGACACGTAATAGATAATTGAAAACCAGATGCAATAATCAAAAGGTTATTCTGTTAATCTGCCTGTCCTGACCCATGAAGTTCTTACTACTCTTACACAGGTTAGCAGGTGAGGGCTAGGCGGGGCATATATGCTTTAGTGGGGGAAACTGAGGCTAGAGGCATACAGGAAGCTTAACCGTGATTCCAAGTATGTGTTGAACCCACGACTCCCAAGAGTCTTGCCATGCCCTTCTCAGGAGTCACATTAGAATCTGCTGTCTAAGACTGTATCTAGTGGCCGGGCAGTTTTTTAAGGATCACTTCTTCTGTCTTTCAACACTTTTCCTCCAATCCTTAGGATCCTTTGTCTGCCTTCCAAACTTCATTTCCTGTATCGAACTTTCATCTTCTCAGGTTAAAGGTGGTCTTTTAACAGTTGTTTGGCATATCTTACTAGTTCATCCATTTCTTTGTTGTATACTTAACACAAGTTCAGTCCCCAGGAGTATCTTAAATGCATATCCGGAACATCCTGTGTTTTTGCTTATGTTTGAATGAGAGATCTACAAATTCAAGAGAGAGCTTCTGAAATCGAACCAAACAGATTCATATGTTTGCCCAACTTTGTTGATTTTTCACTGTATGGTGGGGTAAACAGAGACAGCTGAGAGGTACTATTAGAAAACTTTCGACTGAATCATTAATAAAAGCAAAAGCCACAGGCTCTTCACCCATTAACTCTGTCCATTTGACTTTCCGAATACCCCTCTGGATGAAATAGAGCATTTAATATTTTAACACTCACTTCACACTTAATATGTACAAAGTACAAGATCCCTTGTGCTTTGGAGAAAATATTATCTTATGAAAAAAATCATGTAAATATTAATTTTTTCATTAATGTATTTTATTTCCAGAGAATCGTGGATATATTTAGTTTTATTTTTCAGGTTTTCATTTAGCTCCCAAGTGCATGTGATAACCTTGAAGTTAGAGGGATCCTTTTTTGCTATAGAGAAAGTGAAGTGATATTTGAAGAAAACATTTTAAGACCTAGGATTGAAAAATTACGCGATTGTATTCATATATTGTAGGAATGTATTAATAACATATGAGTTAGGTTTTTAAAACTCGCTCTGGTCCTGGCTACAACATTAAGAGAAATGTCCCAGCTTGCTTTTTGGGAAAGAGCTATATTTTTCTTCCTTCATAGAAAATGAAATTAATTGAACCAGTAAATGAAGTGATTGCACTTTTGAGATGGACAACTTAAAACATACAGAGTTTGAAATTATACAGCATTTTCTCAAGAAGTTGTTAGTTTGGTTAATGTTTTGTTACAGCGTGCTACTTGTTCTTCCTCCTCCCCAATTTCTCCCTCCTCTTTTTTACATTGATCGCATTTCATGATAAGCATTGATTATAGAATGTAATAACTATTGGCCTGTCCTGGGTTTTCCTGTATGCTGGGTTTGTGCTCATATAATGAAAAGCTTAAGGGTGCCTCTCAGATCTCAAACTAATTCTAAACCCAACCACTGGGATGCCTTAGTTCTGAATCTGCAGGCCTCTCTCTGCTGCTTCCATGATCAAGGGAGACATCACTAATCGATCAGGCCGTCTTCCCAGCAGAGGCCAGATGTGCCCTCCTGATTCTTCTCAGCACTGCTCAGCAAGCTGCCTCCATCAGTCATGTCAAATTGGTGCTCAAGATGGAATCTCTTTGTCATCCTTGAATGAGAGGTTTCTTATTTTTTATTTTTATTTTTTTTTTATTGAAGATCCTTCTATGGGCAAAACCTTATGCTGAAGGAAAGTGCAGAAAATCCTTTCTTCTAGAAATTTAGATTGCTAGTAAGGAAGATTATTCTAACACTGAGTAGAACCATAAGAAAAATGCAGATAAAAGTCTCTGCAATTAAGAGGACATGGATGATCACGATCAGCCCAGGAAATTCCTCAGTTGCTCTGATTTTATCTGAAATTGGACTGTCAGTGGAAGTTTTTTCTTAATTGTCATAAAGCTTGAAGAGCTTACTTCCTTTGTAACTTTTGAGCAGAGACCAAGATACAGGCCCAAAGCAACATTAAAAATCAGTATTTTAGGAATGGAAATCTAGTCGTGAAATATATGTTGGGAGGTCACTGGCTGCGTCTGGCCTCAGTTCCACATGGAAGCTTTGGAGGACATGGTTAGAGTTTGAGGAATTTAGGGTCAACAGTTTCATCTTGTATAATTTAGTGACTCAACACAGTAATAAACCCTGGAACCTTCTCCTTCTGTGTTTCTCCTCTGCAGGAATTAAGGGCAAATAGAAAGAAAGCAAACATGAATTAATTTGATTTTATGTGCTTAAGCAGACATAATGAGAATCTGTTGGTGAGGTAGAATTTACCACCAGTCTATATAAAAATGAATAATACTGACATTAAAACAAAGAGCATTAATTGTGTTGCTGTGATTGCAGATTTAAATCATTCCAGGTCTTATGCCTACACGTGAGTTTCCAGTTCCTGAATTTGTTGGACGTTACGTGGAAGCTGAGCTATGACAGAGGGGTCTGAATGTCCCCCCCCACCCCAGTGAGGTTTCAAACTGTTCCTTTCACTGGCTTGCCCTTTCCTAAATAATGCCATCTTTTCTCACAAGCACTAAAAAGGCTTTTGGGTTTTCAAAGAGTATTTTTCTACCCCCTTTGATAACCCCAGGTATTTTTAATGGTAAGGCTATTCTTGGCTTCATTCCTTGGCCAATTTTGAGATAATTTTGTGAGCACATTGGAGCCCACATGCTTAGTGGCAGTTCTTCAGTAGAAAACTCAAAGATCAGTTACCAA